>NC_138183.1:153167319-153767319 GCF_964194105.1 Spermophilus citellus | reverse complement strand
CAACCTCTGTCCCTTATGACTTAGCCCAATTTTCCCCCACAAACATAGGAAGTTGGATGTCGAAAGCCACCTAGAGAACAGTCCATCCATCTGCTCAGTTTATAGATGAGCAAACTGAGATTCAGAGAGGGGAAGTGACTTGGTAAAAACCGCACAATCCTCATCCCCAGGTCCCAGCCTGTCTCCTTCCAGGGTATGTTGCTGGCCTGAAGAGGGACACATGAGGTAAACAGACAGGCATGGAGGTTCAGAAAGACCCCCATGTTACATGGTCAGTGAAAAGCTCCCAGAGAAGAATCTGGAAAATGGAAGGGGGATGATGATGACGGTGGATCACAGGAAATCTCCTCAAGCTCCAGAATTGGTGACTCAGAACCTCTAGAGTAAGTGCAGGGTAGGGAGCCACCGCAGGGGTGAAAACCTCATCGATATTTTCGTATCTGCAGGAGGTTCCAGGAGAAATATTGGGGGTCGGGGAAGGGCATTGACAGCCAGGGCTTGTTCCTAATTCACGGGGACCAGGTGGCTCACCTGGGGGCCAGGGAAGACAGGTGCAGGGGCACAGGTGGGCCAGTTCTCTTTGAGGGGTGAAGGGGATGGGCCCTGGCAATACAATATCCTCTTGGTGCCACACAGCACTCCAGCCCCCATCCATCACTGCAAATGAACCAGGTGACAGGATTAAATATCCCCTAATTGCAGTCCCTCGGGAGGGGCCACGCCAGCTGTCTCTTCCACATGCCTCACCCAGCAGATGGGGGATCAGATATCAAAAGGTCACAGGAGGCAGCCTGGGTCCTGGCCACCTGGGCTGAGTGGAAGGAGGAACTGAGGGAAGATTAGGGTTCTCTGTTGGTTCTGAAAACCCATCAGTATTTGGTCCTGGCTCCCCCCCTGGCTTCCTCGTGGTAAGGTCTGCATAAATTGTTCTCCTTATTTGTCAGAACAGGATCTGGGCCCCCGTGCTCTGAAACTTGCTCCCAGAAATGGATTTATGTCACACAAAACCAGATATACCCCAGGGTGCACAGCAGTCTGCCTGCTCTGGCCCCTGCCTCCCGTACCTCACTGAACTCTATGAAGCTGGGATTTTTTAATTTATTAGTTATTAATTTATTTGTTATGCATGACATATTGTGTTTTGACATATCCTACATACATGGAGCATAACTTTCCATTCTTGTGGTTGTACATGATGTGGAGTTTCACTGGGCGAGTATTCATATATAACCATAGGAAAGTTTTGTCCAATTCATTCACTGTCTTTCCAATTCCCATTCCACTCCCTTCCCTTCATTCCTCCAATGCTGGGACTTCTCATCCTTCCTTCCAGTGCTCTCAGGAAAGGAAAACTGCAGGATTGCTTGGTTGGGAATTCCAGCATCCTTAAATGGAGGCCAGGTTCTCCAAATCCACTGAAGATTGAATAAGACAAAATGTGACTTATATTTCAACTCCAGAAATGGACTTTGGTGCCAAGAAGCTCTTGGCCAAGGGAGGCTGTATGGGGTTCTTCCTTGGCTGGGTTGAGGACATCCACAATGGGGGAGGAGCAGGTGGCTTTTGCATCCAGGAAGCACAGGCACTGTCTCCCCCTAATGCTACCCTCACCAGCTTCTATCAGAAGGGCTCTGGGCACTTCTGTGGAAATAAGATGCATTTCCATTTCACTGAAATCATGATATTGCAAAATCAGCAGGAGTAGTTACAAGCCAAGAATAGTTCCCCATCCAGGAAAGGAAGGACTACAAGGCAAAATGAAGGTTCACTTGCCAAACTCACTGAGACTCAGTCAAGGAAAAAAAAATCAAAAGGAGCCACTCAAGGCCCACAATGAGAGGATTACAAAAGTCTCCAGCATCATTTGATCAGCACGGGAGTTTTGACCTGCTCCGTTTCTGATCTGGGCCGGTTCACCCCTCCTTAGGCAACCTGGTGGCCCCCCCCGCTCCTAGGAGGTCACCATATTGATGCAGAACTCAGTGCTGACACCGATCGGCATAGCTGCACTATAGCCCAGAACTCCTAGGCTCAAGGAATCCTCCTGCCTCAGCCTCCTGAGTAGCTGGGACTACAGGCGCGCACCACCACGACCGGCACCAGCATCATTTGAAACTCCACAATTAGTGCAAGCTATGAGGTTCCAACAGGGCCATGGGGGGAAGGGTGTACTCAGTTCACTTTCATCATTGCAGCTAGAGAACTCTGGTCATCAGCCCCTGGGGCTTAGAAGACAGTCTCATGCAGGTCCACCTCTAACGGATCATTTCTCTTTTTTCCAATCATTCATTTGTTTATTCATTTAACAAATACAATTTTTTTTTTAGGATTTTCTGTATTTCTGGAAATATGCTAAGGGCTACAAAGGTGATCAAGTCCAATACCATCTTTGTCTGCAGGGATCATGTGCCTTTAGGATTTGGGAAATTGCATGGCTCCAAACTTCAGCTCCATCAGGCATCCAGCAGCAGCAGCAACACCTTCCTAGGTCTCTCAGTGTTGCCAAGAGCTGGTTCACAGGAGATGACTGAGGGAAACTGCTCTTGAAAAGCTCTTTTGCAGGTCTATAAAAGTGAAAAGTATTGGAACTATTGCTCTAGCTATGAGAACAATGGGCTAAGTCACCGGGGAGCTGACTTAGACCTCCTCCTCTTTGTTCCTTCACTTCCCCCTCCCCTTACTCAGCCTCCAAACAGAGACTTAGTCCAAAGAGAGCCATTCCAGGCTGATGATAAAGGGACAATGGGTTTGGGGGTGGTCCTATGGGTCCCCAGGCAGGAGGCCTCCATTCCAGCATGCCAAACAAACCAGGTTCTTTTGGAGCAAGTCAACAGCTGAACTATAGGCTATGAACAAAGAACTTGGCCAGTTTCTGTGTCCTGGCAGTGGATATGCACAGTTAACCACACCAGTGTCTAGTCCTGTCCCAGTTTTAGGGAAACCAGAAATCAAGAATCTTACTCCCAGAAAACTACAGGTAGTTGGAGGAGATTGGTTTCTGTCTGTGGTATTTTCTGGCTGATGGTGTAATACCATATAGGCCCATGGGCCCAAGTGTTGGCCTTACCTAGGTAATTTGTCAAAACATAGATGCTCAACTTCCCCTAATTGAAATTCCAATTTTGAAGGGACAGGGATAAGGCCTAGGAAGTGAGTTGCATGCACCAGAGTTCGAGATCCTCATATATATATTGGACCATGTCTTGTGTGTTTTTATTATACATTCAAGACAGAGCATAGTACCTGGCACAGGACTGGCACTCAATAAATGTTTGTGGTTTGAATAAATGTATTTGATTTAAAGAAAAAAAAAACAATGGATGGCAAAAGAAAAAGATTTTTAGGCTGTGGAGGTTTTCTGGGATCCACTTGTACCTGATTGTCTTTCTGATTCTCAATTCTCTGAGTACAAAATTTAGGGACCTGGATTTGAGGGTTTTGTGCTTTCTGTTAGGTTTGTTCTGAATAAATGGAACTTTGCTCCCATTGGCATAAAGCAGAACTGATGTAAGAATGGTTTATCTTGTTTCTTCTCTCATCATTTTTTATTATTGTTGTTGCATTATTAGTAATAATAATAATAGTAAATGCATTTACTAGCATTATCTCATTTCCTCATTAGGGAATCTTATGAAAGAGATAGGAAATTATTATCCCCATTACAAATGAAAAAACTAATGCATAGAGAGGTCATATATCTCATCTACCCTGCAATCACACAATTGGAAAATGGCAGGAAGAGACTCCAACCAGACTCCTGCCTCAGAACCTAATGCTTTTAGCACTATCCCAAGCTTCCAAAAGAACCACTTCAAGTCTGCATCCAGCGACCCCTACATATGTCATTCCAAATGTGCAAAACAGAGTGACTGGAATCATTCACAGATCTTTGGCAAAGGTGTGTTCCTTTATCAAAGACTCCCTTTTCACAAAAGCTTTTCATTTTTTGTATGATCATAAGAGGTTGAGTAAGACTGAAAATGTAAAGAATTACTCACTGCTAATTGACATGCAGGCAAATCATCTCTGAATTAATAATCTAAGTGGATAAAAAAAGGGGAATTTGTTCTACAAAAACCTGGGTTAAGTGTGAGTTTTATAGTGTGCCTACCACAGGAGCCAGGTGTGTGTGCATCCTCATACACGAGACTTCCGGAAGAAACCCTGTCCTGCATGGAAAATCGGCAGATAAGTTGCTTCTCTTTTTTGTTAAGCAAAGTCTTTGTGCTGTTAGAATATCCCAGTGTCCCAGCATCTGTGCTCAGTCAGATCCTGGGCTCCTGTATTTTCAACTAGGCAACTCGAGTTGTAAGAAGTTTTCAATGGAGTCCAACAAAATCATGGTTTCAGGATGGATCTAGACAATGCCCAAAGACTGAAAAGTGATAACAATGTTCTGAACATTTTAAATATAGATTTTTAAAAAATCATTCATTTCAAATACAAAGATAATAACTGAATATTTAGCTCAATCCATGAATTTTCTTAACTCCTAGATTAGATCATTTTGATCTGCCTGGTCAGTTAATTCATCCTAAAATCAGTTGGAGTAAATAGCCCATCAATTCAGTTTAGCATCTTGTGTTTCAATGAATGGAGCAACTGATAAAATAGACCAACAATCTTAACAATGTCTTTGGATCTTAGAAAAATGAGGTGGTAAGGAGGAAGTTACCAGCTTCCCAAAGTGGGATCACCTGCTATAAGACAAAAGCAGATATGAGCAGCATAAGGTGTCCTTTATTCTCTGTGGGAGTTCCCAGGGCTCGGATAAATGGACAGTTTTGTCCCCAGAGAATCTGGTTGCCTATGGAGCAGCCTGGTTCCTCACCAGCTCTCCCCGTCCACCAGCCCCCAGTCCTCAGGCCTCCTGGTCCCTGTCAGCTCTAACAGGGGGTGGGGATTGGTTAGGCCATTCATTGGTTCTGAAGTTTCTTCTACTTAAACCAATTTGTTAGGTGCTTCGTGATTTACAGCCACAGTGGAAAATGGGGCTGGGTATTGATTCTTGGCCTTTTCTATTGCAAATGGGTGTAATGTTTTATAGTATGTCAGAATAATGGCAGTGGGCACTCTATCAATGTCAAATGTTAAAAATGATCAGCTATTGTGATGTAGGAGATTAAATATGAAAGCTTGATGGGTATATAAAAGCGAAATGGCAATAATAAAGGGATTTTTATGTTCGGCTCATTGCTCTCTGGAATCCACCTGGGGAGCTATTAGAGCCAATTGTGCTGATCAGTGACATATCACCATGGGTTAAAGGACGGGACAGGTGTGCCTCTCCCCAGGTGCTGTTTGGCCTGGCAAGATAGAATGGGAGACCAAGGTGGAGAGGTCAGTGTTCACAGGGTCCGACCTTCGAGAACTATCTCTGAGGATGACTAAGAGGAGAAGACACAGAGCAACTAAGAGTCTATCAGAAACGCCAGGGGTCCCTGTAACCCTGCTTCTCTCTTGCCATGATGGCTCCATCATTAAAGCCAGCAGAGGAAATTGGCTTCCTCCTTTGAGATGTCCAGAGAAATGACAGTCCTGTTCTATACAACTAGGTCAGATCTCACTGGTCATCTTGTACAGTTAAACTTCTTGGGAAGTTGAGGCTCAGAGGGGTAAAGAGGCATGGCCAGGGTCACTCAGCCAGTGAGTGGCAGAGCTGGACCAAACCCAGATCAAGCTAGAACTCTTTCCACAACCTGTCTTCAGCTGCCCTAGGAATTCAAAATTGTCATAATCTTCTAAATCAGTGCTGGCCAATGGAAAAATAATGAGAGCCACCTATATAGTTTTAAAACGTTCCAATAGTCACACTTTAAAAAGTAAAAGAAATGAGTTAAATTCATTTTAATAATATATCTTATTTGAGCTAAAATATTATCCTTTTGACATATAATCAATATAAAAATTATTGAGGCATTTTATGTTCTCTGTTTCATACAGTTTTGAGATATGTTTTCTATGTACAGCACAACTCACAGTAGATGAGTTACCTTCCAAAGGCTCAGTAGCCATGTGGCTAGTGGCTACCAAATTGTAAGCATAGTTCCACACTCATACATATGGGGGTTCATCCCCCAGAGAGATGTTCAGGGTGTGGGGAGGGCATGTGCACCTTGAGAAAGCAAATACATACTACACTGTGCTTAGACAACTGGTGTATAAACACCAACTCAAGCCTGTAAACCTGGAAAAATCTTAGGACACACTGAAGACAAGCTGCCAGGTATATATGAGGGCTTCTCAATGAGGTGGAAAGTGGATGAGAATTTCTGGAAGTTTTAAGGAGTCTTTTTTTTTTCTGAATGTTTACTAAAAATGAGCATGATTTTATGTAGACTAAGGAATATACTAGTCGTTTGGGGGAAGAACAGCTCCTCGGATGAAGTTATTGTTGTCATAATATAAATGACCAAACTCATTTTCTATGAAAAGAAGAAAGAGCATGAACTACACAGCCTTACACGGAGGTTAAATTAAGTCTTAAACTTTATGCAGGACAACAGTTAACCCTTGAGGCATTGAGGAGCCTGAGTTGTTAACGTCTCTCTCTCAAACACACCAGCCATGGGCGACCTTGTTGACCGTGACATTTGCACAGGGGTCTGCCTATGCCCTGACATATTCACTGGACCCACCAAAGGTGGGGGAAGAGAAGTCATGGCCACCAGCTCCCAGCTGGTGCTCTGGCTCATCTGGCCCTGAAGGTCACCCTGAACCTCTTGGTCAATGAGTAAAAGGAGGCAGAGCTGGGGAAGAGCGGGGTTCAGGGTGCAGTGCAGCGATCTCAGCGTTGCCATTTCCAGAGCAAGCCGACCGTATAATGCACACAATGCCAGCCAGAGCACTAACACCAGGTCCCTTTCAGCCAGAGACAGCTTGTCACTCTGACAGCTATCAAGCCAATCAGAAGGGTAAATTAAGGTGTCCTTTTTTTTTTTTTTTTCTTGAGGGGCAGGGGGTAGTTAAAATGCTGATCTTCGAGTGACAGGTTTCTGAGCTGGGAGTGAACTGTCACTGCTGCCATCCTCATTCTGGAGCCTCTCAGGAGGAGCATGTCAGGGAAGCCAGCAGGCTCCTCATAGACCTGCTTGCTCCCTAAGGGCATCCAGGCTCAAGTCGCACTGTCTGATCTGCCCCCTGGGACCCAGAGGCGAGCGCCCCAGTCTGCACCAGCTCCCAGTGCAGTGGGAGCCAGAGATCGACTTTCCACTTTGGGGGGAAGAAATACTCCTCCTTCTTTCCTAATTGCAGCATTAATAATTAAGTAGGTGCTTTCATTACTCAGAGTCTTACTGCAGAGTGACACTGGAAAGACATACGCAAGGCACACACCTCGGTGCCTGTGCGCGTATTCTGGAAGCCGCACATCAAATCATTTAAAAAAAAATTAGCATAAGCAAAAATTTTAAATAAAAAACACCAAGGATGTATGTATGCTTAATTACATGAGGACTTTATTAGCTGGCGCTAATTAAAGCATGTTATGAAGTCTGATAAATGTCTAAAATTACTCACTTTGGTAAATAGTTTTGACGCGAGTAATTTGTTTAAAACTAGAACTTGGTGGAAAAGTTCAAGCAATTTTATTTTTGCCTGGGTAGCACATTATGCGATGTCTAGGGGGATAATTAACGATTAGTGGTTTAATGACAGAAGCACATTCATTATCCTGTTTCCCAACACCCGCCAAGTCTTCCATGCTGAGCACTCGAGGCTCTGGCTGCCCCACCTGAAGAGCTGACCTCCTGCTGATAGCAGGGTCCATTTCACAGATGGGGTCTGCTGAGGCAGAATGCCCGCTCTTTCGTCTATCCACCATCCCAGAGTACAGAGTCCAATAACGGAGGAGTGCCAAGACTCTCCCTGCGCCTAACATGAATAACCATGTTCCTCTTAAACCTTCTGTTACTGTCTGAATGTTGTGTGTCCCTCCAAAGTGTGTATGCTGAATCCTGCCCCCCAGGTGTGGAATTAGGAGATGGGGCCTTTGAGAAGCAATTAGGTCATGAGGTCATGAGTTAGTGTCCTTATAAAAGAGAACACAAAGAGCTAGCTCACCACCATGTGAAGACAAGAGAGAAGGTGCCTTGTACGAACTAGGGAGCAGTTCTTCATCAGACACCAGGTCTGCCCATGCCTGGATGTGGGCTGCCCAGACTTCAGAGCTGTGAGTGATAAACCTTCCTAGTTTACAAGCCTCCCCGACTCAGGTATCTTGTTATATAGCAGCCTGAATAGCCTGAGACACCCTTCTGATGTAGGGGCCTTAGGCCTGTGGACAGGCTCTGTCTGGGTCTCTCTGCCAGGAGCTGAGACTGACTCAGAGTGCTACGCCCCTCCAGAGCCAGGTGGCCTGTCACACCCTCTCACTGGCACTTGCCTATGGGCTTCCTCTTCTGCTCCAGGTCCTTCTCCTCACCCCACCAGGGCAACGAGGAGAGCTATGTGGCTATCATCTGCACTCACCAAGCTACACACATGCAGTCTAGGCTGGTCAGAAAGAATGAGCCTCATGATCCAAATGCACTGTGTGACCAGGGGCGATTCCTGTCAATATTCCTCGTCTGAGTCCATCTGGGCAGCTATAACAAAGACACTGTTGACTGGGGGCTTATCACAACAGGCCTTTCTTTCTTTCTTTCTTTTTTAATACCAGGGATTGAACCCAGGAGCTGTATACCACTGAGGCACATCCCCAACCCTATTTTGACCCTATTTTTTTTTTTAAGAGAGCGTCTCACTGAGTTTAGCCCCTGGCTTTTGTTGAGTTTGAACTGGGGATCCTCCTGGCTTTGAACTGGGGATCCTCCTGCCTCAGCCTCCCTAACTGTGGGGATTATAGGCATGCGCCATTGTGCCTGGCTCCCAACCCTTTTTTAAATATTTTTTTAGAGACAGGGTCTCACTAAGTTGCTGAGGCTGGCTTTGAACTCACGATCCTCCTGCATCAGCCTCCCATGTCCCTGGGGTTAAAGGCATGCACCACCATGCCTGGCCAGGCTTTTATTTCTTACACTTTGAGAGGTGGGGAAGTCCAAGATCAAGATACCATCCAATTCAGGTCTGGTGAAAGCTCCATCTCTGCTTTGGAGAGGGCGCCTTCTTGATTAACCTCTGTGTGGAGGACGGGGCTGCTGCATCTCTATGGTCTTTTATAAGGGCACTCGTCTGTCCATGAGGGTGGGGCCTCATGAGCTAACCACCCCCAGCAGCCCCACTTGCTAATGCCATCTCTTTATGGGTCGGGTTTCAACGTACCAATGCTGGGGCACACAAAAGCTCAGGCCATCGCCCCTTCCCTGGTCTGGTCTTTGCTTCCACCCAGAAGAGCTCCTGTGCTGCTCGGCTTTGCCCAACTTACTTTTTGAGGACAGAGAAATGAACTAATTGACCTCCTGGGGCTCTGCTCCAGTCTGTGATGTGAGATACACAAAGGTCACTTTGCAGTCCAGGCTGAGACTTGCCTCCCGCTGTTCTGAACCTAGGTCTACTTCCTGGAGGCAAGGAGAGAGGCTTGGAAGGAGGCTGGGGTGGCAACAGCAGCCCCTGCTTCGTCACAGACCCATGGAGGATTTCCCCTCCTTCTCTCATTTTTTTTTTCTTTCTTTTTCTTAAACCAAAGTTTGAAGCTAAATCCACTGTGGGCTGAGGGCGGCACTTTAAACTCCACTTGCTTCGAAGTTTAAATGGGAAGACTTGACAGGTATGCTAATGCTCCTCTATTAAGTCTGCAGAAAATGACATTAAAGGTATTGGTTAAAGACACGGCTCAGTGTTTGAGCAATTTAATGAAGTGTTACACACAAGCTGACCTTGTAGAGGGAGAAGCTCGCGGCTCTCTCGGCGTTTCGGGAGGCCCTGGCCACTCTGTTTGACATCTGAGCTTAACACCAACCTCGGACTCATTACTGTCTGTGAGGTTCTGGGAACAGCCAAGGGGGAGACCGGCCTTTGCTAGTGCAGTCCAGTGACAGGAAGGGGTGGTAAAAATAGTGGCTCCTGATCCTCAGCATCATTGTGAGGCCAGAGGTGCTGGTTTGAATGACATATTCAGTTTTCATAAACATGGCAATGGTCCCCCTGGGGATCCAGACAGGAGGAAAGGATGGGGCTCAGAGTGGGCGGTGGACAGGGTCAGCCGAGTGTAAATGCCAGAGCTTCTGGCTGGCATCTGATCTCCAGGTGAGCTGGTGGAGTTGGGAGGGGTGTGTCTCTGCCAGAGGAACAAGAAACTCCAGAGAGTTCAGGATGAAGGAACCAGAGGCATTCGGTGATGCTACAGAGATGTGCACCCCTAGAAAAGGGTCAGAGGAACAGGATTCTAAGACCCCCGTGGAAGCCCCCTTCACTCACCAACTCATTAGTTCACGTATCGGATGTTATTGAGCTTTGGCCATATATCACTTCTCTCCCCAGCTGCCCTATTCACTGTGTTTCAGCCACAGTAGTCTTGGGCTAATTCTTAGGACATTCAAAGATCCTCCCGACACAGTCCCTTTGCACATACTTCTCCCTCTGCCGAGGATACTTCTTTTTGTTTTTCACAATGACAGCCACTGTAAGCCTTTTTATGTCAGTTTACATGTACTCTTATCAGAGAGGCATCTGGGCAGCTCATGAGCAGTGTAAGCCCACAGTGTTGGGTATAGTAATAAATTAATAATTGTTAGACAATAATCCTTTGCATTCATTTTTGGAAAGCTCAATACAGTCAGCCCTCTGAATCCACAGGTTGTGCGTCTGCAGACTCAACCAACCATGGTTTGAAGGGATTTGGAAAAAAATGCATCTGTATTGAATATGTACAGACTCCTTTTTCTTGTCATTATTCCCTCAACAATGCAGTCTAACAACTATTTGCACAGAATTTACATAGTATTAGGTATCATAAGTAATCTAGAGATGATTTAAAGTATATGGGAGGATATGTGTAGGCTCTGTGCAAATACTGCCCCATTTTTCATAAGGGACTTGAGCATCTGCGGATTTGGGTATCCACGGGGGTCCTGGAATCAATCTCCTGCAGATAAAAAGGGGGCAGCTCCATACCTTTTAAATTTCTTCCATGTCATCCTGATGGAGATCTCTAGCGACCTCACCAGGCAAAAGGAGAATCAGCCAGCTATTGTCCCGCAGGGAAGCTGTGAATGCTCAAGGACACAGTTCTGGAACCAGACCAGGATTCAAGTCACCTGACTCCCTGGCCAGGACTATTTCCATTGCTGCAAATGGTCCTCTGCCTCTCCTGGTTGATGAGGTGGATGGACAGGGAGGGGCCAGGCCAGGAATGCTGATGCCAGAGAGGCTCACCTGGCGGAGGAGGGGCAGGTGCATTTGGAGCAGCGAGGATGACACCTGCTCCTGTGTTTGCGGCTCATCGGGTGGGCATAGAGCAGGGACAAGCGGAGCTGGGCGTGGGATGCCCTGTCCTTGGGAGAGCTTCCTCCCAGCCTGAGCCAGGGCAGTGCAGCCTTTGACGGTCCCGTCTCTCAGTGCTGTCTGTCCCCGCTGGCTTCCCTGGGCCTAGGTAAAGGGCTCCAGTCCACCTACTGCTTCAGGAAAGTTGGCTTGTTCAAGTGGAGGAAGAGCCACAGTCCAGGCTTCCTAGGGGAGCAACTCACCAGTCAATGAACATCTGTTGAATGCCTCCTCTGTGCCTTCCCCTCCGATCAGGCTCAAAAAATAATAATTGACATATTGAGCTCTTGCGACTGCAGGTCCTGAATTTGGCCACTTAAAAGTGCCAGCTCCCCTCACCCTCGCAGCAATCCTGTCCTGGGGACAAGAGCAACCACATCCCCATCTATCAGGAGAGGAAGCTGAATTGGCAGGTGCACAGAAAGCGAGGTGTTCTGGGGTTGGAGCATTCACAGGGGGCTCCGTGGAGAGAGGGAAGCTTGAGTGCTGGCCGGGTCTCAGATGCTAATAATATGGCCTATGATTCACATACTATTGTCCCCATCCTGAATGGTGTTGTGCCAGCCCTACTGTAGGTATGTTATACCATCATCCAGTTGGACTCTTAATAATAATCCTGCAGGACAGATAAGTAAAAGGATTGGGGGCTGGGGATATAGCTCAGTTGGTAGAGGGCTTGCTGGGCATGCACAAGGCCCTGGGTCCAATCCCCAGCACCACCAAAAAAAAAAAAAAAAAAGGATTGGAACTCTGTTTTTTTTTTCTGAGCTGTTCTGACTATGCGTCCAGGTGACATGGTAGAAAGAGTAAAGGGGATTGGCCTCTCAGTCCCACGTTTGATTCTTCGAGGTCTGGCATGTCATGCAATTCCAGGTGGGCTGAGGAGAAGGGGGCGTGCAATAAACACAGAATAAATGTGGCAGAAACAAACAAATATCATTTTAAAGCTAATAAATGGTCTTAGGTCTTATATTTGGACTATTGAACATGATAAAAATATTGACTTAATTGTTCCAACCAGACTCTGATTAGCAAGTGAGGATTTAAGGGACTTGGTATCATGATTGAATAAGCAAGCTCCAGCCACAGACACCTGTGTTCAAACTCCACCTCTGCAACCTACACGCTGTGTGAGCTTGGACAAGCTGGTTCAACCTGCACTTCAGATGACTCATCTCTACAACGTGGACCACTATAGCATCGCCTTATAGAAGATCTGAACAAACACAGGTGGAGGGCTTGGAGCATGCCTGCTGTCCCACGGTACCCAGTGCACCAGCTAGATTAGGAACTTCCCAAAGCTTTCTGTGGAACACCTACCTACCCTGCCCCAGACACTGTGGGCACCATGAATGTGAACCAGGCCTCATCCTGGCCTTGGGTGTGCATCAAATAACTAACGCAGCCTAGAAGGAGACAAGGGCTGTTTCTGAGGTGCAAGTAAATGCTTAGAGGAAGATGGGTCGTAGCTGGAAGGGGTCCCTGGTGGAGGAGGGACCTGAGGTGGTGCTGGAGGAATGGGCAGGATTCTAACAGAAGGTCACAGCAGGTCGGGGCAGCGTTCTCACTAAAGCCGGTTGAGCATTAGCCCATCAGGTGTCCAGTTCACCCCAGGTGACACTTGCTAAGAAGAAAATGAAGTCAAACTATCACTGACATTTTAGCATAGTATTAATTCCCCATTCTATTCCTGGTGAAGATCCTTCCAGGAGCTGAGGATGTAGATCCGTGGTAGAGTGCTTGCTCAGGATGCGCTGGGCCTTGGGTTTGATTCCCAGCATGGAAAAGAGTTGAATAAAAATATATTTTTAAAGTAAATTTCTTCATCATATTTATGACTAAAACCTCATCCCTGTTAACTTTTCATTGGGACGCAGTGTGAAGACCCATTCTTACCCAGTTCCACGTTTTTCTACAAAGGGAAGGGTGGAACTAATACTACTGGAGTTCTGACAGCTTAATGCTCTCTTGGCTTTGAGTTTACAACTTGGACATGACTAGAAATGGGACCAAAAATGATTTTCTAAAAAAGACCATGAGGGGTTGGGGTTTCGGCTCAGTGGCAGAGCGCTCACCTAGCACATGTGAGGCACTAGGTTTGATCCTCAGCACCACATTAAAAAAAATAAATTAAATAAAGGTATTGTGTCCATCTACAACTCAAATTAAAAAAAAAAAAATCCTAAGACCATGAGTCAGAGCCTGGGCGCAGCCCTTAGTCCCACGTTGCCCCATAGACCAGGGGCTCCTCTGCGCTTCTCCCGTCCCAACCTTTCCTCTTCAGCTGACTTCCTCTTGCTTGCTGTCTTCCTTTTTCTCTGCTAGTCAGCTTTTCAGGGAAGTGACAAAATGCCCCAAATAATAAACATATAATGAGGAAACATTGATTTTAGCTCACAGATTCAGATTTCAGTCCAAGGTCACTTGACCCTTTTCCTTTGGGCCTGTAGTAGCTCAGTGCATCGTGGCAGAATAGGTGGTAGAGGAGGCCTGTCCATCTCATGGTGGCTGGAAGCAAAGAGAGAGAGAGAGCAGGGAGGGGCCAGGGTTCCAGTACCCACTTCAGGAGCTTGTCTTAGTGACCTAACTTCCTTCCCCTGGGCCCTACATCCTAAAGGTGTTATCCCTTTCCTTTAGCACCAGGGGCTGGGACCAGGCCTTCACCACAGTGGGCACTGTGTCTGGAGGTGGTTACAAAGCCCTGGGCACCCTGCAGCCTATACTCCATCCTGCTTCACCTCCAACACACTCTCAAGGGCCAGAACCTCAGGTCCCCTTTGTTGTCGTCTGGAAGGTGGACAGATGGCTCAGCTGGGGTGGAGAAGAAGGAGCATGAGGAGCAGAACTCATCCTGGGACCAGGAGACAGGCTCGCCTTCTAAGGAGGAGATGAAAGCCAGGAAAGAATTCACACACAACTCTTTTGAAGGAGTGTGAAGAGAGGAGAGATTGTTTTTGGTTTTTTTTTTTTTCCTTCTCCTTCAGGAAAAAAACAAAAAGCTTTTAAAATAAATAGCTGACAGCATCTCTTATTTGAGTAATTCTTTGCTGGTTATAAATGTGCCACTCTAGAGGGCTTTATTTAGAAGTTTTTAAAAGAATGTGTTCTCCAGGAGAGCGCTCGCGTCACCAGGGGACTGAGGTTCACTCCCTCCTGGCCCTCCTGATGCCTGGGCTCACACGTTCATATATTCTCCTATAATCTGATCTAGGTTATAAAAATAAAGAAAGAGAGAGGGGAGAGGCAGCTGGTTCTCCCACACATCTGACATTTTCCTTTATGCCTGGTTTAACTTTTTTATGACAGGCTGGGTTCACTCCATTGGAGAATTTCTCCCTTCAAATGAGCTCCGTGTTTTATGTTTGAAAATTTTTCTTTAGACAAACCTGGTAATTTTTCAAGTTAAAATGTGTACACTTTAAGCACTTAGGAAGTTTAAGGATCCATCTGATCTGCACATAAATCTGAGGTTATTCATGCTAAAGTCCCCATGTCTAACTGCACTCTTAAAAAATAATAAAAAGCTAGTGACATATTTTAACTTGTTTTTAAGTGAAAACCCCATACTGTCAGTTTCCTAAGTCATTGATTATCATCTCAGTGAGCTCCCTGCTCTGTCCCTGTTGACTCAAGGTGTGCCACAGGCTTGCAGTAGACCAGGTGGCTCCTTGGGAAATGTGAGGAAAAGAGAGGCTTCCTGTCCTTTCTCCTCTCAGTGGGGTGATAGATTTTTCCCCTGGCTACTGGAGCCTGCTGGGCCCTATAATAAGGGCTCCTTACTGGGCTGTTCTCTGGTTTATTGATATTTATACTCACACAGTGTCCTAGAAAGATGTAGATTTTGGAGATCTGAATCTGAGTTTGAGTTTGACTTGCCTTTATGGGCTGAATCACCTCAGGACATGTACTTGACCTCTCTGTGATTCTGCCTTTTTCATCTGTACAAAGGGATTAGCAAAACTGTCCACCCTTCTGGGTTGTACCAAGCCAATGTCTGAAGGCACTTAGTTAAGAGTACATCCTTGGGTTGGTTAATTTAATTTTTTGATTTAAAATAGTGGAAAGCAACGGTGTACTGTAAATTTCAAAAAGCTAGAAGAAACTTTTAGAAAGTTTTCATCACAATGAAATGATAAATGTTCGAGGAGATAGATGGGCAAATCGAATTTAAATATTATACAATGTATGCCATGTCTTAAAACTTCCCATGGTACCTCATTAATATGTACAATTTTTATATTCTTATGTATCAGTTAAAAATAAATTAAATTTAAAATTTAAATATTAAAGAAAAAAGTTAAATGGTGAGAAGCCCGGCTGCTTAACAACCCGCCCCCTTCAGACACCACGTGGGAACCAGCCAGGGCAGAATGTAGAATTCTAACCCTCATCACACTCTGAATTCCAGAAGGCACCTTTGTTTAGGGCAGAGATAAAAGAATTAACGCTCGCCTCCACTCTCCAGCCCTCCCTTTAATCTACCTGCTGTGAAGGTCAAGGTTATATGGGACCCTCAGAGCTGCATTCCTTGCTCAGTCAGAACTTCTGGAGCTGGGCACACTGGGGCCACATAAGGAATCCCAGTTATCAGCATGGTACCAGGTTCTGAGACCACCAGTGGTACTCAGGATTGGCCCCCGGACCTGCAGTATCTATGTGCACGGGAATTTCTTAGAGATAATCCATCCCTACCCTAGACCTGTCCAACCAGAATCATAGTTTGGGATGCACAGCCCTGGACCTGGATGTTGGAGAACACAGGCTGCAGCAGAGCAGGAAGCCGCCATACTGCCGGGAGGATAGCAGCACCCTAGTATTAGTTTATTCATGTGGAGACTCTTCAGCTGCTTTTCCTTTTTTCTCTAGCACATGTTACCACAAGGCACTCAGTTTGGTAGAATTGGATAATCAAGACCCAAGATTAAAGATCAAGTTTAACCAGAGTTCTGCACTAAGAGCCTAAGATCCAGCACCCCTAGTCCAAAAATTCCAAACCTAAAATGCTCCAAAGTCTGAAATTTTTTTTTTTTTAAAGGCCTCAGGCCAGAGGGGAGCTATAAACAGAATTTCCAAGATGGGCCAGTGAGGCCAGTATTCTTTTTTTTTTTTTTTTAATATTTTTTTTTTATTTTTTAGTTCTCGGCGGACACAACATCTTTGTATGTGGTGCTGAGGATCGAACCCGGGCCGCACGCATGCCAGGCGAGCGCGCTACCGCTTGAGCCACATCCCCAGCCCAAAGTCTGAAATTTTTGAGCATTTAATATAATGCCCAAAATGGAAAATTCTACCTCTCACCAGTTGACCGTATGTATCAAAACATGGGTACACTAGCTGGGTGAGGTGGTGTGTGCCTATAATCTCAGCGCTAGGGAGGCTGAGGCAGGAGGATAGTGAATTCAAAGCCAGCCTCAGCAACTTAGCAAGACCCTAAGCAACTTAACAAGACCCTGTCTCTAGATAAAATATATAAAAAGGAAAGGGGTCTGGGGATGTGGCTCAGTGGTTAAGAGCCCAGGGTTCAATACCTGATACCCCCTCCCCTCCAAAAAAGCCACTGACACACTAAAAATACTATGTAAAATGACTTTTAGGCTATATTGATAAGGTGTATATGCAAATTTCATGTTTAGACTTTGGTCCTATCCCCAAGATATCTTATTATATATATGAAAATAAAATCCAAAATAACTGGAAATCTGAGACTTCTTGTTCCAAAAATTTTGGGTAAAGCATACTCAAAACTGTAATAAGATTTTTTTTTATACCTACAGTAAAAGTTGTGCCTATATTATATCAATTGATCCTCAAAGTACCTTCAGAGGGGAGAAGTCAGGAGGGTCTTCAGAAAAATGAAAGTATCTGCTCAGTGCGGCTCTAGCTGCTGGAACTCTGGTCTGGTCTGCAGTGATTTACAAAGCCGAGTTGCTTAGTTAAAACCCAGATGGAATTTGAAGGGCGCTTCAACTGAGCGAGTTGTGGATTCTAGAGATATTGGACAGAGGTTTATTTGTAGTCCAATCAATAGTAAATCAATTAATTTAGCCTTCCAAATAGCCCTGTCCACTCACCCAGGGATACAGCCTTGACTCCCGGTGAGAAGTCAAAACAGCTGATGCCACTTACCAATCAGCCCAAAGCATTGATTGAGCACCTACTGTGGGCAGCATACCATGCCAGGCACTGTGGGGTAGGGGGTAAGGGGCACAGCAAATAAATGTTCTTCTAGAGCTATGAAAGGGAATGCTGTCCAAAATGCTGCTCAATGTTCCATAGAGAGAGTTATGTCCAGCAAATGTCTACTGAGTTTTGTGCCAGCAAAACTAAAGTGTCTCAACAGATGAGTTTGTATACTTTCTTTTGTTAGAAAAAATCAAGATCTATGTAATTTAATGAATATCCCTCTTTTGCCTCAGCTTCCAGAACTCAAGAGTAAATCAGCCCAACGGTGTAATGTACTCCTTTCTGTAGTCTGAGAACATCAAGTTTCTGCATTCCTTCCATAGTCTCCGTATATTTTTGTGTTTTAGTGTAAGAATCACTTGGAATCCTTTTTGGGTGATAGGTAAGGCACAAAACACCAATTTTGAGGCATTTTCCATTTTATTTTGTGTAGTAGAAGAAAGCAGTAATAACTTCACGAGGTGTCTGACCCAGGAGCAAGCAGCCCAGACTCCAAGTTGGGCTCTGGGGCCATAGGTACCCCACCAACTAGACGGGCAATGTTACCCATATCATATTACTTCTCTGGACCTCGATTTCCTCATCTACAAAATGAGGAGCTAGGCTAGCTCTGACACTCTGCCTCACAATGAAGGTGTCAAGCAAAGGAACAGCAGGCCCAGTGTAGTAGAAATCAGAGAGCCCAGACAACTCAAGGGCCATTTGGTGCTAATTGTAAGAAGGACACTGTCCTGAAGCTCAGGCCCAGTATGTGAATCAGCAACCAGTGGACTTTGTGGGCAAGAGGTCATTCAAGTTGTAGCAAATGATTGAAAAGTTGGCCACCACTGCTTCTCCTCCAGCCTCTGATGCAGAGGTGGAGTCCAGGAGTCTGTTTCTCCACTCCTTGAACCTAGCTGGCCATATGACTTTCCTTGGCCAATGGAGCATTAACAAATATGGTGAATCAGGGGTTTGAAATGCTCATGTCATTTTGGTGTTTTCCTCTTGCTGCTTTCGTAACCCAGACACCCCAACCGACTGCTGAGCGTGAGACTCGTAGCCAGCCACCCTCTTCATTTCAGCATCCACTAGATGTGTGAGTGTGGCCACCTGGGCTGGCCACTCAGCCCTCTTTCCCCACCTGTGCACCAACAAATCAGGCTAAAGTCAACCTAGCCCAGCCCAGCGAGCCCAGAGCTACCCAGAACCACAATTTAAATCAATGGGTGTTTTAAGCCACTAAATTTTGGGGCTGGCTTGTTGTACAACTAAAACTAACAACATGGAGACGTCAGAATTCGAACCAGCAAATCCCAGCTGGGTTGCCTGCCAGGCATGGAAGTTAGTGGGGCTTTTCTTTTTGTCTCCATTTGTAAAACTGGATGGGTTTACACCACCCCAACCCTTCTTCCAGTCTCTGCTCTCTTTTGCTCTCTTTTTATCCATGATGCTTCCAGCAGGGACAGGAAGCACCTATGCTTGGTGCTGCAAACCTGCTAAAGGCAGAGAGGGAGGGCCGCAGGGACCAGAAACAGGAGGCCCCATAATTAACCCATCCTCCTGAACGCCCAGGCTTCCAACAAACGGAGCTACACAAATCAACCCAATGGAATTATCAGTGCTAATCTCCCAGTCCCTCCCTAATACCTTCCCTCTCCTGGCCAGCACCTGGCAGGGGCTGTTAAGCCATCACATTCTCCCTGGCCCATCCCCACTCTCTTTTCTCTCTTTCTCAAGTTGTTACCACACAGGCATCACGTAAGGAATCAAACGGGGACAGGTCCTATTGTTCAGCAAAGAGGCAAGAAAAAAAATAATCAAAAAAGCAGGGGACTTAAAAAAGAGCAGAATTATTTCTCAAATAGAATGGGAAAATCTAACATGCCTTATCACTACGGAGAACAAGCACTGTGCAAACGCCCAGGCCTCTGACTGGCATGCCGGTTGTTTTGAATAGACGCATGACATTGTCAAAGAACCTGCCATTGTGTTGCTGAAAGGCACTTGCAACATTGCATAAAAATCAGGCGTTTCGTGTCACCCTCAGACTAGTCAAAGCTGCTGTTTTTTCTTTCTTTCTTTCTTTTTGAAAGAAGAAAGAAGGAAAATAAGAAATGTCCCCAGAATAAGACCTTCAAAGCCAGATAAACGTTATTTCTGAAAGACATCGGAAACTGGGCATCCGAGCAAAGCCACCAGCTAAAGAGGTATTCTATTTGGAAAAGATGCTGGTGGGACAATGGGGAGGTTCAAGGCTGGTGTGGGCTGGAGTGGCGGCTCTTCTGGGAGGTCGAATTCTTCAGGCTTGAACTGCTGTCCAGTCGTCTAGATCTCTCTGACATTCTTGCAGTCATCTCTTTTCTTCTTGGTTATTTCCTTTGTGGACTTTGTAAATCATGGAATTTACGCGTGTTGTTCTCCAAAACCCCAGCAATGTCCCTCTTTCCGCTCAGTTCTCAGCTAGAAATGAAGTTTCAGATCCTTGCAATTCTGGAAGGATCTAAGCTCAGCTCCAGGGACCCCTGGTCTCTGTTACTCTTGAATGCCTCTGGGGAGCTGGGGCTTCTCTGCAGGCTCCACGCCACATCACAGAGCTGCTGGTGCTGCAGCTTTGGTGGCATCCCTGGACAATGAGCAATGACAGAGGGGGAAGGCTTTGGTTGTTCCCTATATAAAATACATGAATTCTCTTCCACAAACAAGAGATGCTAGAACTTGGGGAAGTCACCTGATAGGGGTGAAGCACGTTCTGTCTGCTCCTTGCATTGAGAGACAACTTTTCAGTCTCCTAAAGTCTTAAGACAGGAGAAAGTGAGAGTCAGGGCGAATAGAGAAGCGAAGAGGTCTACAAGGCACATAAAGCCCAGACTGTGTTCAGATCAATTGCTGTCCCTTACGGTTTCACAGGTCCAACCTTTAAGAAGAGGGGAGAATTTAACTTCAATATTGATTTAACTTCCTGGGTGCCCTTGGGGAACAGGGTTGGTCGGGAAACCAGTTCCGGGTAGGCAGCCTGGCTGATGTATGCTCTCTAATTGCAAGTTTTGATTAGTTCAGTTGCTTCTAGATTTCTGGCTTTTAGCAAATGGCCCTTAGTTGGTGCCTGCTGTTCTCAGAGAGAAGATGAGAAGCTTCTTAGCACCTAGGGGCTGCCCCTACAGTGTGACTTCCTCTAGCAATGGGTTGGTTGCAGGGCAAAAACCCTGTAGACTGTACAGGCAGGTCTTGGCTCCACTTCCAACCTATCCCATGCTCTTGGGCCGGCCACTTCACTTTTTTGAGTCTCAGCTTCCTCGTAGGTAAAATTTACTTTGTTTTATTTATTTATTAATGCCCCACTTGTTCCAGAACGGATTTAAGGTGGCTTATCTGTAAAATGAGAGGATTAGATTAGATGATCCCTTCTAAGGTATCCTCCCAGCTCCAGGGTGCTCTGACAGTCTTACTTTCCACTTGACTTTGCAAAGTCTGCAGTTCAATTCCAAGTTAGAGGGATGCCAGCTGCCCCTTGAGTGTGAGTGATTCATAGTCACGGAGGGACTGTGGGATTGATTGGGGAGATGTGTGCTTTGTGCTATAGTAATACTTTGTACTTAGGGCTTCACATCGGCAAACCAAATTACAGGTATTATCAAATTTCATACTCACACACCTTTAATAGCCAAGAGTTCATATATGGGGGTAATTTTCAAGCTGTTCCCTACAGATAATAATTCTCTTTTAAATACTCAGAAAAATAATACAGCCCCTCATCAATCCTCAGCCCTCCGGAGTCTGTCTGGGACCTCTCCCAGGCCTGCCCATCCCTCACAGGCCACAGAAGTTCCAGGGTTGAAGAGTCCATTTGGGGCACTTCATTCCAAGAGAGACACTGACAAACGGGAGTTTGCTTGAGGAGTGTCATCAGGGAAATGAACATCTGGAAATAGTGTCTTTTGGGGGAAAAAAAACGATGAACCTGGGGGTGTTTAGCTCAGGAGAGAGACTTCACGTCTTTGCAGAGTTGCCACGGAAAAGAGGGGGCTACCAGAGCCACTGTGGAGCAGCCTGGGCTGCTCATCAGTGGGGTGGGTGTCTTGCAAGGCAATGAACTAGAAACACTGACCTATCCAATAGAGACGGGGCAAGCACCCGCAGGGGTGCTGGAGAGGAAGGATGGCCGCATTTGGTCCAATCTAGCTAACATTTGTTGAGCATTTACTAGGAAACAGGCCTTGCTATGAGGTAGGTACAGTAGGACATGCAAAAGTGAACAACTCTTCCCTATTGGTCAGAACCCTTATAGTTATAAACAACAGAAACCAGCTGGAGCTGTTGGTAAACACATAGGCATTTATTACAAAGATGCAGAGATGACTTAATTAATACAAAGGTACAAGGCTGTGGCTGAAGCAAATCAGAATCAGGTTCTCAAAGACCACCAGGATGCATTTCTTTCTTCCTTTCTGAAAATCTTTCCATTCTTCTCTGTCCTGCTCTCCAGCACCACCTTTCTCTGCTTCTCCTGTCCTCAAAATGGAAACATGGCAATTGATATTGCAGGACTGCCTTCTCTACAACCAGTTTCTCATTTTCCAAGAAGACACACCAATTGGTCCAATGTGGGTCATTTGCCCATGTACTCTACCCACAAGTAAGGTCCCCAGAGTGCACTGCTATAACTCACAGATTGGACCTAAGTCAGGGCAATTACCAGGAAGGAATAAAGATTGGAAAACAAAGCAAAGAAATTCCACTACAAAAGCACAGTTGGTGCTAAGCACAGTGGCACATACCTATAATTCCCAGCTGCTAGGGAAGCAGATGTAAGAGGATCCCAAGTTCAAAGCCACTCTCAGCAATTTGTGAGGGTCTAGGCAACTTAACCAGACCCTTTCTCAAAAAATAAAAAGGGTTGCAGATTTGGCTCAGTGATTAAGCACCCCTGAGTTCAATCCTTGGTAAAAAAAAAAAAAAAAAAAGAAAAAGAAAAAAAAAACATTTCCTGGTCTTAAGGTGTTTATAATCCAAAAGGGAAAGTAGCTATAGAATCAATGAACTCGAGTATCAGAGCAACTACAACACAAACTAGAACAGATGGTATGGGGAATTGTTTTTTGTTGTTGTTTTTGGTACTAGGGATTGAACTCAGGGGCACTCAACCACTGAGCCACCTCCCAGCCCTTTTTCAAAAATTTTATTTAGAGGCAGGGTCTCATTGACTTGCTTAGAGCCTTACTAAATTGCTGAGGCTGGCTTTGAATTCGCAATCCTCTTGCCTTGGTCTCCTGAGCCACTGGAATTACCAGCAGAAATGGTTTTTTTGTTTGATTATTTTATTGTTATTGATGTAGATGGTAGTGAATTTTTATTTCACAAATAATAAATCAATATATTCTTATAAAAAATAATCGACCATCTTCTCTCCAACAATATTACTGAATAAAAATGGAAGTTGTATAACAGTGTAAATAGTATTTTATTTATGTAAAACATGCAAAACAGTCATATATTTTTATATAAGTAAAACATCTATGTGAATGTAAATTTATACAAAAGCCACAGATACCCTCAGATGGTCCTCTCCATATAGTTATTCTAGGCATCTACTACTCTTCTTGCATCTTCACTGTTGTGGTGGTAACAGCTCCCTTTTTATCAAATCATTTATATCTTGGTTGACATTTTGCTATTTGTTCTGTTAATTATTGAGAAGAAGTTGTTAAAATAAACATTTTATTTGTGAACCTTTCCTTTAGTTTACTTTCTATATTTGAAGCCCTGTTATTAGGTGCATAGACATTTAAGACTATTGAGGTTTTTAAAAAATGGATTGTGCCATTATATAATAACTTTTTTATTTCTAATAATATTTCTAGTCTTGAAATCTACTTTTTTTCCTGGAAGAAATATAATAACCCCAGCTTTCTTATGCTTATACTTCACAGTTGTATGTCTTCTGTTTTTAACCTCTCTCTTTATATTTAAATATTTTGAACATCATACAGTCCACTTATTAATGCCTTCAGGGGGCAGTTTGTGATATTTTAGCCTCAGGGTGCTGTATCATCCCTTTGAACCCAGGGGTGCTCTACCACTAAGCAACATCCCTAGTCCTTTTTATTTTTTGTATTGAGACATGGTATTGCTAAATTGCTGAGGCTGGCCTTGAACTTGTGATACTTCTGCTTTAGCCTCCTGAGTTGCTGGGATGACAGGTGTGGCCACCATGCCTGGCTCCAGTTTACATCTTTATAAGTAGTTCCTTCATTAAACCTTTTTCAAATTTCCTAGTTTCATCCTCCTTTTCTGCTGGGCCTGGAGTAATATATCCAGTGAGGCTGACTATACCATCAGGTTTGTATTGGCTGTATTAATGCTTTCTGTGAATTTCCTGTCCAGATCTTCTGCCCACTCTCCTCTGGGGTTATTATCTCTTTTGTGTCAGTAACTCCCTGATTTGTAGGTGGTCTTCACATAACCTCAATTATAATCCACTGTCTGCTATATGTCTTGTAAATATTTCCTTCCAGTCTGTGTGTTGCCTTTTGAACCTCCGGCCATAGCATCTTTGTGACTACAGTGTTTTAATTTTTTGATGTAGTTATATTTGTCAATCTTTTAACTCTCTTCTGGGGTCACTGCACTTTATATGAGTGGGCAGATTGCAAATATTTTTGGCTTTGCAAGTTACACAGTCTGTGTCAACAATTACTTGACTCTACTGTTACAGCACAAAAAGAGCCACAGACAATAAAGGAGAAAGTGGATGGGTTGAGTTCCAGCAAAACTTTGTGGGCTTTTTTTTTCTTGCCACAAAAAAAAAAAAAATAAGATGGGTCTGCTTTGGCTCCGCACAATAACGGCCAACCCCTGTCTCTATCTTTGACTTATTTTCATCTGTATAAGGAGGTCCCCCTGCCTTGTGGTCATAAGCAAATTATTCAATATTTTTAAAAAATATTTGTTCTTCAATTGTAGTTGGATACAATACCTTTATTTTATTTATTTGTGTATGTGGTGCTGAGGATCAAACCCAGGGCCTCACACGTGCTAGGTGAGTGGTCCACTGCTAAGCCGCTCTTTTCTAAACATTTGGGATATTTGAATATTTAGGTTAATAAGTTCTTGGAATTGATTTCTGTAACTGATAGTAGATAAATAATATATATTTTTTCTATAAAGATAGTTTCCCCACTCTAATTTATGTGCCACTGATATGAAATGCCACATGTATTTACTCAACAAATATGTATTATGTGCCTGGAAACTATATGTATTTATTTCTGGACTTGGTATTCTAGTCTATCGACCTTGTTGGTCTATTTCCAAATCACTATCACAGAATTTTACTGTTTAAATACCATACATTTATGGTATGCTCTGATATCTGACAGAGCAAGTCCCTCTTCCATTTTCTTTCTTTTAATTATCTTGATTTTCTTGATATTTACTTTTCACTGTGGATTCAAAATTAGCTTGTCAGGTTCTATGAAAAATCTTGTTGGGATTTTGATAGGGAGGACATTTAATATTTATAGATTCATTTGCAGAGAATTGACATCTTTGCAATATTGAACCTTTTTAAATCGGGATTGTAGTAAATGTCTTCATTTGTCCAGGTTTTCCTTTATGACTGGAACACTTGTCAGGTTCTGGGAGAGAGGACATTGGTTTCTCTACCTGTGTGTTGGGTCGACTTGACTGACAGGAGAACTTTACACTCATCTCAAACTTTCCTTCCTATTTTCTTGGACCCTCTAGGAAATCAGTGACAAGCTGGTGATGTGTTAAAAAAATAAATAAATAAAAGATTTTCTTGTTCTAAGATTATTTTGCAGCTCTAAGAAACAGTTTTCTTTGGTGCCTACAACTGAAGGCTACAGGGACAAGTGCTTCCTTTTGTATTGAGAGTGTCAGGACCCACAAAAAGTCTTCTGAGACTAGGTGTTTGGGAGGATATGATCATGTTTGTAATATCATCCAGCTAAACATGGTAACTAAAGGTCTTTCAACAAATATCTCACTAGTGATTGCCATGAGCCAGAAACTGCTAGCTGCTGGGTCACAGAATGAGACAGTTTTTGTATAGTGGTCAAGGATTGGAAGTCAGAGCTAGGAGTTGCAGACACAGGAACAACTAACTATCCTCAAAGAGCTATATACAGGGGGTCATAGAACCCTAGCAAAGAGAACCTGGAAGACCTGAGGTTTCACACAGAATTTTTTTCTTTTTTGGATACTAGAAGTTGAATTCAAGGGCACTCAGCCACTGAGCAACATCTCCGGCCCAATTTTGTATTTTATTTAGAGACAGGGTCTCATGAGTTGCGTAGCAATTCGCTTTTGCTGAGGCTGGCTTTGAACTTGCAATCCTCCTTCTTCGGCCTCCCAAGCCACACTGGGATTACAAGTGTGCGTCACCGCTGGTGCAGGATTTCTGAAGAGGATAATGCTTAGCCTGAGCCCTGATGAAGAAATAAAATGAATCCCAGAAAATAGAAAGGGCAGTCTAGGAAGAAGTCTATCTAAAAACAGTGGAAAATAAAATCTCTTGATATTGGCAGCAAAGGAATTGTAAGCATTTGAACATAACTATAGAGTATAATGGAAGGAAGAAAGAGGCAGAAGATCAGGAAAGTAGGGACCACAGAGTGAGTACCTGGTCCAGGTACTTTCCTGTAAGTAGTGGGAGTGATTGAGTTATTCTTGGAGCCTGGGCCTGGCTTTGTCAGAGATCTTTATTAAATACCTTTATAGCTGAGTATGGAGAATGTATTTAATGAACAGAAGACCAAAACCAAGGAGATCATTGAGGAGAGAATTCAACCACAATCCTGTTCAAAGATGAGGTTGGTCTGAAGTAGGGTGGAAGGGAGAGGCCACACCCCTACCAGCCATGCAGTATGGTGGTGGCTAAGAGTCCAGGTCCTGCAGGTGGTAGACACAGTTTTAGTCTGGCATTATGGTTTGGATGTGAGGTATCCCCCAAAAACTCATGTGTGAAACAGTGCAAGAACATTCAGAGGTGAAAAGATTGGAGTATGAGAGCCTTCACCCAATCAGTGAATTACTCCCCTGATGGGGTTAACTGAGTGGTAACTCAAGGCAGGAAGGGTGTGGCTGGAGGAGTTGGGCATTGGGGGCATTCCTTTGGGGTATACATTTTGTATCTGGTGAGTGTAGTCCCCCCCACCCCTCCTCTTCCTGATCATTATGTGAGTGTCTTTCCTCTACCACACTCTTCCGCCATGATGCTCTGCCTCACCTGGAGCCACAAGGAATGGAGAAATCTGTCTGTGGACTGAGACCTCTGAAACCATGATCCCCCAAACAAACCCTTCCTCCTCTAAAATTGTTCTTGTCAGGTCTTTTAGTCACAGCAGTGAAAAAACTGACTAAAACATCTGTATTGGAAGTGGGGACTTGGGTGAACCTTTTTGCTGCCCTAACTTGCAGCTCCCCATCTCTAAAAAAAAAGCCACCGTTCCTAGTTCTTGAATCTATAGTGAGAGTCCAAGGAGAGAACAAATAACTGGTGGGGAGAATACCAGCAAGAACCACAGAGTCCCAGCCTTAGTTACTGCAGATATCTAAGGAATCAGCGTTCAGCTTTATTTTAAAGGAAGGGCAGAGGAAGTGAAAGGAAAGGAGTCGCTTTGCTGGTCCTAGAGGGGAAAGTTGTGGTAAACCAATGAGGGGAAAAATCCTGTTTAGGGTGCCTAACAGTCATCTTCATTTGTCAGTGTTTCTCCCAGGCTTTGAAACAGTGGCTTTGGTTTGTAGTTGGAGTCAGAATCAAGTGTGCCCATAGCTCTTGACACTCATCAGCCTGTGTCTGTGGGAGAAAAGTAATCATCTCCTACCCTCAAACCATGGGGGACAAAGACAGCCCCTGTGCTAATCAGGCTGGCAGGAAATGGGGATCAAGCTGGACTTGGAACCGTGAAATCTGTTTCAGGAAACCTGAGCTTAGTTCTTGGCTGTGGAACAATTATTTGTTATGCCACTTTGAACATTCATAATTATTCTGTGTCTCAGTTTCCTCAATTGTAAAAAGGAAATGATAACAATAATGGAGTGTGTGTGTGTCCTTTGAAATTCACAGGGAATTGGTTCTAGGATCCCCTGTGAATACCCACATGCACAGATGCTGTGTAAAATGGTATAGTATTTGCATATGACCTGAACACATCCTCCCATATACTTTAAATCATTTCTAGGTTACTTATAATAACTAATACAATGTACATGCTATGTAAATCGTAGTTACACTGTATTGTTTAGGGAATAATGACAAGAAAAAAATCTGCACATGTTCAGTAAAGATGTGTTTTTTTTTTTCTTCTGAACATTTTCCATCAGTGGTTAGTTGAACCCATGGATGTGGGACCTCTGGCCGTGGAACCCACAGATGTGGAGGGCCAGCTATATATCTTATTTCACCTAGTTGTGAAATTCAAGAGAGATGGTAAAAGCACCAGTAACTATAAAATGATGCTTAAATATTAGTTATGAGTTTTCTAAGTGGAGGCGGGACCCTGGGCCAAGGCCGGGTGTCTGGGATCTGCTCCCCACCATAGCCAAGCAGGCTTCAAGTCCAAGAAAGAATTCAATTATTGCAGCGTGTAATTTTCTGTTTGCAGGGCTCATATTGTGTATGTAATTGAATCAGAATAAAGAGATCCAAAGGCTGTGGGCTTGGGATAAGGCTTTGGAACTGGACTCCAATGAAGCCTGGCTGGAGGGGGAGCGCCCGAGGAAGGGAGGGAGGAAGGAGGGAGGGAAGAGGGCACAGGAAGCAGAGTGCCAGGTGGGTCCTGAGAGCAGCAGGCTGCTCCTAGTTTCCCGTGGCCCTTCCAAGTCTTGATTATACCCGTAGAGCCAGAGGTCTGGCAGGTTGAGGGCATCTCTAGGCTGGGCATCTTCTTTTTCTCTTTGGCTGGGATGAGGCCGCTGAGCCACTCGGTCTGAGGATTCTTCCCCGTGTCCCCTCCAGCCACCCTCTACATCACTTCACTGCCTACTGCCTGTTCCTACAGACTGAATTTACAGCTGAGAAGGTGACTCTTGAGAAGGGACATCAGAAGCCAGATCAGGGGTCAGAGGTGTGATTGGAGCAGGATGATTCTACTCCCTCCTTCACTTGGGAAACCACTCGATTCTGGACCGTCAGGATGATGGGTCACCCTGATTTGGGAAGAGAGTGGATTTCAGATCAGTGAAACTAGGGAACCAGGCAGGGGGCGTGGGACGCCAAATGACCTCTCGAAGACATGGTCACGCATTCTTCTCAAGGCCCAGCAGGGGCTGTGGAGGAGCTTGCAGCCAGCCGCTGGTGTCTTCCCTGAAATCAAGGCTGACAGAAGGGAAGAAGATAGGCTGGGAAGGAAGGAGCAGGAATCTACCTCCTAGTTCCCGCTGAGTTTGTCCCCAAGCAAGGCCTGACTCCTTTGTCCCAGCTGGCACTGTCTTAAGGGCCCTACAGCTGCCTTTCCTGGCAGCCCCTTCCCCACTTCTAGCCTTACACTCCTCCCCACGTCTCTCCCAGCCCCTACATCTCCCTTCTCCTACCCCAGGGAGGTGAGTGGGATTTGGCAGTTGGTCCAGGCTGGGAATACAATTCCAGCCGAGAGCCAAGAGCAGGTCTGAGACCAGCTGCCTAATGCCATTTCCTGGGCACCAACAAATCCAACTCCAAGACAAACAGCCAGCAGCGCCTAGGAGAGAAGGAGACAGGCAGTGGTGGAGGGGGAAGCAGGGGAGAGAATGGGAAGCAGAGCCCCGAGAAAGACAAAGTGAGGAAAAAACCGCAACACAGCACACCCAAGCCAGTGGCCCAGAATCTCTCCCACATCTGCAGAATCAGAAACACTTATTAATAGCCAGCGAAAGGCAAAGAGGAAGTGTCTCATTGTCTGCCGCTGTCATTCCTCACTCTGACGAGCACTTAAAGTGTCAAGACCCCTTTCAGCAGCTGTGCACAAGCCATCAGGCCCTCTCATCGGTCACTGCGATTCCCAGCGCTGCAGCTCAGTCCTCGTGACTGTTTCCCCGCTGTGTTTGGAGACAGGGCGTAGGCAGCGCACAAACAAGTGCTGTCTTTTTGGAAGGACTGTGTTGGGGGCCCCGGGGATGGGGAGGGATGAGGCGAGGGCCAGGGGTGGGGAAGGGGGACAGATCCTGCCCAGCCCGCTGTGGGATGTCAGAGAAAAGGTCATTACACAGGGATGTTGGGAGGATGAGAGGCTGGGCGTGGGGTGGGGCCAAGAGTGGAAGGTTTACCTTGAACAAGAGGGCGGGCGCTGTCAGCTGTCATGGAAAGGAGATTCCACGTGTGATTTTTAGACAACAAAGGATTGCTTTCTGGAGGTGGGAGTTCTGGTTGATCATTGTCTCTTTTGAGGGCAATATAAGGCACAATGGGCTAGAGCTGCAGTAGGTGGGATCTAGGTGGGATAGAAGAAAGGCCCTCCTAATGGATAGTAGTAGCTATGAAGCCAAAGTGAGCTGGAAATGTTGCTTTCTTTGAGGATATTTACCTGCTGTTACAGTGCCTCCACCTAAGACTTTGGGATGGTGTCTTGGGCAGGGATGGGTTATGAAGGGCATGTAGAACAGGAGATGGCTGAGATTCCAGGTTTTCTCCAGCAGGAGGTATCTCTTATTGTATGAGTTTGCTATAGCCGCAGTAACAAAACCCACAGACTGGGTGAAACAATAGCAGTTTATCACCCCACAGTTCTGGAGGCTGGAAACCTGTGATCAAGGCATTGGCAGGGCTGGTGAGAAAACTGTCCTATGTTTCTCCTCAAGCTTCTGATGGCTTTCTGACAATCTTTGGCGCTCCTTGGTTTGAAGAAGCATCACCCTGACTCTGCCTTCATGTCTACATGGTGTTCTCCCTCTGTGAATGTCTGCATTCAAATTTTTCTCTGTACAAGAGAACTCAAATAGTATAGGATTACAGGCCCACCCTACTCCAGCATGAGCTTGCCTTGACTGATCACATCTGTACACACTGTTTCCAAATAAGGTTACATCTGAGGTACAGAGGATTAGGACATCAACTTGTGAATTTTAGGGTAGAACAATTCAACCCATAACACTTGTCAATCAGAAAGAAATATAAGCCTATCAAGAGAGTGATCCAGGAAGCTAGCAGTTAGGGAGAAAATTCTAGTGCCCAGGCCCCTTGTCTCCCACAAAGATGCATCCTGGTTATTTGCTTCTATTGGAGGATCTAGGACTTGCTTCACAAACTTGGATCTTTGCTGTAGCCCCTTAATTTCTCTTGCCTGAAACAGAAGGGACAGAGCAGCTGCAGCAACTGACCTCCACATTTCAGATGGAGGGCGTTCATGGCCATCTTAGTTTAAAGGACCAGCCAGTGACCAAAGCATTCCAACCTCCAGGAAACACACAAACAGACTGAGGAGACACCTCCACATTCTCCTTTGCAGATTTCAGGAATGACTTGGTTAATCTGTTCACCTCTGAAAGGAGAAAAGGGTAAAATTGTTTATATTTTCCTTTCTGCTGACCTGACTCTGACACAGCCAGGGAATCTGGTTAATGTTAAAAGAAAAATTAGCCTGTTGTTCAACATTCTCCATAATGTCCATCCAATTCAATTAGTTAATAGACTCATGAAATGTCAGTGCAGGATATGTAGAGATAATTCAATCTCAGCTCCTCATTTTTTAGATGAAGAAAGCAATGCGGAGAAAAGGTAACCAACTGCCTGCACACAGTGAGCATCTTGTGCGGAAGCACTCAGGTTTGTGGGCTCTCAGCTCAGTGCTCCTAATCGGGTGAGCATTTAACTCATTGAGCAACTGCCTTTAAAGGCCTGAGCTAGCAAGCCAGACCCCTGTAAGAGAAGACACTCCTCCAAACCAGTCTTGCCCAGCCTTCCTGCTCTCTCGTGGCAATTCTCAGTACCTCCAGCCTCCTTCTCACTTAGTCACATATTGAACAAAGGAACAAAGTGGGTGCTTGAGATGGCACAAAGGCTCACCCAAGGCTGGGGCCAAGCCCTGTTGTCTGCAGCTCCCTCCACCTCCCATTTCCTCTGCCTGGGTGGGTGGGCTAAGCTCTCATGAAATCAGCAGCTTCTACTCTGTCATCTCCTTCCCCTTCCGGACCCTGGCAGGCAGTCACCTAATCTCAGCCTGGGCCAGGAGGTCACAACTGAAGGCAAGAGGGAAATCAAGCATCTTCAGTGAGCTTTCAGATTTTCCAAAAGCCTCAGGGTCCTAAGTAATCCCTGGATGCACCTGAATTGGGGGAGGGCAGGATGGGTAGGTTGAAATGATGGGTTGGCTGAGGATGTCCTTCTAAGTCCCCCCTGGAGCCTGGCAGGGAATTTCTCATTTTCTGATCTGAGAGGGAAGGAAGCACCGAGGGAATGGGGTTTGAGTTTCAGAACAGGGTGTCACAGGGATGGGGATTTAAAAATAAACAGAGGAGCCAGCAGCATCTTTTTAGCAATAGCCATGGTAACGGACACTGCTGGAACCAGAGCTAGCATGGGGACTGTTCCTGAGGTTCCGGAAATGTATGCGGGGTTACACCATTTTCCATTCCTCTTTGTTGTTGTCGCTGTTGTTGTTTTAAATTCTCCAGGGCTGCGAACACAGCAAACCCAAACACAGGGGAGCACCTTGCAAAGGTGCCCTTACAGTCTCACATGCACATTCAGGCTGCTCTCTTTCCACGGTCCCTCGGAACATGTGCTCAGGAACCCCCCCCAAACTCACCACACACACACACACACACACACACATACACACACACTCAGAAACGTGCACCCACACCAACGCAAAGACACACACCCTGGTGTGTGCATATGCCCACACACAGAGAAATGCAAATGTATGCACATGTATCTTGGCTCATTCTTACATATGCTTAAAAATACCTACTACTGTAGTCAGAGGGATGAAGACTTGAACTTGCATCTCTTCATGCTCACTCCAGGTTCCATACGTGTTTTTATGGGTGGACGTGTGTGTTCAGTTTCACCTGACATCTTTTTGGCACATGTACATACCTGGTCACAGGAAGTCAATCATATGTACCTCATGGAGGGCTGCACACCTGAATCTCACACAGACATGGGAACACATTCACATACGTGTGACTGACCTACGCCTCCTCACCCCACCTGCTTGAGCATACATTAATTGTGTTCGGCGTCTGCTCCCTCAGGTGTATGCACTTGAACAAAAGCAAGTGTTCGCCCACCTCCTCATCTGACCACAGAGTGGTTTCTCATGGCCCTGGGGGGGGCACACTCATGTGTTCAAGCTTCAGCTGTCCAATGCAAACTGTCTGAGACATGTTGTCTAGAGATGTCCTTTATTCTGAGGCTTTCTCCATCACACTCCCTCTTGCTCTCACCCACCTTTAGAGAACCACCTGAGCCAATGCCTTCCACACACCCTGTGTAAGGTGTAGAGAAGGGAAACAGACCGTCAAGATTCGGCCTTGAGGCCTTGGGGTTCCACAGCAGGCAAAATCGAGCAGAAATATGCTACCAGTGCCAGTGTGCTTTTAAAAAATCGCACAAGTCTCCCAAGGAGGCAGGAAAATCAAAGCCTCACCATTTAAAATCCCTACACAACAGAAAGAGAAATCAACACAGAGCTCTCAGAAAGGGCTGAGGCTCCCCCACGTCTCCCTCCTTCTCCAGAAGAAAAGACAAACAGAAAACAAATCAAAAAACAAATCTGGACTAAAAGGAGCAATTGTCGAATGAATAGCTCCAGGCTTTCCTCTCACCGGAGGACATGTGCTCCCGGACCACAGGACAGGAATGAGAAGGGACTCCTGCAGGAGCCGTGCAAAGGGGCAGGCTGTGTTAAGCTGACCCAAATGATGTGTCCTTGTCCCTAGAGCACAAGGTGGAAAAATCACAGGCTTGGGAAGGAAACAAAACTATATTTGAGGGCAGAGTCTCTTTTAGTAGCTCTGTGACCTTGCACAGGTCCTTGACTTCTGAGCCTGGGTTTTCTCACCTGTAAAGTAAGGATCCATGCAAGGTCCCTACAGCCAAGCCTGGTTGTAAGAATCAAATGGAATGCTATATGAAATAGTTTCCACTCCAATATGTTTATCAAATGACCAAGAAAAGATCCATGGATTCTGGAGCATGGGAGGTCTCCAGACTCTGACCTTCAGTTACAACAAATGTTCAGAACATCACCAAAGCATGGTTTACACCTTGGCTCTTGGGGAGGAGAAACATCTGAGGAGAAAGGGGAAATGGGTCTCACCTTCTCCTTCAGACATAGGCTTAATAATTGATGGGTGTTTCCTAAGGAGGACCCTAGATCCTTCCTCGTATACCTAAGGTTTCTTCTTTCCTGTTTCTTTCTCAACAAATGAATAGGTTTTTATTGTTTCTCTATATCACACTCAGCTCCATACTTAGCCCAATGCAAGACCCATGGCCTAAGATTGAGTCCTTGCTCCTAAGTGCTGCAATTTGTTAGGGAAGACAGTGGTTGGGAAATATTAAAGCATCCCTGTCTTGGTCTTCTTAGGCTGCCTTAACACAATACCTCAGCCTGGGTGGCTTAATAGAAATTTATTTTCTGGAGGTCTAAGTCTAAGACCAAGGGACTGGAAAACTCTGTTCCTGGTGAGAGTTCTCTTCCTGGCTTGTAGGAGACCCTTCCTCCCTGATTTTTCCACAATGATTTCCCTCTGTGCATGAGCCCCTAGCAGGCCCCACCCTTTTGCCCTCACTTAACGATCATTACCTCCTTATATGCCCAATTTCCAAATGCAATCACACTGGGACTGAGGGCTTCAACACAGAGATTTGGAAGGATATGCTACAGTCCATAACAGCCTCTACTCCTCATGCATCTCATATTGAAGGGCGGTGCAGGCATTTAATATGAAAAAGCATAGAAGATGCCAATAGGAGCAAGAAGAAGGCAGACTTGTTTTCTGAGTTATGTACATGTATGGCAAATATGAGCAAGAACAGGGGCTCATGCCTGGACACTCCTCTTTGTTCCAAAAATCTAGAACACAGTGAACAAATGATAGAAAAGTCCAACTTCTGGATCACACAGAGAAGGGTGTTGAACACAAAGGAGGAACATTGTCTTTCCTTGGAAAAGTAACTGAACAACCACACAGCAAATGCTATGCAGAACCACACCCGAGACACTAGATAGCACCTGGGAGCAACCTCTCTTATCTGTTTGAAGAACACCAACATTTCTTTCAATGCCCAGTTCAAATGCCATCTGCCCTGTGGATCATCTGTTGCCTCAAACACATGCACACACTCAGGCACACATACATACACATGTGCACATGTGTGCAAAAATCATTACTTTTATTCTATGCATTCCTAGTAGTTGGTGCCAACCTTGGTGGCAGCATGTTCAAATTACTTCTTGCTTTCCGGGGTCATTTCCCAAATTTTAAAATATAAGCTTTTTGAAGGCAGAAACTTGCCCATTTAGTTGACAATTTTATCTCCAGCCTATAAAGTGAAGCCTGGTACTAGGGTGATCGACAAAGCCAATTTGCCTGAGACCCAATGACTTTCCAAGACAGATTTTCAATTCTAAAACCAGAATAATTCCAGGCAAACAGGGATGTTTGGCCATTCTACCTGGCGTGTGGTAGGCATTTGGTAAATAGTTACCATGCAAGTACTGCCACAGATAAGGAGCAGCTCCTGGAAAGAATCACAGGGTGATTAAAGTGATAGGGGATGGGAGTAGGAAGCACCCCAAGCAGATTTATCAAAGACAAGCCTTTATAGGCCTGGCATAGAAGAAGCAAAAAGTAGATATTACTCGACTCTAAACCATCATGAGCTTAAAACACAGAAGCATTAAGAATGTCTGAATATGGGGGCTCAGTGGTAGAGCCCTTGCCTTGCAGGTGTGAGGCACTGGGTTCAATCCTCAGCACACGTAAAAATAGATAAACAAAATAAAGGTATTAGAAAGAAAGGATGTCTGAATATGTTATGGTTCACAGGCCACAGTGGGAAAAGCCAGAGCATTTGAGGGTTATCTATAGATTTTTGAGACTGTTACACAAAAGGACAATATATTCCTCAAAATCCCTCTTAGAGACAGAGCCCTGAGTTGCATGGCTCATGAGTTGAATTGCTATTTCCTTTCCTTGTGTACGTATTATCATAATAGCATTAAAAGGAAATTTAAAGAAAGAAAAATAAATCACTTTAGTTGACTAAACCTGGTCCAACAACTAATTTTCTTTGTGTATATTCTCTTGTAGTTCTTGCTCTTAGTTTTACGTAATTATAATCAGAGTGAACATACAACTTGTATACCATTTTCTTAAACCATAGATTGTACGGGAAACATTTTCTACCTTGTTACATACTCTCATAGTCTCAGTACTTATTCTTTTTTAATGTTACTACAACAGTCTGTAACTCACTTAACAATTTCCTATTGCTGGCATTTAGATTGTTTCTAGTTTTCTGCTAATGAAGATAATCCTCCATTGAGCCTCTGCACGCACGTCTTTTTTCCTTCTTTTGTAATATTTCTTTAGGATAAATTCACAGAATTCACCTCAGTGGGTCAGAGGATCTAATAATCTTTAATGACTCATCCATGCTTTCACAAAATATTTATTGAACACCTGCTCTGTGCTGGAGTCTGACACTGAGGATACAGAGGCTAGTTTCTGCCAACCCGAGGCTCACAGTCTAGCAGGGACAAGGATGAGCAAGTGATGTAGTTTAAGAAACATTCCAGCTGTGGAACAGACTGTGCTGCGGAGGCCCCAGGGTCTTACCGAGCAGAGGAGGAGGGGCATGGTCAAGCAAGCCATGCCAGAATAAGGCTGAATTGTAAAAAAGCTTAGGAAATGTTAGCCTGGTAGACAAAGTGGGGAAGGAAACTCCAGACAGAGAAAATAGCAAGGCTGAAATCAGAACAGAGAGGAAAACAGAATGTATTCTAGGAATTGCTGTGACTTGATGATGTGGGGACGTAGATGTGGGGGCAGAAATGGTTGGTTTTGAGAAGATAAAGATGGCAGACGAGACAGAGCACAGGAAGGGCAGCCTGTGCACCACGCCAAGGCGTTTGCATTCCATCTTTAAGGTGGTGGGAGTGGTCAGGGGTTTTACCCACACTCTTGATAACGTTTCCCAAGTTGCTTTCCAAATTAGACTCATGTATGAGAAAACTGATTCTAAATGTTTTTTGATTTGATTTTTTCCTCGAGCTTCCTGGGGGCTCTAGTCCCATTTCTGCCTAGAGGGATGGCGGGAGAGTTGGCAGGGAGCCAGTGGACTCCAGCCTGTGGGCTTTATAGTTGAGTGGAAATGAACAGGAGGATCTGAGGAACTGAGGGGGCTGGGAAGTCAATGATCTTCCATGATCTTGCTTTAAAAGCAAGGTTGGGGGGCTGTCCATTAGATTGAGATGTACACACCCGCCACCTTCCAAAAACCTAGACTCTTCTAAGGCCTCTTAAACAGAAGCCTCCTGGTGCCCTTCCTTCTCTGGAAGCTTCCCCTGGGGTGGGTGGCTTAGTCACATCCACCAGCGTAGGGAAAGAGTACAATTCCTTCATCCCAGAATCTGGGAGCCTCGGAGTGCTCCATCTGCTGCTTCTTGTCACCAGAGCCCTCCCATGCCCTCATTCCCCCAACACCACCCCACCAGGGGTACAGGGCAGTGAGTGGTCTCCTCCTGCTGGGCTCCTCCTTCCCCTGCCTGACAGCCAGCTCTCCCTCCTTCCTGAGTTCCTTGGAGGCCATGCTCTGTGTAGCTCTCCTAGCCCTCTAGGCAGAGCTGGGCCACCAAAGGACTTGGCAGGGATTGATTTTTTATGTGCTGGTCCACTGGGTGGAATCATTGGAGTGTGTCTGTCTGTCTGTCTCTCTAGTCTGTGAATTGGAGGAAAGACAAGCACCAGGTGCAAAGGCCCCTGGAAGGTGCGGTTTCCCTAGAATTCCCCCTTGGGCTGGGGTCGGGGGGAAGCAGGGCCAGCAGCAAGGCCTTCCCCTGCCTGCCTCTAATTCCTGTTCCCTTATTAAATTCAGGCCTGATTTGGGCTGTGTGAGCTCTCCTGGACCACCTGCTGTTTGACCAATTCCTTTCTCTTCTCCCTCTGGTGTCTAATCGCTGCTCTTTCCTTCAGAGTCTGCATCTCCGTTGTCCTCTCCCCCTCCTGTGTTCCCAGGCAGGTGAGTGGTGGGGCCACCTCACCCTTCTGACTCCTGAGGCACAGACAGGGCAAGTCGGAGCCCTCAAGCCAGCTCCCCTGGGGTCCGAGGCTCCTCTCCCTGGAGAGCTGTTGCTGTGGAGATGAGAGGATGATGGGAGGGGATGGAGATCAAGAGAGGAGAGCAGGAGGAGCAGAGAGGCAAAGAAAGTAAGGAAAGAAGACAGAGTTTGAGAAAAGAGAGCTCAGGCCAGATCAGAAGGCCCCCAAAACAAGGAAGGAAGGAGCATGAGAGAGAAGACACAAGCGTGAAGAAAAATGCACATAAAAAGCCATCCGGAGAGCTGGGAAATCCAAGAGCAAATCAACCACAAAACAAGATTTTCAAACTTGAGAAATTACAACCTCTTGTCATCTTAGGAGGAGAAAGAGCACCCTGGAGACAGCACTGCGGGCCTGTCTGGGGAGCCACGGTCCAACTGGGGGAGGGGGGGACTCCAGATCCAAGGCCTCTGCCCCAGGTCCTGGTGCCAGGCAGGGTCCTGGGCAGCCGAGCACGTGTACTCCCACACAGGGGCCCGGGGCACAGGTCCAAGGCCAAGGGCTTCAGTTCTTCACTCTACTGGGGTCCGTCCAGGCTGCAGACCGGTGGCTGTAGGTGTGCAGGTGGCACTGTCACTGAGCTAGCTGAGTGTGCCACCACCAAGGGATGAGCCATACATCAGTCTTGGCCCTCGACTATGAATCCCCAAACAAATTTCTGAATATCATGGAGCCTCCATTCCAGCCCTACTGTCCCTCATAATTCTGACCCAGAAACCCATGGAAACAGTCATCAAGGCGGGTAAGGCACTCACAAAAGAAAAGAGATTGTCTCCCTGTGGAGAGCTCATGGGAAGGGAGTAGAGGAGAATGTGGATCTCCCAGGCATCCTCACCAAAGCCACCTGCCACAACCCTGTTCCTGGATGTCTCCCACTTCCTGTCCTCTGTCCTGCACTTCTCTCAGGTCCTGGTCCCAGGTGAGCTTGAGCTCTTCCCCCTGTGCCTTCCACACTGTCCCTCTGCCTGGGGTGTCTGCACTCTCCTCCCTCAGCTAACTCCTCCTCTGTCTTCTGGTCTCAGCCTAAATGTTGCTTCTTCCAGAGAGTCTTCCAGGACTCACTGTAGGTTAGTTTTATGTTTCTGCTCCATGCCCATGCGTGTGTTGTGTGTGTGTGTGTGTGTATGTGTGTGGTGGGGGGGGGTAGACAGAGACACTATGAGCTGGGGAAGTGGGTGTAAATCCCTCGAGATACCATTTATAACCGACTCCTGAGCCCCAAGACCACCGTGGAGAACAACCAGAGCTGAGTGTGGGTGCTCCGCCACCTGTCCACCAGCTGCCACTCTCTTCCAACTCTTGGGGAGAAGCCATGGGAGTCTGAAGCATTTTCTGGGTCACTGCCTAGCAATTGGTGACAGCGGCCTTCCTTCCCCACGCTTGTCTCTCGCTGAGTAAGCTCTGCAGCCCCCGCACAGCGCTGACACGTTTCCGCCTCATTCAGTGCGAGCCTGTTGCCATGGTTGTGCGGGGCTCAGCCTGCGGCTGCCAGCGGGCCTTCTGGACGCTGGGACGGGAGCTCTGGCCCAGTGAGCGGGGTGGGGATCTCGGGTGCTTCTCCCAGGCGAGTGTTGCTCAGTGGAGCAGGGCGTTTGGGTGCAGGGGACACCCAGCCGGAATGGGGGACATGGTGGAACCAGCCTTCACTTTGGTCCCCCTCACTTTTCCCAGATGAGGTCATCCCTCCCCTCACTAGAATCAGGCTGCTGGGCCCTTGATTGGCAACCACTGAGCTTCATTCAGGTCCCTGCTCTGTGTCACCTCCTCAGAGCCTCCCTGATCACAGTGTTTAAAACAGCTTCCCTTCCCACTTCTAACTCCTCTATTTTTCTCCCCTCATTCTTTACTAGTCGCTGTGCCATGATCTTCTCATTTATGCATCCATTGTCTGGCCTCCCTATTACAAGGAACAGAACAGAGACCCAAGGGTTTTGGATACAGTCCAGTTGCCCTCTGCCCACGCTGGTCCTTTCTCCACCTTCTCCACCCTGCTCTGCTCTCAGGAGGCCAACTCTGGCTATTGCACCTGCCAGGCTCTCTTGACCAGGGCTTCTTTTAGGGTGGGGCCAAGGCAGGCATCAGAGAGAGATCAAAGACAGAAAGAGAGGTGGCTGCTTTGACTCTAGATGTCTGTCAGGAGGGTCCCTCTTCTCCTAGAGCTCTGGCCAGACAGCCTCCTGTCTCGCACAGTTCCAGCCTTCAGGAGCTCCGGTGCTCTGTTTCTTTGGGCTGTCCTGATATTTCTGGGCTCTGATCCTTCATCCCGTCCTGTTGGTTCCCTAAGCCGGCTCACACCTCTGTCATGTGTCCCTTTCTTAGAGCCCTTCATCTGCACTCTTTGAGGTGAAAAATATCTCCCACTGAGACTCTGATGCTTCTGTGCTCTGATACAACAAGTGTTGTTAAAAGAGGGAACAAATAAATGGCAGGTCCCCAGGCCGACGCTGCTCACATGCCCAGGCTTGACCACCGAAGGCCAGGGAGGAAGGCAAAAGGAAGTTCATTCCTACGTCTCCAGGGAGACCCAGATAAATCTGAATGGACATCCCCCAAATTGCACCCAGATCAAGAGTGGCACTCACATTTTTAAGAATCATAAGTAAGAAAATTCCAAAGTCTTCCTCAATATCTGTCCTCATGACTCATCACTCTCCCTGGCAGAAATATCTCCAAATCTTCCTTCTCAACCCAAAGAGAAAGGTTGCCTCTGTTATTTTTCTAGGAAATCATTATACTGTATTAGCATGTAGCAGTCTAATATGTTGGTGTCTTATATGGGAATTGCAAAGAACACAGGATTTGAAAAAAAAAAAAAAACTGATCTCGGCTCTGACCTGTTATGCCTGGTGATAGCAGACAAACCAGTTAGTTTTGCAAGCCTCTTCGTGTCATCTGTAAAACGTACACAGGTGGGCCTTGCCCAGCTCAACATCTGTGAGCACAATAAGAAGACCCTGTTATATGGGAATGCATTCTGCACCCCAATATTAGCTGGTGCTCTCATTCTGTTTGGCATATTTAATCTCAGAATCTGGGGTTCTCTACAGTTCTCTCTTTCAAATCTTCCTGAAACTAACCCAAATCTCCAAAAGGGTCTTCCCCAGTCTTGCATGTTCCTGAGGCACAAAAGGGACCTTTTCTCTTTCCTGACCTTTTTCTTGAAGGTGGCCCCCATGAGCATGGGGCAGGGGTGGGGGTGATAACAACCGGCTCAGGTGAGATCCTTGGTTAGGCAGCTGGATCTCACAGGAGGATGCCAACCCTGCAGCCCCCTGACTGATTTATGAAGGATGTGGAGCTACCCCGTGTTGACAATACAGAATGCCAACACTCTACACCCTCACCAGGAAAGGAAACAAACTCAAATTGTCTGCTGCTGGCTGTCATGGAAAGCCCAGGAGCAAGAAATAATATTCATGAAGGATTATCTGAAGGACACGCAGCTCATCTACTCCTATAGGTATACTAGATTTTATCCCCAGCTCAAGCCAGACAATCAGAGCTGTGTATCTGGACCAAATGGTTTTTGCTCCTTGTAGAAGCAGATTTACTGACTTGTGTTTAGGCATAGTGTTTTAAGTTTGCACTGAAGCGATCCTTTAAGGAAAATCTATGTGAGTGTATCTATTGCATTTAACGTCAGAATGATACTTTAAAAAGTGCCTGTTAGATCTCTGGGCCCTGTTTTGAAGTTCCACGTGGGGAATTTCCCTTAGCTCCAGCTTCTCCAGGGAAACAGATATAATTGTCACTAATAGACAATGCGACATTTCTACAGCCGTCTTCTCCTTTGGTCTTGGTTGCTAGGAAGCTCAGACTTTATGGCATGAACTTTTGTGTTCTAGCTTCTTGTTGGGTCTCCTTTTTCTATTCCTCTGCTATTCCACTTCAACCTGACCATTTATCTATATTTCTATCTTATTGTAGAGTGTCATTATTATAAACCATCTCAATTTCTTTTTGTTACTGGAAAAAAAAAAAGGAAGCTGGTGACTCAGAACACTAGGAAGTATTGGCAGAGTGGCCCGAGCAGTGTAGGCGAATCCAAAATGAATGCATGCATCTCTGCTGAGAGATGACACCAGAAAAAGGTTCTTCATTAACTCACCCAGACATCACTTGTGATTTACTAAAAGTTGAATGCACTACTAGGCTCTGGGGATACAAAGAAAATCTAACATACTTTCATTCAATAATTTTTAAAATTTTTTATCTTTTGTGGTTCAGGGGATTGAACCCAGGGCCTCATAACTGCTGGGCAAGTGCTTAACCACTGAGCTATAATCATCTGCCCACGTTCAAAAGACATTTATCAGGATTTGCCTTGTGATCAAAACATAGCAAGGGGGTTGCTGGGGATCTAACTCAGTTGGTAGAGTGCTTGCCTCGAAGGCACAAGGCCCTGGGTTCAATCCCCAGCACCACAACACAACAAAACAAAGCAAAAAATGATGAATGATGGAGAAGTCAGGTGATTTAACAAAGACCACACCAAAGTGGAAGGAACAAGTTCTGGGTGGGCGACAGCACCGAGAATGGGAGAATTAACTGTGTCTAGAGTCTGAGGGGATCTCTTAGGAAAGAGATGAGAAGGATGAGAAGTTTGGCAGGTAAAAAGGAGGAGAGCAAAGAGTTTCTACAAGATATCAGGAGACAAAGGAGCCATTTCACCAGAATAGTGGATCAACAAAGGGATTTCTAGTGCATGTTCTACCCAGGCAATGGACTACTACTCAGCCATAAAAAGGAGAGACTACTGATCCACGCAACAACCTGAGTTGATCTCAAAGGCTGCATACTTCATCAATCTTTAAGAGAAAGATGTAGGTGTAGAGAACAGACCCATGCACATTAGGGACTAGGAGAGGGGAACAGTGTGGCTACGAAGAGGCAGCACAGGAGAGTTGGGGGTGAGGGAACTGTGTTCTGAGTGTGACAGTATTGTATTCATCCGGTAGTGGGGAGCCACTGAGGGTTGAAGCAAGGGAGTGGCACACCCAATGTGCATTTTAAAACAGTCCCTTCAAGTGCTAGTGCTGTGTATCTAGTGGATTAGGCAAACTCAAGCCACCAGGGGAGGCCAGTGCGGGGTGGTTGGGGAGGTCTGCACAGGTGAAAGGGTGACTTCAAGCAGGACCATGAAGAGGAACCACTTCACACTCAGCAGAAGCACAAATCCAAGGGCAATGGGAAGAATGGAGTTTGGAAACCCTGGAGGGTCTGAGGGTCTGTGGAGGGAGACTCCAGGCCAGAGACCACTGCAAGCAGAGCTGTATGGCATCTGCCTGTCTAGGGCGCAGGGTGTGTGGTCCTGAGCTTATCTGTGCACTCAGGTGAGAACCCTGGAGCTCCTCTGGCCAGCTGGCCCATCTGCCCGGCTCTGAACAGCAGCACTTCCTGGTCCACATGAAGGCCTAGGCCTGGCAGAGGAGCCTCTGCCCTTTCCCGGTCCCTGAGCAACTTTCCTCTCTAATCCCCTCTACCATCTTTTTCTCTGGGGCCAGTTTAAAATTTGGAAGAGGTGAGGGTGGGAGGGCCAAGGGCAGAGAAAAGCAGGAGAAGCGACTTGTGTTCCTGTCCCCCAAGTCCTGCTGAGAAATGGCTTCCTGGTGCTTTATCTGCCCTGGATATCGGCTGCTAGGATCTTATCAAACTGTAATTACCCAGCCTGGGTCTGTGCTAATTGGTTCTCTGGAGTAAAGTTACCTCCAATCTGTGTGTTATGGGTGCACAGCAGGAAGTGATTTGAGCCACGAGGCTGTCTGTGATATGTCAGGGCATCACTGTGCGGCTGCAGGATCCTGGAGCTGGGCCCCGGCTTTTAGGGAGGGACCTGTTCCTTAGGTTCCAATTCCAACCTAAAATGACCAGCCAGCCTGGGTCACCTGGCTCCTGGGCCCTCTTAGAGGACACACAGTAGGGGATGATTTTTTCCCATCTCAGATAAAAGGAAAGGAGGGAAGGGAAGAAGAAGAGGAGGATTGTGGGGTGGGGAAGGAGGGAGGGGAGAATAGGAAGGGAAGGAGGAAGAAACAGAAAACAGAAAACCCCTCTTTGACCCCACTGACTTCCCTCGATATGGTCTTCTTGGTAATGGTCTCAAATGTGAGGTGTCCATCAACTGACTATTTGCCAATTTCTATAATCTAACATCTTTGCTGGATGCAGTGACCCATGCCTATAATCCCAGCAGCTCTGGAGGCTGAGGCAGGAGGATTGTGATTTCAAAGCCAGCCTCAGCAACAGCATGTCACTAAGCAACTCTGTGAGAGCCCGTCTCTAAATAAAATACAGTATAGGGCTGTGGATGTGACTGAGTGGTCGAGTGCCCCTAAATTCAATCCCTAGTAACCAAAAAATAAAAAACAAGATAAAAATCTGACACCTTTGTCAACTTGCCATGGGATCCCATTTCCAAAGGCCCCCAAAGACTTGGGTGGGGGAACCTGAGGACTTGGGGCTCCTGGAGATCACCTCACCTGTGTCTTCTTATGGCAGCCTCAGCCCAGCCCCCACATGCCCTCATTTGGGCTCAGAGGTTCTGTTAGAAAAAATTGCTTTTGTTTACTTTTTTTTTTTTTAATTGAACTCAAACCTGTCTCCTTACCATCCCACCTGCCCCTTGGATGGCGCTAAGCCAGTCCTTCCCTCTGACAGCACTTCAGCTATTTCTCCCTAAAGTCTCAGGACACCACCATGTGCCTGTGCCGCAAGTCAATGTCTGTCCACAAGACCCTCCTTCCTCACCTCCTTCACGCTTAACTCCCAATCAGCTCCTCGCCTCCAATTCAGCCCTGTTCCTCACTCTCTGCAGGCACCCGTGGGGCCCAGGCACACCCTCTGAACAGGGCCACGACAAACCCCGTTGGCATTATGCTTCTGTCACCCATGTCATCCCACAATCCAATCACGCAGCAGCCACAGTTAATCCTCTGTTTGTGTTATGCTTTTATGGTGGTAAGATATTGTTTTAGTCCGCTTTTTGTCACTGTGACCTAAAGACCCAGCAAAAACAACTTAGAGGAGGAAAAGTTTGTTCTGGCTCTCGATTTCACAGGTTCAGTCCATGGTCAGCAGATTCCATAGCCCTGGGCCCGAGGTGAGGCAGAAGGGCATGGCGGAGGGGCAAGGTGGAGATGCCCTGAGACCAGGCAGAGACAGCTTGAGGGCTGGGGTCTAGGGGTGACGTCATTCCCTAGGCTACGCCCCGTAACCTCCCCCTCCAGCCACACCCTACCTGCCCACAGTTCACACCCATCAATCCATTCGAATTATTAATCCACCAAATGGATTAATCCATTTATTATATTGGAGCTCTCATAGTCTCATCGTTTCACCTGAGTCTTTGGGGGACCCCTCATATTCAAACCAACATTTACCATTTGAACTACTTTTAAGTAAACAACTCATGAAGTACATTCCCAATGTTGTTTCACCAGAACTTGAAGTTACCCCCCAAAAAGTTTTACATCCATGTAACAAACAATGACTTCCCATCCCTCTCTCCTCCGCCGCTGGTAACCTCTGATCTAATTTTTGTCTGTGAATTGGACTACTCTAGGGAACTCATTCATGGAAGTATACAGTGTTTGTCCTTTTGTGTCTGGTTTGTCTCAATTAGCACCATGTTTGCAAGGTTTGCCTATGTTTAGCCTCTATCACAGGCTTATTTCTTCCTGTGGCTGGAGACCATTTTGTTGTGCATGTATAACATTCTGATTATCCATTTGCTGTTAACGGACATTTGGGTCGTTTCCATCTTTTGGCTATTGAGAATGGTGCTGCTAAGAACAGATGTGTAAAGTTTCTGATTGGGTCCTCAGAGAAATTTTTTGAAAATAGAAATTTGATTATGTCTTTCTTCTTAAAACCCTGCACAAACTTCTTATCTTGAAATTACAGTGAAATCTAAACACACTGCCTAGGATCCTAACTTGGATGGTCCTGCCTATCTAAGTTCCAGCCTCACTTTTGACCATTCTCCCCTCTCTGACCAGCTGCCAGTCACACTGAATTTCTGTTCCTGCCTTGAACAAGCTAAGTCTGTTTCTATCCCAGGGCCTTTGCACTTACATCTCCTTCTACCAAGACCCATCTTCTACCTGTTGTTCCTTCTTATGCTTGATCTTTTGTTGGCATTCAGACTTCTTTCAAACACCTTACTTGATGGGACCTTCCTTGACTAGAATAGACCTCCAGCCCTCCCTGCTTCCTCACGCTGCACTGCTGTGCCCACCTGAAGTTTTCTTGTTTGTTTATATGTCTCTCTCCACTGGTATGCAACCTGCATAAAGGCAGGGACTGTGTCTTGCTCATTGTTATTCTCCTGTGCCAAGCCCAGTGTTTGACTCACTCAGTACGTATCTGAAGGAGCTGTGGCTCCTCCACTGAAGGCTGAGCACCCTGCAGGCATTCTTTCCATACACCTTCCTTCCTCCCTTCTGAATGCACAGTAGAGGTTCTTCGTACCCTCTCTCTCTATGCGTAGAGCGACATGACATTCCAGGTGCGGTGATGGGCTGTGTCTTCCTAGACCTGGGCTTCTCAACCCGGAGGTGATCAGAGCCTGGAGGGCTTGTGAAGCCATGCCTTGTTTAACAAGGCTCCACTGCAGAGTTGTCACTTCCAGCAGGTTTCCTGGTGGCGTCAACGCGGGGCACCACACTTTGGCAACCACCCTGAGATCATCCCTTCCATGGCATCCGTAAAGATGCCCACTCATCTCCCCACACAGCAGTCACTGGCCAGCTCAGATGTGTCCTCAGTGACTCGTGTAACCAGTGAGGGCACCGGAGTCCCGACCTGGAGCCTTTGCCCTCTGTCTCCAGTCTCCTTAATCTCCCTGACATTTCCACCAGCAGCTTCTCGTTCCTTCTCAGCAGCTCCACATTATCCTCATTTCCTAAGTCCTTTACTGCTCTCGAATCTTAATCTTGACCTCTTTGTCCTCTTTCTGCCATTAAACATGAGTTTTCTTCAAAGGAAAAATCTGTGTTTCTTCTTTAATGAAGGTAATTCCCCCTCCTAGCTGTGGCTCACACCTTTACGAAGACAGATTCCAAATATCCATCCACAGCCCTGCCTCTCCGGAGCTCCAGACTCAGTGTCCTCATATAACACGGTGAGCAGTACCTGAGATGTGTCCCCAGATAGACTCCTGCTGCAGCCCTGCTGGCTGGGCAAAATAACCAGGGGGTGACGAGCAACTTGTGTAGATCGATACAGCAGGAGTGGGAGCCGTTTATTGTGGGACAGGAGGGGTATATATACATTCCACACAGCTTATCTTAATTAACATAAACTAGATACAGCAGTCAACCAATAAGGAATCTCCACACTTAATGGCTCGCTGGCGTTACTTCACAAACCACTCCCTCTGGCAAAATGCCAGGCGCCATCTTGACTTGTTTACAGACCCTAACAGACTCCAGTTCTAATCTCCTTAGCCTTAGTTTCCTCAACTGCAAAAGAAAAATAATAAGATTGACTTTCACAGATAATTGTAAAGGGCTAAAGGAGATAGTACATCAAAGGCACATTGGAGATTCTGGAAGCTTCATAGACGAGAGCTGTCACTGTTATTTTTTTGGCTATTCAATTATCATCTTCAATGCTGAAGTCCACGCGTGTCCTGGTACCCACCTAGCCCAGGCCCTGGCATGTGGAGGTGGTCAGTCAATACTTGCTAAGTGAGTCCGTGAAGCCCACTTGCCCCTAAATGAGTGCATCGTTCTCCGCTCCCGACCCAGTCTCCTGCTACATTCCCTGTTTTCCTGTCACTGTCACTCCCACTTTTCCAGTTAGCCAGTTCTGTGACTATTTAGTCATATTTGATCCATATCGTCTCTACCTGCTAAATCCAAAACCTCTGTAGAGATAATCCTCAGGTGCCGTCTCAACGACAGCCTTTGCTAAGGCACTGCCTATATTACCTGGGCTCTGAGGCTTCCTGTCATGTGAGCCAGGTTCTGGTTGCACCCCATCACCACCACCTGAGCCAAGACCAGCCAGGACAAGCCGGCTGTTGCTGCAATGCCAGGTGCGCCATCGGAGGCCATCGGATCCCCTCACGTGGAGGTGGGAAGATGTGAAGAGTGGGCAATGGAGACACTGGGTGTGGGTGGGCTCAAGGTCATGGCTGCCTTGGAAAAGCTGAAGGAGAGGGAAAGGCACAAAAAGACAGTGGGCGAGGGGGGAGCTGAGGTGCTGCGGAGGGAGAAGGGTCCATCTGGGAGCCAGAGAGACCAACCTAGGGCCCAACAGAGGAAGAGAAAGAGGAGCTGGCCCAGGGGTCCCCCTGGTCTCTCGCTGACATCTAGGTCCAGCTCTAATTCCCATGATCCCTTCACGGCTACCCACCCACCACCCACCACCTTCCACTTCTCACTGTCAAGTACCTTGACCCCCACCCAAGCTATCCTGATTCTTCCTTCTGGACCCTATCCCTTCCACCCCATCCTCTTGCCACCACGTGGTCCTGGAACCCAGGACCCCCTGTCCTCCCCGCTATCAATGGGCTTTGAGCTCAGCTGCGTGCTCTCTCTGGCTACAGTGGTTGGTCCCAGCATCTGTCCTCATTCCACCTCTTTGTTCCAAAGTTGGTAGTGGCTTCCTGGTGGTTATCCGACAGAGTCCAGACTCAGCAGGGGCTCAGGGCCTTCCTTCTTTAGGTTCTCAGATAACCCATAATATGATGTCCCACATGGGCCGGTGGGGGCTCAGCAATTACCTCAGGGCAGCGCTCGCCCCCATTCTAGCTTTCCCTCCGCTGCCCACAGAAGCTTCTTTCTCCTCTTCATTTTTTCTTCCTCTGCCTCTTTCCCTATGTGTCTCTATTTCCCTCTTCTTTTCTCTCTGCTCTTTTTATCTCAGTCCTGCTGCAGCTGCCAAGGCTCGGGTGAGTAGGCCCTAACCATCCCTGCACCAGTTATTTAGATTCCAGTGTATTCATCTTGCCCCACTCCGAGCTCCTTTATGGCAGAGGCTGTGCCTTCTGTGTGTCTGTGGCATCTAGCAGTGTCCCATGTGCTTAGACCATATTGGACACTCTAATTCAATTAATTTCAGTTATAAAATTAATGCACATATGGGTGGATGCTTTCTTGGAAGTGAGCAAACAGTCAAAATGTTAAGCCGGCCGCTGTATGGGAGGTGCGGGTGTGTTTGGGGTTGCACAAAGCACGCTGTGAATTTTGATGTCGACGTCTCTCCACACCAACCTTTAGGGCTAACGTTATCCTACCTACTCTTCAATAGACTGTAACTTTGGAACTCATGTTTGAAAGAATTAAGGGACTATATCACCTTCTAGTCATACAAATTCAATTAAAATTTTAAAAGTACATATTAAGCACCCTGCAGAAAATTTTTAAAAATGGTTAATAAGCTCGAACTGCTGCCTTCAAGATGCTCACCATCTCGTTGGGGTAGGATAAGCTCTTCAGTGGCTGTAGTGGGGTAGGATAAGGCAAGTGCCACGAGACACTCGCCTCCAATTCAGCGAAAAAAAGAAAGAGGTGCCAGAGAAGACAGGTAAGGGTCTGCTAAGGAGCCAGGGAAGCACGTTGGAAATGGGGACATAATTAATATTATTAATAAATGTTATTATATATTCATTAAAAACATATATGATCATGAACAAAATGTTGCATTTTTATGGCATGTTGAAAAGACTGGGTTTTTTTTAACTCCTTTCTCCTCCACCAAGAAGGACAGAAACCAGGTGATTTTCTTGTTTGTTTTATTTCTTGTCAACCAACTTTAAAAACTGGAGATATGTATGTACCCTGATGGGGAAGAGATTGGATGAGCTCTGTACAGCATCACGTTATCATTTGATAATAAGAACTGGAAGAGATCTTAGCTATGGTGCACTGGTACTATCTCCTACCAACTCAAAAGAACTGATGGTGGGTGTTTGTACCCAGCTTCACATTTGATATCATCAGGTTGGAAGTTTTGAAGTCAGCCCTGATGAGAGTATTTACACCAGGGAAATTGGCAGAAGCTACAAACCACTGCCTTTGTCCTTGTAGATCAGGTTAAAAGTTCACCCATACACTACTGGATCTCGTCATCCAGAAGAAACGGAAATTGATAAACCAGAGGCAAACTGAGTTGACCAAAGTCACATAACCAGCTGGTCCTGGAACTGGTGAGAGTCAGGTCACCTGCCACCTACGCATTTAGTATGACTACTCTTTTCACTGAGAAGCTGCAATGCTGATTAGAATTTACAGGGTGCTTCTAAATAGACGAGAATGCACTCGACAGCACAGATGATCATGCAAGAGAAGCAGATGATGTGGTCTTCAAGCTAGTAGCCTGCCAGGGCTAAAAGAGGAGCCTCCAAACTTCTCTCCACAGATGGCTCTTGGACCCCCCACACACACTCCTACCCCCCCACACCCCGAGGTTGCAGAGAGTGGAGAGGCTGGAAAGGAGGTTTCTCCTGGTTTCCCATGGGAGGCGGTGACGGAGGCATCTCAGCCAATTGCCTTGATGCTTTGGACTCCACTTTCCACTTTGCTCTGTAATTAGTATCTATTTGTCTCCTTAACTTAAACTGGTTTTTAGCAATTTAGAGCCAGGGAGCCCCTGTTATTTCAGTGATGTGATAAAAAAAAATGGATATGTAATTGAAATCCCACTCTACTCCTTGGGGAACCTGGTTGCCTCACTCAGCTGAGTGATAAAGATTCGGGGCCCTGATCACAGGCAGATAAGTAGGCTGGTTGATTAGGATGATTCCCACAGGCAATCCCTAATCTACTAGTCTGTTTGTTAACTATCTGTCTTTTTAGGATATTTGGTTTGCATAATATGATAATATAATAATGCACAAGCTCTTTAAAGGTGGAAATGAACCCAAACTGAGGACAAAACAGCCACAGCTGGCATCTGCCCTCCCCACTGCAGCAGATCAATTAGCAATTAGCCACAGGTTTTGTTGAGCATCTATTGTTCACACTGCACAAGGGCAGGGACGGAGGAGGTGTCATGTCCAGTTCGAGAAGAATAAGGCATGCCCACGGGAAATTAATAAAGTCTGTAAGAAAGTGAATGGTTTAGTGTGAATGAGTCCAAAGGAGCTGCTGTAACAAGGAATTTGGATCTTGGCTAAAGAGCCATGCAATTCTGCAGAACCTTGGAAGCCCCCAAAGTCCTCCTTGTCAAGAGCACTGAACTGTGTGGCTTAAGTCAACCTCTGCATCTAAGTGGTGCCTCTTGGTCCTGTCAGGATGTTCTCAGAAATCCCCTGCACAGCTGGTCCCAGGCCTGCACAAACCCTGGCTCCTCCCTGTCCTCTGAAGTGAGGCCTGGGATGGTGGACTTGGGTGGATAATTGTTCTGTCGTCCATGTTTTTACTTCATTTTAATAAATCTGCCGAGAATGGTCAACACTCCTCTTCTGTTCTAGGGGCCTCGCACGTGGTGTTCTGACCCAACTCCTCCCACCAGCATATGAGCATCTTCAACACAGACCCTGGGAGGGCAGCGCGGTCCACCTGATGCTCTTGGTGCCTGTCCCAATAGACCTGTGACAGTAACTCAGTAATTCCCCAGTCTAATCCTATGTCATAATATACAGGGGTGTGGGCCACACTCAAATGATTCTGATCCTGAAGATTGGGAATAGAGGCCAAGCATCCAAGTTCAGAATTTTTATTATCCTACTACAGTGGCACAGCCACATCAATGTTTATAGCAGGTCAATTCACAGTAACCAAGCTGTGGAACCAACCTAAATGCCCTTCAACAGATGAATGGAAAAGTAAATGCAGCATACACACATAATGGAATATTACTCGGTCATAAAAAAAGAATGAAATAATGGCATTTGCTGGTAAATGGATGGCACTGAAGAGTATCATGCTACGTGAAATAAGCCAGTCCTCAAAAAACAAAGGCTAAATGTTCTCTTTGATATGTGGATGCTAACCTATAACAAGGGAGGATGGGAAGAAGAAGAACAGGAGCCCATTGAATTAGACAAAGAGAAATTAGGGGAACGCAAGGGGTAGGGGAATAGGAAAGACAGTAGAAAGAATCAGACATCACTTTCCTATGTTCATATATGAATACACAACCAGTAAAACTCCACATCATGTTCAACCACAAGAATGGGATCCTAACTAGAATCAGTTGTACTCCATGTGCGTATTATGTGCCCAAATACATTGTTGTCATGTATATCTAAAAACAACAACAACAAACCACACCAAGTTCTGAATTTTTAGCAAACTTCCCAGGCGATACTGCAGGCCAATGCTTGAGAACAGGTGCTATTTCTTGTCAATATTGTTTTCTGTTTACTCCCTCCCCCTGGCCTGAGAGCACCTCATGGGCAGGGATTGTGTCTAAGTCATCTCTGTGTTTTCAGGAGTCAACACAAAGCCTGGCTCAGGCTAAGTACTTATGCTTTTGTGTGTGTGTAGCCGTGTTTAGTGGCACTGCACGGTTTTGCTGTCCTTGCTGTCTTTCTAGGGGGAGAATGAACAGGCTAACACACCCACTGCCCTGAGATGGCACTTACGTGGGGTGGCACAGACCTGGTTTGCAACATGTGCAACATCCCCCCCTGCAGTGCACTCCCAGTTACTCACTTGGGCCACTCACTTGTGCCGCTCACTTGGGTCCCAAGCCACCCATCCCTGCCCCAGGAAATCTGGATGAATGTCACCTACCCTAATGAGGCATAATCAGGAAGATGGGGATCACAGACAGATTCAATCGGACATTCCAAAGCAGCACAGCCTGGACCACTGGGCAATTATTGCTGTGACCGTGGACACCCCACTTCCCTCCCCAGTTTGTGTGGAGTTGCTGCTGCATGAATTTTATGGAGGCAGGAAATGTCTCACAGGTCACAACCCAAGACCCTGCTTTACCACATCCCCGCCAAGGGAGCATCAATATCCATGGGTCATTAATAGGGGGTCTGCAAAATGTAGGCCAAATCAGCTTCAACCAAAACTGTTCCCCGCCTGGCGGGATTTTCAGGAGCTGCAGTGTGCAGATCTGCACTCGGGTCTCTATATGTATCATGCAGTATTTACCTGACTTCCCCTGGCATTCCCCAAGGTGCAGGCCTGGGCCTCAGGATGCTGAGGTCACGTTGGCTCCCAAGATCTCTCCTGATATTACCGTACACCTGCAAGATGGTCTGTCGAGCTAGGATAGATGTCAGCAGCTGCAGACATTAAGGGCAACCTCTGCTCTTCTGCAGTGTCCCCCCTTTCACTATGACCAAAAATGGGCACCGGGGCATGGAGCACTCAGTCCTTCACTGTCTACAGCTTGCTGAGCTGTTTCACTCGCTGCGGGTCCCCAGGCCTCTCAGCGCCTCTGAAGGAGAAACACACAGGAGTTCTGGCTCCAAGGAGCTTCAAGACATAAAGGAATCTGTCTGAGTCACTCAGCTCGTCAAATGACAGGCCTGAGACTCGAACCCAAGGCCTTTTCTCCATCCACCCCCTGCTGCAGGCATTGGACCTCCATCACTATGTGGACAGGGCACACTGTGCCTGGCCCGGGCCTCTTAATAGGCCAAGAAGCTCTTGGCTCCCCAGCGCAGGGCAGGGCCTGCTAACCTTGCCCTCCAGGGACCGGGAAGCGGAGTGAATGATACGTTCCCCCTGGTGTGACTACGTGTCTGATTCCTTCTCAGGGCCTTCTTAAGCCCTTGGCCTCAATTATATTCTATGACCAGCAAGTGACACAAATTAATTATCTGCTGGGAAAAGAAGGGCTTTCTTTTATCTGAAAGTAGTCACCTTCTCATTTCAAGGATCGGCCTCATAAATTCCAAGGAAGGACACAGAAGATGGCTGCCAATAGGAAGGAAGAAGGGAGGGAAAGAAGAAGAAAGAGAGGCAAAGAGGGAGAGGGAGAGGGGAAGGAAAGATGAGGGGCAGACTCTGTGCAATGTTAAAGGCATAAGGATAGAAGGAGGAGCTTTAGACACTGGCGGGGTGCAGAGGGAGGGGTGTGTCCATCTAAGAGGGGGGGTGTCTAGGGAGGCTGGAATATGCAAGCTGAGCGTTAAATGGATGAGAAGATGTAAGCTCTGCGAGGAAAGGGACCATCTTCTTTCAGCTCATCGTTGTGTCCTAGGGCATACCATAGTGATTGGCATATAACAAATGCTCTATAAACGTCAATCTGTTGAATGGATGAATTAATCAGTAGACACTGGCCTAGCAAATGGGGAAGGAAAAGTCATTGGGGGAAGAGATGGCAGTATAAAAGGAAAAGACGGGATGGCCACTAGTCCTCCATGGCTAGTGTCCACTGTGTGTGTTTTAGGATGAGCCGGGGCAGGTACAAAGTTGGATTGGCAGTGCTGGCAGGAGAGGAAGATCCAACTGGTCTGAGCCAGATGTCCTTGATATGAAGAAATAACAGAAAATTCTATTTACACTTAAAATCCCAATTGAGCCTCACAGTTGCTCTGTGAAGGATACAAGGAGGCTCCAAAAGGCTTACAAGTTCCCCAGGCAGGAGCCTGTACCGGAGTCTGAGCTCACACCTTTCCGTCTTTCCATGCAGGTGCTCGAATGTCTGCCCAGGGATGACTTATGCTCCTTGGTGAGTTCCTTCAGCCACCGATTGACTGCTAGGCTGGGTTCAGAGCAGACATGTGTTTTCATGGCAAATCCATTATAAAGAAAATTCATCTGAGTCAACCACCAAGCAGGCGGTTGTTTTCCTCTGACGCCTTCCGAGGCCTGTGGCCCTGTAGCCACCTCCATTTGCCTCAAGGGTTGTCCAAGGATGGCCACAGACAAGGAGGTGAAAGATTGGGGCCATTCCCCTTGTGGTTCCAGGCTAAAGGGAAAGGGAGGGAGAAACAAGTGACGTAAGCCCATGGGACACACTGGACCCCAAGATCTGGACACTTACTAAAGTTCTACCAGTAAGTGTGATGAAGGCACGAAGAAGCCTGTTGGTGGCCTCAGGAGACCTTAAACACAGGAGGCAGGAGGCCAAGCAGAGTTGGGAGGGTGGACAGTGTTTCGATAAATGTTCTCAGTGCCTGCCTCCTGCTGAGGCAATGGGAGGTGGCCATAGAGAGGAATGTGCAGCCCGACAACTGAGTTTAAGTCCTGGATCTGCCACAAGTCAGCTAAATGAACTCAGGTATCTTAATAAAACTGAATGCATGCAGAAGACACCATTCGCACATATAATCTCATCTGAGCTCTTAGATTAGAAAATAATATGGGAGCAAGTGTTTGTTGCAAATTCCACTTCTTTTTTTTTTTTAGATGAGGAAACTGAAGATCAGTGAGTGATTTGGCCGAAGTCACCCTGAAAGCAATAGATCTGAGACTTCTTCGTTCCAAATGGCATGACCTCTCACTTTGCTACAGCGAACAGGAAAAGCGAAATCCCCTGAGCAGCACCAACGAGATTCCTCAGTCTTAGCAAGAACCAGAAGTCCAAAAGCCGGGGTATGGATTTCAGATCCCACAGTCTTGTGCTAAGGGGCCTTGGGAAGGGAACACTGAGCCTCATTAACATAGAGGTGGGGACCCCAGGACTTCTGGGCCGCCTTCCCAGCTTCCTGGGTCCCCTGCCCACTACCCTGCTCTCCCAGGTTGCTGCCTAATTATAGAGCTGTAGATGCAAATTATTCTAATAACTAGTGCTAATTTATACACATTTACATATAATTTGCAATTCATCTGCTGTCCACATTTAGTCAAACTTCACTAATTCAGACCAAAGGGGGGAAGCCTAATCTGAAACGGAGAGTCTAGGTTAGAGAATAATTTAATAGTTTATCACAGTTGAATTTTACCTTAAGCAGGAGAGTCTGCTTTAAAAGCAAACACAAGGTAAAAATAGGTATTGTCAAAATGCTCCTTGACAATCCTTAAAAACCTCCCAAAGCTGGGTTCTCAGAAGTCTTAGAGCCAAAGATTAATTCCTTTTCTTTCTCTTTGATTTCGAGCTGTGGAAGAGAGAACAATAGATAAATAACCCCCCACCCCCCTACCCCGCCTCTGACTGAACTCAGGAAGTTGATGTACAATTATGCTATTTGACTCCACCTACTAATTCAGTTTGAACTAGTGCAAAATCCTCCATTCTTCAAGACATGTAGATAGTAATTACTTCACTGAGACAGGAAGAACTGAAAGGTAAATTGGGCTTGGATATCTGTGAGTTCCGTAGTCAATGAACATGATCCAGGGGATGCAAATGTGACATCTCTGCTCGAGAGGTAGGTACTGGGTGCTGGCATTGAAGAAAGAGATATTGTGCTCAAAAAGATAACAAACACACACATAAATGTTTATATTATCTAGAAGCAGGTTCTGAGCAGGGATTCTTGCTGCCATGATTTATTGAGGAAGCGCTCCAAGGAGTAATGGAGGCAGGAGATGGCAGGAAAGCTGGGAGCTGAGTATAAATGTGGTCTTCACTGGAAAGTGGCTTTAGATCAACTGAACGGGCAAGTGCTAACTGAAAGCACTAAATTTACCACAAAGCCAGTTCCTGCTTCGGGACCTTTGTCCCCCACCCTCCATGCCAGTGACTGGCTGAGGTCAGCTCCTGGAGTCTGAAGGCTGTATTGTCCCAAGTCATGTTCAGGTGGCCAGAACTCACAGGGAGTTAAGGGAATCTGAGTCAGGCACCAAGAGCCTCTGCTACAGGACATGCCTCACACCACCAGGTGTACTCCATCCAGACACAGCATCTCCAGAATGCTCGTAGGTCACAATTTCCTGGGAGACATACGAAAGAAAGGTATGTGCGCACACACACACACACACACACACACACACACACACACCAGTGTATATTTATTAGTGCATTATAGTTATACATAATATTGGAGTTTATTTTTACCTAATTATTCAAACATGGAATATAATTTGTTCCAATCAGTCCCCAGTACTTCCCCTTTCCCTCCCATCTCCCATTTCCTTTCCTCTACTGGTCTTTTACTTATTTGTAGTTTTTAAAATTAGTGCTTTATGGATATACATAAAGGTGAAATTCTCTGTGGTATATTTATACAAGAACATAGGACTGTTTGGTCAATTTCATTCCACCACTCCTCTCGTTTCCCATCCTTCCTACCTCCCCTTAATCCCCTTCCACTGTTCCACTGATCTCTCTCTTATTTCCTTGAGATCCCCTCCCCTCCCTTATTTTGATATAGTTTCTGCATATGAGAGAAAGCATTCATTCAACCTTGATCTTCTGAGTCTGGTTTATGTCATTTAGCATGATTTTCTCCAATTCCATCCATTTACCAGGAAATGCCATAATTTCATTCTTCTTAATGACTGAGTAAAACTTCATTGTGTATATACCACATTTTCTTAATCCATTCATCAGTTGACAGGCATCTGAGCTGGTTCCAAAATAATTTGCCTGTTGTGAATTGTGCTGCTATAAACTTTGATGTGGCTAGGTCATATGGTGGTTCCATTCCTAGTTTTGTTTTTTTTTTTTTTTTTTTTTTGTTGTTGTTTTGCTTTTTGTTTTGTTCTGTTTTTAGTTGTAGTTGAATATAATACCTTTATTTTATTTATTTATTTTTATGTGGTGCGAAGGATCATATCCAGGGACTTGAATATGTTACACTAGCGCTCTACCACTGAGCCACAACCCCAGCCCGCATTCCTAGTTTTTTGAGGAATCTCCATACTGTTTTCAGTAGTTGTACTAACTTGTAGTCCCACCAACAAAGTATGAGTGTACTTTTCCCCACATCCTCTCTAGAATTTATTATTATTTGTATTCTTGATACTTGCCATTCTGACTAGAGTGAGAGAAAATTTTAATGAAGTTTTGGCTTGCATTTTTCTGATTGTTAGAGATATTGATCCTTAGCCAAACTAATCAAAAGCAAGAGAGAAAAGACCCAAATCAACAAGGTGAGAGATGAAAAAGGAGATATCACCTCAAATACTTCTGAAGTCCAGAGGATCATTAGATACTATTTTGAAAATTTGTACTTCAATGAACTAGAAAATCTTGAAGATATTGACAAATTCCTATCGTGTTCTTCGTTACTATAATGAAACACCTGAGGAAGACTAACTTTATAAAGTAATGGGGTTTATTTACCTCACAGGAGTTTCAACAGCATGTCACCAGGTTGATTCAGCTCTAGTGAAGACATCACATCTAGTGATGGCATTACAATAGTGGGAACACAGGTAAAAGGAAGAGATCACATCTCAAAACAGGAAGCCAGAGAGAGGCAGGTGGGGCCTGCTCAGGCTTTTACAATTGGCCTCTTGTGAAACCTAACCAGGGTGCCATGAGAAACGCCTTAATCCCCACTTTTTAAAAGTCTCACCACCTCACCAGTGACACACTGAGGATCAAGCTCCCAACACATGAATATCCTCAAGGGACAAACTCAAACCCTATCAAACCACCACAGAGCGTTAATAGGATGGACTGCAGCCTGATGCTTGTTCCCAGGGCCATAAACCGTCACTGGTTTTCTTCTACCTCAACATCCTCAACATCTAGTGAGAGTCCTTCTTTTGGTCCAAGTGACTCTCCTGGTGTAAAGTTAGGAGCTGCCCAACATCACCTGATTAATAGTTGGTTGCAGAATTCCCAAGTGTGGAATATGCTGCCTCCCAAACTCAAAGAAGCCTAGCAGCTCTATGCTGCTTTCTTAGTGACAGAGGGCACAAGGAGCATAGCTTGTCCTGGGAGGAGACATCCCTACGTCATGGCTGCCATAAAAGTTTAATGGTGTGGCAGACCTTAAGCCTCTAGAGTTTATTACCATCCCTCTGGAAAGGACATACCTTACCATGGCGCCTGGAATATTGGTCACTTCTCTTTGGTCCAGTTAACATTCAGATGTCTGGAGAGTCTAGGACACTTTGGGCTGCATTATAAACAGAGAATTAACATTCTACCTGAGACAGGATACCAAGTGCATATTGTTATCTATTCCATATTAATGCTAACTTTGTTTGATCTTTCTTGTTGATGGATTAAAAAATACATTCATCAGATCAATAGCCATATACCATTGATCCAAGCCCATGTTAATCCGCTCTAGTAAAATACATGATGACGGGCATAGCTGCTAAAACTGAGACCACTGTTTGGCCAACTTTGCTGTAGTCATTGTCATCTGACGTGATCTACCTGAGTTTGGCAGAGGCATGACTAATGAATTATATAGGACAGGAAGCGCTTGTCCTGTATAATGATTGGAACTACCACCTAAGTATCTTTTAAATTAGTTAGGACATCACTGATCTTTTCTATCATCCCTGGAAGGTGACACATCACATTACTATCCTAGTAGAGAGGGGGAGCTTTGAGGACATTCTGCTGGCCTTTCCTATACTAGTTCTTATTCTATAGGTTGAAGTTCAGATATAAAATTTAAATGTCCTGCTAAATATGTCTATTCCAATTATATTTCAGGAACCAGGGAAATGACCAATAGGTTAACCATTTTGAGACATACCAAGGCCAAAACTCCATCTCTTAACTAGACCCCTCTGAACTCTGGCACAGGATGTCATAATTGTACTTTGTGTCTCCAGAGATCAGTGTCCCCTCAGCTCTTGCCTCCAACAGACCTGAGAGGGCTCTGGGTATTCACTTTTTCCAGTGCTGGTTGTACAAGTAAAAAACTCTCAGTCCTTTGGGGACACACTGAGGGAATCACCATTGTGCATGTTTTCCATAGTATTACGGGTTCCTTCTTCAGGGGAACTTGACCTCATCTTTAATGAGTTCTGAATGTGGTCCAACACTCAGGCAAGGGACCCTGACTTACTATGGGGAGGGCTGAAGGTGTCCTTAGGCTCATCTATCCTGGATCTCTTCTTATTCTATAAAGAAGTATCCCTGCTGACTGCCCAGGTATTTTGCCTCTAGGAATGCCATGATCCATGCACCATTTCCAGACATCCCTCAGGCCAGACTTTCCTGGCTGCCCTCCCAGTCTTGCTGGCCATGATAGTACCATATCCACCTTGCTTCTGGCCATTAGGTGCTACTAGCTGCCCTCTGACATTCTGGGATGTTACCATCCTTTGGTCCTATTATTGATGTTGGTGCCTCTCACTAACCCATTATCCTCGAGTGTTTTCCAGGGCTTCCTGAGGAGCAGTTGGTTAGTCAGGGTGTTGTCCAGGGCTTCCTGAGGAACAGTTGGCTAGTAGACCTGTGGGTATCATAAAGCAGACCCACTGCCACACGCCTGCTTCTCCAAGCCTTTTGATCTTTTCCTACCCAGTTTACTGTGGCAATTCTGGCAACTCTATTCTGTTTCACATGAGCCATTTCTTTCTCCAAGCTTTCAAGAGTCATCTCAGCAGGGTATTAGAACCCTCACTTGGGGTCCTTGCCAGGGTGGTATATTTGGTGTCATGGGTGAGTGCCTTATGTTGACAATCTCCTTATCCAGCTTTATGTTCCGGCTCCCTCCCTCACTCAGGCCCTTCTGGATCCACTCCTGGCTCTGGCTCTCCAGCCATATCCTACAGCTCTGGGTGTAATCCTCTAATCCCTGAGCAGGCCCAGAAATGCCCCAGTCTGATTGAGCTGAGATTTCACCCAAATTTAAGATCTGGTGGCCAGGAGGGAACAGATCTGGGGAGGGCATTGGTCTGTCACAAGGCCCCATCTGAGCCTTTGCATCATCTTTAGAAAAAGGAGACTCTGACCTCTAACAAGGAGAAGTAGATCATCTGGGCAGGCCCACATTGGGAAGCTCGGGGGTTTGATGTTTACCATCTCTGGGCAGATAGTCCCATTCCAAGTGTGAGGGTCCCACACCTTCCCTCTCAGGGTCCTGCCTTCAGCATACATGACTCACCTAGGCTGAGAAGTCCTCCTTTTGAAGTTCTGCCACTCTGACCATTAAGCCCTGCACCTGGCTTGCAGCCTGTCTGCTCTGGCTGCGGAATGGAGGGTCTCTCTAAATGCTGGCACTTTATTTTAAATTGTTAATTATAGATTTGAGCCTGCCATTTTCTCTCTTCAACAAATCATTGGTGCTTAGCAAAAACCACCCAATTCCCACAATTCTTCTCTCCCTCCCCAAACCTCCTGCTATGGACTGATTTTTGTGTCCCCAGGAATGTCACTTGTTGAAACCCTAACCCCCAATGTGATGGTATATGGAGATGGGGGCTTTAAAGAGATACTTAGGGTAAAACAAGGGTGGGCCCTTTTTCAAGAGGACTGGTGTCCTCATAAGGGGAAAGAGACAGCAGGGACACACCTGCTCAGAGGAGAGGCCATGTTATGACACAGTAAGACATGGCAGTCTGCAAGCCATGGAGAGGCCTCAAGAGAAAGTAAACCTGCAGACCCCTTGATCATGGACTTTGGTCTCTAGCACTATGAGAAGGAAACTTCCATTGTTTAAACCCTTACCAGTGTATTTCATCCTGGCAGCCTTACCAGACTAATGCACCTTCCAAACGTCCAAGGCATTGAACCAGCTATTGGATCCCCTTCCCAGCTCACCTACGAACAGGTCTTAGCAGTCACAGTGGTGCAGCCTGCCAGGGACTCTCAGTGTTCCTTCCACCTGCTGCCACCAAAGGGGTCTTCATTGCAACCCAACTCTAGACTCCCTCACTTAGTTCTTGTTTTGTTGTTTGTTTGTTTGTTTGTTTGTTTTGCTTGCTTTTTAGGACGACTCTCAATACCAAATGTTTAGGTTAGTTTCCCCAAAAGCAGAACCTGAGATGACAACTTCTTTCCAAGCTATTTATTGGATAGTATACTCAGAAGAAGGAGACTGAGGGAAGTACAACAGGGTTTGGAAGAAAGCTAAGCAACAATGTGCTCTGGATGAAAACTAGCTCCATCCTGATCTCATGGGTGGCTCCACAGTATTTGTCCCACCTTGAGGCAAGAGAGCTACCCTTTTAGCCTCATGCCATCAGTCATTGGCTGAGGTCTACAATCAAGGAAGGCAAGTGGGTGCACAGCCTCCCAGGGGAAGCAGCTCCCCTCTGGCCAAGGGCAATTTTCCAGAAAAGGGTGCAGGCATGAATTGCTTGTAGCAGCTGGAAGATGGGTGCATTCACCAGGAAAGGGGATCTGGACAGGGTCCTGGCAGCATCTACTGCAGATACAGGGATAGATAGATAAATAGATAGATAGATAGATAGATAGATAGATAGATAGATAGATAGATAGAATAGATATAGAGAAGTTTTCAAAGATCCAACCAGCATACCTCTGCTAAATGGAAGAAAATGGCCTGTTGCATTAAACCCCTCCTATCATGCCTCTCTTGGCATCTGACATACCACTGCACCCTGATGATCACAGCTAGAAAGGACACTACACCAAGGAGGATCACTGTTACAGGTCAGGTTCCCCAGCAAGCTGACCCCTCAGTGGAGAGTAGCACACAGGAATATAGGCAGGACTGGGCAGAGGAAGAAGGCAGTTGAGATTGAGTCCGTCAATGGCCTCTGCCAATGCCAAACTAACATGCCATTTCAGAGTTGTATCAAGCTAAACCTTGAGGGTCCAGGTCTCTCACCTTTGTATGGGCCAATCATCACATGCAATATGACCCCTGAAAGGGACATGAACTTGGGGAAGATGACCTTCATCACAAGAGCAACTCCTAAGGAGGGCTGACAGCTGAGGACTGTTTCTCAGAGCTCCTTTTGCAGAGGAAGTTCTCCAGTTCTTCAGAAGGTTCTGGGTTTTTGCACAGCACAGCATCCACTACAATCACCTGACCTAGTCCAGGGGAGGGCATGTGTCCATGATAACATGAGCCTGATCTGGAGGCATGAGAGGGAGTTAGGTTGCTAGACCAGCAATAGCTCTGGTCCATCCTTCAGTGCAAGATTAGGAAGTACTCAATTAGGCTATTTTACACTGAAGATTTTTTTGGGAAAGAAACAATTAGGAACAATTAACTAGGATACCTGTTCTCTCTCTTTTGTTTTCCCTTTTAAGAACAAGCTGGAAAATTTGCCTTAATTAACCTGCTTTTCATTTGGAAGACAGTGGCAGAGCTTCTGAGCACGTCAGCTACTTGAAGATGAAATGGAAAGAGCTTGTCAAACATCTTCCTACGAGGGCAGGAAAGGGAAGTTGGGAGAGCAAAGTTTGGCTAGGACGATTGCTCAGGTTCAAAAAACTATCTGCAAGGCACTAATTGGGCTGCCAAAATGTGCTGGGGCAAAATGGAGAAAGGCACATAGTTTTTCAGCATGGGGTCAGTGGTGAGGACAGGGGAAAGGGACAGGAGAGCCCCTGCCCCAGCCAGGGTCTGGGGATTAAGTGGTTTCAGAATGAGGCTGGGGAGTTCACAAGTGCTGGTAGCCAATGAACTTCCTATTGCAGTCCCAGGTCCTGTTCACATTCTCCCCCGACCCCACTGTGGAGGAATGGGGAGGTGTGTCCCTAAGTACCTGTCCACCCGCAGAATGAGGGGAAATCAGAGACAGCCAGCTCCAAGGGTATCCCCAGATGGCAAGGCCAGGGTCATGGAAGAAGAAGATGGACAGAAAGTGCCACTAAGAGCAAGCAAAGAAGGCCACGCCATTTCTGGGCAGAAGAGAAGGGTTAAGGTAGAGAACAGGGTATGTGGCACTAAAGAGAGAAGCTTACGTTCCAGCTCACTCCCCACTCTCAGCAGAGCTTTCGTAGCAAGTCAGGTAGGCCGTCAGTATGACAGAGCCCTTTGCAGTTCTCCAGCCTCACTGCTCCTTGATGTTGCCTTCCAGCCTCTACCTCAAGTGAGTCACCAGAGGCCAAAAGGCAAAGCCGCAGATCTATTCGGAGTTTATGGCCAATTTCATTCTTCTCCATGTCTTTGAATCAGAGAAGTCTCTAGAAGCCAAGCCATGAGTGCATTTCTCTGATGGGCCTGAACACTTTAAAAGAATGAAGCTCTGTCCAGGGGTCATTTATTCATTGGTGAATTTCTCAAACATCACTTGGCAGTTGGCATGCCAGGCGCCATGTTGGGAATGAGCACTCTGTGACCCCTCCCTCTTGGAGCTCATACCTATTAGGAAGGGTAGGTTCGAAAGTAATGGCATGAGGTGTGCATGCAGAAACTAGTTCTGTCTGGGGAGGAGTGGGAAGGGTTCTTAGGAGTTGTGGGGTTTTTGTTTTGTTTTTGGTATCAGATTGAACCAAAGGGTGCTTACCCCCTGAGACACAATCCCAGCCCTTTTTGTTTTTAATTTTGAGAAGGGTTTTGTGTGTGTGTGTGTTTTTAAGTTGCTGAGGACCTTGCTAAGCTACGGAGGCAAGCCTTGAACTTGGAATCCACCTGCCTCAGCTCCCGAGTTTCTGGGATTACAGGCTTGTACCACCACACCCTGTGAATTGTAGGGTTTTAAGGGGTAAGTAGGCCTTAAAGGCAGAAAAGGAGATGAGAGAAGACATTTCAATAAAAAAAAACATCATTACAAAAGGTATAGAGGCATGAAAATTATGTCATGTCTGTATTCAGAAAGTGGCGAATAGGGGGCTGGATATGTGGCTCAAGCGGTAATGCGCTCGCCTGGCATGCACAGGGCACTGGGTTCAATCCTCAGCACCACATAAAATAAAATAAAGGTGTCCACTGAAACCTGAAAGATAAATATTAGAAAAATTCTTAAAAAAAAAAGAAAGTGGTAAATAGGGTAGTAAAGTCAGGGTGTAATCTGTAGGGAAACTAATGGAAAGTGATCATAAAAGACCTCAGCCTGTAGCCTAATGGTTTTAGATGTGGAAAACCACAAAAGATTTTTTTAGGAAAAATTTTAGGAAGTTGTATAGTCAGATCCAAATTTCAGAAATATCAGCCATCATGAAACAGATTGGGCAGAAGTGGAGGCAGTTAGGAGCCATGAGGCGCCTGGACTAGTGGAAGCAAGTTGATGTGGGTCTGGCAGTGAATGCCAGCCATGAGCAGTTGTGTGTCAAATAACACAGGAGTGAGTTTTTAGAGAGATGTTGAGCTATCATCCAGCTGGGGCAGGATAAGAATGGCGGTGGCATGATGCAGCAGTCACAGAAGATCTATTCAGCATCATACGCCATTCCTTACATTCATGACCTTTGCTCTGTGACCTCCCCCTTCAGTGTTTTTCAGGCTATGAAAGGTTGTGCTCATCCATTTGGGAGTAGGACAAGAAGAGAAGTCCTCAGAGAAATCATACAAATAACTCAGAGCTGAGGGGTTCGTCACATACTGGCGATTCCTACCCATCACCCCACCAGATACCCAGACCACAGATGGCTACTTAATCAGGTGACCAAGACAGTACATGCTTACACTTAGTATTGAGGCATAACCATTAATTTCATGCTTTGTACTTTCAAAAAGTGACCAAATTTTGGCCAGACGTGGTGGTACACACCTGTAATCCCAGGGACTCAGGAGGCTGAGGCAGGAAGATCACGAGTTCAAAGCCAGCCCCAGCAATTAGCAAGGCCCTAAGAAACTTAATGAGACCCTGTCTCTAAATAAAATATAAAAGGGGCTGGAGGTGTGGCTCAGTGGTTTAGCATCCCTGGGCTCAATCCTGGCACAATAAATAAATTTGGAAGGATAAAATATCAGTTTGTATTACCCATCAACTGCAGACTTCTCTCCCACTGAGTCCAGATGCAATCTCAAAATACTTCTCTCCACAGCCTCATTTTTTCAGCAATCAGTCAGGTCTTAAAACCTACTTGCCACCTTTGATAGAGAAAGGAACATAGGTCTATCATTGGCCAGGCGATCTCAGACATGCAGTGTCTTCTCTCGGAGCCTCTATTTCTTCAGTGGACCATTGTGAAAATGGCATTGTCTACGCACAGGGCTAGTGTGAGCATCCGGCAAGACAGTCGGATGTGGAACAGCATGGAAAAGTGCTGTACAAATGGTGGTGTTTTATGATTATTCAAAGGGTGGAAACAGCTGGCACAGTGAAATCTCGGAGGTGTTAGCAGCCTCTCGCCCCTGCTCCAGTAGGAGACCATGATCCTCCTTGGAAAAGGAGCTGCAGATTCCAGCAACTCCTCCCGGAGTTTAGCCCTCTCCTCCCCTCATCCTCCCTCCTTTAGAGGCAGACAGCAAACCCCTCCAGCGCCCCCACCCCTCAGATCAACTCCATCAAGAAGCAAGGCTTCTCTTTGTACTACAGCAAACACACGTCTCTTATTGACGATCCCAGGGGACCCTTGGCGGCAACACACGCACAGCTTTGAAGCTGCGAGTGTGTTTAATGCGCAAAGGCCCTGTCTTGGTTCAAGGACAGTATTTTAAGTCCCTGAGAAGACGAGAACAAAGTTTTGATCGCAGAAAGAAACAGATTCTTAACAGACTTGAATGATAAAATATCACAATCTCATCTGACTGTAGCAGCCAGCTCTGAAGAGGGAGTAAAGGAAGAAACAATTGATGGGGAAGCCCGACTCCTCTCCCAGCCAACACCAGATGCTGGCCTCAGCTGCCGGGTACCACTTCCCTGACTCACAGTGGGTACCAGACAGACAAGGCAGGGTGCAGGCTGCTGGGATGATGCAGGAGGCAAACCCAACAAAGGCATGGAGGATTCCAGAACAAAGGCATGGTGTGGGGCAGACTCCTGCCTGCAGGAAGCGTCACTGACCCAATCATAACAGCCCAATCATAACAGGAGTTCATCACCTGATCTGGAGTCACCGATAAGGACATGGCCACTTTCCCAACTTTTTAAAGGAACTTAATTATTTCACAAACCATAAAGTTTGTTGCAGTTCCAATAGGAGTCCAGGCTTCAAGAAGGAAAATAAGTGTCAGTCTTCTGGGAGGTTCTGGAGGACAGAAGGATGAGGCAGGTAGGCGGCTCTTGAGTGTATGGTCTCCTGGAAGATTCTGGAAGGACTGAACTGGCTCAGACCCTGGAGAGAGAACAGACCAAGAGTCATCGAACCAGCTTCATCAACTGTGCTACAGGCAGAGCGACCTCACAGACCACCAGACCAGACACAGGCCACCCTGGGAGGCTATGTTGTTCCCAGTGGCACCTGTGACTTGGGCAGTGCCTCTTGCTCTAAAGTGATAAGGTCTGCAGGCTGAGCTCATGAGCCAGGGGTAGAAGGGAAGACCTATAGTAGGGTCATCGGGGAGTATGGGTCCCACCTCATCCTTGACTTTGAAAAATCAGGAATGTGATCCCCTAAGTCTGCCAGGAGTGGTCAGAGCTGTGGAGATGATTTCCTGTGAGCTGAGAGCATTTTACTCATCTCTGTACCTTCTGGGGACAAGCACAGTGCCTGGCATGTACTAGGTCATTGGCTTTAGTCCTGGCTCTCATGAGAACAGCCCAGAATGCTCTATAAAAATACCAGTCCCTTGGAGTCATTCCCAGAGCCTCTGAATTTATTCAGGACAAACCAAGGCATAAGTGTTTTTTCCCCCCCAAATAATTACCCAGGTGATCTAAACTAAAGACAAAACTATGAACCATTACACGAAGCCATCAGTGAAAGGCAACTGACTGAATGAATCACTGAATGAACTGGAGAATCAGAGGTGGGTGCCACCACATTCCTTCACAGTGGCAACATTTCTGTGGGACCAGTGGTGCTGGACATTGGCCAGGCTGGTAAACAAGTCTTCTCAGGAGGCCAGTTGTTCCTCAGAAAGTTCTGTGGTGAGATAAATATCAGCAAAGAGAAACTCGCTGTCACTGAAAAAATCTTCACAAAAAACTAGTATAGCTGGGTGTATTATTGTCTCATTTCCACTAAATTTTGGTTAGAGTAATTTTAGGCATAAATACCCATTTCGTGTTCATAAAAAACAAGAATAATAGACATGATAGGCATATTTAACTATGCTTTGTGAATGCCTGAAATGACTACCTGCCTCTGCCAAGATGGTTCCCTTGTGTGGAACCAAAATCTCTATGCACTAGGTTGGGTTCATTTGGGAGCTGAGTGCATTACCATTTTCCAATGCTAAAACAAAATATGTGAGGCTTGATACTTTCTGAAGAAAAGAGGTTTATTTAGTTAACAGTTTTGGAGACTGAAAGGCCAATGTCAGGTGACCCCTTTGGCTGTGTCACAGCATGGCAGATGGCATCATGGTAGAAGCACATGGTAAAATAGGAAGCCAGAGAATGGGAGTGGCCACTCTTGCTCTTTCTAACAGCCTGTCTTGTGGGAGTTAACTGGAGTCCCAAGAGAACTACTGTGGTAATCCTTTCTGAGCCCAGTGACCTAACGACTTCCCACCATTCTTAATATCCCCACACTGGAACCAAGCTTCCGACATATGAACCATTGGCGGGCGCACTCAATCCACATCCAGACCTCAGTACTGAAGATTACCTGGGAAGCCAGTCTCTGTCCCCACCATCATCCGTGCCTTCTCCCATGTGGGCCAGGCAATACAATCCAGCATCTGATTAGGCAGCCCTGGAACTCAGAAGGGCCTGTTCCCTCCACTGTGAATGCAGTGGTAATGATAAGGAAATGCAGGAGCCCGAGGTCTGAAACACAAATGTAATAAGCATCCACCATTGTCTGGAGCCTGTCATCTGTCATGGCCCAGTGACCTCTAGAACTAACTTGCTGAGTGATCACAAACTTCCTTGAGAGCCTCAAGAGAGCTCAGTGCATATTGAGCATGCACATAACACAGGCCCCTTGGATGGTACCAAGCTTGCTCTTCTTCCTCTCCTCCTCTCCCTCTCTTCCCTACCTCCCCGCCTCCCTCTCTGGTTTGTGCATGTACGCACACACCCCCGTCACAATGCCATAATGTCTATGTAAATTGGATCTTTAATATCCTTCAGATAAATGGCTTCAGAAAGAACATGGATACAATAGTCTGTCTCTGAGTTAACATGATAGGCTCTGCCTCCCAAATTGGCTCAGAGAAATTAGCGGGAAGGAAGGAAGGATCAGACGAAATAATAAACCTGCTTACCTGCTCATTAATTTAATCTCCCCCCACCACCCTCTCTTCGCCTTGTGGTTTCTCTACCCATAAAATAACTAGATAACTTCGAAGTCCTAGATGAAAGAGAAACCAGGTCTGGAAGCTCTAAGATTAAAGGAGAATTTTTAGGATTAGTCTTTGATTTTCTCCTTTTTTCCTCTCTCTTTCTCCTTCTCTCTTATTTTTTTTCTTTTTATCTCAAAGGTGACTGAGGAGGCTTCCCCCCTTTCTGTTCTCCTCTCTGCTGAGTGGGTGAGCTTGCCCTGGGGCACAGAGGCAGAGCTCACAGGCAGCTCGAGACCTGGAACAGAAAGTACCATGTGGGGCTGCTCTCAAGGAAACTGCCACCTGTCACTCACTGCCATTGAAGTTATGTATGGCTGTAGGGAATTTCTCCTTAAAGTTTGGGTGAGCCACCTCCTTGCAGATTCATAGGCATCCTTTGTTGGTAGCTCTGGGCCTTAAGGGACCTGAGATGAGGTAAGGAAGACTTCTGCAGAATTATAGGAGACTTCAATGATGCCATGATGTTTGTCCAATCACTGGAGTAAGACTGTGGTCATCTCCAACATGGCTGGATGGGGCACATTTCAACAGGTTTCACAAAAAAAGCCCTTCCCAGAGCAGCTTCTGCCCTTGATACAACAAGCAAAGATGAGACAACCTGCCACTGTACATTACTTTCAATGCAAAGACTTTGTACTCAGACTTTTACACTGGCATGTCAGGTAGATGAGCACCTGTCTGAAAGTACCAAATGACCAAGTCTTCATTCCTTTCTCTTGTGCCAAGGGTATCTCTGGCATCCTCCCTTAAAGTTTAGCATGAAGAAATCCAAAAAGGTACATAGATAACTCCATTCAACTGGGGAGAGGTGAAAACAGCATGTTTTTAGACAAAAGGGAGTGCAGATCAGTAGCAGCAGGTTGTCTTGGGTAGATGGGAAGCCTAGGAGGACGGGGGAAGAAATGTTAACCAGAGCAGAAGACTGTTCTAAGGCTCACATTAGGTGTCCTTAGAACTGCTCCCCCAGCCAACTGAAGTTCCTCCTCACGAGGTCATCAGCAACTCTCTCTCAGAGCAATCTTCTTCTAAACAACAAGATCCTCCTCTCCAGTGCTCAGGTTGGGCACAGGCATCAAACATTAGCAGAAGGAAAATGCCAGAAGGCAAGTTCAGGGCAATAGAATGGGCTGAGTCTCTCCCAAGCATCTCTAGGCAACTGAATGTAAATATCTGTGAATTTTTAAATCCCTGCCACAAAGTTATCCTCATGACTAGAATGACCCAAGACCTTCCCTGCTCTTCACTTGCAAGTTCAGGGGCTTCACATTGGGAAGGAAAGTTACTCAAGTCTAGAACGGCGGCTTCCATGATTTGTGGTCTTAAGATTATCAAGGCCCGGGCTGGGGATGTGGCTCAAGCGGTAGCGCGCTCGCTTGGCATGCGTGCGGCCCGGGTTCGATCCTCAACACCACATATAAACAAAGATGTTGTGTCCGCCGAAAACTAAAAATAAATATTAAAAAGTTAAAAAAAAAAAAAAAAGATTTTCAAGGCCCCAAAGAGCTTGTGCTGTGTAGGTTATACCATTCCATATTTACCATACCAGAAACTAGAGGTGAGACATTTTAAAACATTTATTAATTGTTTTGAATATAACAGTAAGATACACATCACATGTTAATATGTGAAATATGGGTTTTAAATTTTTTTTTCCAAAACAAAATTAGAACAGTGGCTTTGTTTTCCACTTTCACAGATTTATTTAATGTGTTCCTTAATAGAAAACAGCTGGATTCCATAGCTACTTCTAGATACATTCTGTTGTGATATGCCGTTTTGTTGAAGTGTCTGAAGAAAATACAGTCTCCTACAAATATGTAATTGGAAAAGGGAGGAGTATTTTCAAACTTTCTCCAATCTGCAAGCATTGTTGATGTTCATGAAAATTATATCAAGACTCAACAAATAGTGGTTTCTCAAGGGTTAGTTGCAGATTGGAATCTGAAACTTTTTCATATGCCATCACATTAAAATCCATTGATCTATCTCACTCTTTGAATGGAATTTTACATTATGAATTGATCACTTAGAAATCCTGGTTCACTGAATTATGCAGATCTTGCAAATGTTGATCTATTTCATGATACAGTATTGGAAAATCACACTAGTTAATACCACCTATGATTGCACTAGAAAAACCTTTAAACGATAGAGTTCACAGCGCAAGTGCCCCTGGGACTCAGACTTCACCGGAGAAGGTGTGGTTGCAGCCCATGGGATGGCAGAGAGGTAGCCCTGGACCAAGAACACAGTCAGGCTGAGATTGGGAAACGGGGAACTGGAAATCAGGAAACCCCTGCAGGGATTCTGATGGAATTTGCAGGGAAGCCATCATCAGGGGTGTTGTTGAGCAAACTGGCAAGCCAGCTGGGGAATCTACGGAACTCACCAGGAAGCTTCCTTCTGGTGCGCTGCCCACATAGAAGCGCTACACCATGCAGGGGAGTTCCCTGGAAGGCCTGCTATGGGGAGATGGCAGGTTGCTGGGGATGAGTCCCCATTATCAGATTGTATACAAGCTGTTGGAGATTAACGTCATAATTTAGTGTTTAGGAATTAGTGGTACCATAACTAAATTTAAAGAGATGTTGATATACCCAGCAACTGATATAATATGTGTTGAGACTGTGCCTTCCTTGTTTGGTGGAGGGTGACAGTTTCACTTGTTCAGAGGACAGTTGTGTCTTGCTAGGTAAAAAGAGGATGGTCTCAACGTTGCACAGAAGTTCAAGAATGTGCAGAAGCTGAGTAGGCAAAGGGGTGGACTGTGTCAGATATCAAATGATCACTGCTCAGCCTTGAGTCCACCTTCATTCCTGCGGGATCCTGGTACATCTCATCCTTACCAGGTGGAAGTTTCAACCGTAGACAACAGTGGGAGGATACTGGAGAAGGAAAAGGCTTTTCTTCTAGATTCCTAGCTTGCTCCTCTGGTGCATGACAGCCAGCAGCACGGAGGACACTGAATGACATCTCATGTCAGCTGCTTCCCTTGGCATCTCAGAAAGAGACCTCCAATGCAGATCTGCCCACTGCTACAGTACCTCTCCTAGGGAAGCCCCCAGAACCAGGAGGAGATTCTTGGGGAGCTCTGTGGTCCAGAATGTTCAACTTTCCCTCACCACAGTGTCCGGCAAGTTCCATTGACACTACACAGGAGTTTCCTGCCTGCCAGACTTGACCCACCAACTTGAATGGGCTCTGACCCAGAGTAACTTCTCCACATTCAGTGGGCTGCATAGACATCTGCTCCAGTGAATGTGAATCCCAGCCTAAAGGAGATAGTCCTCTCAACTCTCTTCCTTCTTCCTTCTTTGGGTACTATTCTTTACTCTTAGGGTATTCTTTATTCTCCTCTATTCTCATAAACAGTTCATTCTTTGTATTAAGCCTTCCCTACTCAAATTGGTAGGTAGTTTCTCTCTCCTGACTAGACCATGACTGACATAGTCTGAATACAGAATTGCCTAAACTCTAATATGCTTTAGAGCATGAGTTTTATCTATGATGACCAATGCTGTCAATTGCTTTCCTTGAAACCATAGTCTCACTCCATTTATCTGCAAGAAAGTGTTTTTCAAATACCCAAGCCTGGACAGTCATCATTTGTCCATCAGCCATTCTTTCAAAGGGCACTTTTTGAAGAATTCAGTCCTAGTTCACACGTCTGCTTTTCCTTAAGACACGATTTAGTATAAATTATTTTTTACATACTTCCCATTTTATTGCATAGTATCAAATGGGCATGGATATAAATGTCAAGATTTAAGGAAATTAATATTTTTTTACTGCCTCATCAACACATTGTCAAGTAAAAGTGGGATTTTCGCCCTGCAAATGCATTCTAGTGAGGGATATCATATTTAATTGCACAGTTTAGTATCACTAACTTGCTTTAGGCTAAGGTTCCAGAAGTTTTACCCACTATTCACTTTGCACCATCAGTGCAAAATTCAACACACTAAAAAAAGACAAATAACATCATGAAAATATTTTTGGTCTCATAGACCCCTATAAAGAATCTAGAGAACCCCAGGCATCCATGAGCTATATTTTGAGTACTGCTGGCCTTAAGATGAAGAAGTGTGCTTAGTTCTTGGATTTTAAGATGATTGTATTACATGCTTTTAAATTAACAGAGTAAGTGTAAATCTTTTTTTATCTTTATTTTATTTATTTATTTATTTAGTGGTTCTGAGGATTGAACCCAGTACCTCACACATGCAAAGTAAGCACTCTACCACTGAGCTACAACCCCAGCCCATAAGTGTGAATCTTGACACTGCCAATCTTTAGCTAGATGACCCTGGATAATTTATTCACTTCTCCATATCTTGGTTCTCTCCCTCCTCACAGGGATGTGTAGGAATTAAATGAGATATGATACGAGAATATAGCATATAGTTAGCTCTCAGTAAACAGAAGATTATGGAAGAGTGAAAGAGGAGAAAGAGTAAAAGGAGAAAAAAATGTAGGATCCCGGTCACTTCGTAGTGGAGGCATAAGGAAATCACACAGTGAAAGTGAAGTTCCAAGCGATGATGGATAAACCTGAGGCTTGGGGTTCTTCCCCTGTCCAAGGATGTCTTAGAGAAGTTGACAGGTGGGTAAAGAAAGCAAATTCCAAGGGCAGCCTGGTAAGCTTCTGACCCACTTCCTAGTCCTCTTTAGAAGGTGCCCACAGAAGGTCTAGATATCTCTTAAGAGAATTGTCCTTTATCTCTCAATAAGGGGATAGCCTCCATGTGAGAGAGAATGACTGAGGCTTGGGTCTGATTAACATGGGACTTCTAACATGGCACTTCATACAGTGCCTTAGGTTGTCATTCAGGATGAAGTCAGGGCAACAAACTGGATTTATTGAAATTTCTCCTCTCTTGTTCTATGATATTTCTTCTGGAAATACAGGAAACACAGAAATCTCTCAGAGAAGTTGGAGGAGAAAAATTTGCAACACAAGTTATCTCCATCCATTTTCTGGTGCTAAAATACCTGAGACTAGATAATTAATATGAATAGAAGTTTATTTTGCTTACATTTCCGGAGGCTGAAAGTCCAAGAGTATGACTCAGCACCTCCTTGGCATCTGATAGACCCTCCTGCTGTATCTTACTGTAGTAGAGGGCATCACACGGTGAGGCGGAGTAAGCGGCTAGCTCGGGCCTCTCCTCCTCTTCTTGCAAAGCTATCAGTGCCACCATGGAGCCCCATCCTCAGGACCTCATCTATTCTAATTACTTCCCAAAGGCCCACCTCCAGTGGCCTTTAATGTATGACTGTGGGGATTAAGTTTCCAACACGGGAACTGTTAGGGGATACATTCAAACTTCAGCACAGGCAAAGGCCCAGGAATTGCTTCTACATTCAGCTGTGCTCAGCTCTTAGATTCTAAGATGATTGTATTACTGCTGGCAGGCTAATCCTCAGCTGACCAGGCTGCTTCCAGCTTCATCCTTCCAGCCTTCCAAGTCAAAGAACCCTGCATGTTCTTGTTGTCCACTAATCCCCAGTAACAAATACAGTAGCTGGCAGTTGTCGAGACCTTGCTTCATTGAGACATATGCTAAGTGCTACACCTGTAGTCTTCGTTTCATCCTCAAAACCATCGGATCAGGCAGACAGAATTTGAACCCATTTTGAAGATAAAGAAATCGAGTCTCTGGGAAGTTAAGAGATGTGTCAATCTTGCACAACTAATAAATATAAAGTTGTGCTCCTGAGCCCAGAGCCACTTACCGGCAGCGCTTTTCTCTCTGGCCTCTTACTACCAGTGGATGTTCACAGGAGGTGAGGGAATGGGTTCCCCATTTCGTTTGGTATTCTTCTTCGCTAGTTTCTCTTGCTTCCCTACCCTGCCAAGGTTGAGTGGTTTCCTTCAGTGAGAACGGTTCCTTGTGCAGGACAGCCTTCTGGGTGTTCCTCAAATCAATTCTTCCTCCAAATGTCCCTTGAATTCCTCTTGTCCTCTTGTTGCTTCCATGATGTCAGCTCAGCTCACTTCCTTATAAGCCTCCTCCATGCTGCCTCCAGAGCCTTCAGAAACACATGTTTTCCCATAAGTAAAATTCCCCAGGGCCTCTGGGCAAAGCCAAATCTCCAGCACCATGTTCTAAGTACTTCATTGCCTACCCCAGTCGACCTGTCCAAGTCTGTGTCTTCTCTCCCTCCTTGCCCTGTCCCCTACACTTCAGAATCCTGACTGGCTTCTGTGGCCCCCACACCAAGGACTGTGACTTATTTCTCTTTGTGTCTCCAGTGCCTAATGCTATTCTTAGTACATAGCAGCTGTTCAGATCACGTGCCTGAAGAAATGTGTGATGCCCTCGTGCATCGACAATTTTCAGTAGCACTTTCCTTCTTTCTCGTCGAACCCTGCCTACTGAACATTTCCTCAATGCTAGTTTCCAAACATTGTGGATTCACTTTTTCACGGTTTTGAGCACCCTGTTTCCAGATCTTCATAGCTAGGGCCTTCCAGTCTTTGTCAGCCCTTCCAACTTTCCTAGGGAATGGATAGCCACAGTCTTTGTCACCAGGGTTGGCTCCCAGAGGCTCTTGCCCAGACTATACATTTCCCTGTTCCTGAGATTCTTTCAGTTCTCCTGTACTTGGATCATAGGAGGTCTGATCTGTGGAATGATCAGGGCTCTCAAATTCTCTACATTTGACTTCTCTATGGAGCTCCCTGTTCCCGCCAAGATCCCCCAATCCTCCCTCTTCACAAAGAGACTACTCTCTGAGCTCTCATCTCTTTGAAGGCAGCTTTAACAGCGGGAGCATCACAACTTAATTCCACTTCCATCTCTCTGGTCCCACCCACGCTGGGAGCCCTCCAAGATCCACTTGGCTGTTTTGCTTGGTGTTGCACAGAGGGAAGAGGCAGGGGTATTGCTGTAACACGGGGCTGAGTGAAGCAGCAGAGAGGTGGCGAGAGAGCAGGTGTGCTTCATTAGCCTCATATCATCTCCTCAGGGACTTCAGGGCAACATGGCAAAGACTTTCATCACATGGAAGGTTTTGTCAATGCATTGACCCTCCATAAATCACCTAGAAGGCTTATCTGTCAACAAGTTAGCACTAATGTGTTAACCCAGGTTGGGGATGGCAAGGGGGACACCAGAGATCTCAAAGGCTAATTCCTGTCTAGTACCTATACTATTTCAAGTGAAGAATCACCCCCAGATGTGACTCATGGAGTGTGACAGAGCGACAGCGTGCACAGGCGGGGCTTGGTGTGGAGACCAAGGCATACATCTTGTCTGAGCCCTGGATGTGCACAGGTGGTAGGTCAGGCTGTAAACGGCCCCAGATTTCCTAATTCTCTTCCGACAGGCAGTGTTATCAAGTCTCACCGACCCAGACACAGCCTTGGAATGCCCTGAGCACAGCCCTGGAGGACAGCGCTGGCAGTCATTGTGAGCTCCAACCTGGGATTTGACCTGTTCACAATCCTTCAACACACAGCAGTAAGAACAGAAAGGAAGGGGAGGAGGTAGAAGTGACCTCCAGGGGAGAATAAGGCAAGTGTGAAGATGCATTGGGAGGTGCAGGAATAGATAAAACACATCACTGCTTCTCTTGAGCCACCAAGAACTTAGTACATTTGCCAACCCAACCATGTTAGCTATTTATCTAATGTAATTGGTTGCTACCTCACTTAAATATAAGTCCTTTGAAAGTGAGAAGAGTCTTCTGTTTCCTTCTATCCCTGGCATTGAGCATAACATCAATATCAAAGACAAATATCAACACGCATGTTTTGAATGAATGAGTGAAGGAATAAATGAACCAATGAATAATTGATAGTCCTGAAAAAAAAATGGTAATATAACCGACAGAAGTGGAAGATCAGGAGGGAGAGCTAGAATAGGGTGATGAGTAAGTTAATAAAAAAAAAGAAGAAGAAAAAGAAACAGGTTTATCTAAATATGAGAAAAAAAAAAAAAAAGCTTGCCTGCTTTGAATGGAACAGCTCTGGATTCCCAGGACTTGCTGGGGAAGTCTCCCCTTTCCTCCCTGCCAACTTCTCTTCCCCACCTGGCAACAAAGGGCCCAGCCTCCAAGTCATAATTATGAAAGCTATTCGAGGATGCTAATTGCTGTATCTGACCTCCCTTCAGATAACAAGGGAATCACTCTCCCTAATTAGCCCTGCCGCTGGTGGACCAGCAAAGCCAAATGTTTATTATGGGATGAATGCACTTACTGTAAATTTTGACATATGCTGTGGAAAGATGTTGGATAAATAAGACTTCAGAGGCCCAGGTTGTTTAAATAATGAATACCCACTGCTGTGGGTGATAAGGGTGGAGGGGAGCCAGGCAAACTGAGGAGCAAAGGATCTGGGGACAGTGCTCGGAGCCTTGGAACAGATTCAGCAATCAGGAGGGAACTGAAGGGAGGCAATCTGGGAGTGCAGGCAGGAAGGCTATCGGGAAAGGAGAGGAAGAGAGCTGATGGGTCCCCATATCTCTCACTGGGGCCTCCATATTGCTCCTGTTTCTATGTAAAAATGTACCCCTTGAAGCCAGGGTCTTTCTGGATAGAGTTTGAGTTTATCATTGTTGGTGTCTTGCTTCTTCCCAGGGAAGGAGAGAGTATATGGGAGACTGATTTGGTGCCTGGGACAAGAAATATAGAGGAAATCATTCCATCCATCAGAGATCCCAAGCCCAGCAGGTTCTGAGGCATTTAGGAAGGGAGAATGCTGGCTTGACAGTTCCACTTATTCCCTGAAGGCCTCCATCTGGTAGGGCAGACCACACATTATGAAAGACATTTGCACCTGGATTAAGAAGGACCCCACACCTTAGCCCATGGTGCTCAGGCCCAGAGAGCTGATCCACAGGCAGAGCTCACAAAGACTGATGTTTCTTTCAGTTCCTTGGGTTCCACCCAATCAAGGAGACAGGCGTCCTTTCATCTTAGTGAATGAGGGTGTTGAACAAGTGGACATAGATATCAAGGAAGCGAGGGACTCCCAGGAACTGCAAGAACAGCCAAGCCGGGCAGAGACCACGCCTGGTTCAGGCACATGGCCCAGCCCTGGACTTCTATTTCAGCCTTGGTCCTTTGCAATAGGATGGCTACTGACCCACAACTCGCTTTGTCTGCAGGACAGGTGAGGTGTGCTTAAGGGGCAAGCCAGCAGATGAGGTATGCTTTAAGGGGCAAGCCAGCCCACATCTCAGTGTCTAACAAACCACATTCATGATCCACATCCCAGATGGGGCAGCAATGACCTCTGTTCCCCTCAGTCACTTGGATCTGGACTTTGGAATTTGTCCTCCTGGGGAACAGCTCTGGATTCCCAGGACTTGCTGGGGAAGTCTCCCCTTTCCTCCCTGGAGGGTAATCTGCTGGCTTTTCTGTGCTTCAGCCTAGAAATGACACCTGAGCTGTTCACAGCCGGTTGACCAGAGCTGGCCACAGGGCTCCACCTTGGTGCCAGCCGCTGGGACATTCAGAGGAACATACAAGAGCAGAACAGGTGGGAGGGGATGGAGAAAAGTAGCGGAGTCCCCCTTCCCCCTCACACCCCTGCAGGGCATAGAGCCAGGGACCCACAGGGGGTCAGACCTCACTGGACACATGGAGAAACTGGGGCGAGAGGTTTGTGATGGGCGTGGGACCTCGGGGCCCCTGCGGAGCTGCTCGGTGGCCGTTTTCCTGTGGTCCTGCCCCTCGGACGCTCTTCCCTGGTCTCTCCTGGTTTGTTCGCCGGCTCCTTCTCCCTTGTAATTTTATTTCATTATTCTCCTCCTCTCATTCGGAGAAACTTCCAAATGTCATTCTTTCTTTAGTTTTTCACCTCCACGGAGCCCTCCTTTTCTTTGCCTCCCTCCCTCGGGCAGGCTCCTGCGCTGCGGAGGGCTCTTTTCTCTCCTCCTACGGAGCTCGCTGACCTTTTCCTTCTCTCCGTAGGACAAAGCCCGGCCTGGCGCGCTCCTGACGGGAATTGGCTCTCGAAGTTCCGGTAATTGCTCCGTCCTTATTACCGAGTCTGCGGAGCGGCGGCGGCCAGGGCGGCCCCTCCCCTCGCCCGCTCACTCGCCGCCATCAGGCTGCAGATGGGCTGCTAACGAGGTGACCAATTAACAAGCGCTAAATAACCCCAAAAGGGTCTTTTTCTCCCTGACCTGATTTCCAGGCCCCTTTGTGCCTCCTTGGGAATCTATCCTCTATGACAGGGCCACAATGGGGACTGTTCCCAAACCCGACCCCATGAGAAGCTGACCCAAGCAAGCCATCGTCACAAGACCCCATTACCCAACTCCCTTGCATTAGGGGACTCGGGAGCCAAAAGGATTCCTGCCTCTCAGGAATAATAATAAACCACCCCATATTGTTGAGCACTTGCCATGTGTTATATAATCCTCAGGAAACCTTTTCTTTTTTTTTTTTTAATTGTAAAGTTCATTTTTTTTATTGTTGGTTGTTCAAAACATTACATAGTTCTTGATATATCATATTTCACACTTTGATTCAAGTGGGTTACTCAGGAAACCTTTTCATTGGCTCATTTATTCAGAGGGATATGAATTGACTATTTCCCACGTGTTGAATGCTGCGCAGGGTAGGTAGTCTTGATCTTAGAAGTGGGCAAAAGGGACCCTCGTGCTCTGGACATCTTCCTGGGACCTTTTAAGTCCCTCTCTAGTGCTTGGTACCCACTGGAATTTGGAATTTGTCCTAGTGGGGAAGAGACATCTGGAGGGTAATCATGCTGGCCAGTTCAGGAATCCTGAGCCTTACACAAACCCCTCCCTGGTTCTCCCCACCCCACCTCCAGGCATGTGCCCCAGTGTGCACACACACACACACTCACACACACACACTCCCAGGGCTACCAGATTCTCAGACAACTCACACCTACAGAATGTCCCCCAGGAATCTGGAGCCTGCTGCTGCTTCTGGTTGTGGCCATGTTTCTTTCATGGGGTCCCAAGAAACACAGACCCCAGGATGGTACTGATGAGCTGACCACCCTTAACTTAAACTGTTTCTATAAACAGGGGCTCCACAACACAGCTTCCTAGGACTTTATACACCCTCCAGATGACCTTGACAGTAAAGATGGTAGTGAGCAGAACAGACACTGGTCGAAGGCTGTCACAGCCACCAGTAAGAATCAAATGAGGACCAGAAAGGAGTGGAAGGCATTGAGATTCCACAACAGGGGACCTGACCTGCTGTGTGAGGAAAGCACTGACATCACCTGAGGCACAAAGGATTCCCACAGGAGTCCTGCTGAAGGTGTACTGCTAGTGGAATTAGAGAGACTGAGAAACTTGCCTCCCTCAAGTCCCATCTTAATGTAGGACTTTCCCCTCTACTTGGGCTAAAGGAGGAAAACTGACCTAGAAGCTGGGGGATGGTAGACACAAGGCAGTGTTAGCAGCAGGTGAGAAATACTCAGCACAAACTGACTCAAGAGAAATAAATGAGGCACAGAAATTAAAGCAATTCACTGGCTCTTAAGAAGCCCAGGAGTTTATCTTCAGGCATGGCTGGATCCAGGTGCTCAGATGATATTCTCAAGAATCAGTCCCTTCTTTCTCTTTATTATCCTTTTTTAATCAAGTTGTGGAATAATTTAATATAGTGATATGTACAGATCTTAAGTGCATGGTTCAGTGAATCTTGCCACATAAAATCACCATCCAGATCAAAATAGAGAATTTCCACATCCCATAAGTCTTCCTTTGGTGCCACCATAGCCCTTAAGGGTAGCTCTGTGCTACTGTCATATGGCTGAAAGTCAAGGTCACAGCTGTGAAATGTATCCTTCTTCTGTGTAGCAAGACTTTATTCTCTTCATGGCTGTGTATTTTCCACTATATGAACACACCACAACTTGTTATTGATGAACACAATGACTTTAAGTTTCCAATTGTGGCTATGTTAAATAAAGTACCTATGAGCATATTTGTGTATATATTTGGTAGACAAAAGCAACTGGTTTCTATATGATATGTCTACCCAGGGGTTGAATTGCCAGAAAATAGAGTATATATATGCTTAGACTTAGTGGTACTTCCAAAGAGCTTCCCGAGGCAGGTTTCCCAACTTATATCCCTACCTGCATTTTTAATTGAATTGCCTGTCTTTTACTTACTAATTTGTAGTTCATTATGTAATATTCTGAATATTAAGGTTCCTTTTGTGATAGACCAGTGGAAACTGCTTTCTCTAGCCTATAGCTGACTGCTTCTCTCTCTTAATAGTATCTTTATGAACCAAAGTTCTTAACTAATAAAATAAAATAATTAATAAAATCCAACTTAATATTATTGCTTGCTTAGTTTTCTGTGTGTGCATATATATCCTGCTGAAGGAAACCCAAGACTATCCCCAAGTAGTGAATATATTCTCCTCTGTTATCTAGAAACTCGATTGGTTTAGTTTTCATGTTTAGGTCAACGTTCCTTCATGTGGTAGTTTTGTGAATGGCGTGGGTTAGAGGCGAAGGTTCACTCTTCCCCATATGATCCTGTGGTTAACCCAGCACCATCTGTTCAAAAGTACATCATCTCCCCTTCTGAACCTTGCTGGAGCATTAGCTGCAAATCAGGTGATTGTATAGGTTTCTCCACTCTTCCTTCCCCTTTACTAACCACGGGTGTCCTTACTCCATGCGGCACCAAGGCAATCTGTTGTGGCCCCCAGTATAGATCTCATCATTTTAACAGCCCCAGTGAAAAAGAGAAAGCCTCCTTCCTTCCCACAGTCCGGTATTCTGCTGGGCTTTCCTTACCAACCTTTGGATCAACCGTCAAGGCCAAATGCTAATTGGCCAACGCTTGGTCTCATGTGCATCCCTGAGGTGGGCTGGAGGGTGGGGAGAGGAAACCCATGGAAACCTCTGGACTGGAGTGGGGAAGGTGTAGATGCACAAGGGAAACTTGGAATGCTGTCACCAAAAGAAAGGGCGATGGGTGCCAAAGCAAACCAAAGAGAACTGCTTAGAGAAATGTTGCTGGTTGGGTTGAAGCTCAGTGGTGGTGCACCTGCCCAGCATGTTCCTAGCGCTGAGTTCCATCCCCAGCACACCCATCCCCCAGACAGTAGGGATTCCATAAGCACTGGAAGGCCCCTAGACTTTCACCCTGTCATTCTCCTGCACTGACTAACTGCAACGCACCCTTGGGCACCTGGTACTCTGAGAAGAAGTCCTGCAGGTGGTATGGAGCTGCTCTGACCCCCACCCCCGTGACAGGTAAGATTAAGGAAAACCTGAGAAATGACCCAGCATTACTCTCTGTCCTGGGTTATCAAGGGATCCCTGGCCTGTGTTGGGTAGTCCCTCCAAGTTGCCACTCTCATTCTGCACAGGATGGCAAGTCTGTAGAGTTGTGCACCATGCCTCATTTCACCAGGTGTGATTTCCAATGAGACATCGCTCCACTGGGGACTAATGACACGGGAGAGTTGAGCAGGGAGGTTGTGATTTCCAATATGTACCAGCCAGTCAGGAAATGGATTTTTGCTGGATAATCAAAGTCAAATCCCACATTTTCCCCACCTTTAAGAGCCCCCTCCCCAGCCCCCATCACACACAAGGTGCCCTCAGGGCACCCTGTTCCCTAAGTCCTCAGCAAACCCGAGTCCAAGCCATTCTCCCTCCCCCCTCCCAGGAGACTGGACACCCTCCTCTCCTGGGACACCTGCATTCCAGTGCAGGAAGTATGGGATGCCAGGAGAAGGACAGAGACCGGAGGGGTGAGATCACAGGAGGGAGGTCTTCACCTGGTGGTGAATGGAGGAGAAAGAAAGCAACAATGTCAGAGGTTTAATCAACCTTTGAAGACTTCACAGTATTTGGACAGAAGTGTGTGAATAATATTCATTTGGATTGGCACCTGTGCACACCACTGAAAGGAAAATAGCATTTTGTCGCAGTCCTGATGAGGAGCAAGCAGTCCGGGGAGACAGGCTGCACATCTCCTGGAAGCTGTGAAGGTGGGTTTTTTTTTTTCCTTTTGTTTCCGGCTCAGTGTGACCCTGTGACTCCTTGAAAATCCAGTGGCTCAGAGTGAATGCCTGACATTCCTTTGCTGCTGCTCCAGACAGAGAAGGCACAAGCAGATGTCTAGCAAGGGCATCAGCCAGGATATATGTGAAGAGCCAGGTTTCTGGTTCCTGCCTGGTGGCCTTGAACAAGTGGGATCAAGCCTCCGGGTGCAATATGGGCTGGACTTGCCTGGCCTGTTCTCAGTTTGTTGTGAGGCTCCCAGGAGGAGTGGTGACCCTGAAAGTCGAGAGGGTTATCTGGAGGTGACACACTTCCTCTTTCCAAAAGAAGCCTGAAGTACCATTGCCATGAACCAATGAGACAGTTGCATGGAATGGGACTCAGCAGGGGCATCAAGGACTCAGTGGCTCCCTGAGCTTCATGCCCGTATTTCTCTGTGGAGAGACTTCACCTGTCTCTGATTCTTGTTTTTCTCCTACCCAGGACGGTCAGGTAGCAAGGGTGAAATAGTCTCCATACCCCAGCCCAAGGCACGGTGGAGGGTTGGGAATCACCAGCCTTTGCTCTGGGTTCCTGGCCCAGCTCCCAGACACAGGGGATTCTGACATGGTGGCCGTGCTGTCCCCTCCACCACTAATCAAGTCCCGGGGATTGCTTCTCACCACCTTTGCCATGATGCTGCCTTGAAAAGAAGGTCCAGCCGGGGGCTTTAGGAGCTCCAGGCACCCCTGCCTGTCCTGCCCACCTCTCTTGAGTCTTCACATCTCCTTCTCCAGGGCTCTCTCTCCTCCTTCATGGGATCTCCCAGCTCCACCCACCCCAGATCTTCCAGACCCACTGTCCGATGCAAGCCTTCCCCTGCCCTCCCCCACATCTCCCCCAACCCTCACCTCCTCCTCCCAATGTTCTTCCTTTATGGTTCCTTCCCTTCACCCCCGCCCTCTCCTCTTCCCACCTCAGCCCTCTACTCCTTTCTTCCCTGTCCTGTACCTCCACTTTTTCTTTTTTCTTTTTTTTGGGGGTGGAGCGGGTACCAGGGATGGGACTAAGGGCACTCAACCACTGAGCCACATCCCCAGCCCTATTTTGTATTTTATTTAGAGAAGGGTCTTACTGAGTTGCTCAGGGCCTCGCTGTTGCTGAGGCTGGCTTTGAACTCGCAATCCTCCTGCCTCAGCCTTCTGAGCTGCTGGGATTACAGGCGTGAGCCACCATGCCCGACCCATACCTCCCCTTTTACATCCTTCAAGACAACCAAGTGTCTTCAGAGAGCAACTGGAGCTCCTCCTCCCAGTCACTCTTCAGCAGCTCTAGTATGAGGCTTTCTAAACTATGGTCCCTGGAGAGGCCCTAAACATGCATTCCTTTTATTTTTATTTATTTATTTTTGGTACCAAGGATGGAATCCAGAGGTGCTTAACCACTGAGCCACATCCCCAACACTTTTTTATTTTTTATTTTGAGACAGGGTCTCACTAAGTTGCTTAGGACCTTCTAAGTTGCTGAGGTTGGTTTTGAACTTGCAATCCTCCTGCCTCCACTGGGATAACCACAGACTTTATACCACACACACAGGATTCCCTACCTGCCAAGTCACACAACGGGGTGTGTCCCATATACAGTTCAAAGGAGCCCACCTCACTAGTTACACAAGATGTGACTCCTGCCAGCTCCCTCTTTCTCCCTGTGGGCAGCAACATAGAACCATAGAAATCTAGAGTAGAATGGGCCTTTAGGAATCACCTGGGCCTCAAATCCATGGTGATCCCCACCAATACCAATAATACATCTTATTTGCTATTTGAAATAATTTATTATTAGATATTGATGTTTATCTAATATAAAATATTTGTATGATAGTATTATATACTACAGTACAATATTATATGTAGCATAGTACAGATAATACTATCTATAGTACTATAGATGATATTTAATATTGTATACTAACGTCTATTTAGATAAAGAATTTAATTGTTAGAGCCACATAAACTATAAACAGAAGAAATAACAGGGGGCCTGGTGTGGTGGCACACACCTGTAATCCCAGCAGCTGAGGCAGGATCTGCATTGCAACTTCAAAGCCAGCCTCAGCAATTTAGCGAGGTCCTAAGCAACTCAGCAAGACCCTGTCTCTAATTAAAATACAAAAAAGGGCTGGGGATGTGGCTCAGTGGTTAAGCACCCTTGGATTCAATCTCCATTACCAAGGAAGGAAGGAAGGAAGGAAGGAAGGAAGGAAGGAAGGAAGGAAGGACGGACGACAGGCAGAACTTCTCTACATGGTATTAAAAATAATTTAAAACTATCATAATTTAAATAGTCCATTATCATTGTGGGGAAAGACAGTTCAATGGAAAAGGATAGAGACTAGAAATAGGCCAAATACAAAAAAAAAAAAAACAATTCAGCCAATGATAGAGATGGCATTTCAAATCAATAGTAGGAAAGAAAGACTTAATAAATGGCATTAGGGTAATCATTTAACTCTGAGCTCTGCAGGACAGCAGCCACTTGCTACATGTGGCTCATGTTCACTTGAAATGCAGCCAGTTCCAAATTCACACTGGACTCTAAAGACCTGGTATAAAAAGAAATGAAGTAACTCATCAATATTTTTTTTTACAACAATTACATGATGAAACGATATTTTGGATAGAGTGGGTTAAAAATATCTTGTTATGATTACTTTCACCTGTTTCTATTTACTTTTCAAAATGTGATCAATAGGAAATGTTAGGTTACATGTGTGGCTTACCTTCTATTTCTATTAGACACTGCTAGTCAAACCATTAATGAAAAGCACAATTGGGGGCTGAAGATATAGCTCAGTTGGTAGAGTGCTTGCCTTTCACGTATAAGGCCATGGGTTCAATCCTCAGCACCACCCACCAAAAAAATATATATAATTGGATCCTAATCTCACTCCTTATACTAAAAATCGAATCCAAATAGATCAATCAAGGCTTTTAAAGTAAAATATGATATCCCAGAACAAAACATGGATTATTTATTTTATTCAATGATCCCAGTAGTAGAAAGAACCTATGAATATGTGACAAAACTCAAAAGCTGTTTTTTTAAGAAGGATTGATAAATTTTATGTAATACAAACTAAAATTGTCTGTATACACACACACACACACACACACACACATACACACACACACAAACCACCTTACTGTCAAAAGACCATAAGTGTCCTGTCACAGGAAAAATATTTGTCACATTAAAAAATTTAAATTTCTTAAAGTAAGAAAAGCTCTTACATAGCAGTATTTATTTATTTTTAAAGATGAACAAAAGATGACAAAGGATATAAATTAACTATTTGAAAAAATAAATTAATAATCATCAATGCACATATAAAAATGTCCACCTTCACAAAGAAAGCCAGTAAAACTTAAAAACAGTATAGCAGTTTCTTCCAGCAGATTGACAAATGTTGAAAGATCAGGAGAGAGGCAGAAACTAGCCCTTTCGTGGTGGGGTCTCATTATGCTATCTCTTTAAAGGGCAACTTCGGCAATAACTGTCAAAAATTTAAATGCATATATCTTTTGACCCAGGAATTTCCTTCTAGGAGTTTTAGCTACAAATACATTGTACAAGATGACATAAATAAATGTGTAAGAATGGTCAACCCAGTATTACAGTAGCAAAAGCCAACCAACCAACCACCCTGGAAGCATTTTAAATATTCATCCACAGTGACTAGGAAAGTAAAGACGGATACAGGAATGCCCTGGAATACTACACAATCACAGAAAGGGAGAAGGAGGACTTTATGTGAATTGAGATGTGAAAATCTGCATTGGTTAGTATAAAAGGCAAATTACAAAAAAAAAAAAAATCAAGCACAATATAATCCTATGTGTTGATATAATTATATCTATTGTAATAGCATGAAACCTTTCTAGAAGGACCAATAATTTGTTGAAGGTATTATCTCCCAAAGAGGGGAAGAGTTCAAGTGTAAAAAATAAAACTGCTTCACTTCTGGTTTCATCCTTTTGTGCTGTTTGAACCCCTTTTTTAAAACCATGTTTTGAAAAGAGGTTCAATGTCACTAATCATTAGGGAAATGAAAATCAAAACTACAAGAAGGTAGCATTCCACATCCATAATGATGGCTACTTTCAGAAATGGAAAATAACACAAGTTGACGAGGATGTGAGGAAATTAGAACTCTTGCACACTGCTAGTAGAAATACAAAATGGCTCAGCGACTGGAAAACAGAATGGAACTTCCTCAAAACTTTAAAAATAAAATCACCATACAACCCAGAGTTTCCACTTCTGAAAGAATTCAAAGTGAAGTACTGAAGAGACATTTGTACACCTACATTCATAGCAGTCTTTTCCCACAGTAGCTCAATGGAAGCAACCCCAACCGTCCATCAACAGATAATGGGAAAGCAAATGTGGTATGTCCATGCAATGGAAGATTATTCAGCCTTTAAAAATAAGAAAATTTTGACATATGGTACAACATGAATGAACTTTTAAGATATTATGCTAAGTGAAATAAGCCAGAAAGAAAAAGACAGATATTATATGATTCCAGTTACATAAGGTAGTCAAACCCTAGAGACAGACAATGGAATAGTGGTGGTGAGGAGCAGGGGGAATAGGGACTTAACGGTTTAATGGGTATGAGTTTCAATATTACAAAATGAAACAGTCATGGAGATGAATTGTGGGATGATTGCACATCATAAATGTATTCAATATCACTGAATTGTACACTTAACAATGGGTAAGTGATAGATTCATATTATATGTCTTTTACCACAATAAAAAAAATGAAAAGGTTCATTTATATAATCTTCAAAATGTGGTTTTAAAAGTTCCCTAGTTTCCCAGTTTATTTTAGAGAAGTGATCCAACAGGGGATGTGTTTTGGCTACTATTAACACATGACTCCATACCTGAGCAATTTAAAGCAGCAGATGCATAGAACTCAAATTCTTCAGGTCACTAACTCGAGAAGGATGTGGTTGGGCAGCTCTCACTTGGCTGTTGCGGTCCACAGTGGGCTGGAGGGACCATCGCCTGAAGGCCCACCTAGATGTCAGCAGGGTACACTCCCACAGCTGACAGCAAGGGGCTCAGCTGGGCTGTGGCCTGGAACATCTCTCCAGCATGGCTGTCTCAGGATAACTGGCAATTCCTACATAGTGTCTGGCTTTCCCCAAGAACATACTCCAAGGAAAGACACTATTGAAGTGTGCCTTTTCCGGATAGCATCCATGCCACCGTTCTGTGTTAATGGAAATGGTCACAAACCCACCTAGGTTCAAGAAGAGGGGACACAGACCCACTACCACCACCACTACGTCTCAATGTGTGTTGAACTTCACAGCCATGTGTTAAACCCATTGCAGCCAGAAACCAACCTAATGGAAAGAGTCCGAGGTCAATGGGCGCAAGCCATCACCCATGTGAATGTGACTTCCCTACTTTGGATACCTACTTCCCAACCAATGGGCCCCCCGCCCGCAGTGAAGCCCACCTAGGCCTCAGCAGCTGAGTCCTGGGCTGCCATCGGCCTGCCTCAGCTGCTGCCCCAGAGGGTCTGACATGAGACTTCTGCTCCATCCATTTTGTGCATATTTCCAATTGCACTCCTGAGGTGTCCCCTGGAGCAGCTGAGCTTGCAGGGACGCCTACTGTCAACTATTTAGACCAGTTGAATGTGGCTGGGGGCACCTGGGCCTCTCCTCTGCTGGCTCTCCGTGATAGCTTAATTACTCAGCCAATTCCTGCCTCCCTTTCCCACTCTCACTCGCTCTCCCTCCTCCACCAGATCTCTTTCACCCCTCTTCTCCTCCTTCAAGAGCCTTGGCAGAAATTGTCAGGGAGTTGATCAGATTTATTCAATTTAGACTTAACAGACCTGGGACTCCTATTTCTCCTTCAGGTTCATAAGGTTTTTGATTCCATTTACAGGTTTATTCATTTATCAGATATTCGTTTCAATTCACTTTAAACACCGGGCACAGGGAGATGAGTTCAGGAGAGATGCTCATCATTTATTTCTCAGGCTGGCCCATTTCTATGTGGGCTGTGGCATCTGGCTGGAAGTGCTTTAAAGGGACAGGACACTGAGTCTGCGCATTCTGGGCCTCTTTCCTAGATGGCTCGGAGTAGGCCAGAGTACCCATGGGAGCCCCCAGACTAGGGTACAGAAAGTAGTACTATAGAATGCCACCTCTCCATCTTCCTCCCAGTCTCACTACCTGGGGTATAACTGAAGGCCACAGTAGTCTTCTCATACCCCAGACAAAGACACTCCCTCTGCCTTTCAGTCTCTGCTGGCCGCCCTCCATCATTATGCCCCTCCACACAACTCTAGGAAAGGACCCTTCTAACATTTCAGAGCCCCCTGAGCCTCTCAAAAGAAGCAATAGGAAAAGGAGTGTCTTGCAAGGTCCCCTTCACTCCTCCCAAGGAGAGCCTCGTACCCCACAGTCATCTCCCCTGGCCCAGAACCCCTGACCCATTGCCAGGAGCCCCGCGCACACAGCCACCCCTACCCTCCCTCCCACAGTGAGTTAAGCCCATTTCACTCTCCATCTGTCCATACCAGGAAAGGAAATGGCACAGGAGGGGGGTCTTTCTGTTATTTAAAAAGTATTATTAAGTGTCTCCCAGTGTGGCTACTCTGATCAATTCTCCCTCAAAAGATCTACCAGACTCTAGCACCCCTCACACAGACATGCATCTTTTTATCCCTTATCCAATCTCCCACAATAAGACGGGAACAGACCCTGGCACACCCACCTTGGCATGTGGCCTGGACCCGACCTCTGCCCTACTCCCCCAGACCTCTGTTCCTGGATAGGGGTGAAGAGTGGTGCTCCAGTCCTCTTGTCCTGGAGGTGGAGATGCAGGGAAGAGGTGTCCTGTGGCAGTGGCTGTAAGGTGTAGATGACAGAGGCCATGACAGACAGCCCTGTGTGGCAGCAGGGTGATGTCCTGGAGACTTCTCCAGCTAAAAAGCAATGATGGTCCTACTGCCTCTTCCTCTCCAGAGCCACCCTAGCACCGAGCACTCCCTGACCCCTGAAGCCCTTTCCTGATGTCCTCTTTCTGTTTACTTCACTCAGAGCTTATTTACAACCTACACTTCAGGGTTGGGGCCAAGGCCAGTCTGTCACAAGGACCAGAACAAGCAGGTAAGAGGTGTTGCTTCAATGCCCAGCAGGTCCCAGAGGGGCTCTCTTGAGGGCGGCTCCACCCTGGGCACAGGCAAACAGACAGGAGCTCCCGAACAGCCCGGGGCCACTCCACTGTCATTCCTGCAGCCAGTGCACAGACTGGTAACCTCACTCCTGAGGCGCCTGGGGCTTCAAGAGTATGGGTTTTGTTTTGCTTTCGTTTTGACAAGATGACATGTACAAAGAGAGAACAGCTATCTTGTTTCCCCCTCCAACTTTGAACTTGCCTCATACATCTACCAGGCACACCACCCCCTCCCCCCCACACACACTAAACACATCATCATCATCATCATCTTCTTCTTCTTCTTCTTCTTCACTCTGAGGAGACAAGCAAAGCCCTCAGGTAGAGGTGGGAGGTCAATAGTGCCAACTCTGATAAGTCCCTTGACATCTCTGAGCTCTAGGCCAGAGTGGAGGGGACTCCCTCATTTTTTTCTGCCTATCAGGAAAGGCTGGGATTGAGGAATTGTAGACACTGAGCACAACCTTCTGCCTTGCCTATCCCAGGACTCTGCTGGAGGGAGTGAATGCCCTTGGAGAGGCTGCATATGAAATGCAAACAACTGCTCCATCTTGGTGCCTTCTTATGGAAATAGAGAAGACAAGCACACTTTTTTTTCTTCTTGTCCCTGGAGCAATATATGTGTGGGCCCAGAAAGAATTGTGATGTGAGTATTCCTCCTTTGAGACAGCTTATTCCAGAGAGGCTCAGAGAAGTGGAAGGAAAGGGGAGATCTGACCACAGGAAGAACTTTCTGGAAAGCAATATTAAAAAAAAAAAGGAAGGGAGGGCACAGCTGATTTGACTTGGGAGGTGTGCTCCAGATCCATGTCTAATTCCATGACATCAGCAAGTTGTTCAAGCTCTCTGCGAAATCGCCACAATAGGTTTGCCATCTGACTTACAGAGAGTTAGGACAGGATTGTCTTGGAAGGCTGCCCCTTCTTTCTGTCTGCAAAGCCCTCCTTACTCCGACAGAGCCACTTGCTCTTTGTAGATACTCAATATGCATGCATATATTTATCTAGATCCTGCCTTGTTCTTAAAAGATTTGAAGTGCCTCCTGTGTTCAATAAATGTGCACAATGAATGAATCAATTAATGGGCTAATGGATGTGAAAGTGCTTTGAAAAGTATAAGATGAAAGAGATTTTTATCATCAGAATAGTGACCTAGGAAGGCCGAATGATACTTTCAAGGAGCAGAGATCATCCCAGGAACACTGGCTAGAGGAGGAGCAAATTTATCACAAGACAGGTGACAGCCCAATTGACCTGTAACCATGACACCAGCCCTCAGCAGGACTATTTTAAAGGGATTCCAATTTCCAGGGTTTTAAAATGCAGCCCTGGGGCTTCCTGCAGTATCATAGGTTTCTATAGGATGTACAACCTTCAGACTAAAGCCATGGGAAGGTTTCCTCAAATACCTTCTGATATCCACCTCTGGGGTCCAGCTAGGCTCAGAAGTTCTCAGGGGGTCACCAACAGCCACCTCCTTTCAGTTCCTTGTGCAGAATGACTCCATCCTAGCCTTCCTCCGAACCCCAAACTCACAACTGGAGGCTCAGCTCTAAGGACTTGAATCTGGACTCCAGGAACTTGGGGCCAGGGAACAAGGGCCCTAAGGGTGGGGCGGCTATATGTAGGGCTGTTTGAGGCAGAACGGTGCCCTGTTCAGCCAGGTCAGTGGGACCTGCAGTGGGACCTGTCACAGCAGGGCACTGCAAATGACTCTGTAGTTATTGTTCATCAAATTGGACACCCCCGTGGAGCCCACAGAACATGAGATGAAACTGCCTATGGGAGACTGAGAGGCAGAATAACCCTGGGGGCGGAGTTTCTTCCCCACCGCGGGAATTTCTCCAGACGTTGCCACACCCTCTTCTCCTGTTCCTTCACTGCCAGCTGTTCTGCAGACGATTTTATCTGCAAGGGTTCCTGGTGTCTCTAGGATTGAAATGGACTGCCTGCCCCCATAACTGGTGGGGTGATCGCAGCACTTTGGGGAGGAAGGAAAGGCTAATTAAGGGGGAAGGGAGGGTTGTTTCAGCTTGAAGCTCGGTAAGAGTCTCTATCTGCATGCACATGCACACCAGCGTCAAGGTCTGCGTGTTTGTGTTTCTCCTGTGTGTGTGTGCACACACGTATGTAAATTTGCACTACGTGACATGTGCATGCACATGTGTATTCATGTAATTGTGTGTGGGGTGCAGTGTGTGTGTGAGCAAGAGAGAGAGAGAGAGAGAGAGAGAGAGAGAGAGAGAGAGGAAGAGAGGCAGGGAGTCCCCTCCCAGCACACTTCGGGCTGGGCTGTCTTGCAGCTCTGCGCTTTGTTATTGCAGTGCAGCCAGAGCCCAATCATTACCACCAGCTGGAGACATCATTTGGTGTCATTTGGCTTTGCAGAGCTCCTACCAGTGAGGAAACCCAGGAGAGGAGAGTTGTCTTGGAAAAGAACAAAAGTGAGAGAGAAACAAAAAGCAGAAGAGGCAGAGGGAGGGGAGGAACTGCAGGCTTCTTGAGGAGAGCAGAGATGGAGAAATGCATGCAGGCGACACTGTGGGTAAACCGAGGCAGGCTGAGGTGGGAGGAGGAAAAAGAAAGGCCTTTAATTATTATGTTCCGATTATATAAATTATAAAAATAGTAAAGATAAAAAGGAGAATTTTTGTTGTCTTTTGAGCCATTTGAAAGCCTACCTTCCCCCTTCCCACTTCACATATCACAAAACAGTGAACCTATTAGACAAATTCTCAGGAACTCAGGAGACAGCTTACTGCAGTTGCTTCTTTGGGGATATGTCCAAATTTTAATTCACTCATCCCTCGTTTGGCTTCCCTTTGGACCTGCCTCTGTACACAGGGCTTGGAGGAGGCAAGGGCAGGAGTGTGGGGGGCTTTCACCCTGCAGCGGCCTTGGTGTGAGCATCCCTTGGAGCCCTGGGTTTCAGGCTGCTGGATTCCCTCCCACCCTCCAGCCTACCACTGTAAATCTTCCATGAACTGTGGCTTGGTTTATGGTAATGGAAGAGAAGGGATGATCAGGTGGCTGGACGGTAGGAATTAGGTATCAGTCAAAGAGGGCACCGCCGTAGGTGCAGAGGCCCTATGATGTCTCCGAGAGTCAGGGCTGGAAATAGTGTGTTCAGTGCTCTTAATCCAGAAATCACTCCTGCTTTTGTAAATTTTCAATGATGGAGTATTCACAACTACCTCATTAACCCTTAACGGCCAGGAATTCTTGAGTCTTAGTTAGCATTGATGAAGACTCTTAGAAAAGGTGGCTCTTTACCATGGGACACTTGTAAAAAAAAAAATGGAGCTACACATGGTCTTTTTTAACATTTATCACACACTTAAGTCTGTGCTCAGTTTTCTTTCTTTTCATTTAGAGTAACATAGAATACAGTCAGGCATTAAAAGAGGGAAACACTGAGAATACAGCAGTAGGGAGTAAGCATAGCCAAATACCAAGAGCTGGTGTGCAGTGAAAGTGTTGAACAAATGAATGAATAAGTGTACCTCATGAGAGTAATCAAGAAACTACACACACAATGCACACCCTATTTCTTGTATATTTTTAATGCATTGGCACTGCAGAAGAGTGAAGGAACTTTGTACGTGGTCCCTTGGACCAGCTGCATCACGGTAACCAAAGTTCTTGGTAAATACACAGACCCCCAGTGCAAAGTCAGACTAACGACGCCAGGATCTAGGTGGTGATGTAGGACACAGGAGTTTACATTTGCTAACAAGCATCTTGGGAGATTTCTGATGAACTGCTAGGTCTTGGGGTCCTTGGATTAGCGATGTGTTAGAGCAGCCTAGGGAGGTGTAGGCCTGCAGATGAAGCTAATATTGCTGTTCAAGCACTGGACCAGTGGGGGAGAAGACCTTGACTTATTCCTGGCAGCCCACTGTGTGTTCCTGGGCAGCAAGTCACGCCCCTTCCTGGTCTGGGTCTGGTCTTCTGTAGACGTTGAGTCAAATAAGTTCCCATGGTTTTATAGTAACTAAGGGGAAGAGAATGACAATGAGCTCAAGATCACCTGGAAAATGTCCTTGAGATGCTGAGGACCTTCCTCTGCCCTCTCAGCTTCCTTTGCCTACATGGGGAAGAGGTCAAGAGGCAGCAGGTACCTGGGTTCAGGTCCACCTGGCTGCTTCACCCACAAAGCCTCCTGGAAGACTCGAGGACCCCGGCCCAGACCCAGGCTCCCTGGCCCTCTGACAGTCACCCCAGTCTCCCGGAAATGGCACCAAGGGGAAGCTCTAAATCACGTGCGGATTACAGTCGTTCTGTTTGCCTTTTTCCGCAGTAGATCCGATGATTTAAATTAGGTCTCGATTCTTGTTTAAATTATAGTTTACTGTTCTGCACCCCGCTCAGAAGTGAATTACCTTAAGCAGCGGTATTAATAACATGGTTATAATTAAGCCTCATTACTGCAGGCAGTTTGCTGAAACAAATTGCTTCTTCATTATTATTATAGCACCTTTGGTAAAAAGACATTTCCCCAGAATGCGACCTTGATGCTTTATATAGTAAAAGCTGAGATATGATAGAGATGTAAGGATGAATTAGCATCTTTTGCCTTCTCTATCCGGCTCATTAGAAGGAAAGGAACGCAAGTCAAATCCAAACAGCCTTGATGGCAATTTTAATCTGTATGAAATGGATAATGAATAGTTTTGAACTTTCTGCGACATTTTTGTAATGGTGCTTTATTTATATGATGCTACTACTAAAATGAATAAATAAAAAAATACAAGCCAAGGAGAAGAGACAAGAAAAGCCAGGGAGGTCTCACCAGACAGCCAATGGCATTGAACTTGAGCTTGTTATCATCAATTGGTTTGAGAGTTTCTGGCCCAGAGCCTGTTACACCGGGCTAGAGGAGAGGAGAGGACGGTATGTCTATTTATTCTAATTCTGCTGCCTTACTCTGGCCTCCAGGCCTGGGAAAGGAAGAAGGCTGGAAGGAATGACCTAGAAACTTTGCAAACCAAGTTTGAAAGGCATGCCAACTTCTGAGAATGCATGGAGCCCTAGGACATTCAGTTTTAGTGCCCGCTGGGGCTCTGAAGGCTTGGGCACTACACACCCCATCTGTCCGCTCCCTCTCACTCCCCACATCCTGTATACTGAGAAGGAAAACACATCTTTGCTGGCTATAAGACTTGTCTTGGTCACTTCCTATTTTGCTTATTAGTTATCCTTTCTGGTGATAATTAAGACTCTGTAAATTAATTTTGTTTGGTGATTTACTCTCTTTTTGTAATTAGATGTGGTGATTACAATGCACTTCATATCACACAAGAATTTTCTTAGAAAGAGGCAAATAGAGGCTCACATGGGCACTCATTCTCATACAGGAATTTGGCCCCTTCTGCTAGGAGAGTGGTCTCTGCCAAGAGGGACAAACTCCTGACACAGCCAGGCCACCCGTTGTGGCCCACCTGAGCTTCCATGGAGGAACAGCTGAGCTGGGCCCCTGCTGCCTTCCACCCAAGATCCTGACAGGGTCTCATCCTGCTCTCCTGACTTTTTCTTCAGCTAGAGACCTAGAGACTCTCTAACCCCTTTAGTTAGAGGTGCCGTAAGGACATTCTGCATTGACATGCATGTTTCTGTCATCCAGACTGCCCCACTGAACATGTGACCAATCAGTGGGACAAACCCTCATCCTCTTCCCATCTCTCTTTATCTCCATCTCCAGACATCCAAGGGGACAGAGTGGCCCTCACAAACCAACTACTCATCCAGAGTCCCTGTGGTGATAAATAGCTTCCCAAGGAACAGGAGGAGCTGCAGATGGCTTGTTCCACCCCAAGAATGTAAAATGCCGTGGCTGACAACAGGGACTTCTGGAGTCAAACAGACCTAAACTAGATTCTGGGCTCACCAATGAAAAGCTGTGTGATTCAATGAAAAGCTTGTCCATTCTGAACCTCACCTTCTTTCCATTCCTAACTTACTATGGTGCTGGTGCTGTAAAGATCAAATGAGAGATTACATCCAAAATGCTGGGCAGACTGTAAATGCTCAATAAGTGGAAGCTATTACTGCCGGCCCTCCTACATGCTTTTTCTTCTTTCTCTGGGGGGTGGGGGGTGGCTCTTGTATCATGTACCAGGTGATAACTCAGCCTTTAGGAAGCCTGGGGAAAGGTCAGCAGGCCAGTTAGGAGACTGTCTTTATTACACAAAAAGCTCCCAAGAATAGCTCTGCCCATTTGGAACAGGCCTCCAGGCCTCAAGCTCTATATCCCTTGGCAAAAGGGCTGCTGAGCTCAGCCTGGCAAATGAATGATGAGAGTCAGAGCAAAGAGACGCAGGACTCTTCTCTGCTCCTTTACTGCCTTGCCCTTCCTGGACGCAGCTCTGGGGGTCATTACCACTCACACCAGCAAGGGCTTCAGGTTCCTATACTCACAGCCCATTGGGCACTTGCTACAAGCCTTGCACTGAGCTGGTACAGAGAAAGTCCCCCATGTTTTTTTATGTAAGTCTTGACCTTAAATTGCTTACAACTTCCTAGGGGTGGGTACGTCTCCAGTTAGGGTTCAGGAGGTGTAGGAGCCAGAAATTCTCACCTGAGATAAGGGATGGCTTCTCGGAGGCTCTTGAAACATAGATAAAATACTCATGGGCAAAGAGGAGGAGATGATCAGATACAGACAAAGAAGTCCCCATGGGCAAAGATGGATGGGTGAGGCAGTACCTGGCATGCTCAGGACACGGAGATTTCACGAGGGTGGTCACAACTCAAGGTGTGGGGTGGGATGTTCCAGGAGCCAAGACCTGAGCAGTTGGTTGAGGCCAGTCCTCATATGACCTGAAAAGCCACACCAAAGAGTCTGAACTTTTTCTGTAGGTTTTTGAGAACTGTTGAAGAGTCTGGGGGGAGGTAAATATTTCTGTTTGTATTTTGCAAAGGTTACCCCTGACAGCCGCGAGGGTGGAGTGGCGGCAGGGAGGCCAGTCTGTGAGCATACCCAGTGGTCTCAGCAGGAGGTCCCGAGGTCCTAAGAGGAGGTGGGGGCTCCCACATTGGAGCCCAAGTGGATGTAGGCACTGCTCCCCAACATTGGTGCACCCTGCTGTTGCCCGACTTGCTCTTTTCAGACAAATTCTCAGGAAGCAGAATTCCATCTCATTCCCCACTTGATTTCCTCTTATCTGGACCTGCCCAGGTTCTTTACCCTCTCTGATCTGCCCAGTCAGGCCTTTGGTGGATGCAGCCGAGCACCAGTCACAGTCTAGTGGCTATTGAGTTCAGGTGCCCTTCTCAGCAGCCCCTTCATGGCAGCTGGCATTAGAACTATGTCCTCAGGTCCCCTCTCTCCCACCCTTCCCCCTTCCTTGACTGCGGTCTCACCCCTGGCACTCCTGCTGTTAGGACATTTAGACTCTGGAGTCACTATTGCACACTCTCCTGTAGGGGCCTGGGTGGCATTTGAGGCAAAAAGCCACATGATCAAGGACTGAACATTTAAAGCCCTGCAGTCTCTTGTCATTTCCCTACTGGATGAAGAATTGTGAGTCCCGTTGAATGATGGCAAGCGTGCAATTAGATCAAAGGTCACTGCAGAAAAATAGCTTTGCCGATGTAAAGAAATGGGCCCCTTGGAACCTTTCACGCTGGTGTTCAAGCCCTCCGAGGCTGGGTTTCAGAGAAGCTTGAAGTCTGCTCCTGCCAGGCTGGGGGAAGTCTCCTGCAGGGGATAACCAAGCGCTGCAACCTGCCTGTCCCCGTGCCCCACGCGCTGCCAGCACCAGGCATGGTTCCAACCAAGGGAGAAGAAGAGGGAGCTAAGCAGAGAAGGGAGGTTAGCCAACTCAGAACAGTCAGCTTGGTTATTCTGGGGCTGTTTTTCCAATTTGCAGGAATCCCCAGTCCCTCATTTCTTACTGTGGGGCAGAGCACTGGGCTGTGTGGCAGGTGGAAGCGAAAAGAAGGAACATCGAAGGATTGAGCTGTCCCTGTGGCTGTGTGTAGGCAGCTCTGGTCCACAGTGCGGACAGGAGGAAAGTAGAAAAGTGATAGTAACGTGAAACTAGTTTTCCCAGGAGCCTTAATTGCATGCAAACACATTACTAAATATATAATGAAATGGCATTTAATAGGTATCTCATTGCATGTACACATCAGAAAAGAGACACTTTGTGCTATAATGCATTACACCACTCCCCACAATTTTTGTACAGCAGGCCTTCCATAGCTGGGGGTTCCTATCAACATTTTCAACACCTGTGGATTGAAAATATTTGGAAAAAATGTGGCTGTATTGAACATATAGGACTTATTTTTTGCCATAATTCAGTAAACAATATAGTTGAAAAGTTATTTACATAACATTTGCATTGTAGTAGGTATCCTAGTAATGTGGAGATAGTTTGAAGTCTATGGGAGGATGTGCAAAGGTTATGTGCCAATACTATCCCAATTTATATGAGGGACTTGACCCTCTATGGATTTTGGTATCAAAGGGGACTTCTGCAACTAATCCTCCACAAATACTGAGAGACAACTCTACTTCTTTATGACTATACTACCCCAGACTCCAAGCTAATAAAGCTCAGAAAACATTTCAAATTCATCTCTGATTTCTAACATGTAGCATAGAGTTGTTAGACATAGTCAGTTCTCAATATTTATTTAATTGATCAATAAATGAATTGAAAGGGAGAGAGGGCACATACTAACATTTTGTGCATACATTCAGTATGAGGAAGGAGTATGGCCATCTATTATTCATGCCTCCTACACCAAATCCTAACCACATAGCATCCTTCCTTTGCTCTCAAGAGGATTTTAAAGTCCAAGAAGTTTGAGAAGTTTGCTCAAATCACACAGGTATTCGAACCCAGTATACATGTACTTCTAAAGTCTGTTTTTTAATTACCTGTCCAAGATAGAAATTGTAATCAATATCTTTCTGGTTCCTGAGTATCAGTTCCTCCTTCTTTAGCAACAACACCCCAAATTTTCTTTCAAGAGACATGCTTCACTTAGCCCATGTGCTCTGGTAGAATTGACTCAACTTCTGACTTCAGGTGACCTCAGGACTCAGAGGCACCTTTAAAAGCATGTCAGCTCCTCCCAGTAATGTGTTCCAGCCTTAGTCACCCAACCCAGGCAGAGGCACCAGAAACTAAGAATTCTTGCAAGAGAGCTATTGAGAGAAGGACTCTTTGTGGACGCTCAGCCTTGTTCCCACTCTTCTCAGCTCTGCCTTGAGAAGATCTTCTCCAAACTCTGCTGCCAGCCAGATCCCTCCTAAGCCCCTTCCTAGGCCTCAGAGCATCTAAAGCTTCTCCAAATTCCAAAGTTTCAAGGACAAGGGTTCTTTAACTAGAAGCCTACAGGCTCAAGTCCTACCTTCCCAGCTGCAGCTCTTCCTGGTTGAGATTCCTCCAAGTGGGTTAAGAACAAAGAGAGTATGCCTGTGAACAATGATTTCAAAAGCAGCAAAATTTTTCTTTGTCTTTCATTGCCATTCAAACAAACAAACAAAACAAAACAAAACTTCCCCCTTCCCTAACTCACTACTACCTGACACTGCCCACTTTCCCCAGCCATTAAATGAGATTTTTAAGGTTCCACAATTAGATTTTCATAGCTTTGTGCATTAACATAGGACCTCTGGCCACCATTACCATGCAAATCCCCTGGGAGAGGGAACATGGTAAGGCTTAGCAGTCAGCACACGTATTGGGAAGAAAAGGACTTCTAGGCTCAGATGATAAAAGTGGGACTCTGTTAATGGCCTCAGGTTAATTTCTCTGGGCCTCAGTTTCTCCCTTTCTCCATGGGCAAATGGGGACAATAGGCCTTCCCTCACCAGACCTTGGTGAGGACTGAGGGAGGCAGCACCTTCCCTCACTGTGAGGAGCTGCCATTGTGACAGTCCTAGGAGGCCACTGGGTTGATTGAGGACTCATGGGAGTCTAGGTGCCACATGACTCTTCACACACTCACACCTTTTCATCTTTCTAGATCCCTATCAGAGCAGTGCTGTGATTGTCTGTGTTGGTGTTCAGGACACCCCAAAATATGACTCTTTGGTATTTGAAAAGAAAAACAGAAGCAGGAAGTTCCCTCTGACCTTCCCCCCACCTTTCTTCCACCATAATACCTGGGAAGAATTTTCTAATCTTCCCCCAAAGTAGCTCAGAAGACTCTCACATGAAAGGTGCCCACCCTGCATCCAGAGGAAAGGAACACTCTTATCTCTGAAGACACTGGGATGCAGAGAAGAATACGAACAAAGACCCTCTCTGTCAAGTTCTCCTCATTAGCTCACACCCCCTTGGTCCAGTCACGCTTCTGCCCGGCTGTCCACTTCCTCATCAAACAGCAGAAAAATACAGAGATGGCCTCATTTCTTTGGGTCTTCATTTCTCAACCACCATGTCATTAAAATTTATATTAAACAATGTGGTGTGCTTTTCTCTTGTTAATCTGTCTTCAATTCTAGGGACCTCAGCCATGAACCTAAGATGAGAAGACAAGTCATTTTTTTTTCCCCAGACAGCTGCCTGTATAAATAAAGAAATTGCCACATGGAGAGGCTGAGCTAACTTTTCCAAATATATAGGGAACAGCATCTGAACACAAGCAGTCTGACACCAAAACCCACACTCCTAAGACATCACATGGTGTTCTGGTCAAATATTTTACTAAAATATGGAAATCAGGTGTTCCCCGGGAATCAGAAAAAGAAGGTTTTTTTGGGGAGAGAAGGTGTTGGGAGCCTGGGGCCAGGAAGATAAGCTGCCTAAGGACCACCTTCTGTCCCTGCTTGCCTAGCCCAATGGGCTCATATATTCTTTGATGTGAAAATAAAAATAAATTATGTGAAAATTGATTAAGCAATTACTTAATAAATTATTACAATTTATTAAGCAGATTTTTGTGGAGAATTGTATGTGGCCAGGAAAGAAATGCTAATAAAAAATTTTCTAGAAGAAGAATATAAATGTCTACCACATTTGTTCAATACCTGAAATTTATTTTATATATGGGAAATACCTCATATATACCCTAAAGTGACACATAACACATATGGACAATCCCCCGCACTGCGACCTGATTCTGAGGGTCAACCTTCAATTGGACAAGTCTGTGAGAAGAAGCCAGCAGCCTGTTCTGCTGTAGGCGGTGGGGCCTGCAGGCTGGCCTCCCCCGACCTGCTTCTGCTTGGCTTTCCCAGGGAAGCAGGGGCAAGCCCAGGAGGCTGAAGAAAAGTTGCTTCCCTCAGTTCATTTCTGGGCTGGTAATGGTTTCCGGCCTCTTTATTTGCATCCATAATTGACAGCTCCTTAGCAGCTCATTAGGAAAGTAGGGCTCTTTGTGACCAAGAAAAGAGGGGAACAAATCCCTGGGGCTGGGAGAGTCCTTGAGAACCTGTTTAAGAATCTCAGAAAGACAGGAGACACAGATTCACAGGGACCAAGATCTCCAGGGGCTCCTCAGTAATCCCAGGAAGAGAACCACCGCTTCTTCACACTCTACAGGAAGCCTTGATCCTGTGCCTGCATCTGTGTGGAATAGATGAAGCAGGAGCCACAGAACAGTGAGAAAGGGCCCAAGGACCTGGGCACTTAGGGAGGCCAGCCAGTGATATCTGTTGAAGTCTCATTCAGGTCCAGCTGGGCTCTGAGGTTCTCATGATATCAGCAAGCAGTGACTGAACCCTCACAGTACCAGGAACCCCATGTCTGAGGGGCATTTATAAGGGGAGAAAAATTTGCATTCATTACTATAAGCATTTATTGGGTGCCATCTATTTACCAGCCAAATTGTATATAATAGGTTATTGTTTTGTTTGGTACCAGCCCTTGACCAATGAGCCACATCCCCAGCCTATTTTGTATTTTATTTAGAGATAGGGTCTCACTGAGTTGCTTAGCGCCTCGTCATTGCAGAGGCTGGCTTTGAACTCGTGATCCTCCTATCTCAGCCTCCCAAGCTGCTGGGATTAAAAGCATGTGCCACCGTGCCCAGCATAATAGGCTGTTTTAATCCTCACAGTAGAATTAGAACGGTAACACTCAACATTTTTTAAAAATCATAACAGAAAGGTTTACACAGAATCCACAGCCAAATCTTAGGAGTCTAGTAAAATTCCCCCACAGAGGCACAATGAACAACCCAGGGGCAACATGGTAAGTGTAGAGAAGAGGGGTGGACAGCAAATTCTGCAGGAATTCAAGGAAGTTAGAGGCAGCTCTGAACTAGGCAAGTCAGTGTGGGCTTCCTAGAAGGGGTGGACCTTGAGCTAGGTCTCAGAGGATGAGGAGGTAGGTGAGTAACTTTAAGAAGGAAGGATTTATTTTGGCTCATGGTTTCAAAGGCTTGTCTATGGTCCGTTGGCTTCATTGCTCTAGGTCTGAGGTGAGGAAGAACTTCATGGCACAAGGGCAAGGGGAACAAAACTTGCTCAGCCCATGACTGCCAGGAAGTGGGGGTTGGGGAACAACTTGCATGCCCCCAGGGACGTACTTCCTCCAACCACACTGCACCTGCCTACCACTTCCACCACTTCCCAGGTGTGCATTCAGCTATCAACGGATGAATCCACTGATGGAGTCAGAGCTCTCACGACCCAGTCGCTTCCTAAAACCCCACCTCTGATGCTGGCTGCAATAGGGAACAAGCCTTGAACACTTGCAGCTTTGTGAGACATTCCAGATCCAAACCATAACAGTAGGGTTTGGAGAGATGGACAGAAGGAAAAGACACGTGGGCTAGGGTCCAGGGAAGAGGGTGAGTCAGCAGTAGATTCACAACAGGAAGACCACCATGTCTTCTTGGGAGCAGGTACACTGGAGCACTGGAGCAGGGGGGACACAGGATGTGGGTGAATAAGAGGAAATGGCAAGGAGAGCAGCCAATCTCAGGTTGAAGACTGGGGGCCACAGCCTCTAGCTGTTGGGAGCCAAAAAGACAATTGAGAAAAAATATAGTGCTACAGAAAGATGATGCCTAGCAGGGAAGGAGGGAGATCTTCTCTACGGAGGACCCAGCAATCTGACCAGGGTTGGGGAAGGGCCTGGGGCTAGCTCTGAGCTTCAGGGAAGGGTCAGGCTCCCCTAGGCTATTTCAACCAATTTATTCCCTGTGTAAGTCAGCTTTCTGTCACTATAACAAATACCTGAAACTATCAACTTATAAAAAGGAGAGGTTTATTTTGGCTCACAGTTTTGGAAGTTCTAGTCCATGAATGGTTGGCCCTGTTGCTTTGGGCCTGGGGCAGGGCTGCATATCGTGGTGGGAGCACATGGTGGAATAATATCACTCACCTTATCACCAGAGGATCAAGAGAGTATGGAAGGGACTGGAGTCCTCTTTGGAGGCATTCCCCAAGTGATCTAAAGACCCCTGACTAGGACCTACCCCTTAAAGATCTCATCACCACCCAAAAGCTCCACAGACTAGGGACCAAGCCTTTAATACATACATGGGCCTTGAAAGGGCCCTGCAGATTTCAACTACAGCGCTCCCCTCTACACCCCTGCAGGCTTTAGTCCTCTTCTCCCTATGGCACCCCTTCACGGCTACCTCCTCTTCCATGCAGTGCCCAGCATGGCACCCCAACGTCACCAATCTCTGCCAGATCCTGGCTTCACATGCAATGTTCCATCTCAGAATGTGCTCCCCTGCCCACCCCTCAATGAAGCATATCACTAACTCCTCTCCCACAAACACACCCCTCCCCAAGGACCCCTCTTTAAACTCTGAATACTACCACTCCGTGAAGTGGGATCTTTTTCTGTTCCTGCACTAGAATGTGTGTGTGTGGCACGATTCACATTCCCTGACATTTTTATGAGTTAAAGTCACTCCATCGTTTTTTATGTATGTCTTCTCTCACCAAGTACATGATCAGCCTGGTATAGGCAGGGGCTGATCCTCTGCCCAGTCAAGTTCTTCCTGACTACCTGCTTCCAGGGGCGTCTTTCCTACCTCAGATCCTCACTGCCCATTTGGATACTGGAGCTAGTTTGCATGGATGTTTGCTTCCCATTCATTCCTTCACTCATTCCCTCATTTATTCTGTGGGGTAGATGACAATGGGCCTGGACACCCACCTCACTGACTTGGGTGAATCTCTGGACAACTCCTCACTGTAATTGCCTCCTGTTTAGGACAGCACAAGGACCCATCTGTCAGTGTTTGTGGATGCATTTACATCATCCCAGGTGCCAAAGCCAAGGGACAGGTAACCAGTGACTGAATTAGCATTCTTTGAGAACATGGTCAACAGGGCAGCAGACAGACTCATAAGCCCTTGTATTTGCCACCCCACCCTCCTTTTGCTCCTTTTGCTATCTCATTCCCTTTCCTGCCCCCCTGGACCTACCTTACAGTGGGCACAGAGTAAACATTCACAAACATCTGTCCACTTCATGGATGTGAGGTTGCATCCTCCATACTGCTTCTGGGACATTTGGCTCTTGTGGGCCTGAAGTTAGTCACCAGAAGGTCCTTGACCTGAGCCAGCCATTGGCCATTCCCACTCCCTGCCTGGCCTGGAATCACAGGGCAGGAGGTGACTGCAGCAAGGCAGTGACAGGCCATCTTAGCAGAATTTTCACTGGCATTGTCAGCCTCTCTGGCCTGGAGTGGCAGCAGCAGTCCCAGCCCTTCCATGGGCAGTGGTATAGGTGCCCCGGCTCCCACCCAACATCTCACCTATCAGATGGCCCCACTGCCAGCCTTAAGGTCTTTCTCTTGGGGTCTGAAGAAGTCCAGCCAAGAAGCTAGGTGCTCGAGTGCATTTGGTGCTCTCAGCCAGGTAATTGGCTCCAGTATTCCAATTCAACCATCTAAAATTAATCCTGGTATCATGAGGAGGACAGCACAGGACTAGGACACAAGACCCCTGGGCTCTGTGCTCAGCAATGCTGATAACTAGCTGAGCAACCGGGGACAAGGTACTTCCTTTACCAAGCCTCCCTCTTCCTTGCAAGCTGCAGGGTGTGTACCTGCCCGCTGAGCTATCCTCCAGGTTCAAAGGTGAGTGCTACTTGTGGACTGGGATCAATGAGGCTTTTCTCAACCAGCTTCCAGCCAGAAAGTCCTTCCCCAAACCCAACCTCCTCCTGCAAAGTAAAGTCACTCCTTTTCTGTCAACCTCTGGGTTAGAAGCAAACCTTCCCTGAAATGAGAGAGCTCTCATTTCACTGTTGTAGCCAAGAGTTGGATGGGGAGTTGGTGCTAGACCAGAAAGAAAAAAGGATGAGTTTAATATAGCTGGTTCCTTTCATCCTTCAGAACTCAGACTAAATGTCACCTTTTCAGAAAGACTTTTCCTGACCACGTTCCAAGCCAGGTCTCCCCAACACTCTGATACACACCCATTTTTCTCTATCACTGCATCATTCACACTCTGTTGATTTCATCTACAGCAATAACACTCCCTGTAAGTTATTATTTGTTTAATATTTGACACCATATTGGTTTTTTATTGCTACTACAGAAAGTTATCACAAAAACAGTGGCTTTAAACAAGGTAAACTTATTTTCTTGGAGTTCTGGAGGTCAGAAGTCTGAAACCTGTTTCACTGGACTAAAGGTTTTGACAGGCCTCCATTCCTTCTGGAAGCTCTAAGGGAGACACATTTCTTCACTTTTCCACCTTCGGGAGGCTGCATGCACTTCTTGGTTCATGGCCTTCCTCCCTCTGTAAACCAGCCAATGTAGCATCTTCATATATCTCTCCTCTCCTCTCCTCTCCTCTCCTCTTCTTCTTTCTCTCTCTCTCTCTCTCTCTCTCTCTCTCTCTCTCTCTCTCTCTCTCTCTCTCTCTCTCTCTCCCCCCCCTGCTTTTATAGTCACATCTCCTGTAATTCTGACAATCTTTTAAGGACACTCGTGATTACATTAGGTCTTCCTGAACAGCCCAGGATGATGTCTCTCATAGCATGATTCATAAGGGCATCTGGTTCTATGAATTAGGACAAGGACATCTTTGAAAGCCACTAGGCAGACTACCACAACCTCCCCCACTGGAACATAAACTGCAAGAACTTACAGATTTTGCCAGCCTTTTAAAATGGAATTTTCAATGCAAAAACACCATAAATGATTGAAAGAATTATGAAAGAAGAAAGTGCAAATCATATGGTAGAAGGAGTGGTTCTTGTCCCTGTCATCAACGCAGGTGAACAAAGTACTGTTTAGGATTCTTTGCTTTTCTTCTGCAAACAAGCCAGTGTGCCCTAGGAAATATGATCTTGAAGATGGAGTGTGACAGAGGACAGGGTTCTGGCAAGGAGAAAACTGCTATGCAACACTGGGGAGGATCTCTGGGCATCCTGGAGGCTGAGCCCAAAGCAACTCACCTGCTATATAACCTGACAAGATGTGCCAATGTCCAGCTCCATGATTCCTGACATCCCAGCCATGGTGAAATCACAAGGAATGCATGCAAAACTGTCCCACATCCAACAGGAAAACTCATAATCTGGCATCCAAAAAAATACAACCATAATGAAGAACAAAATTGATCAATTAAAATCAACTCAAAACTGGCATAGATGTTAGAATTAGCACTCCATGATATTAACCCAGTTACCATGACAGTTTTTTCTATGCTGAAAACAAAAATGTAGACACACACACACACACACACACACACACACACAAAAAACATCCAACTGAATATGTATGTGTGTATATGTATGTGTACCAGCAATTAAACCCAGGGGCACTTAACCACTGAGCCACATCCCAAGCCCTATTTATTTTCTATTTTAAGATAGGGTTTTGCTAAGTTGCTTAATGCCTCGCTAAGTTGCTTAATGCCTCGCTAAGTTGCTGAGGCTTGCTTCAAACTTGCATTCTTCCTGCTTCAGCCTCCTGAATTGCTGGGATTACAGGCATGCGCCAATGTGCCTGGACCAAGTTGAATTTATAGAAATGAAAATTCCAATATGTAAAATGGCAAATACACAAGGTAGAACTAATAGCAGATTAAGCATTGCAGAAGAAGATATTAGTAAACTTTAAAACAGCAAAAGAAAAAAAAATGAAACAGAAAATAGAATTTTTTAATGAATAGAGCATCAGCAAGCTGTAGAACAACTTCAAAATAGACATATTACACACTCACACACACACATACATGTATGTGTGTGTGTATGTGTGTGTGTGTATGTGTGTATGTAATTGAGTCTCCAAGGGAAGAGAGGCAGAAAAACATATTTGAATAATGGCCAATAATTTTTCAAATTTGATGAAAATTATAAATTGACATATCCAAGAATTTGCAAGAACCCCAAGCACAAAAAACACGAAGAGAACTACAGCATGGTTCATCAAAACCAAACTGCTCAAAATCAGTGATAAATCCTAGCAGAAGGACAAGAAATGCTATGTACAAAGGGACAAAGAAAAGGGTGAGACACCCACTCTCACAAGGCCAACAAGAAGACCAGGGAGGAATACCACTAAAGTACTGAAGGAAAAACAAGGTTAACTCCAGAATTCTGCACCCAAGAGAAGCATCTTTCAAAAACAAAGCAACACAGAAACTTTTTATATATTTTTAAAAGCTGAAATAAATCCATTATTAGTAGACCCACAGTATAAGAAATATTGAAGCTCATCCAATCTAGGGAAGGAATATCTTCCAGACACCAGAGGAAAATATGGGTCTGCACAAAAGAATGAAAAGACTCCAGAAATGATAACAGGGTGGTAAATATGCTTCCCTTTTGCTTAAATATCTGTATAAAATAATTCATTAAACAAAAAACAATGGCAATAGAGTACAAAATTGATAACATAGGTAAAAATTTGTGATGTTAATAACACAAAAATGGAAGGGATACTACTGTTACATTCTTATACCATATTTTAAATGGTATAATATTTCTTGATAGTAAACTATGATGAGATAAAGGTATTATAAGCCCCAAAATAGCCAATAAAATAAAATAATTTTTCAGTTAATAAAATAAAATGGAATCATTTCAAGAATCAAGAATATAGATTTTAAAAAATGAATGGAATCTTAGAGACATATAAAACTCTTAAGGGTTGGATCTGGAATTTTCCCTAAAATCTCATGTGTCGAAGTCTTGATTTCAAGGCAGCAATGTTCACAGGAGGAACTCTCTGGAAGTATTGGATCATAAGGGCTCTGACTTCATCAGTGGGCTCATCCATTGATGGATTAATAATTTGATGACATTATAATGAGGTGTAGACACTAGGTGGTGGGGCCTAGTTAGAACAAGAAGGTCACTGGGGGCATGTCATGGGAGGGTACACCTAGTCCCTGGTCCCTTCCCCTTCTCTCTCTGCTTCCTGGCCGCCATGACCTCAGTAGCTCTCCTTGTTGTTTGAGTCATATCCTTTTAGGATTGCTAAGTGTCTTCCTAATAGAGTAACTCTACTATTATTATATCATGACTTTTTCTATATCTGATCATTTTCCTTGCTCTGAATTGTATTTTACCTTTAGTATCATGACTTCTGCTTTCCATAGATTGTCTACCAGGCTGAAGTCTAAAGAAGTAATATCATGTAATATCACAGCAATCAAAACAGAAAAAAACACTTGACAAAATTTCATGTTCATGTATAATTTTTAAAAATCTCAGAGAAATTGTAAGGTGGAAAACTTCCTTCTTTAAATAAAAGAGTGCAAAACAAATTCTATAATTAACCAGTAGCATTATACTAAATTGTAGGCAAGTAAATGCTTTCCCCCCAAATTGAATATAAACAAAGGTCTCCACTCCCAACACTCTCAATCAACATGTGACTGGAAGCTCTTAGCCAGTGTAATAAGGCAAGAAAAGTAATTAAACTACATATGCATTTGGAAAAGAAAGAAAGAAAATTCTCTATCAATGACATGACCAACTATGTAGAAATCCCAAGGATTCTACAAAAAACTCTTAGAATTAATAAGCTTAGTAAGATTGTAGTGTATAAGATATACAAGTCAATTATATTTCTATGTGCTAGAAATAAACACATGGAATCAAAATTAAAAATACAATACCATTTAAAATCACTTATAAAAAGAAATACTTAGTTGTAAATCAAACAAAACATATACAGTACTTACATGTTAAAAACTACTCTTGTTGATGAACTCAATCAACCAGATCTAAGCAAATGGTAAGACGTCAGTGTTCATGGATTAGAAGGCTCAACAGAAATGAATAAAAATATCAATTCTCCCCAAATTAATACATTGATTTAAGAGAATTTCTACCAAAATCCTAGTAACATTTATATAGGTACAGAAAAGACTATTCTGAAATTTATATTGAAAGATAAATGAACTAGAATAGCTTTAATTTAAAAAAAAAAAAGAAGAGGAAAGAATCAGCCTACTTGATTTCTACACTAATAGAGCTATAATAATCAAGTCTGTGTGATATTGGCAGAGAGATAGACACAAAGATAAATGGAACAGAAAAGAGAATCCAGAAATAGATCCACACAAATATGCTGAATTGATTTATGACAAAGGTGCAAAAGCAATTGAATGGAGGAAAAATAGCCTTTTCAACAAATGGTGTTGGAGACATTGGACATCCATAGGCAAACAAAAAGAGCCTTGACCTAAATCTTACACCTTATACAGAAAGTAATTGAAATGGATCACAGAATTAAATGTGAAATGTAAAACTACAAAATATTTAGGGGAAAGGGGGAAGAATAACTAAGGCTAGGCAAAGAGTTCTTAAACTTGATACTAAAAGAAGGTTGAAAAAGGAAAATTTGATAAACTAAATTTAATTTAAAAAAATCTTTTGCTCTTCAGAAGACTTTGTAAAATGATTGAGAAGAAAAACTACAGAGTAAGTATGTCTACAAAGTACATGTGTAACAAAGGACCCTATCTAGAATATATGAAGAACCTTCAAAACTTAACGGTTAAAAAAAATCTAATTAGAAAATAGGCAAAAGACATGGAGAGGCATTTCCCCATTGAGGATATACAGATGGAAAACAAGCACATGAAAAAATGTTCAACATCATTACCCTTTAAGGAAATGCAAATTAAAACTACAGTGAAATATCACTACATACTCATTGAAATGGCTAAAACTGTCAAAAATGGCTAAAATTGAAAAGATAGCGACAATATCAAATGCAGATGAGAATGTAGAGAAACTGGATGACTTACACATTACTGATGGATGTGTTCAATGGAAAGACACTCTAGAAACCTGTTTAGCAGTTTTGTTGTGTTTTTTTAAGCTACCTTATGACTACCGTACAACTCAGCAATTGGACTCTTGAGTATTTATCTCAGTGAAAGGAGGACTGTTGCTCACACAAAAATCTGTACATGAATAGCAGCCATATTCATAATAGTTATAGGCCAGAAACAATAAGATGTCTTCCAGCAAATTAATGGTTAAATAACCATGGTAGATCCATACCATGGAACACTACTCAGCAACAAAAAAGAACAAACCCATTCCTTCAGGGAATCATGGTGGGTGAAAAAAAGCCAGTCCCAAAAGTTAGACCCAGCATGATGCCATTCATGTAGCACTCTTGAAATGACAAAATTGTAGAAATGAAGAATAGATTAGTGGTTGTCAAAGCCTAAAGAGGAGTGGGTGTGGCTGTAAAAAAAAATAAACCAACATGAGGAATCCTGTGGCAATGAAACTGTTTTGTGTCTTGATTGTATGATGTACAAGCTGTGATAGTGTATTCAAATTGGGAGAAACTGATTAAAAAATACATGTGACCTCTCTGAACTATTTCTTGAAAATGTATATGAATTTGAAGATAACTGCAATTATGTCAAAATAAAAATTTCATTAAACATTGTTTCTAGGGGCTGGGGTTGTGGCTCAGCAGTAAAGCACTCGCCTAGCATGTGCGAGGTCCTGGGTTCAATCCTCAGCACCACATAAAAATAAATAAATAAAGTATTGTGTCCAACTACAACTAAAAAATAAAAATAAATAAATAAACATTGTTTCTAAGCTGGGTGCAGTGGCACATGCCTGTAATCCCAGCAGCTTGGGAGGCTGAGGCAGAAGGATTGAAAGTTCAAAGCCAGCCTCAGCAACTGAGGGAGGCCCTAAGTGACTCAGTGAGACCTTTATTGTATCTAAATAAAATATTTAAAAAGGCCTAGGGATGTGGATCAGTGGGTAAGCATCCCTGGGTTCAATCCTTAGTACCAAAAATAAATAAATAAATATTCATTTCTAAGACAACAAATATAATGACCACATATTGTATGACTCCATTTATATGAAATGTCCATATCTATAAAACATAAAAATGATTGCTTAAGGTTGAAGGTGGGAGGAAAAAGGAATGGGGGTGGCTGCTAATGGATGTTAGGTTTTCTTTAAGGATAATAAAAATGTTTTAACACTAGATTATGTGATAGCTGCACAATTCTAGATATACTAAAAACCATTGAACTGTATACTTAAAATGGGTGAATTTACACTGGGTAACATGTCTCAATAAAACTGTTAAAAAGAAAGAAAAAAAGCCAGAGTGGTTGTGTTATATCAGACAAAGTAAACTTCAGTGCAAAAAAAAAAAAAGAAAATATATATATAACTAGGGATTTTTCTGTTATTTCATAATGAAACGGATATTAATTTGTTAAGAGGACATGCATCTTTAAATATTTATGTAGCTAATAAGAAACTCAAATGACATAAAGCAAAACCGGATAGAACTACAAGAAGTAGGAGACAAATCCATAATTACAGTAAAAGATTAAAATATATTTATGTGATTCTTAATGACAAGTACATAAAATATCCTAAAAAATGCCTCATTAGGCAATTTTGTCCTTGTATGAATATCATAGCGTGTACTTACACAAACCTAGATGATATAGGTCAATCACTCATGTGGCTGCTTCATCCAATCAAGATGCTGTAAAGACAGAGATGTTTGACACTGCTGCCAGCATAATACAGAATACTGTTTTACAGTAAATTATTTTTATGTAAACAGAAGTAGTACACTCTAAAGTAATGAGGAAAAGTATAGTGTAATAAATACATAAGCCAGTAACATAGTCACTTATTCTCATTACAAGTATCATAAAGGATATATGTGTTATGCCTTTATGCACCTGGCAGCACAGGAGGTTTACCTGCACCAGAATCAATACAAACACGTTTAATGCATTGCACTATAATTTTATGCTGCTAAAATATCACTGAGTATTTTTCAGCTTCATTCAAATCTTATGCGACCACCATCAAAACATGGTCCATCATTGACCAAAATATTGTTTTCTTGTTGTTACTAAGTTATGCAGTGCATGACTTAGTAATTATTATGACAAGTAGGCAAAAAATAACATAGAAGACTTGAACAGCAATATCAAACAAATTGACCCTATTGATACTATATAACTCTCCATCCAACAATAGCATAATGCAAATTGTTTCAAGTGCACAAAGAAAGTCTTATAAGATGGAACATATTTTCTATGACAAACAAGTCTTAGTAAATATAAAAGTTCAGCAAGACTAACTGTTTTCTCAATTTAACTTGATGAAATTGGAAATTAATAACAGAAGTATCTCTGGAAAATCTCCAAATACTTGGAAAATAAATAGCATACTTCTAAATAACTCATGGATCATGAAGAACTCAAAATGGAAATTAGGAAGTATTTTTAGCTGAATAAAAAAAATAAGACACAGCCTAATCAAAATTGTGGGAAGCCACTAAAGCAGTACTTGGTGGAGGAAAGAGGGTTTCATAGCACTAAATGCCTGTGTTAGAAAATAAGGAATGAGAAAATCATCAAATCAGATAATTCAACCTCCACCTTAAGAAACTTAGAAACAAAGAGCAAATTAAACAGTAGAATAAAACTTACTCATAAATATCAGAACAGAAGTCAATAAAATGAAAAACAGAAAAAATAAAGAATATCAATGAAACCAAATTTGCTTTTTTGAGAATATCAATAAAATCAGTAAATCTTTAATCAAGCTGATCAGTAAAAATGAAAAGGAAACACAAATTACCAACATAAATAGTGAGAAACACTGCAACTGTACAGATCCCACATTGAACAATAATATGGGCATATCCTTAACAACTGAATACCAATAAATGCTGCAACTGGAGAAAACTGAACTGAAAAATAGAAATTACCAACTCTCTCACTAAAGAAGAAACTGATAACCTAAAACAATTTATATCTATTAAAGAAATTAAAGTTAAAGTTAAAAATCTTGTAACAAATATAGGTCAATCACTCATGTGGCTGTTTCATCCAATCAAGATGCTGTAAAGACAGAGATGTTTGACACTGCTGCCAGCATAATACAGAATACTGTTTGGCAGTAAAATATTTTTATGTAAATAGAAGTATACTCTAAAGTAATGAGGAAAAGTATAATAAATACATAAGCCAGTAACACAGTCACTAAATATAAAGACCAGTTTGGTTCATTGGTGACCTCCACCAAATATTTAAAGAAAAACAGTACTAAATTTTAATTCCTATTCTAGATAACTAAAGAGAAGGAAATACTTTCCAATCCACTCTATTAGGCCAGTGTTACCCATACATTGGAATCAGAAAAGATAGTACAAAAAAGAAAGCTATGCATCAATATCATAGATGAAAGTATTCTAAACAAAATTTTAGGAAGTTGAATCTTATAATATGAAAAAAATGTGAAAAAAATAATAATTATGACTTAGTATGATTGAATCCAAGAATGCAAGTTTGGTTTAACACTCAAATTTTGTCAATCTAATTCACTGTAGGAACAGATATTAAAAAGAAAACCCACATGCTATCAAGAGATGTCATAAAGCATTTGATAAAATTCAAAATCCATTCAAGACAAAAAATCACACCAAAATAAGAATAGAACTTCCTGAACCTGATAAAGGGCATCTCTAAAAAAGAGTCATGCTTCCCCCTACATACAGCACCAAAATTAAGAATAACAAGGATTTCCTCTTGTTTAATATCACACTGAAAATCATAGGCAGTAATAGGAGTAAAAATAAAATAAAAGAAATCAACATTGGAAAGGAAAAAGAAAAATTGTCTTTATTCACAGACATGATTGTTCATATAAAAACCCAATAGAATTTCTAAAAACTACTAGACTAATAAATGGGCTTATCAAGGTTAAAATATCTGAAATAAATATGCAAAAATCAATTGATTTTGTGTACTAACAATGAAAAATCAAAAGCAGAGATTAAAAAAACTATATTTAAAATAGCATCAAAAGTAAAATATTTAAAGCAAAATATTCCAACATTTTAAAAGACAAATACAACAAAAAGGGAAATATTGTTGAGGGAAAATTTTAGATACTTCAATAAACAAACATGTATACCCTCTTCACAAGTTAGGAGATTCAATATTGTTAAAATGCCAGTTCTTTCCAAACTCATCAGTAGATTCAGTGCACTAGTAACTAACAACTCAATATGCTTTTTAGTAGAAATTGACAAACTTATTCTAAAATTTTTTATGAAAATTCCAAAAAAACCCTTAAATAGACAATAAAACATTGATAAACAACATCAAAGTTAGAGGGTTAGCACTGCCTGCTTTTAAAAGTTATTATAAAGTTGTACTGATCAAAATTGTGAGACATAGGTAGAAAAACTAAATAAATAGGGCTATGTAGCAAGTTTAGAAATAGACTTAAATATGTTACATACACATACACACACACACACACACACACGTTGATTTTTGATAAATTTTAAGGACAGTTCAGAGGAAAAAGTTTCATCTGTTCAGCTGAATGTTTTAGAGCATGTGGATATCCACATGCAAAATCACAAATTGTTAATCTATTCCAGAGACAATCTACAAAAATTAATTGAGAAGGGTACATAGATTAAAGGTAAAATCCAAAACCTTAAAACTGCTAGAGGCAACCATAAGAGAACATCTTCATAATCTTGGGTTAGGCAAAGAATTATTAGCTACAACTGTATAAAAGAGCAAGTTGGTAAATTGAATTTCATCAGCATTTTAAACTCCTGCTCTTCAAAGACCCTGCTAAGAGAATGAAAGGAGAGGCCACAGACCTAGAGAAACTATATCCACATCATCTATTTAATGAAGGATTTGTATCTATAATATATAAGTACCTCTCAAAACTCAAAAATAAGAACATAAATAACTCAATTTAAAATGAGTAAAAGGTTTGACTTCACCAAAGAAGATATACAGATAAAAAAGAAGCATATGAAAAGATATTCAACATCATTATACATCAGGGGATGGCAAATTAAAACCACAGTGAGATACTGTACATCTCTTACAATGGCTAAAATCCAGAAGTCTGAACACAGTAAATGTTGCCAAGGGTATGAATCAGTTGGAATTCTCATACATTCTTGGGAAATATAAAATGGTACAACTAACTTGGAAAGCAGTATGGCAGTTTCTCAAAACTTGAAACAACCACCTAGTACACGATCCAGTCATTTCTCTCTTAGGATTTTACTCAAGAGAAGTGAGAGTGCATACTCATAGCAAGACTTCTACACAAATGTTCACAGCAGCATTATTTGTAATAGTCCCAAATTGGAAATATCCCAAATGTCCATCAATTGGTGAATGGATAAACAAACTGTGATATATTCACAAAATGAGATACTATCAAAAATGAAAAGGAATGAACTATTGATATATACTACAACACAGATGGATCTCAAAATAATTATGCTGAGTGAAAGAAGGCAGGCAGAAAGCGTGCAGACTGTATGCTTCCTTTTATATAATTGTAGGAAATGCAAATGAATCTATAGTGACAGAAAGCAGATCAGTAGTTGCCTTGGGATTGGGGGTGGGATGCAAGAGGGATTTCAAAGGGGCACAAAGAAATTTTAAGGGGTGATGGATATGTTCATTATCTTGCATATACATATGTCAAAACTCATCAAATGGTACACTTTAAATATGTTCAGTTTATTGTATGCCAATTATGTTTTAATAAAATGAAAATAAGAGGTAAAGGGTTCGTGAAGATGTATGGGAGCAGTACAGGAGATGAGTATTCTCTCTCTCCCCTCTCCCTGAACCTAACTTCCCAGTAATGGCCTGGGGGTGATGGAGGGTGAGGGGGAGAGAGATAGAAAGAGAAAGAAGGAGAGAGGCAGAGAGAGTTAGAAGATGAAAGACACGGGTACTTTGGCCATCCCCAGAGCAGCAAGTTGTTTTCCTTTACTTCTTATCCATTACCCTGCTCTCTTTCCATTGCCTGTGTATTAAATCAATGAGTGTCACAGTTAGCAGGTACCTGTGAGATGGTGAAGTTGTGCAAGAGGCAGTAAACGTTTGATGAACACTGTAGTAGTCCAAGAAATGGAACCAATCAGTGCATTATATATAAAGGTGTGGGTTAGATATTGGCTCACACAGTTATGGAAGCTGGATGCCCCAAGATCTGCAGTTGGCAAACGGGGGACCCAAGAGAACTGATAGTATAAGTTCCAATCTAACAGCAGATGTCTCACGTCCCAGTTCAAGACAGTTGGGCGGAAGTTCCCTCTTCTTTAGCATTTTTGTTCTATTCAGATCTTCAATTGATTGGATGAGGCCCATGACATTAGGGAGGGCAATCTGCTTTACTAGTTTACTGATTTAAATGTTAATTTCATCCAGAAACACCAGAATCACGTTTGAATAACTATCTGGGCACTTCATGGCCCAATCAAGTTGATACATAAAATTAACTATCACACTCACCGAGGGAACGCGTTTTAAACACATGGGCTGGGTGAGGGGAAGTAACAAGGAAGTAACAAAACACTTGGGACCAGCAAGAGCCAGGAGCCATTTCCCTTATTAGGCTAATCTGGGAGAGAGAAGTCAACAGAACCTGGAATCAGGAGCTGTAAGAATGGAACGTAAGATTGGAGTAGACAAACCATAGCCCAACCAGAAGAGACCAAGGGAAATAAGTAACTTAACCTCATTCTTCTCCTGCCAGCCAATCTCTATATGGGTTCTTCCAATCAGCCAGGCAGAGGTAAAGGATCCCATTAATGTAGTCTATTCTGGTTTGGATCTTAAATACTTCCTACAGGATATGTGTTGTAGGCTTGATTCCCCTGATGATGGTTCTGTTGTGAGTTGGTGAAACTTAAAGGAGGTGGGGCCTACTGGAAGGAAGTTAGGTCACTGGGGACATCCCCTTGAGAGGATATGGAAGACTGGCCCCTTCCTGTTTCTTTGATTCCCAGCCACCAGGAAGTTAACAATCTTCCTCTATCATGCATTCATGACACCATAATTTTATCCTGTGCCACAGGCCCAAAGCAACAGGAAAAAGCAACCATGGACTGAAACCATGAACCAAAATAAATATTTTCTTCCTTTTAAGTCAATTTTTATCAGGTAATTTGTCATGGTGATGGAAAGATAACACAGAGTCCCTATAGGTCAACCTTTTGGGGTCCAAAGCAGGGCAGAGAAAGATGGAGAGGTCAACAAGAAATATACAGTGCACCTCATTGGAGATGAGGACACTAGTCTCAGATCACTAATTTAACAATTAGAAGAAACAGAACCAAACTGGCTTTTCTGACGATGAGTCCTAAATTCTCCTCTGCCCCTCTTTCTGGTTGGCCTGTTCCTTTCTTCCCCTAAAGTGGGTGTATGAGAAACTCTTTCGCCACTGTGACCAAAATACCTGAAAGGAATAACTCAGAGAAGGAAAAGTTTATTTGGGTTTCATGCTTTCAGTCCATGGTAGGCCAACTCCATTGCTCCGGGTCCAAGTGAGGCAGAACTTCATGGTGGAAGGGTCTGGTGGAGGAGTGCTATTCAATTCATGGAAGCCAGGAAACAGAGAGAGGAGAAGGGGAAAGAGTCAGAAGGAAGAGGAATCCTTTCAGGTCACAGTCCCCGTGACCCACTCCCTCCAGCCATGCCACATCTGCCTACAGTTACCACCAAATTCATTCAAACCAAAAGTGATCGATAAATCTACAGCTCTCACAATCCAATCATTTCACCTCTGAACATTGCTGCAGTAACACAGGAGATTTTTGAGGACACTTCATATCCAAACACTAACATTCCACCCCTGTTCCCCAAAAGTTCATGTCTATCTCATAATACAAAATGTATTTAGTCCACCTCCAAGGATCCCATTGTCCTAGCAGTTCCAGCATTACCGAAAAGTTCAAGTGCAAAGTCTCCTCTGTGACTCAAGGCAAATTCTTGGCTATGAGCCCCTGTAAAAATCAAAAGCAAGTTACATACATCCAATATATAGCAGCACGGAGTAAACATTCCCTTTCCAAATGGGAGGAATAGGGTATAGAAAGAAGGGATAGAACAAAAACAAGAGCAAAACCCAGCAGGACAAGCAGGTCCCTAACTCCATCCATAATTCCAAATACAGCATCTGAGACACATGGCCCCATGATGTGCTCTCCAAAAGGATGGGGCATCCCTGATGTTTAGCCTTGTAGATGCAGTATACTGTGTTCTCCTCTAGCCTGGCTGTCTCCAGGACCAGCAGCTTTCCTCAGCAGACAGTCTACATTTCTGGTATCTCTCTTAATTCCTGAGGTCTCCATTCCAGCTTCAGCTTTGCCTTTACAACTTTAAACATTGCCCCCTATGGGATATCCTGCAGGGATTCTGACCCTGCTACACTTTGCCTGGCCTCCCAGGCCTTCCTTTGAAATCTTAGTAGAAGCCTCCATGACCCCTTAACTGTAGCAACCTGCATTCCTGCAGAACCAGCACCATGTGGATGATGCTAAGATCTGCTGCCAACTCACTCAGGAGTCACGGCTTCACTGGCCTCTGAGTACCTGGGGGGCTCAGTAGAGAAGAGCAAATTTCTAGGCCCTGCTATATAAGTAGGGCACCCCCATGGTCTCTTTTCAAGGGAATTTTCCCTTCTACACCCTTGAGAGCATGCAGTTTGTGTGGTCTTGCAAATTCCTGGGATATCTTCAAGCCACCTTTCCTATTGTCTCTCTGCCAAGTACTTAGCCTCTCTCTTTGGCCTTAATCTCTTCGACAAGCCACCTTTCTTGGCCTCAGTTTTACAAGCACTTTTCTGGTCATAGTAAGCTTTTTAAATCCTTTAGCTCTACTTTCTTTTTTTTTTCTTTTTGTAGTTGTAGATTAACAGAATGCCTTTATTTTATTTGTTTAATTTCACGTAGTGCTGAAGATCGAACCCAGTGCCTCACACATGCAAGGCAAGTGCTCTGCCATTGAGCTACAGCCCCAGCCCTGGCTCTACTTTCTACTCTGGATTCTCACAAGACACCTGGCTTTTTAAAAACTACTAGCAATATCCATGTCACCAACTGAATATAGATTGCCTTGAATTTTTTTCCAGATTAATTAGACCATCACCTTTAAACTAAGCCTCACACAAAGCCTCAGGGTATGGGCAAAATGTAGATAAGTTCTTTGCCAGAATAGAAAATGAATGGCCTCTTATCTAATATCCAATAGAGTCTTTATTTTTCCTCTGAAGCCTCAGGAGCACAATCCACATTCTTATCGGCATTCTCATCTTCTGGACTGCGACCAGAATTGTCCATTAAGCTCTGCTTACAACATTCTAAAGCTTTTCTGGCTGGCAACTCTAAGAAATACATAGTGCACCCCATTGGTGCCAGCTCCGAAGCCTTCTGAGCCACGTCATCAGGTTAGTCAGTACTAACCCCAATTCTCAGGCCAATTTCTGTGTTAGCTTTTTGTCACTGTAACAAAAACACCCAACAAGAACAAATCAGAAAAGGAAAAATTTATTTGGGGCTCACAGTTTCAGTCCATGATAGGCCAACTCCATTACTCTGGGCCTAAGGTGAGGCAGAACATCATGGCAAAAGCGGGTGGTAGAGGATCCACCACTGAACTCATGGAAGAGGGGAGGAGGGTAGGGGGTACAGGGAAGATGAACCCCTCCAGGGCACACTCCTCGTGACCACCTCCTGCAGCCCACCCCAACTGCCTACAGTTACCCCTCAATTAGTCCATTCAAACTAAGATAAACTGATCTCAGAGCTCTCACAGTCTAATCATTTCACCTCCAGAGACACCAGGCTCCTTCCTGCCTCCAAGCCCTTGAACAGCACTTCCCTCTGCCAGTGATACCCTCCTTCTCACTCTTCACTGGGTTCACTCCTCACTTTCCTTCTCCTAGACACCCTTTGTTCTTCAGGCCCCCTGTTCATTTCCTCCATAGTCTACTGAGTATGGGAATTAGAAGGGCTACCTTTTGTTTAATAACTGTCACCCCCACTGGCTTTTAAATTCAATTAGGGCAGGAACTGTGTCTATTTTGCTCACCACTATAAACCCAAAGCTTCACACAGTACCTGCTATATAGGAACTGATCAATAAATAGTTGTTTAGTGAATGTAACACCTGCCTCTGTGACAAATCTTGAACCTGAGCAAGAGAGAGAGTAGATATGAGGTGTCAAGAAATGCAAAGAAGCCAGGACTTCTTAGTAAAGATTTGGGGAGCACCTCTCTGCTTTATTGGACACCTCCCCCATTACAGATCCAAAGCTTTGGATTTAGAATAATTAAACCTTTTATTTCCTTAAGAAAATTGCAATCCCTTCAGCAAGAGTAGAGCTTTTAGGGACATCAGTTACTTTTACCTTAGGGTGGATGAGTTTATTGACTCCTTTGATCCTTTAACTGGTGCAGGAAAGAAAGGGGCCCCGGGGGGAGGGGAGAAAGGGCCACCAAGAAGATTTTTAAAAAAATGGTGGAGAGTGAAGAAGGAGGGCAAGGCCCTGCCTGGACGCACTGAGGAGGTGGAGTCTCCAGCCTTGAGGATTCATTTGGCCAGTTGGAGAGCATCAACTCTAGGTGCCAGGTGCTCCGTGAACATTTCTCCTAATCCTCACAAACCCCAAGAGCAACAGGAATATTCTCCATAGTACCCCAGAGGCCCTCAAGGCTCATGAAGGCAGTGACTTGCCCACAATTGCAGCTCGATGCAGTGAGGTGGAATTGGAACCTTGGTCTTTCTGAGATGCCAGGTTTTCTCCCCTAACTTGACAATTCCTTCCAAAAATCATGGAGAAAGACATAAACGTCATCCTCCCTGAAGCAGAAGGACAGGGTGGCTTCAGCCCAACATTTCCTTGGAGAACAATGGAAGTCACAAGCTGAGAACCCAAAATATTTAATAACAATAGCAAGAACAATCATAATAAAAGTACCAGTAATAATAGTCAAAGCAGGTGCTTATGAAGCCCTAGGGCCAGGCGCGTATTAAGTGCTTTCCACAGATCCTCTCATTTATCCCTTACATCAACTCTCCATCAGTGTCTTTATTATCCTCATTTTACAGAGGAAGACGCCACAGTTCAGGGAGGTTAAGTACTTCCCCCAAGTTACACAGCTGGTAAGTCAGGAGGCAGACCCCAGAGTTCAAGCTCTGAGTCTGCTCTACCCCATACATGGAGCTCAGTCCCCCCAACTCATCCTCAGATGATGCTCTTTCTCTGGGGGAGCTCTTTCACCCCTCCCCAAACAGCTGCCCACCACCTGAGGCGCATGGGGGGGCCCTCCTCGCCTCCCCTGCACCACCCCACAGCCATGTGGGCAAACACCCTGCTTCTCCCCAGGCAGGGGACGCCCGATTTGCATAACTTAATTAAATTCTGCATTCTCGTTTTCAGAGGAGCAGGCCTATGAAGGATGCTGAGTGCATGGTCTTAAGGCAAATCAACGCGGATGATGAAAGAGCCTATTTCGGTTAAGCAAATTATGAGGAGGCGGGCGATGTCCTCACTCTAATAATTTCCCGTGAATTATTTATATGGAAACTGCAATTACATCGGGCAAAACAGTGTTGTGTGCATAAAGCTCACTTAATTACCCAACCACCTGTTGGGACACAGGGTCCTGCGCCAGCCTGTTTCTTCCCCCAACAGTTCCTTTCTCTGGGAGAGCAGGGGACCTGGGGACTTGAGGCAGGAGGGGCTGTGAGGGAAATCATGGCTGCAAAGAGAGGAGGCACATTCTGGGCTTGCAGACCTGGGCCCCCCATCCTGGCTGCCTCTGTTCCAGCCTTAAACCACACTTCCCATTCCCTAGGGCCAGTAGTGGCCCCTGGCCAGGCAGAGCCCCTACCTTGTTCCTAAAAGGGCATGGAAAAGCAAGAATTGAGAAAGAAGACGAAAGGAAGAAAGAAACAAGCCCCACACCCTTCCCTACAAACCCTTTAACCGAAGCAAACGAGACTCCTTTCATCAGTGCCCGGTTGTTTAACTGGAAATGAGGGTTGCCATGGCAACCATCCTGTCACATAGTATTTCTTACCACTTGCCAGCGGGAGAGGCGTTGATGTGTAGAGGAGAACCCTGGCTGGGTGGGGAAGGTCGGGAGTGGGGGTTGCATTGTTTGTGATCCCTTTGCTGAAACACAAGGTCACATAGGCCTGTCCCTAACCTGGGGCATCTCTGTTCATCTCTCCCTTTCCTGGACCATGGGGGAGGGGCCTGGGGATAAACATCTCTTCTACTTACCCCCCCTGGGAGAAAAACATTGTAAATGTCAGAAATGTGATGGAACTGTCAAAAATACATGAAATCGGCGATAGAATAAATGGTGAAACCTACCTTCTTCTTTGTTCTGTGACTGTAAAAATCATGATGTTTTCTTCAAGAAAAAGTGAAAACAAAGAAAATTGATGACCCCTGAGAGAGGCTGGAACAGGAATCATAAGTGACTGTCCCAAGATTGGGGAAAGTAGCCCTCCCTTTCCACCAGTACTGTAATCAAGATTGGTCCAGGGCCAGCCAATAGACCCGAGTTTGGTCAAAAGGTGGAAAGAAAGTAAGAACGTCAAGGAAGCTCTGGGCCTGGGGCCCTGGATGTGCGATGGGGGCCTGTCTAAAAACAGCTTGACATTGGATGTGGCTGGGGATGGGGAATCCAGGGTTCCAACCTCCATCATCACATACTGCCCTGTGACCTTGAGAAGCTGATTGACAGTAGAAAGTTTTTAGTTAGCTCTCAAGTTCAAATACAGTGATGGTAATACTCTGATATATTTCACAGTTAATGAAACTCGTAGTAGGAGGATAAAATATTAATTGTGTTTAAATAGTTCCGCATAGAGAAAGTTTCCACATATGGAGCGCTAAGAATGTGGCAAGCACTAAAGTTGAGCTATATATGTTTATTATGTGTCCCATCTTTTAGACTAAGAAACCAAGGCGGATAAAGATTAATTTCTTTCCAGTTCTAGGGATTAACCCAGGGGTGTTTTACCCCTAAACTACACCCATAGCTCTTTTTATTTTTGACTTTAAAACAGGGTCCCACTAAGTTGCTGAGGCTGTCCTTGAACCTGTGATCCTTAAGCCTCGGCCTCCCCAGTAGCTGGGGTTACAGGTGTAACCCCACAGCACACCGTTGGTAGAGGTTAAGCAATATACCTAAACTACAAAGTTAGAAAGCAAAAAAGCCCACCTGGAAATCCAGATCTTGCTGACTCAAATTTCATGCTCTTCCTGCTCAGAAGAAGTTTGGAGATCATGATCCAAGTTCTCTGAGAGTCAAGCTCCTGGCCCACATTGCTACTGTAGTTGGTCTCCATCCAGTCTAGGACCGGCTGCTTAACAGAAATGAAATGGAGTGTTTTTTCTCCTTTAAAGATTTACCATGTATAAATGTATGAGAATATTAAAGGCAACAATTAACTTTATTGGAAACCTTATATTCTCCAGCCTCATTAGAGCTGCCAACAAGATCTATTATTAGTATTACTATGCAGATACTGTAATAAAAAGGGTATTTAAAGTGGATAGTTTGGCAATGAAATAAAATAGCTTTTCTCTCTCTTTCTTTTTCTTTTTAAGATATATGTGTGTATCAGAGATGGTCTCGAGCAAGGCAAGAGCCCCATGGGACCTGAGGAATGAAGAGCTCATAAAATTTCCCTTCCCACCATGGCAGACAGCTAGAAGAGTTGGAGGTGGGAGGTGGAGGTCATCAGAGCCCTCCAGCCCCGTGGCAGGCCTGCCTCCAACACCATTTGGAAGAGCGAGATTTCTGCAAAAGAGAAGACCCTGCTTATCAGAGCAGAAATGTTCCAGAGGGTCCAGCTGCTGTCTTTGCACACTGCTGGGTCTAACTGCATCCCTCTTAGCGGCTGCAGTTTCTTTCATCTTATCCTCTCATCTTCAAAATGATGGAAAGCCAGGGAACGATTCCTCCCCCGCCCTCCTTTCTCTCTTCCTCTATTTATCCCACATCCCTGCCATGGTTTATGGAAGGTCAGAAACAAGAGGAGCCTTGCCTTTTTAATCCTGGAGTGCCTCCCCTGCTAGCTCAAGCCTTTCTCCAGCCCCTTCTTAACTCAGAATCTTTCTGGATGAAGTGAGAATTTCTCCTGGACCTGCCCAAGGAGGCACCGGAGCTCAGGTTTCCCCACTCCTCTGTGCTTGCTTCCTCAGCACAGCGACGCTGCTGCCCTCCTTCCAAGACTATGTGTCCGTCTCTTCCTGCATGGTGATCATCCCAGAGCTTGGTGAGCAGCAAGTGATGCCCTTCACTAAGAACCTGGGATGAGTAAGCCAGGAGGAGCAGCTGGTATCTGATCCTTGGCACACTGGAAGCACCCCTGGTGTTTTGCTGAACGGAAAAGTCTTAGCTTAATTATAAGCTCAGTTCTCATGTGAGGGCTCACGGAGCCAGGCTCATGCTATGATAACTACTCTTTCTCTTCTTACTAATAGGTACCACTTATTGTATGCCAAGTGTTTACTTATTGAATCTCCATCACCATCCTGTAAGGGAGATACTTTCATTATCTTCATTTTGTAAATGAGAAAATTGAGACTTGGGCCAGGCGCGGTGGCACATGCCTATAATCCCAGCGGCTTGGGAGGCTGAGGCAGGAAGATTGAGAATTCAAAGCCAGCTTCAGCAAAAGCAAGGTGTTAAATAACTCAGTGAGGCCCTGTCTCTAAATAAAATACATAATAGGGCTGGGGATGTGGCTCAGTGCGGGGGAGTGCCTCTGAGTTCAATCCCTGGTACCCCTCCCCCCCTATAAAAAGAAAGTGAGGTTGGAAAGGTAATATACACCCTGTTGGAGGGCAAAGAACTGTCACGGTGCTGAGGCAGCCACAGAGGCCCCACTTCACTGGTTCTTGCAATCTCACCAGGAAGATTTCTGCCATGTCACTCCGAGTAGCAGATACGAGTTTATTGAAGGGATATGGGCAAGGGAAGGGAACATTCTCAAGGGATAGAGTGGGTCCTCCCTCAAAGGAGAGGGACAGCACACCCCCTCCTGCCTTCCACTTTCATTGGGGGCCTCAGAGAAGTTTCCAAAGAAATTTTCCCAGGTCCATCTCTTTTGACTAACAGCAGAATGACATTAGATTTTCAAGGTCCCACTGTGCAGGATGACTCTAGGTCACTTTGGCCCTTACTGACCAGTTCTAATTAGAACCTGTTCTTCAGATTTTATAGTTAGGGAAATTCTTCTTATTTCCCTGAGTTCTGGGATTTGGTCTGTGTAAGGGTCAAAACCCCCAAACACACACACACACACACACACACACACACACACACACACTTTCAGGATAACTTGTGTTCTTTTTATCAGCGTTTCAGGCCTGCATTTCTCCTGTAGATAACAGGTTGTTTGCTGAGTAATGTAACATCCTGTTGATGTAAGCCAGGTAGGGTTGAAGGTAAATTGCTTTTTTAAAAAAGAAAGCATGTGGGGGGTCAGCACAGTGGACCAGGTTTATAAACTATTCCCTTGACTTCATGTTCCCAGTGCTCACATCTGTCTGCCCCTATCCTCCCCACCCACACACCATCTCTGCTGGCCTGGACCTTTGCTGTAGTCTTCTAACTGATCTCCCTACTTCTACCTGGATGCCCTGCAATTCCCTCTCCACATGACTTAAAGCTATACACCTGTTGAATTTGCTCTCTTCTTTGTACCCCAATGCCTTTGCATTATCTACTCCCCCCCATCTTCTTAAAATGCTCTTCCTCCATATCACCTCTTCATCATCATTTAGATTTCAACTCAGAAAAGACTTACCTCCCCACCTTCTCAATCATGTCCACTTGCTGTCCTAGTCTACATACTATATCCCCACATCTCCAATATCTGCAATAGTATATAGCACATGGTAAGTGCTCAGTAAATATTTCTTCAATAAATATAGTCAAACTAGCCCAATGTTACATGCTGATGGGGATTGGAGCTTGGAGTTAACCACAAAGTATGCTTGTTTGTAGTTTGGTGATTCAGATGAAGGAAGAGTGAGATAGGAGCTGCTCAGAAACACTCACAGACAACTCACCAAGAGTCCAAAAGTAAATTCTTCACAGGACTCCATTAGAAGACCAGGGAGCAGGAAAGCCAGGTGAGGGGTCACCTACAACCTGTAAGGACAACAAGTCCCAGAAAAGAGGAGAGAAGTGGTGGAGAAGCTGGCCTGGGCACAGTTAAGTCCTGAGGTAACCGGGCTAAAGGCTGGGGCCGCCACCATGCTGCTGGGCCATGCGAATTCCAGGCTAGACGTCCAAGACCCATCAATCCTCTCGATCACTATTATGTCCCCTCCCACAGACAGACCTGGACAGGAGGACTCAGGGCCACTTCCCAGATTGGCATGTGGTTTGAGGGGTAGGGAGATGAATTCTCTCCAGTTCTGCCAGTGGGGAAGGGGTCTTACTCTGAAATGCTAGTAGTCGGGCCCTTGGGGCTTCTTGTATGTGCCATAGTTTCTATGTTTATTCCCTCACCCATGACCAGGTAACTGGAGGTCAGTTTTGCCTTCTCTCTGCAACCAGGGAAAGGCTGTTCTAATCCCACTTTTGATTTTCACCAATATATCGGACAAGCCCAACCATCAGTTTTACGACTGAGCCAAGTTTTGAAGTGTGGGGAAGTGGAAAGATCAGAGAAGTCGCTGCCTCTCTCCACAAGAGGAGGCATGTGGTTAAGAGCCAGGACTGGATCAGGACCTCACAGACTCATGTCCAGATCCTGATTCAGCAGCTTCCTGCCTGGACAGTTATTCTAGGCCATCTAAGTCCCAGGCACCCTGTGTGGACATGCACAATTGTTACCCTGTACCTGACAGCAGTATTATGAAGGAATGACAAGACACTTAGTGAGGTGTCTGGCATCTATATGCACAATAAATGGCGGTAGAAATAGTTATTACCGTTGTTATGGGAAACAACCCACAGGTCACATATTAAGGAGGATAAATAAATAAATTCCAGGCTAATGTTTAACAGCCGAGAAGACCATGATGAAGACATGTTATTGAACAACACTGTGGAGGCAGTTTTCTTGGAAAAGATGAGTTTTGAAGTTAGAAGATGATTTAGAATATTAGCCATATTATCTCAGTGGAAACCTGGATAATGATTTCTAGGGCTTCTTGACTTTTTTTTTTTTCAGCATCACAGTACACAAAGAAAATGGTAATATTTGTTCTGCACAATGAAACCAATGACACAGGCTGTTCCCAGTTGGAAGAGACACTGCCAGGAGCTGTCCTGACCCACCCAAGCACATCCAGGACTGAGGGACTCCAGCTCCACACACAGGTGACCTATGTATGGCTCAGCCGTGTGCCAAGCACACCCATGAAGAAGCCCTGACTTAGAACAAGCCCATCAATTGACGGATAAGAAGCAAAATTTAGAGAGCAGATGTGCCTTGGCTGAGGTCTACTTTGAGCCAACATCAAGGGGAGCACTGAAGTCTCTGCACTATAAGTCTGTCTTAAAAGACAGGAGGGCAGGGGGTCGTGGGAGAAGGTCAAGGAGCTCATTTGAGAGCAAGAGAATGGGGCTAACTAGCACAATGGGAAAGACGTGACCCTGCATTGAGCATCCAGTGTCCCTGACATTGTGCTGGGTGCTTTACATGCCTCATCGCATTCAGTGATTGTGACACCAGTGCTATGCCAGTCCTCCCCCTATCCATCTTGATTCTTCTTTTTTTTTTAAGGGAAAAGATTTGCCTCCCCAGTGCTATGCCAGTCACACTCACCTGGACCAGGAAGCAGGCTGATTCAATGGTCTCAGATTTCCCCAGGGCCAGAGAAGACAACCCTCCAAGGAAGAAGGGAAGACACTGCTCCATTTAAGCCATTTGCCCATTTTCCTCCCCTACCTTCCCTACCTATCACCCCCTTTGGAGCAACCTCTGAATGCGAACCAACCACCTTGCCTGCATGCATCTTCCTGCACCCCATCTCCCAGGTAAGAGGCACGTCAACATCGCATACACTCTACCTGCTATGTGGAGTCATGGCCAGGACTCGTGTGGGTACCAGCAATATACAAGGAAGTAAATCATAGACCCACAGACTAATCACTGATTTACTTAGCACCCCTAGGCCCAAATCTGGGCTCTAACATCTAGATCTGTTGTTAAAGCCCTGACTGCTCAGACCATCTCCCTTGGCCCCAGTCTTTGGATGTACTAACCTCTGTCATGTCAAACTGCCCTCCCGGTTGCTATGTGACAGCCTCTCCCGCCAGCCTCAGGGCCCTTTGCTTGTTCTCTCTTGGTGTCCCCCCCACTCGGATGAATCTGGCTTTACCATCACCCTCACCCTTTATCCGCCCAGCATTTTAGGAAGCCCTCCTGTCATAACTGCCAAGTCGCTGCGCCTCCAGATGTCATGGACAGCCTTTGACTACTTCCTGCATGGTGCCACCTAAACACAGTTCTCACTTTTAGATCATCTAGTAGGACTGGGAATAAAATCCAACCAGCTCTGCTCCTGCTTCAGCCAGGAAGAGACCTAGAAACTGGCAGTAAGAGGAGAAGATCTCACCTCACCCTGCCCAAAGCAAGTGACAAGCAGAGAAGAGGTATAAAAATACTTGCATGATAGGAGACCCAGTTCCCACCAGCACATATGGCCTTACTGGACAGAGCCTGAAATGTTGGGGTTGGAGCTGGCAGGCCTTGAACAGATCCCTGAGGCTCCAGTGGGCCATGGTGGGACTCGCTATCAGAAGAGCAGTCCCCAGGCCTTAGTCCAGAGCTAACTGGTGATCTGTTCACTAGCTGCTTCTAGCCCCTCTCAGTTCCCAACCCAGCACTCAAGGCTCTATTCAAATTTTACTGTGCAGTAACACACTTGGGAGGGAGTGCTGAGCCCATCGAAAATCTTTCACTTTTATTCCAATTTTGGACTACCCTCCCCATCTCTGAAAATTTCCTGGGCCCAAAGACAGCTCCAGAGCCATGCTGAGATGTCCCATTCCCTGTCTAATAGGGATGCTGGGTACCCATAGGCCCCCAAAAGGTTAACCCCAACCCCAGTATGTGACCCCAGTAAAATCCCAGACCCTGAAGTTCTCAGGTCTCCCAGTATCTAGGTTCCCAGCTTCCCTCCGGAAAACAAACCATTCACCTCTTCCTTCTGCAACTTCACTCTTCCTTGGTTATATTGGTGATAGGAGCAGACTGTAAGGGTGTGTGCTGGGCCTAGGCTACTGAATAAGATCACAGGTAAGTTCCCCTCTGCATGAGCCATCTAAATTTCACATGTGGGCCAGACCTCCACACTTGGTCCTGAGCCCCTGACGGCTCACATGGGAGGTTTAATCACCCATCATGGTGCCCCAGGTTCAGGGCCTTGGACAGTAATTCCTGAGATCTTTTTCCTTTTCATATTTGGTCCATGCCACATCCCTAGCTGCAGGCTGCTGTAGTCAAAAAGCCAGGGACTAGGAGTTAGGGTCCTGACTCCTCTATCCTCCTCTGCCACGAGATAGACAGGTCATGGCTTCTGCTCTCTCCTCCACCAAGGGAGGAGGAGACAGGTGAACAGTAAATCTCTTGGTTCTAATATTCTAGAGAGGCAGAATGGGTTGGAACAACCTCATTCTATGTGGTCAGGATCCCAGAAGAGTCAGCTAGGGAATAATCCTGGAGTCCCTCTTGAGATGCCTGTTTCCCCATTATTTCCAGGGGACCAGGGAACATTTACATCATCACAGACAGTTCCCTCAGACAGCGCTGGCTTGGAAATTATCCATATCCACATTTCTCCACTGGATTAGACTGACTGATATCTTGAAGGGTGGGATTCTCATCTTTGGACCCCCAATACCTGGTACTGTGTTTGGTATCAAAAATGCTCAGACATTCATTGGATAGATTTGTCTGCTGGCAAGAAGCCTAACTTCTATCTGACATGTGGGTCTGAAGTTCAGACTGGGGACTCTATAATAGAGAGTGGGGTCTGCATGAGTTGAGGAGAACCCATCTTCAGAGGTGGTAGCCAGGATCCCAGCAGCTGGAATGAAAGGTGTCACTAACTTATCTGTACTCTGTGAGGACTGGCCAAAAGAATACCTGACACCAGCAGGAGAGCCCAGTGGGAGGGAAGAAGCAGACACCACCCACAAGGGAAGCCAGCAGAGGGCGCCTCCTTCCCCACCTCCACAGAGAGCTCAAGCTGGGCAGCTGCCTCGTTAGCACCAGGAGGCAACCCTGCTAATTACCAAACCCAAACTTGGGATTTGCATTTTTATGAAATGCTCACACAGGAGGCAAATCTTTTCCCTTAAAAAAAAAAAAAAGAATCAAGATGGATAGGGGGAGGAAAAGCTCATACCAGTACATACTAATTCAATCTAATCTTGGTCATTTCAGTTTCCATAAGAAAGTGCTTTCATAAAGCTACAAAGCTAACATCCATAACTCTCCAGTTTCCCCAGACAGGATACCTCTGCATTAAGTTTCCCATTTATCTTCAGAGATGGCAAATCATCCATTTATAATGGGATCTAATAAAGCAAGCTCCCCTTGCAGTCCCAGCTGCAGGAATGCACCTCAGATCCAGAGATGCTGCTGCTTTGGGGCCGGTAACTGTTTCATCTTCTTGGGGACCCCTGACTAGGCAGGCTGGATATGCAGTTTCTAGGGCATCTTATACAACAGACTGAGGTATGTGTGTGGGGGTACAGAGCATAGCCTGCAGGTACAGGTACTGTATTCCTTTTAGCCTATAGACAGATAGACAGACAGACAGACAGACAGACAGACACACACACACACACACACACACACACACACACACACTCCTAAAGCCAGTGGGGAGGAGCCAAGCCTTGTTCATAAAGGCAGGGATGTTTGTAGTGAAGGGGACTATTTAGGAATGATCACTTGCCAATTTGGGAGTTTAACAGACTGATTCAGAGGCTCAGTTGAGCCACAAAAGATAATGTCCCATTGTCCCAGGGTGAGGTTCCCCGGAGCAGCCTCTGAGCTGGAGTTTCAGCAGGAGGGTGCTTACTAAGGAATGTCACAATATCTGTGCCAGTAGCAAAGAGCAGAAACAAACCTGGGCAGAGAACAGAATCCAGCTTTCATGCAGCTCAAGCACAGGATTGGCCAAGCCCTGCAAGGAGCTCAAGAATGTTGAAAGGGCCCATTGGAACCATCTCTGATCCAGGAAAGATGTCCAGGCCTTCCTATGCACACACAATCTGTTAGTAGATGTGGACCATCCCAGAAGGGGCCCAACCATAAGTAGGAGGGTCTTTCCTGCTAAAGTGCCCCCCGAGAGGAGAACTGCTATCCACTTTTTCAGCATCTAGTCAACAAGTCCTTTATTGACAGGGGAAATTGGCAGCGATTACAGTGTCTGCTATACCTACTGAATGAAGAGTGTCCATCTTAACCTCCCCAAACCCCAGGAAATACAGCTTCATTATACTTCACCCGTGGACATTCAGAGAGTGGCTCTAGTTAGTGCCCAGGCTTGAGGGGTAGCAGGCACTAAGCCCAGCTGGCTGCCTGTTCACCGTTATGCCCTGCACTTTCTCTGGGCAGGTGACATAGAAAAGACTTTCAGGCTGGGCTTGATCAGCTGCTGGCTTACCAGCTGTATGAAATCTGGGAACCCTGTGTGGATTTGGGAACCCAGCCCTGCCTAGAGCTGGCACCATTTGAGGGGTGAAAAATCAAACAGAGTCACATCAATGAGCCCTGATAGAGTCTTCAGAGCCAAAAAGCCAGCATTGTGCTGTGATCGGCATAAAAGGAGCGTATATTGACTGCTTCCAGGGCACCTCTGACCTGATGGGAAGGCAGACGTGGCATCCTCGACTGTCTCAGGAGAGTGAGAAACATCCTGCACCCATCCCTGTCTGGGAAAGGAAATTCTGGGCAGAATCTGACACCATTTCTGAGTTCAGTGGGAGTCCGGCAGTTATGAGTATTAGAAATGGAAGGCAGGAATCCACCGAGGTCCCAGCTTGCTCATAGGGCGAGGATCCAAGGGCACATTGTTCATTCTGGAGGTATGATCAACAAGCCAGATTCTGGGGCACAGAAAGCACCTTGGCAAGGAGCTACCGATGCTAGCAGTTAAAGGCTATGTGCACTGAAACAAGAGGGGCAGGCAGATATGGGAAGAACGACCTTCAGACCTGCTACACCCTCTGCCCCAGGGTGTGCCTGCATAGCCTTTGCTTAAACTTTCCCAGAGATGAGGAGTTTATGATCTCACAGGACTCCATATTACATTGTTGAACAGTTCTGCTTCTCAGAAAGTCATTGCTTAGGTCAAGCCAAAATCTGTTCATTGCCCAATCTTTCTAGTACATTCTACTTGAACCAGTATAGCTCTGCTATCTCCCCAGCATTCTTAAAGAACACATGGCACATATTAGGTTAAGTAAATATTTTTGAATGAATGAATCAATCAATGCTTGTACATATGTTTGGTTGTTGCCTCCAAGAACTCCACAACTTTTTCCTGTTTCTGATTTCCTATTCCACTTATTACCAACGTGATCAGATCTTCATTTCACCATGTGTTTAAGCCCATAGCACAGCGCCTGGAACAAAGCTGAGCTCCAGGGTCAGTTCTTATTCATTCAACAAACATTAAGCAAAGTCCCACTTTGTGTCAAACACTCTAGTGCTCTGGGCTCTGGCTCTCTGAAGCATAAAACTGTTAAGATGGAGGTAGAAGGCAAAATACCAGTGATTATTAGGATTTTAGAAGATGGTGAGTGTTTAATCAGAAACCACGAACAAATGCATGCGAACACACACACACACACACACACACATACACACACACACTTGCCTATAACTCACTTGCATATTTCCTATAACAGAGCAAAATCTCCCAATGCAGATATGGAGGTCTGGCCAGCCCATGAAACACAATCTTCAGGATGATCAGCCACTACTTGGTCCCTCCCGCCAATGCCCTTCAGAAGAAGGTACACAGGGTGATTTTACTCAGAGACCCAGAATCATGATTCCTGCTACCCATTTGCCGGGAGGGGGGGGGGAGTCTTGGCCCTCAGAGCCCCTTCTCTAAGGAACATCAGCTCCCTTTGCCATGGGTATTTCCTTGGAGGTGCCTCTGTGTGGAGTTGGGGGTAGCAGATTAGCTCCCCTTCCTGAAATACGGCTGGGATGCCAGGAAGAGTGAGCTGGAATCAGCAAGGCGAGTTAAGCTTTCCGCCTGGAGCCGTGGGCTTAGCGGTGCAGATTACAACAGCAGGTGATGAGCGACGTTCTCCGCTGCTGTGGAGACTGTGAAAATCCTGTTACAGGGCAAAGGCGTTTTAGCTACAGCTCCAAATTTCAAAGAATGATTGAGTTGGAACGTGGCAGGCAGGAGGCAACTGGGGACCAAAGTTATTTGACTTAAACTGAGAACCAGGCCTGAGGGGTCTGCTGGAGTGGAGAATTCCAGAGAGGGACCCAGGTATGCCACCCCTCCTGCACCGTCCCCTGGGTAGTCTTGTCCTCTCGCCCAAATACACACACACTCCTTCCAACCACCTCCCCTCCCTCCTCTGCCCGTCCATCAGCATAAGGAGCCTCCATCTGCCTTGAAATCTATCTTCCTCACCAATCTGTAAGCTCCCGAGATCAGAGCCTGTGGTTTCTTCAGCCCCGTGGGATTTAGCACCGCTCCTGGCACATGTAAATGCTTAATAAAGTTTGTCAAATGATCAATTGGTCACTGCCTAAAAGCCACATCTTCCTTGCCTTGTTCTGCCTGGTTTCTAGACTCCCCCACACACACCCCCACTGAGCTCTCCTGGAAACTCACATCATTATGCAGACATCCCGGGTTCCCTGGAAGAGAAGCAGTGCCTGGCTAACAGACCGAAATCCAACTGCAAATGAGACACTTAGGGTGAGGAAAAGATTTTTAAAATCAACCCAGGAAAAGAACGAGCCTTGAGTATTTGCTTTACCTATTAAATGGGGAAATGATAAAGTCACAGGATTGAGGGTCTCTCCTATAGTCTTTGAGTCTAACATCCTTCTGCCAGCACCTCATCATCCTCAGTTCCCCTCCCCACATATTGGCCCTAATTTTCCTTTAACAAGAAGCAGTCTGATGTAATAGAGTATTTGAGCTTGGAGGCCATCAGGGAACTGGGTACAAATCCTAGTTTTCCAAGATACTTAACCTTTCTGAACGTCTGTTTTCTCATCTGTAAACTGCCAACCTTATAATCTATCACTAAGAGAATGTCTATAAAGAAACTTCTCAGTGATTCACATACAAACGAAATCAATCAAATAATAGTGATGTTGTTATTGTTGAATCCCAGTTCTTCATACCTAATTCTGAGCTCCGCCCTGCAACCATATGGAAACCCAGTTTACAGAGAGCTCCGGGTCCTTTGATCTGATTTGAACCTCACAACAACCCCATATGAGGTGATTACTATTTCCCACTTCAGAGTGGACACTGGGGTTCCAGGAAGTAACCTGCCCAAAGATGCTCAGGTAGGAATTGCAAAGGCTAAAACTGGAGCCCTGGTATTGAGGTCAGAACCCAGGGCAGTTCCACATGCCAAGGTCCCTCCCAGGCAGGAATGACTGATCCTCAAGGGGATCCTATCCCAGAGGGCCTCTATTATCCAGCACACAAGAAAAGATGAAGGCAAATCTTTTTATTTTTTTTCCTCCTTTCCTTCCTTTCTTCCTCACTTGTTTCTACCATACTGTGATTAAGCACTCGCCATATGCTCGGCCAGCTAGTAGTGAATATATTCCACATGGGATATAAAAGATGGAGGCTCTCTGGTCCCTGCTGAAGACAGCTTAAAGCCCAGCTGAAGAAACCAAGTGACTAATTCAGAGCAAAGGCCAATTCCCGACAGAGTGTAAATTTATTCCAAATATCATGCCTATATCGGGTCAGAGGACCAGTGTCAAGGTCAGCAACTCCATGAAGCAAGGAGGAAAGCTTCTGGCTCCGGAGACCCTGCCAGGAAGGAGCCAGGCAGAGATGAGATGAGCTGCCTAGGGGAAGAGCGAGTTCCCTGTCTCTGAAGGCGATCAAGCAGTGTCTGGGCGATTACCTGCAGGCCCCGCCAGCCCAAGACTCTCCACTGATGACAGTTCCTGTTGAGTCCATTGTAAGAGAAGCAAGGGGGATCCAGAAAGGTCAGCTTACATTGTCTCCCGAAAAACTGGAGCTTCTCTGAGCAGAGCGCAGATCAACTGCTCCCCAGCTCAGCTTAACAGGGCTTCAGTCCCCTCATCTTACATAAGCCGTCCGCCCCTTCAACTTCACGTGCATGGCTCCTCCAGGCCAAGATTTAGAGTAGCAGCCGCCTCTCCCTCCAAGGGAAAACAAAGGAGAAGGCATGCAAAGACCATCTGAAAATCCCCTTGTTTGCTCTCCTCTTTGGAGTCTCTGCAGAACACGGCTGGCAGTGTCCCAGACAAACAGGAAGCCAGCCTCCACTTCTGCTGTGCCCTTTGCAAAGGTCCCCTTTACACCTCCTCCCCCAGCAAGGTCCTGTGCTCACAGAGCAGAGAAAGGCACCGCAGAGCAGGAGACATGGGGCCGCCGGCCTCTCATTCTTCCTCTCCTCCCTTTCCTCACTGCTTTGAAAAGGAAGGAGCCTTCAAGCTGCCTGCTCTGGGGATCCCTCAGATCCCAGAGCAGGAAAAGGTGTCCTTAGTGGTCATCTCCTCCAGCCTCCATATGTACAGTGTCCTGAAGATGACGCAGCAATGTCAAAGCTGCAGGGATTCCCTGGGCTGGCCACCAGTTGTGTTCTCCTCCCTGAGTTCCTGGGAAGAGCTGCATTGTTATTGTTGAAATTACTTTAAACTTGACCATTTCCCCTCTACAGCATACAGACCCTGCGCAGGCACATGACACCCCGCAGAGGTAGCAGAAAGAGGAGGTTTGCAGGTTCACCAGTGCTGGATTCAAGTCCTAGCTCCTGCAGCACGAAACAACACAACTCTGGTGTGTGACATAAGCTCTTTCTGCATCAGAGTCCCTGTGTTAAAAGGAGGTGAGACTCGTCCATGCTGGGCCTTCCTGCAACTTACAGGACACAGAGACTCTGGCTTCTAAGTAGATGTTCCCTTTTCTGCCTTTGCTGAGGACTTACTAAGGGCGGGAAACAGAGGAAAATGAGCTTTCCCAAAGATTAATCCCAGGATATGGTTCCTACTGGCCCCAGTTGCTACTTTCTATGATTTACCAAGAAATGAGAGGGACAGGGAAGGGTGCATCCTTATCCTAAGAGTGAACTGCTTTTTCTAAGATCCAAGCACAAGCTGCACAAGCCCTCAGGGTGTTTGGGGATATGATTAACATTTAAACTGATAGACTGGGTAAAGTAAGTTGTCCTCAATGTGGTGGGCCTCATCCAATCAGGGGAAAGCCTGAATAGAACAAAGAGGCTGAGCCTCCCCTCAAGAAGAAAGAATTCCTCTGCCCCAGCCTTCAACCTGTTGCACCAGCATTTTCCTGCCTGGAACAGCAGCGGTGACTCTTCCTGGTCTTCATGCCTGTCAGTCCTGGGACTGCAGCTGACCTCCTCAACTCTCCAGGATCTCCAATTTGCAGCCTCACCCTAGAGATTTGTGACTTGCAGCCTCCATAGTACTGTGAGCCAATTTCTTATAATTAATCAAGTATGTATGAATATTGGTTCTGTTTCTCTAGAGAGTTCTGATTAATACAGAAAGGGTCCTACTCAACATCAGAAAAGATGTTCCCACTCATGAGTTGTGCAGCCATGGGGATGTGCAGGGAGAGGGAGGGAACCGTGAAAGCAGGGCTCCAGCCAGCATCAGGCACCCAGGAGGGAGATGAGTCTGTATTGTCCAAAGACCCATCCATCTCTGAATCTATGCTTTCAAGACAGGGACAGGGAGGACTTGATGTGGCCGTTTTTCACAGATGTCAGCCAGGCTGGTGCACACAGAGCAAAAGGGGCATGTGCAATCCACTTCCTTCCTCAGCTCTCCCCTTCTGTCCTCGCTCCACCCTCTGCCCACTTGCATCACATGGAAAGTGAGTTCTCCCATTCCCAACCCTGACGCTGAGAGATGTGTGAAGACAGACAGCATAGAGGAGGGTGGGAAGAAACCCTGGGGGCTTGGGAGGCCCCAGGAGTAGGGCTGGCATATCTGGGTCAGTTGAAAGGAAGTGAGAGAAGGAGTCCCTGCACCTGACCCCATTCCCCAGTTCTGTAATTCAGAATCACAGGATGGCTCGAGGGTCTTTTGATGCTGGTAGAGCCTTATTCCCTATCTCCAGCAGGAAATAAATAGAGAGCAATAAAGATATAAAGGCTACTTACCCTGGAAAAGAAAATTCTGATCTTTGTGAACTGTAAATAAAGATTTTTTTTTCAAAAAACAGCATTTCTTTTGCTTGAAATGTTTTTGGAATAATCCTATTATGAAGAAAAAGTGTGTGTAAAATGGTTTTCTCCAGGGCTGTGGCAGCAAGTTTGGAATGAAAGAGAATGTGGTTAATTCCAACTCACCTCCCCCTCTCCCTCCTCTTCCTCTCTCTCCCTCTCTCTCCCACCTCTTTGACCCCTACTCCCCACACCCCAGCACCAAATCTTCCTAAAATGTGTTGCTTCCTTACTCTCTGGCTGCTCTGCTTAAAAGAGATAATAACTTAAAGGAGATCCAAGATGGCCACCTGAATGCTGTGCTTCTTTACCTCTTGGTCACCAAGAGACAAGCCCACCAGGCTGGCTGGGCCCAGAGCGTGCAAGCTGACCTCATGGGAAATGGCAGGTGTGCGTGGAGCTGGCAGTGCACAGGGTGGAGACTCCCAAGCATACCTGAGTGTCCAGCCTCAGTCAGTGGAGCTCCCAAGGGACCCTGCCCATCCCACGGCCCCAGAAAACCTAGTGGTGTCAGGGTAGGGAGGCACAATTGTGTCCCCCCAACTCCAGTCTCCTTTGTAATGGACCCAGGGTGGCAGGTTAAGCCTGTGGAACTTAGATGCTGTGGGCTGACTGTGTCCCCCCAGAATTCACATGTCAACACTGTAACCTCCAATACCTTGGAATGTGTCTGGAGACAGAGTCTTTACAGAAGTAATCAAGTTAAAGTGAGATCACGAGGGTGGGGCCTGATCCAACAGGACTGGTGCGATGGGCTGGACTGTACTCCTCTCAAATTGATACTTTGCGTCTCTAACCCCCAATTTGGCCATATTTGGAAGTAGGACCTGTGAGAAGGTGATAAAGGTTAAAGAGTCAAAGTGGGGACTGAATCTGATAGGCATGGTGCCCTTGTAACAGGAAGAGACACCAGCGCACTGTCCTTCTGCAAGCCAAAAGAGAGTCCTCTAAGCCAGGTAGTCGGTAGTATTTTGTTATGGCACCCTGCACACACGACTACAACTGGTGTCCTCATAAAAAGGGAATTTTGGACACACAGACAAAGGAATTTACAAGACAAAGTGAAGAGACACAGAAAAGATGGCCTTCTACAACCCACAAGCCAAGAGAGAGACCGAGCTTCCTTCCCTCACCTCCCTCAGAAGGAAGCAAGTCTGCAGGCACCTTAATTTCAGGATTCTGGCCTCCAGAAATGTGCAACAACGTATGTCTGTAGTTCAAGGCTGTGGTCCTTCAACGCAGCAGCCCTGGCACACTAACGCATGGGACTGGACAGGTAACCTCCAGGTCTGAGCCCACTTGTATCAGAATTGCTCTCCATGCAGCCAGCCCTCTGTTCTGAGACCTCCCCAACTGGAGGAGATTCCATTCCCATGCCTCAAGCTCCCTCTTTCTTATGGACTGCGTTCAGAGCCCAGGAAGTCCCAACTTTCCATCTCATTGTTGGGTGGACTCTCGACAAGACCCTATTTTGCTTTGTAAGAAGCAATCATTTTAAATCAGGCAACACTGAGTCTCTGAGAGAGAAATCCTTGGAGACAGTGCAGGCCTCGTGCCAGTGAGAGGGCCAGTTGCCAAAGCCCAGTTCCCTGCTTTAATTCCCTAGCTCGTTGGGGGAGGGCATCTCCGCCCTGCCGGAGGGGAGGAGAAAGACAGGGGTACTTATCAGCAGAAGCAGATGCCCTCCCAGAGGCCTGGCTAGTGCCCTGCTCTTGCTGGGGCCTACCCCAGCCTGTATTAAGCCAGATTGGGAGGCACTGGAGGCAAAGGCAGGCAGAGAGAGGAGAAAGGAAGGGTGTAGGCTTCAGAGAGGAGAGGTGGCAGCCTGTACCTACAGAGTGGGCTCCAGCCTCCTCCCTCATTACCTGCCTCCCCAGCACGACAAGGAAGGAGTCCCTGCTGCACAGTTCCAAGGGGAAATGAGACAGGGCACGGAGGCACCTAGCAGAGAGGCATCTGGTGGGCATCCAGAAGAGGCTGGCATGAGAACAAGGGACGGAGATGGGAGCGAAACACGCTCAGATGAAACTGCCTCCAAGGTTGCAGCCCCGCTTCAGAAGATCCAACTTTCCAGGCATCTCCGGATGGTGCCTTCAGGATTCGCCCCAGGCTCAAAATTAGCTCAAAACATGGCAGCCTGTACCCCTAGTCAGCCATCTGCCCCTGTCCAGCTGAAACACTCCCCAATCAGCCCCGAAATGTGGTCGCTGTGCCAGCTGGAGAGAGGAGGCTGCTCCCCGTGGGGCGTGGGGGAGGCAGAGGAGCAGGATCCACTGTATTCATGGATTGCCAGATCATAGAATGAAACCCCTAAACCATCAGGTTGATTTGGGATTCTGGCAGACAAGCAAATCTGCAGATGAGAAGATGCTACAGCAGCTTAACAAACACATAGGAACCAAAAGACAACTGCATAGGAAACAGTCACCACCCCCACAACAGGCTCTCTTAAGAGAACTTTGAATTCCATGACAGATCCATAAGGTAGACCATCATCTCTGCCAGCGGTGGCGGTGGCCCGTATTTTCAGGAGCCAGGCACAAGTGCAGTTCCAAGAAGTGCGTTGAAGAATGTGAGACTTAGCAGAGTCTTTCAAGCTACCGAGGAAGGCCCATGAACTTGGAGCAGGCAGATCCTACTTTGGATCCTAGCTCCACCTCTCACCAGCTGGATGGCATGGACTAGTTCCATAAACCTCTGAGCTTGCTTTCTTTATTTTAAAAATAGGGATAAGAGCATCTACCTCCGGGGGGTCTGTTGAGTGAATTAAAGGAGATTATACAAGTAAAGTCTCAGACACACAGTAGATGCTATTCCCTACTACACAGCCTTCCTACCTAACACCCCAACCTTGAATCAATGAGATTCAGAAAGGGGGAGGTATGCCTGGGATCTGTTTGAGAATCTAGTGATACAAAACTCATAACTGTGCAAAGGGGTCAGTCACTTCATTTGAACAGCTGTCATGGTCAAAATGCTATTTTGCTATTTGGATTAAGTAAAATCAAATCAGCCTCTTTATGATGACTCATTGGTCCTATGCTGCCCCCCAACACTCTCATAAATAAGCTATGGGAGGGGAATACATATGCTCTCTTTCATCCCTGTCACCAACTCTTCTCTGTCTGTCTATCGCTTCATGCATTTACTCACTCATTCATTCCATAGATGATAAAAGAGCACCACCTCCCCAAGTCACTGTGACCAATCACAAAGACAAAACTCCTGAATTCATTCTGAACCAGGAACTCTCTGCTGGCTACTATCTCCAAGTGGCTTTGTAAACTCTTTTTTTTTTTTTTTTTAACTCTCCAGAGGTGGTGCAAAAGAAAGAAAAAGAATGAACTACTTTGGCAGGGCCTCAGGATGCAAGGCCTTGCTCTTGGGGCCTCCAGGGAATCTGGAAGGTTGGTCACAGAGGAAGCACAGTGATCCTAATTTCTCATTCCCAAAAGGGACTAAGCCCACTGTACATGCCAGGAAACCACTCTTTACTTTGAGATGAGCCAGCTCAGTCTTATTTGCAAAGCTGTCCCCAAAGCCTCCATAGGAAGTATAATATCACCATAAAGAATCGTTATCTTCTCATGTGACTACTTCCCTCTCTTTAAAGAAATTGTCTGAGTTTGCAGTGAGCAAGCCTCCTACTCTCCCCCTCCTTTACCTGATATTATTTTGGCTCCTGATAATTACATTAGGTATAGAAACTGACTTTATGATGCTAATAATTATACATGCTTACAAAACAGATGGGTCTAAGATCCAGAGGGGGGAGCATTTATGGACTCGGAAATGAGACGTTTTGTTGGTAGGAAATGGATAGTTATTTCCAGGTTTTATTGCTGTGTTCCGTAGGATTCTTCTTAAATCTTGTTGATAATGCTTTGCCTGTATTGCCTCCCGTGCATTTTGTAAGACTTGGATCATCAGTCTTGGATGTGCTGGGAAGGTGGCCTTAACTGCCTGGACCAGGAGAATCAGGTGTGACAGGGAACAGGCCAGTGCCCCTCAGAAGAGGCATGCACCTGGGAATTGAGATCTTCTCACCAATGGAAGACAGACACATGGTATAGAGGAGAGCACTAAACTGGGACTGAGTGTTCTGTAAAATATCTGAATCAGAAGGAAACTTAGAAACCAGCTGGTTAAGCAGTTCTCTAAGTAGGGACCTCAGACCAGCAGTATTGGCGTCATGTGGGAACCTACTAGAAATGCCAATTCTCAGGCCCTGTGCAAATGCTGCCCTTCATTCTAGTTAACTAGTGATTACTAAAGTTTAAGAATCATTGATTGTGTTCAATTCTTTTATATTAAAAATGCATAAACTAAGGCCCAGAGGGGCTAAGCGATATGCCCCAAGTTGGCCAGTTCATGGAGAGTCAGGCTAGAACTTCCAGTCCACCACAATGGCTCTTTCCCCGAAACACCATGTTACTCCAAAAGCACCATGCACACCATGGCTCCAATGGGCTTCTCAAGCTTTGGTGTACATAAGCTCACAAGGGGATCTTGTTAACCTGCAGGTTCAGACGGATTCAGTAGCTCTGATGTGCAACCCAAGATTCTGCATCTATAACGAGGTTTCTAAGTGATGGGATTCACTGGTCCAGGTGTCCCAGCTGGAAGAGTAAGGCTCTGGCATAAACTGGTTATGGGATTTGGGCACATCATGGGAGCAGCAGGAGTTACAGAGAAGGGGCTGCAGTTCTTCACACACCTTTTGTGAGCTGAGTTTACAAAGCAGTGACTGCAGCCCCCTTCCCAGCTCCCCTCACTGTGTTTGGACCTCTTAGTCAGTGGCCAGAGCCCAGCCAGTCCTTGGCCATCTCTGACCCCTTGACTTCTCACCTCACAAGCTGCCACTCTGCCTTGAGGAAAGCTGGTCCTTTCCCATTTTCTCCAAAATTCAACACAATAACCAGGTAATAGCATCCAAGAAAAAAAATGAAATATTTCTTCCTTTCTTTCAAAGAACTCCTAGGTAAAAATCTCAGGACATATTCATCTTTCTGGTTCATATTTCTCTTCGCTCATTGGTAGTGAGTCACTTATTCACTTATTCACCCAACAAGCACCTTTTGGAGTGCTTTTTAAGTGTGAGCACTGGGATGTACGCTAGATTAATGGTTTTCCTCTTCCTCACTTTCTTCCTCCCTTGTTTGGGGCCTAATGTGAGCATAGTTCAAGCCTAAAGCTTGGCAAAGACTTCTTTTTCTTGGATATATTTACTAGTTTCACCTAACTCACCTCTCCCCTGGTCCAGTCAGGTAGGCTTTCCTTGTCCCCCTGATTGGGAACACCCCGTCTCCAGCTCCCAGACACACCCACTCGGCTGCTGCCTCTGCCTTCTTCACATCCTGTCTCTCTCTGAATCTCAGCCCCTCCCCACCAGATCCCTCTCACAGGCAAACATTGATAATGAATAAATCTCTTTCAGAGTAGGGAATGGGCCGGCCTGTCCGTGGTGAAGGCCCTGCGGACACAGGCAGGATGGATGGCTGATGGGAGCGGGGCTGCCAGCTCTAATTAACGTATTGTTCTCTGGGCTCCAGCAGGATTATGGATGAGCTCCACAAAGCGGCCCACTTAACCTGAGCATCCTGGTCCCAATCTATTACTTTCTCGACTAGCATCAGTCTATAGTTTGGCCTGGTGTGAAGGGGCTGGGTATGGGCAAAAAGCCAAGAGAGCTCAATTTGAAAAGCTTCCCAAAGGTACATGCCCAGCTTGCTTCAACTGACAGGTTGGCCTGCTGAAGACCCGGGCTTATCCCCCCCAGGAGGCAAAGAAAATACAACCTCAAATGCCACGAGTCTCTGATCTGAGGTTCCATCTCTTTAGCCTTGCATATTGACACAAGGAGGTTACCAGCCAAATGTGGGAGCTGCTTCCTGATCACTGGCTGAAAGAAACCACCAAGCCACTTCAATGGTGGCCTCTGAGCCAAATGTCATTTGCATATCATAGAAAGTTTGTCTCTCCTCTCTGATCATTCTTTCATGCATCAACTCTTGCCCAAGGACTATCCTATCCAAGGGTGCAAATGACACAAGACTTAGCTCTCACCCTTGGGAAGCTTGCAATCTTATGGAGAGCATAGGAAACATCCAGAAGACCACAGCAACAAAGTGTTAGGGTATTAATCAGAGGAGGGTAATGCTGTAACAAACATCCCCTGAATCTCCTCTGAAGGAAGCACTACACGAGGGTCCAAATGCAGTGAAGTAAGTGTGAAGATGATCAGGGTGATGGACAGGGATCTTAGAAGTGGCCACCGGAAGGCAAGCAAGGAGGGCCACCTAGACATGAGTTTCCAGGAGGAGAAAAAGGACATCTGATGTACTTTGAGGTGTGAAGGGTGATGCATTTGCACAAGTAACATAAGGGGTGATTAGAAAACAATGCAAGGTCTCCACTAGGAGTTTGGACTTTCCAGTAGGGGAGAGTTATGAAATTGTTGAGCAGAAGGAAGGCACGGTGAGAATGTGTGTGTGTGGTCAAGAAGGAAAACCAATCTGTCAGGGATGTGAAGGGCAATTGTGTGGTGTTGGAGAGACCAATTAGGAGGCCCTTGCAGCCTGATGGGGTTCAGGATGGGAATGGTGTTTGCAATCTCCAATTTGCAGAGGAAGCAGGGTGACAGTACTGAATCCCAGAGACTTTGAGCGAGATGCTCAAAATCACACTGTTAATTACAGTTGGATCTCAGTGCGAATGCCTCTTGACTCCTAACCCAGCATGTTTTCCCCAAGATCATAAAACCAGAAACCAATTTCCAATATCTCCAGGTATAAGATTACATAAACTAAACTAAGCTCAAAGGCCTAGGCCCTCACATTTTTCAGATGGTCCCCAGAGCAGATAGGCTGAAAGGACTCTACTCGCTACTGATATCACAAGCACCTTGTTTGGATTTGATCGGGCAGTCCTCCCTGCTAGATAAAGAAGGTTTTCTCCACTCATCCTACTTCCAATTCTATGGCCAGTGGGAACCATAGCAGCATAGCACAAAGGTGGGAGGCTAAAAGCGGGTAGCTCTGGACTCACAGCCTCTCTCTCTCCTACAACTTCAGATGAGCTACTTAATCTCTCTAAGCTACAATGTCCTCAGTTAGGTGGCAGGGTTATCTACCACTGGAGTAGTGGCATAGATTAAATGAGAAAAAGTATATAACAGAACAGACAGGAGTCCAGTAAATCATTAGATATAAATGTCATTATTGTTACTTTTCTATAAATGCATAAAGCTTTCAGACCTAGCATAAAGAGGAGGGGCAGTGCTCTGTTGGTAAAGCTTAATACTTTCAAGTAAAATGTTGGAAGAAAAAGCACTGGGCCTGAAATGGGAAGACCTAAATCTGAGAACAGATTCCATCTCAGTCAGTTGTGTGATGCTGCATGCGGTAGAGACCATCAGATTCACCAATGTCTGCATTCTCATCTTCTTCCTGGACCTGAAGCTGGACTACATTTCCCAGCCTCCCTTGTGGTCAGCTGTAGATATGGGCCTAGTGAGTGGGAGCAGAGATGATGCATGCCATCTCCAGTCCTGGCCAAGAAAAGACATTTCACATACAACCTGCACTAGTTATTTTTCATCCTCTACCTAATCAAGTTACTCCAAGAACCTGAAGGACAGCAAAGCCACACGATAGAAGCAGCCTGGGACCCAGATCTACTGGTTGAAGCCCAGCATCCTGCCAACTCTCACTGAAGTGGAGTCTGGCAGAGAAACAATGAGCTGCCCCATTGAGGTTCAGGGGATGTTTGTTATAGCATTACCCTACTCTGACTGATACACTTGGCAAGTCACTCACTTTACCTGAACCCCAGATGCCTCATCTGTAAGGCAGGCCTGCTACATGTCACCTGTCCCATTTCAGTTGAAAGGTGATTGTGAAAGGTGTTAGAAATGATGTAAGAAGAAGGAATATTATTTTGGAAACAGTCAAGGATTCACTAATGTCAGTTACTAGTGCTGTTGGTGCTCAGCAGTCTACCCCCTTGGGTCATGACCTGAGCCCTTCATAAGAAGGGCTTCTTCTTGTGCTTCAGCCTTTGACAGTGAGTGAGGACAGAGAAGTGCATCAAGTAACGGCATCAGAATTAACTATTTCCTTCTGTTTACTTTTGGAAAAAAATAATTAAATACTTTGTCTAAATCCCTATGCCCCCATTTCCTCACCCAGTAAATATCCATACAGTTATTTTTTAACTCTGTAGGGTAGACCTAGGGCAGATGCCATACTGGTCCTACTGAAGCCATTACACCCCTTGTCTGGAATAAGCCAAGCATCCTTCTTCCTCTTTGCAGCAAAGATAGGGATACCCATGTTGGTGCATTTAATGCAAAAATCAATAGAGATGTAGACCATCAAGCACCTCCATGCCCTCAAGCAGGAAGAAAGTGAGAATAGGCACATGTGAGATTTTGTAGATATGTTTGAGATGTGTCAGTATATGAGCTTGTGTTTGAGAGACAGACATACATACAGGTGTGTTTGAGAGGTACACAAGTGTACTTAATGCAGCTACATCTAAAGTACATGCATATGTGTATGAATTTGCATGTTTGGCAGCACTTGCATGTTCTGTGTGGATGTATTTGAGGAGCTCCTACATGTGTGTATGTGTGTGTTAGTTTTTGTCTCAGGATGTGGCAGAAGAAGAAAGATAGAGGGGCCACCTTTAGGTAAGACCTTCCCATCTCCTTCCTGGAGGAGGATTGACTTAGAACAAAGGAGAATGTCATCCTTGATGTTAGTAATACCCTATTCCCAGCCCCCCTTCCTGAATGTTTTCCTGGAAATTCTGGAATAGGCATCTTCCCCCACACACACACCCCAAAGAAGGCAGAATCATTTGTTGATTCACCTGCTGTTTTACCCTTTGTTCTCTTCCCTCCTGTAGCAGACCCTGGGCTAGGCTCTGGCTCCAGGACCTGTCCCCTCGGCCCCTCCAGTTTCTCCTCTCCAGCCCTGGCAGTGTGGACAGTGTGCGAGAGAATCTTCCTAGGAACAAAGAAGGCTGGGAGGCCAGGTTGGGAGCGGAGCAGAGTGGAGTGGGAGGGAGGAGGCCTGCAGCCCCTCCTGAGCAGGGAGGGGACCAAGCTGAGGGAGGCTCTCAATTCTCAGCCCCGCGGGAGGCCTAGGGAGAAGAGGCTGCCAGCATGGTGGCGGGCTGCCGGGTTAGGAACAAGCCCCTGACACAAGGGGTTTGCACAGGCGCACAAATGAAAGAAAATCAGAGGAGATGAAACCATACAAATTTCGGGTAATAGAAAGAGAGGAAAGAGATGTGCGTGTGGCCTGGGTCTCGGCTCAGAAAGGTCGATTCCAAGACGACGCTGCCCAACTTTATATTACTTTTCAGAAAGCCAGTGAGCTGAAAAATAACTCTCACCTTTTTTTTTATATTATTATTCGTATCTTCAGAGTTTCTTCTTCACATTGTTTTGTGCATCTCAGTTGTTCATTTCTTCCCAGCCTGATTTCATTTGGAGATTTGGCCTGGAGCCTGGAGGGGAAGCCGGCCCTTCTCCTAAGAATGCATTTATTCCAAATCCTCCGCAGCTTGGCCCAGTCCTGGGTGAAGGGAGGTGGGCATGGCGTGAGGTGGGGAAGGGTGCAGGCTGGCCCTCTCCTGTCCTTCAGAGGAATCTGTGTGCTACTCATGGGGGACACATGTATGAATACACGTTTTGTGCTAATGTAGTTCTCGGGGTTCATGAAAGGGTGTGCAGGTGAATCTGCACACACATGGGAACGTGCCTGTTAGGCTTGTCAGAACGTGGGGCGGGGTATCCACGCACTTGTGCATGTGTGAGAGGGACCTGTGGTTATGTGTGTGTATGTGACAGGGATCCAGAGTGCACATATGGGTTGGAGCGAGCACCACATATGTGTGAGTGCATGTGCAGCCTGCCCTCCCTCTGGGTGGGAGGGAGCTGGTGTGACTAGGTTTTCTGTTTCACTTGAGTCTACAGTGGCAGTAACTGGCTCCTTCACCTTTCGCCAAGCTCGGCGAGGCGCAGATGTTGTTTGAACCAGGGAAAATGTCAGCCCCCAGGAGGAGCCCAGCTTTAACTTAGAGTGAGCCCCTAGGAAGCATGGCAGTGTATTCTGGGTATTGTGCTTTGGGTCCATTTGCATTTGCTCTTTCCAGTAACTAAGGACTGGTGGGTGGTGCGAAGAAGGGGGGACTCCTCCTCAGTGCCCACTGCCCCTCCCAGCTTCCCCAGGCTCCTGGTGAACTTGGCATCAAAGGACGCTACAAAGGTAGCAAAAAAAAAAAAAAAAAAAAAAAAGCCCTAGGCCACCCAGCCCCCTCCCTCGCCCTCGCCCCCATGGTAACCTAGAAGGATTCTTCCTGGCTTGAAAAGTCTGCTCCTGGGCTCCAGGTGGGAGACCTCACAGCAGAAGCTGGGTGCTCCAGCATTAGTCATGCCCCAGGGTAGACACATCTGGAAACTGCCCTAGTGGTCAAGACTGGTTGATGGATGGTGATGGTAGAACGCCTGAGCTTTACTAAAGCCAGCAGAGCAGAAGATACAAACATTCTCCCCTCTTTCCCTCCTTGCAAGCACGAGCCTTCACTAAGTCTTAGAGTTAGGGGTTCTGTGTGATTCCCACCCCATCCCAGGGACACTCCTAATTAGTCTAAAATGAACATAATAGCCCTAGCTGTGTGACCTTGTGCAAATTACTTAAACCTTCTGTGTCTCCAATGGGCTGTGCAGGAACCAGCAAAGTCCCCTTTTAAAAGAACTTCACCTCCAGGGCCCTGTCACTTCAGGAGCCATGGCTTCCTAGGAACATCCCAATATTTAGGCAGATGTGAAAACTCTGGCTCAGAGATGCTAAGTTAGTGACCCGGAGCAACACAGTCAGTAAACAAAAGAGCCAAATTTAAACTCTGCCCTGGGTCTGTCTCATCACAGAAATAACTAATATGCAGGGCTCACTCCTAAAGCAGGCAAGCTGGGAGGGTTCAGAGGGTAAGAAGAAGACACACTTTAAGCTTGGGTTCTATCAGTTCAAAAATAGACCCAGGCCTAGCCCCAGGATGCCCAGTGCCTGGTAAAACCGGACCTTCACAGGGACTGTGGAGTCACAAGTACGTCGGCCACAGGAGGCCCCAAGGCTGCTTTCCAGTTTAATACTCAATTGTTATTAATCTATAGCTGCAGAGGACCGAGGGAGGCAGTGGGGTAGAATGAGAACATTCTGTGTGACCATCTTCAAGTTATTTAAACTCTTAGCATCTGCAAAATGGTGCTGCAGGTAGAGCCTGACTCACAAGTGAAATGGAGTTTGATTATCTGATGGGTGTGGAAATAGCTTGATTGAACGCTTCCCTTCTGCTTCAGTGGGCCAGGGGATCCCATAGGTGGGCCCAGCTCAGGTGTGGTCACCTCTCTGCTCAATCCCCAGGAACCACCCAGCTCACCACCATTGGAAGCTGAGAGTGCAGCAGGTTAACTCAATGGAGGGAATGTCCTGAGGTGGGTCCCCGTTCCCTGTGCTGATTCTGTTGCCTTGCCAGCTCTCCCTGTCCTCTCTGTTCAGGACCACAAGCAACTGCCAGGCTGTAACAAGAAGGTTCCGATTTGCTCTAGAGAAGGTCTTAGATGAAGGACCACTTAGGAACCCTATCTTTTCCTTAGCACCCCAGCCCCTGATTCACCAAGTGGGAGTTTTCCCTTTGACAGCATTCATGCATAAAAATAATGAGATTTAGCCCTTTACCGTGAGAAACCTCTCTGCAGGGTGACATAGTGGTAGAGAGTGTGGGGTTGAGTGTAGAGAACTTGGTTTTACTAGGTGATGTTCGTCCCTTCCCTCTGATGTAAATGGGGTGCAGTGATCCTATCCCAGAGGGATATTAGGGAATTAAATGGAATGATAGATAAATTCATGTGACCCAGTAGCCTAATTAGTCTAAAATGAACATAATAGCCCTAGCTGTGTGACCTTGCGCAAATTACTTAAACCTTCTGTGTCTCCATTTCCTTATCTATAAAATGAGACTAATAATAGTATCCACCTCATAGGGTTAAATGAGTATTAAATGAGGATTAACGGAGGATTATGCGAGTTAATATTTATAAGGCACTTAGAACAGTACCTGCTACATGACAAGTGCTCCACGCATTATAATCATAATCCTTCCCAGGATTACTATTTGCCATCACAACTACCCTTTGAAGCAAGAAGTGTTGCTATTCCATTTCATAGATGAGGAGACTGAGGTCAGGAGGGGCTGCCCTATGGGCCCAACACCTGATCTCGAGACTCTGATGCCAAGTGGGGTTCCCTCACACAGTGGCTTTTCCTCTGTGAGGAGACTTTCCAGGACTCTAGCCTTCCTCACTGTTCCTTATAGCCCAGTCCAAGACAGGCTCTCCCTCCTACCTTCTGAGGGAGCTGCCATCCTCCAGATGGCTGCCTGGGTCAGGCTTTCCCTGAGGGACACAGGGACATCTGCTTCTCTCCAGACAAGAGAGCTGCCGCAGGAGAAAGGGGCCACCAGGATGGCTAGGGATGGTTCCTGCTCCAGGGCCTTCCACATGTTCTGAAATCAGCAGTCCTCCTCTGGATCTCTGCCCTTTGGACAATTTGGAGGCTGTGGAGTCACAGCTGTCACTGCATGTGAGCACGTGTGAGTCTGTGTGTATGTGTGGATGTTGGGGGGGGGGGGGGCTCCTCTCCCCAAACCACCTCCAGGTGCTCAGCTGCAACAGGAGCCTGCAGTGAGGATCTGAATGACAGGGTGCCTTTCAAAGGTGCCTCCTGTGGGGACTTGGGGACCTTTCCGCAGTCACCTCTACACATCTCGGCACACCCTGTCACACACTTCACGCATGCACACACACACACACACACACACACGGACACAGAGGAAATGATCAAGTGCAAAGAATCCTCGTGTGCTACTTTATATGGCAAATAATTGAACCGTACCCTTGTGGTCTCGGTGAGGAGTTTCATCCATATTCATGCCTCGCGTTTCCTGTGGAAATGAACACGCCAGACATTCCCGCACAACGGAGGGAGCGAGAAACCTTAGCACTAATTCAGCGTCTCTCCAGTCCCCATTCTTGGCTCCGGGCAGAGCAGATTTAGATAGTGTCTAACCAGCCGGGAGGAGGCGCGTCCGCCGCGGAGGCTCGTCCTTCCTTCTTTGTCCCCGCGCTCCCTTTCTCAGCCTTTTGTTTCCTTCCACCTTCCTCTTGCCTTCTTCACCTCTTCCTTTCCTTTCTCCTGCTCTCTGCACCCCACCCCGCCCCCACCCCGCCTCCCCTTCCTCCTTCCCTCCAGGTCTGCGGTCTCCCCAGCGCCTCTCCTCCTCTGGCTCTCCTCCACCGCCCCCTGCTCCCAGGCCTCCTCCTCCACCCAGCTGGGAAAGTTCCTGTCTGGGCTTGGAGTTTCACTTTCCTCGTCTAGTTATCACGGGGAGGGGTGCGGCTGGGGTGCTGGGAAGCTGGTTTGGAGCGCGCGTGTCTATGAATACCAAGCATGTTAATAGGTTAAAGTAAATCTAAAGTAACATTTGAAAGCAGAGAGATGAAAGCAGATCACAGGCCAAAGATCAAACAATCTAGAGCCACTTCTAAGCCTTTTACAGCTGGAGATTATTAGCATTTGAAAGTGAAGAGCATTAGAGGGAGAGAGGGGGAAAAAAAAAGTTGGAAGGAATTTTTGTTGTGGAGATAAAAACTGAAATAAATGACAGTGGAAAGGGAGAACTAGAAAGAGGCTGCCTTATTTTAAAAACCATATTAAGACAGTGGTGGGGAGGAAACCTATTGCTTTATTTTTAGCTCATCAACCAGTATCTGAGCTCGGGGCTGGGGTTGGATTGCCCATCCTTCACCTTGCTCTCTCCCCTCCCCTGCCATCTGGGGAAGAGGCTTCTGGTTCTGAGGGGCACTCCCTTTCCTCCAGCTGTGAGACTGAAGCCTCTGGTTGGGGAAGGGAGTGTGGCAGGGGAGAGGAGCCACCACTGTGGTGGAGCCTGGTCTTTCCTCTGTACTCCCAGGCACCCCAGGACACCCCCCGCCTCCAGCCCATCCCGTTTGGGGGTGGTCCAGCCAATTTTTATAATCCTAAAATATTTAAGTTGATGGAATCAAGAGATTATCCACCTATGATTCTTTTTCTGTAATCACAGGCGTGACCAACCATAGCTGCTAGTCCGTTAGTGCAATCCAGCCACCTCACATCCTACAGGGGACCAGGCCCCCCATCCAGGGCAGGAAACACTGTTCAATATGAGAGTCTCTATAACTTCCCCTCCTCCACATGTTTGAGTTAGTCTGTTTTCTAAGACCCTAATGTGTGTCAGGCACTCTTCTAGGTGCTGAGAAGACTACAGAAAGAAGCAGGCAGCTTCTCTATATGTGGGCTTTTATAAACTAGTGAAGGAAGCAGATGTTAAACAGACTTCAGGTTAAACATGGCGGGTGGATCATAATCATTTATCAAAGTTCCCTCCAAAAATCACATGAGATTTAAGTTGTCAAGGAGTCCCAATGGACTAGGTTCTACCACCCATACAAGATGCCAATAAAAGAGATGAGTAGTGGTGAAGGTAGGAAAGGAACTGTAAGCAGCATAGCTACACAGGGGAGACAAGGGACCAGCATTCTTCACCCACCCAGTCTTCAGAGGTACTGAGTGAGCTCCCTGGTTATGTAGACAAAGCAACCAGAATTATGCATAGTCAAGCAGTCTTGGTCAAACCGTGTTCTGGTTGTCATTATCTCACAACTGGTCAGGAAGAGCTCTGTCTTTGATAAGAAGGTTGCTGTTGCTTGGAGGGTAGTTTTGACTCCTATCACAAGATGTTTATACATCAGACCTGTTGTTTCTGCAATCCAAGATGACTGCAGGAGAGTGACTCAGAGCCAAGAAGACAGATATAAAATGGAAGCAGAGATGTCAAGCTTTATTCCTGCTTTTAGTGACCCATCAAGCATGTGTAGGCATGTGCAGGCCCAAGTGAACACTCAGTGCTTCTGACTCTTGAAAAGCAGCCTCTAAGTTCTTATTGTAAAGTCTCTAAAACCCACCAGGTAAAAGAAAGTGAAAGAGATGACAAAAGCAGAGCAAGAATGTCTTCAAATTTCTGGAAGATCAAAAGTGAATGCATAGTGACAATTAATAGAACAGAGAAAGTTTAAACGGACCAGCCAACCTGCAGAGGGAGGTGTCCATGAGAAAGGAGACATAGCCCTGTGAATCATCAGGAGGACTGAGGAGTTGGGGACATCAGGCATGGCAGAAGCCAAAATGAGGTACACGGATAAACAGGGCCTTGGCTACACCTCCAGGTTCTCTCACTTAACTGTGCAGTCAGGCCAGCACCCTCCTTCCCCCCAGCTGAGTCAGAAGGAGCCAGGGGGAAAGGGACTGGAGGTAAGAACATCCTAGAGGGGACCGGGCCCCATGTGCTGCCCGAGGTGATGCTCAGCCCCTTCTCCATTTGTACCTTCACAATGGTAACTGCCAGGCCATCTCACAACTCCCACCACCACCACCACCACCACCCACTGCAGGCAGGATTCTTCTCCGGAAACACTGAATGCCCCGAGGGAGTGGGGGACAGTACTGATTGGGAGGTGTCCTAAAAAAAGAAAGTCACAGAACTGCCAATCAGGTTTTCTTAATGCCCCACACTCTTAAATAAGGACATTCCCACATGTCAAGAATGCTGCCACCGGGCTAGGGATGTGGCTCAAGCGGTAGCGCGCTCGCCTGGCATGCGTGCGGCCCGGGTTCGATCCTCAGCACCACATACAAACAAAGATGTTGTGTCCGCTGAGAACTAAAAAATAAATATTAAAATTCTCTCTCTCTCTCTCTCTCTCTCTCTCTCTCTCTCTCTCTCTCTCTCTCTTAAAAAAAAAAAGGAGAAGAAGAATGCTGCCACCAGGAAGATCAACAAGCCAACAGAGAAAAAAAAGAAAGAAAAAAATTCAGAAGAAGCAAAGAAAGTTTGGAAAGAGAAAAAAAAAAACTTCAAAATACAGCATTTGTAGCCTCATAGAGATAAAAGCAAATTTTCACCTGAAGCAAAAGCAGGAAAAGATAGGTAGACAGGTAGGTAGGTGGATGGATGGATGGATGGATAGATATTAGATATAAATATAGATCTAGACTATCATACAATAATGGTCAAAGCACCAGAGAGCTCTTGTCTATTAAAAATTATGGCAAAAATCCAAAATTCACTAAAAGGTTTGAAAGATAAAATAGACAAAATTTCCCCAAATGTGGAACAGAAAGAGAGCAAATAAGAGACAGAGAAAGACAGATAATGGCAGAGAAAATGAGAACATTAAAGTATCAGTTCAGGAGGTTGGTCATTTGACAGTTAGGAATTCTAGAAAGGTTCAGAGAAAATGGAGGGGATAATTATCAAAGAAATAATAGAAGAAAATTTCCCAGAACTGAGAGATGTTGGTCTGCAGATTGAAAGGCCGTTAAAGGTCTAAGTTATGTGATCATGACGCCTCAGACACAGGAGACGAGAGGTGCCTAAAAGCCTCAGAAAGGGGTCGGAACAGAGCCACACTCCTCTGATGGCAAGTTTCCCTGAAAAAAAAATAAAATAAAAGTAAGTTACAGATTATTTAATACATTTGCTCATGTGGCAAATAAGGTTGACAGGGATTTTCCAGTTCTGTGAAATCACAAGAAAAATTATGAGAGGAAATTATAAGGAAAGAAGGCAAACCAGAAATGAGGGAAAGCATACAGTTGTACAAGAAATGATTGTATTGTATGGGTCTCAGGAGTAAACAGCTGTACTTACTATTGTGTAAGAACAGACTATTCATTTAATTGTCTTAAGTGTTATAAACGTATATTTTGGAAAGGAAGGCAAAGTTATGAGCTAAGGTTTGTGCCGTAATAGGAAGTCAATAGATAAGGTCAAGAATTGTCCCATCACAAAATAGAGCTGGGAGAGAGAGAGAGAGAGAATATGAATGGACAGTGGTATGTCCCGTATGTGGTAATTCTGGAGAGATATGTAAGGAAACCCCCCTGGGTAACAGTTAAGTTGTATGCATTTCTCTGACCTCATCAGTTGGCACACTGAAGACCTACACATTCTACCTTGTGTAAAATTTGCCTTAAAAGGGGAGAAAAAAGGAACCACAAGCAAATAATGAACTCCAATGATGTGCATGGTGAAACATTTAGAGATGAAATGTATTCGTATTTACAACTTACTCTGAAATACAACAAAAAAATAAGATGGATAGGTGGATGATGGTTGAATAAATAGGATGATGGAAAAGTAGAAAGAAGTGATTGAATACATATAGCAAAATATTAATTGTAGAATTTAGTTAGCAGATTTATGGGTATTCACTGCAAATTCTTTCAACTTTTCTATGTATTTGAAATTTTTATGAGAAACTATAGAGAGAAAAAAATAGAAATATAAGCATGGTATTTAAGTGAAGTGACCTAATGGCCAGGAGAAATATCCAAGAGTTGGAAGTGGCTGACTCTTGGAGGGTGAAAAGAGATGTGATAAGGGTCTGATGGATTTTGTGTAGAACCTATGACATTTAAGTTTTAAATTCTGTATATAAATCACTTTGGTTCCAAAAAAAAGAACTAAAAAAGAAAAGAGGACTCAGGTATTGATATGTGTATTAAATCATGAAAGGTATTTGCACAAAAATGTAGGATTTCATAATTTGGGAGTCGATATGACAAACAGGATTGAGGTATCACGGCAGTAAGAGGGGTGCCAGGGCCCCTCGGTTGTGAGTTCTGAAAGGCATCTCTGATCAGGCACAGTCGGATTCAGGCAAAGAATAGCAGGATCAGAGATTCCCAAGGTGTGAACTAGAGAGGTTCAGTGGACTGAGGCATATGAAGGAGGAGGAAGAGGAGGAGGAGGAGAAGGAGAAACAGGAGGAGGGAGAGAAGGAGGAGGAGAAGCATCTGTGTCTATGCTCCAGTTAGACAGCCCTTGATGACCAGAGGAGCTCAGGCTCCTGAGCTGTTTGCTTATTGTAATTGCTACTCTTTTGTCTTCTTCTGATTTTGCTTTGTTCATATAAAATCTGTGCTCTGAAAATCCAGGCCCTTATCTGACTCTCAAGTGACAAAGGTTGGAGAAGGGGCAGAAAGACCTCGCTGTGATGCTGGAGGTAGGGGTTCCAGGGAAAGGGCCCCCTCCCTGCCCCCTCTGGTTGCACCCCCCTCCAGGTCTCCTATTCATTACACCTGGGAGGTCCTGCCATTTGTTTTAACAAGGAAGGTCCACTGTTAAGGCCTCATGTATTCTCAACCATGGAAAAAGACTCATGGCCTGAGCTGGTATTAGGCACCAAATCCAAGAGAGTCAGTCCGTTTGCCATGAACAAGACTGAGGTCCATTCCCAGCAGTATTTCGAAAGCTTCCCTTTCTTGAACAGGATAGGAAGAAGTTAAGGGTGGAGTCAGGGCATCCCAGCTCAGAGGGAAAGGGTAGAAAAGAGAGGTGTGGGAGGCAAGGAGAGAACCTTCTACTCAGAAAAGGAGGGGACTGGGGCAATCTGGGGTCCTCTGGAAGTGCTGGGAACAGAGAAAGGGCTGCAGGGTTGGTGACAAACGTTCCCCTGGAATGCCCAGAGTCTTGGCAGCTGGATGAGAGACAGCCATGTACCTCTGGCCGGCAGGTGCCTGCCCCTAGTGACAGTAAATGGCACCAAGCACAGACACCCAGGGCTCTGGCACAGAGCGGGTAGCTGCCACTGTGGAGGTTTTTATGCTAATGCCACTTGTCAAGCCGTCAGCTCTCAGGGTAGCTGAACCTGACAGGGAGGCAGCTGGGTCCCCTGGGTGTTGCTTCCCCTGAGCATCTCCCAGGTCCTCAGAGGTGTCTGGCACAGGCTCAGAGCTGACTTTCCAGGAGGACTAGATGAGCAGGAGGGGGATCGTGTTTGAGGGGCTTGGGGGCTACAAAGGGGAGAGGGGACCATTGGCCCTCCCATGGGCTTCACCCCAGAAAGTTCCATCCTCCTTTAAAACCCACCCATTCAGAAGTGGGACCTCAGCAGGTAGGAGGGACAATACAACTGGGCTTTTCTGGATATTAGGCAGATATTTCCTGGATATTCCTAAGATATCAGGCAGCTTTCCATCCCTATAATGAAATATCTGAGATCATTAACTAGTAAAGAGAAAAGGTTTATTTTGACTCACAGTTTTGGAGGTTCTAGTGCAAAATATGGTGGACCATTGCTCTGGACCTCTGGTGGGCATGCTGGATGGCAATGACGGGGACTGTATAGTGGAACAAACTATTTACCTCATGGCCGGGAAGCAAAAGAGAGGAAAAGAAAGGGTCTGGGGTCCCACATCACCTTTGAGGGCAAATCCCTAATGACTTAGGAACTTGCCATGAGACCTTGCCTCCTAATGGATCACAGCTCCATAGCAGCTCCTTGGAGACCAAGTCTTGAACATATATAACTTGGGAGTCCTTAGCTTCCCAACTATCACAGAAGGGAATGGATAATTCATTCTAAATCACTAGATCAGGCCCAGGAGCCCTGCCTAGGGTAGACGGAAGGGCACAGGACATAGAGACAGAGACCTGGGCCCTAGTCACGTTTGTGCCACTCTTACCATGTGGCCACACGGATAAGTGACTTTACTTCTGTGGCTTCAACTTCCTACTGTGTGCATGAAGCATGGGTGGCAATAGTCTAGATGCGTTCATCTACTGAATTCAATGAATATTTTCCAAGTGCCAAGTCCCCATTAAATGGTCTGAAGATGAATTAGAGTCAGTGCAGACACTGCCATCAGATGATGGCATTCTCACGAGTAGATGGAAGCTCTTCAGGTCTAAAGGTCCAGGATCTGTGGGAAGATATCTAGGGAAGATGCAGGAGGGGATTATGACAGCACCGATGGCCGCAGCTGGGTCTGAGGCCTGTGAGGTTCCCGAAAATGACTCTCAGAGTTGTGCGGCAGGAGGGATTTGTGGGGAAATCCACTTCCTGCCTTTCTTCCAAAAGAGGTTGGGAGCACTGGTATCCAGGAAAATCACTGACCTTGGAATCTAGACAGACCACCATTTCCCAGGTCTGTTCCCGAGGACACTTTCTGTCCTCAGGAGTTTGGTTTTTTTTAAAAATGATTACCATGCATCCTGAGAATGAGGTGCTTCTAAATGCAGAGTGCAATCCTGACCCTTCCTGGGAAGTCACCAGAGACCAGAGTCTCCAGGGTGTAAGAGGGGGCCAGATTGCCACCAGCAGGGGGGCCTTCAGGAATGCCTCCTAACCCCCTACCCACGCTACACACGGGTGTTCCTCGAGATGTGTGGGGAGTTTTCCTGTAATTGGTTTATAGACGGTTCACTCAGCATTGTGTCTGGCCATAAAATATACTCACTTAATAGTCTCCAAGGAGTCTCAAAGCCTTCCAGGCTATAACTCCGAGTCCCCAGCCCCTCCTGCTTGGCCTGACACCTTGTTTGGTGAATCTGATTTGATTTTGATCTTAAATCTGCCCTCAATGCCTCAGAGGGGTAGCCCCAGGGAGGGGCTGGGAGTGAGGACAGGAGGGTGGTTGCTGAGAATTATGACTTGGGACCATTAGGAAGAGATGACCGCTCGGCACAGCCTCTTCTAAATCACCCGGGGAAGAGTGTCACTGCACACGCTGCAGGCTGGGCTGGCAGGCAGAGAGGGCAGGGGGAGGGTGGAAATGTGGGGACTCTCTCACTGGCCTCGGTCTCCACCAGGCTCCAGGGCCTCAGCTCTATGAGTGGGGTTTCCAGTGGCCACTGGGCCCTGGAAATTCTCTCAACCTTGCCCAGTAGTGCCTTCCTCCCTTCACAGGACTCTGAGAAGTAGGTCCCCAAAGGTAGCGAGATGGGCACCCTGTGGTGAAGGAATAAAAACTGCAGGGCTTATTGTCCTTCTGGTAGAGGGTAAGAGTCTTGTGCCTGCATCTCGTTCTCTAGGATAGGCAAACAAAAATGGAGCAGTGGAGACGCTCTGGCACCCTCTCCCAGTGGACTAGTCCACACCAGCTGCTGGCCAGAGGGGAGGTCCCTAGTCACATCTGTTGGCAGAGGTTGTTGGAAAATGGACCCTCCTGTCTCTCATATCTCTTCACCTTTGTGTCAGCAGACAATTTAGGACAGTGGGTGGAGAGCCAAACTCTGAAGTCAGACTTTCCAGATCTGAAGTTAAATTCCACCACTTAATTCTGTGACCCTGGACAAGGAACTCACCTCCCTGTGCCTCAGTTTCCTTAGCAAATAAAGTAATGAGAGCGCACTCCTCTCATGGTCACTGTGAGAATTACACATGCAGAGATCTCAGAGCAGGAGCTGGCGCGCAGTAAGAAAATAATCCACACAAGCTGCTGCTCACCTCTGGTTAGTAATCCAAAGTGGGGGACAGGGGGCAACTGCGGGGACAGGCTCAGGAAGTATATACTGAATGGTTACTTTCCATTGGACCATGTCTTTTATGCATCTAAGACTTAGGAATGAATGAATGATATCTCAGAGCATGACAGTAGGGGGCTATAAAGACCCCAAGGCACTGTCTTGTCACATAGTGCTTACACTCTTAGAGAGTATGCTTCATGGCCAAGGTCAAAGGTAACCCCAGCACCAGTAGCTCAGAAAGAAGGGTCAGCAGGCGTCTGAAACTAGGAATGGCCAGACATCCCTCTCCTAACATCAGAGCCCTTTAGGGAGCATCAGGAGAGGCTGGTGTCCAAGGGGCCCCGTGTAAAACAGCAGCATAGCACAATTTACTGAATTTACTGTCAATTAACCCTTCTAAGCTTTGACTTGTAGTCAAGATTTCCTAGGACACTTTGATCCCAGAATATTATTAACCAAAGGATCATTTCATGTTAGAGGCTAAGGAATCAAAAAGTCACACAGCTATGGCTTCATTTATTTACTTATTTATTACAACTGGAGAGGCTGTAGAAAGCAACTAACATTGTCCCTCATTTTATAGAAAGGAAAACTAGATGGCAGAGAACTGACATCATCAGACTGCGGCGAAGGAGATAACTTCATTGAAACCTGCGGCTACAGCATCAAATAAATTTATAGGAGTAAACAGTAACTCAGCAGTCAAAAAGAACAAGAAGTAACATGAGCAGCTTCAAAAAGCAAGGAAGAAAAGGAGTACAAACAATGCAGGACAGCCTAAATATTCAGGAGGACCTAGAGTCATCAGAAAAATGGTCATATAAAGAACTCAAGGAACACCTTAGACAGATGGAATGGAACCTTAAAGAGGATACAAGACAGCAAATTCAAGCAGCGAAAGAACACATTGACAATGAATTACATAAACGGATAAAAGAAGAAGTTAAGCATCTTTATCAGGAGATAGAGATTATAAAAAATAATCAAACAATAATTCTAGAAATGAAGGAAACGATAAACCAAATTAAAAACTCAATTGAGAGTATCACTAACAGACTGGAGCAAGTAGAAGCCAGAACGTCAGATAATGAAGACAAAATATATCATCTTGAAAAGAGTCTAGCCAACTCAGAAAGGCTGGTAAAAAATCACGAGAAAAACATCCTAGAGTTATGGGATAACATAAAAAAACCAAACTTACGAGTCATCGGGATAGAAGAAGGTACAGAGATTCAAACCAAGGGAATGAGTAACCTGCTGAATGAAATAATTACAGAAAACTTTCCAGAAATAAAAAAGGAAACAGATATACAAATTGAAGATGCATACAGGACACCGAGCACACAAAATCACAGTAGACCAACGCCAAGATACATTGTTATGAAGATATCCAATATACAGAACAAAGAGAAAATATTAAAAGCTACAAGAGAAAGGAGACAGATTACATTCAGGGGTAAACCAATAAGGTTAACAACGGATTTTTCATCACAGACGCTGAAAGCAAGAAGGTCATGGAACAATGTATTTCAAACACTGAAAGACAATGGATGCCAACCAAGAATTCTGTATCCAGCAAAATTAAGCTTCAGGTATGACAACGAAATAAAAATCTTTCATGATAAACAAAAGTTAAAAGAATTTGCAGCCAGAAAACCAGCATTGCAAAGCATTTTGAGCAAAACACTACACGAGGAAGAAATGAAAAACAATAACCAAAACCATCAGTAGGAAGTGCCTCGGTAAAGACAGAGGGTGAGGGGAAAGATAATCATGGAGAAACAAACTAAATTTTTTAAAAAAGGATAAATAATCAAACATGGATGGAAGTACAAACCATATATCAATAGTAACTCTGAATGTTAATGGATTAAACTCTCCAATAAAGCGACATAGGCTGGTATCATGGATTAAAAAAACAAATCCAACAATATGCTGCCTCCAGGAGACACATCTGATTGGAAAAGATATACATAGGCTGAAGGTGAAAGGATGGGAAAAAATATACCACGCACACGGTCCTCGTAAGCAAGCAGGGGTGGCCATCCTCATATTGAATAAAATCAACTTCAAGACTAAGTTAATCAAAACGGATAAAGAAGGACATTATATACTGTTAAAAGGAACCATTCACCAACAAGACATAACAATTATCAATATTTATGCACCAAATAATGGTGCTGCGACATTCATAAAACAAATTCTCCTCAAGTTCAAGAATCAAATAGACCACAACACAATAATTATGGGTGACTTCAACACACCTCTCTCACCATTGGACAGATCCTCCAAACAAAAGTTGAATAAAGAAACTATAGAACTCAATATCACAATCAATAACCTAGACTTAACTGACATATATAGAATATATCAACCATCATCAAATGGATATACTTTTTTCTCAGCAGCACATGGATCCTTCTCAAAAATAGACCATATATTATGCCATAGGGCAAACCTCAGTAAATATAAAGGGGTGGAGATAATACCATGCATTTTATCTGATCATAATGGAATGAAACTGGAAATCAATGATAAAAGAAGGAAGGAAAAATCCTACATCACATGGAAAATGAGCAATATGTTACTGAATGATCAATGGGATACAGAAGACATAAAGGAGGAAATCAAAAAATTCTTAGAGATAAATGAAAATACAGACACAACATATCAGAATCTATGGGACATAATGAAAGCAGTTTTAAGAGGAAAATTCATCGCCTGGTGGTCATTCCTCAAAAAAAGAAAAAACCAACAAATAAATGAGCTCACACTTCATCTCAAAGCCCTAGAAAAGGAAGAGCAAACCAACAGCAAATGTAGCAGAAGGCAAGAAATAATTAAAATCAGAGCGGAAATCAATGAAATTGAAACAAAGGGAACTATTGAAAAAATTAACAAAACTAAAAGTTGGTTCTTCGAAAAAATAAATAAGATCAACAGACCTTTAGCCATGCTAACGAAGAGAAGAAGAGAGAGAACTCAAATTACTAACATACGGGATGAAAAAGGCAATATCACAACAGATGCTACAGAAATACAGAAGACAATTAGAAATTATTTTGAAAACCTATATTCCAATAAAATAGAAGATAGTGAAGACATCGATAAATTTCTTAAGTCGTATGATTTGCCCAGACTGAGTCAGGAGGATACACACAATTTGAACAGACCAATATCAATGGATGAAATTGAAGAAGCCATCAAAAGACTACCAACCAAGAAAAGCCCAGGACCGGATGGGTATACAGCAGAGTTTTACAAAACCTTTAAAGACGAATTAATACCAATACTTTTCAAGTTATTTCAGGAAATAGAAAAAGAGGGAGCTCTTCCAAATTCATTCTATGAGGCCAACATCACCCTGATTCCAAAACCAGACAAAGACACCTCAAAGAAAGAAAACTACAGACCAATATCTCTAATGAACATAGATGCAAAAATCCTCAATAAAATTCTGGTGAATCGAATACAAAAACATATCAAAAAAATTGTGCACCATGATCAAGTAGGATTCATCCCTGGGATGCAAGGATGGTTCAATATACGGAAATCAATAAATGTTATTCACCACATCAATAGACTTAAAGATAAGAACCATATGATCATCTCGATAGACGCAGAGAAAGCATTCGACAAAGTACAGCATCCCTTTATGTTCAAAACATTAGAAAAACTAGGGATAACAGGAACTTACCTTGACATTGTAAAAGCTATCTATGCTAAGCCTCAGGCTAGCATCATTCTGAATGGACAAAAGTTAAAGGCATTCCCTCTAAAATCTGGAACAAGACAGGGATGCCCTCTCTCACCACTTCTATTTAATTTAGTCCTTGAAATACTAGCCAGAGCAATTAGACAGACAAAAGAAATTAAAGGCATAAAAATAGGAAAAGAAGAACTTAAATTATCACTATTTGCGGACGACATGATCCTATACCTAGAAGACCCAAAAGGGTCTACAAAGAAACTACTAGAACTAATAAATGAATTCAGCAAAGTGGCAGGATATAAAATCAACACGCATAAATCAAAGGCATTTCTGTATATCAGAGACAAAACTTCTGAAACGGAAATGAGGAAAAACACTCCATTCACAATATCCTCAAAAAAAATAAAATACTTGGGAATCAACCTAACAAAAGAGGTGAAAGACTTATACAATGAAAACTACAGAACCCTAAAGAGAGAAGTAGAAGAAGATCTTAGAAGATGGAAAAATATACCCTCTGTCATGGATAGGCAGAACTAACATTATCAAAATGGTGATATTACCAAAAGTTCTCTATAGGTTTAATGCAATGCCAATCAAAATCCCAATGGCATTTCTTGTAGAAATAGATAAAGCAATCATGAAATTCATATGGAAAAACAAAAGACCCAGAATAGCAAAAGCAATTCTAAGCAGGAAGTGTGAATCAGGCGGTATAGCGATACCAGATTTCAAACTATATTACAGAGCAATAGTGACAAAAACAGCATGGTACTGGTACCAAAACAGGCGGGTGGACCAATGGTATAGAATAGAGGACACAGAGACCAATCCACAAAACTACAACTATCTTATATTTGATAAAGGGGCTAAAAGCATGCAATTGAGGAAGGATAGCATCTTCAACAAATGGTGTTGGGAAAACTGGAAATCCATATGCAACAAAATGAAACTGAATCCCTTTCTCTCGCCATGCACAAAAGTTAACTGAAAATGGATCAAGGAGCTTGATATCAAAGCAGAGACTCTGCATCTGATAAAAGAAAAAGTTGGCTCCGATCTACATATTGTGGGGTTGGGCTCCAAATTCCTTAATAGGACACCCATAGCACAAGAGTTAATAACAATAATCAACAAATGGGACTTACTTAAACTAAAAAGTTTTTTCTCAGCAAGAGAAACAATAAGAGAGGTAAATAGGGAGCCTACATCCTGGGAACAAATTTTTACTCCTAACACTTCAGATAGAGCCCTAATATCCAGAGTATACAAAGAACTCAAAAAATTAGACAATAAGATAACAAATAACCCAATCAACAAATGGGCCAAGGACCTGAACAGACACTTCTCAGAGGAGGATATACAATCAATCAACAAGTACATGAAAAAATGCTCACCATCTCTAGCAGTCAGAGAAATGCAAATCAAAACCACCCTAAGATACCATCTCACTCCAGTAAGATTGGCAGCCACTATGAAGTCAAACAACAAGTGCTGGCGAGGATGTGGAGAAAAGGGTACACTTGTACATTGCTGGTGGGACTGCAGATTGGTGCGGCCAGTTTGGAAAGCAGTTTGGAGATTCCTGGGAAAGCTGGGAATGGAACCACCATTTGACCCTGCTATTGCCCTTCTTGGACTATTCCCTGAAGACCTTAAAAGAGCATGCTACAGGGATACTGCCACATCGATGTTCATAGCAGCACAATTCACAATAGCTAGACTGTGGAACCAACCCAGATGCCCTTCAATAGATGAATGGATTTAAAAAAGTGGCATCTATACACAATGGAGTACTATGCAGCAATAAAAAATGACAAAATCATAGAATTTGCAGGGAAATGGATGGCACTAGAGCAGATTATGCTTAGTGAAGCTAGCCAATCCCTAAAAAACAAATACCAAATGTCTTCTTTGATATAATGAAAGCAACTATGAACAGAGCAGGGAGGAAGAGCAGGAAGAAAAGATTAACATTAAACAGAGACATGAGATGGGAGGAAAAGGCAGAGAAAAGGGAAATTGCATGGAAATGAAGGGAGACCCTCATTGCTATACAAAATTACATATACGAGGTTGTTAGGGGAATGGGAAAATAAACAAGGAGAGAAATGAATTACAGTAGATGGGGTAGAGAGAGAAGATGGGAGGGGAGGGGAGGGGGGGATAGTAGGGGATAGGAAAGGTAGCAGAATACAACAATTACTAATAGGGCATTATGTAAAATTGTGGATGTGTAACCGACGTGATTCTGCAATCTGCATTTGGGGTAAAATTGGGGGTTCATAACCCACTTCAATCTAATGTATGAAATATGATATGTCAAGAGCTTTGTAATGTTGTGAACAACCAATAAAAAAATAAATGAAAAAAAAAAGAAAACTAAAGCTCAGAGAGATGAAATGTCTTTTAAGTTTACTGATCCTCTCTCCCCAATGTGTTCCTTTATAGCTTGTCACCGTGTCCCTATACTCGTCTTTGATGGGGAGAGACAGGGATCAGTTACCCAGTTTGGGGAACTGGGAGGATAAAATGGCTTATCCAAAGCTATACACAGATCAGAGGCAGAAATAACCTGACCAGCATTCTGACCCCACCTTTCCTATTGTTGGAAAATCCTGATCTTGGGCACCCGAAGCCCCCTGGAGGGAACAGGGTGTGGGCAGACGCACTGGATCAGAATGAGGAGAGCAAGCCCCTCCGCCAGGCACCTTCCACCAGCCCTCTGTCAACTGCTGCTCTGCAGAACACAGCACAGCCTCAGAAGGAGCCTCGAGTGCCAGGGAGGCTCCAAGCCAGTATCAGGAGGATTTTCATGAACACAACTGTCTGTGTCTGGGCAGCCATGTGGAAAGTTGCAATATAACCCACTGATGTCATGTGGCAGGGGAAACAAGATTTCCAGAGCAGCCGCGCTGCTCTTTCCAACCTCCGAGTGGAGCAGAATCCCAGACAGGCTTCTGGAAGAAAGGGAAGAGAGAGAAAAAAAAAATCACACCAAATTGCAGACAAGACCCTGTTCTGCAGGCTCTGAGGGAGGGTGGAAGGAGTTGGGAGGGTCCAGAGTTGCTGGGCAGGTGCTGAGCTGGAGCTCCTGGAGTGGGCTGGAGCCACCTCTAGAGCTCTACTCTGAGGTTGCTCTCAGGGCACTAGGAGCAAGGGACAGGCAGCTGACCTGGAGGAGCTGGGCCAGCCCTCCAGTGTTCATCAAGCTCTCCCAACATCTGAGAGCCCAGGACTTCAGAAATCACCATGTCATTCCTCCTACCTTTGACACAACACTCACTCTCGTGGTCTTTAAGGACTCCAGCTTTCTGATTTCTACAGCCCATTCTACCAGCCATTCTGGGATCATGTCTAAAGTCCAAGCAAATCCATCCTGATCAGTTGAAGCATAGACCCAGTCTTCAGAGAGGCAGGACCCCGTGGTAGAGGGCAGAGAGGCAGGACTGGGGGCCACCTGCCCCTCCTCTGTTAGTGTACCGTGGGGTGTTACCTCACTTCCTCCCACTGGCTGGCAGATCATGGCTGGGTCATGCAATCTCTCTGGGCTGCAGTTCACTTGTTTTTTTTTTTAATGGGGAAAAGGGAACAAATTATAAAGTTCCTTTTAGTTTGAAAAGTCTATTATCTTATGACTATTTATACAGGTAAGGGGCAGCAGTTTGGTATAAGTTACATGAAAGATTTTTTTGTAGCTTTATTAATGTATCTTGAAGTTTCTAAATTCTGAAAGTCATCAATCTAATCCCAGAAAGCTTGGAAACCAAGAGTAAGCACTGCTTTTTTGAAAAACACCTGTTTCCCGAACAATCCAGAAACAATCTCTATTAACCTGTGGGGGTTGTTGTTGTTGTTTTGTTAATCATTATTTTAGTTGTACATAGTTATGGGTCTATTATTGTTTTCTGAATGTGTTATTTTAAGTCTTAAGTCTTTGCCTGTCTATATACCTTTTAAAGAGAATATACTATAATAATATTCTGCAGTCTGTATTTTAGTCATTTTGGAATGCATTCTAAGTATTTTCTTATACCAATATTCTCCTACAAAATGGCATTTTATTATTTATATTTTTTTCTCATGGTTTTTAATATTCAAGAAAATCACAAAGGAATACAAATGGTCAATTAATGTTTAAAACATTCAGCCTCAATAACAACCAAAGACAAGGAATGAGATATTATTTTTACATATCAGGTTAACATAGATTTTTTTTCTTAATACCTGATGAAGAAATGGACTATCTTTTACATAACTGGAGGGTTAGAACCTACCTATCTGGAAAGCAATTTTATATATTAAAACATAATGTATGTCTGATTGTTCACTTAATGATTTTATTTGGAAAAAACTCACCCTATGGGAATAATTGCCTAAGAAGAAAAATATATAAGTACAAGAATGTTGAAGTATTATTTATATTTATAATAGCAAAATTTTAGTAATAGCCTAAATGTCAATTAATAGGTGTTGTGGTTTAGATATGAGGTGTCCCTTAAAAGTTCATATGTGAGAGAATGTAAGAATTTTCAGAGGTATAATGATTGGATTATGAAAGGTATAACTTAATCAGTAAATTAATCCCCTGATATGGATTGCCTGGGCAGTAACTGTAGGTTACTGGACTGGAGGGTGTGGTAGGAGGAGGTAGGTTCACAAGGGATGGGGGTGCCTTTGGGGTTTATATTTGTCCCTCAAGCCCAGAGTAGGGTGTCAGTTAATCATGGACTGAACCTTTGAAATCAAGAGCCAAACTAAAAATTTCATCCTCTACATTATTCTTGTCGGGTCTATTGGTCACAGTGATGAAAAAGTTAATTAAACTAATAACAGAATAGTTAAGAAAAGCATGAGACATACAAATAGCAAAATACTATGCAATCATTAAAAATGATAACGTACCTTTAAAGTTATTGACTTGGAAAGATGTCTTTGACATTTTGTGGAATAAAAAGAAAAAAATCAGATAAAAGAACAGCAGGCAAAGTCTGAGCCCATTTATGTAAAGTCACAAGCATAAATCTGTATGTGTCTTACAGAACAAAATGCCTGAAGCATTGTGGACTTCAGATAGGAGGGGCTTAAAGGTTGCAATCTGGTGAGAATGGGGTGGGGGAGGGGGAACAGGTTTGAGTTCTTCTTTTGCATCAGCATTTACTAACAAACCATCAGATTTTTTTTTTCCCTCTGAATGTATGCTCATTTGGGACAGTGGGAAGGGACACTGATGCAGATTAGGAACACCTCCATCTGCCAACAGGTGTTGACCAAAATGTTAATAATGATCATCTACTCGAGGTGGGATTTGGGATGTTTTAACTCCTGCTTTGAAATTCTAGTTATTATTTAAATATTTTACAAAATAATCTTGTAGTATTTATTGTTTGGCAAGACTCACAAGTAGTGGGGGTGTTTTGGGGGTTTTATTTTATAATATCCTGAGAGCTTGGATTTCTGCGTCCTGCCTGTCAACCCCTGCAATATAGCATAAATTCTTCACCTTGTGGTTTTCCTTCCTCCAAAAACTTCAGTCCTCTCTTGCTGGGTTTGGGGTATCCAGGTAGGTAAAAGCCCATGGGAGTCTACATTCTCAGATTCTATCTGCATAGCGTGCCCTATACTGGCCTCCCACCATCATAAGAGGGATATCCAAACACTTCTGCTGGGCTGCCCGGGATCACCTCCCAGGTTTTGGTCCTCTGCCACCCTTCTGTCACATTTGCCCTTTGGACTGATTAAACCACTGAGCTCCCAGCAGATGAGGAAATCCTGCCATTGACTCCACCCTCAACCTCAGCTCTGTTAATCCTGGCAATACCCCACCCAGCTTCTGACCTTGACCTGGTTTTATTTTTCATGTTTGGCTTTGCTGCTCCCTGGCAGTTTCAGGACACCCCTGATGTGAGCCCGTTTTATCCTACCTGGTCCAACAGACATCTACCAAGTGCTCATTATGTGACATACGCTGGGCCAGGTTGTGAATAAGGAAACCATTAATTTAGGTCCCTACCCTTGAGGGCGCTCAATCTGTCCAAGGAGCCTGAAGGATGGTCACCATGATGGTAACAAACCCAGTAGGTTAATTACTGCCAGGTAGTGATTTAAATGCTTTGTATGTATTACCTCATTTAACCTTCATTGTAACCCATGCAGTGAGCTCTATTATACTCCTTTGAAAGACTAGGAAACTGGACACACAGAATAACTTTCCCACGTGAGAGAGAAGTAAGTGCCAATCAGGAATCAGAACCTAGGCAATCTGGCTCCAGAGGCATCAAGTCTTAAACACTACATTCTATGGAAAAACAAAATGGAACCATCTGCTGGGTCTTGTGATGGACATTAACATAAAGAGCTGTGGAAACTCAACAAAATGAGTCATGAGGATCTCTGACTCAGACTCTTAACCTTTTACATGAGACGAGGGCATACATCCAGCCTTCTCTGTGCTGCTCTCCTGCCTAATGAAGGACCCACAACCCCCTGAGCTGGACTGGCCAGACCCTGTTCCACACTTCCTCTGACACAGTGGGCCAAGGGTCTGGTCCCCATCCCCAGGAAGGGGGGTGGGATGCATAGAGACACAGCTGGCCCCAGAGCTGTCCCACTTGGTTTTGGACTTCCTCCCCATCCTCCACGAGCACCCAGTTGGAAAAAGGACTGGTGAACATGCCCCCACCGTGGTTCTGCTTCCATTAGTAGCCATGCTTTCTGCAATAAAGGTGTTCCAGAAAATATTTGTCTGAACAAAATGTTTGCAAATTGAATCCCATTTAGAATATATTGGAATTGTCAGCCGATGATACCATAGCATTAACTAGCATTGAGCTCTTCTTATGTACCAGGAACTTCGCTTGTAATAATCATTTAATTCTTAGAACAGCTCTGTGAGGTGTGTACCATTTTCATTATCCCCATATAACCAGTAAAGAAACTAATCCCAAAGAAGCTAACAGACTTGTTCAAGGTCACACAGCTAACTTCCCAGCCCAATGCTCAGTCCCCAGCCATCACTCTGATATTTCTTCTCAAAGGAACACTGAGAGACTTTCTAGGCAAACAGTCTGAGATGCAAGTTTTCTAAGCTCGAATTCACGTTATGCCCAAAGAGAAAAAACCCTCATGTTCTTGGCTCAAACATCAGCCTCCAGTTTCAGTTAAAAAAAAAAGAAAAGAAAAAAATCTAGGAGCTGAGCTGAATAGGGTTCTAACCACTGTCCACCATGAGGTCGCACCACTGTCGATCACAAGGGGACGCTCTAGAGATACCCCCCACCTCTGTCCCCAACCTGCAAGCAAGCGCTCGCGTCGCGTGACTTTCTGGTCCAATCCCGTACTGCCTACTTTGACCAGGCCAGCTGCTTGGGCCCTCGGGACTGAGTCACTAGGAGCCTGGGCAATGGAGAGAAAGGAAGCTGAGTAAAGGCTGCTAATACTATATCTATGATATGCAGCTTTGGTCGTAATAAACACTGCAGCTGAATATTCCCGCGGGGCCTTCCTAATGGAGGAGATGGATACACTCCAGAGCAACCCCAGGGGTTTTACACGCAACTCTGACTAAACTCCCTATAAAATCAATCCCGCCTTTTCACCAGTTGTGACAAGGTGTTCTAATATTAATCCACTCTCCTTGTCAGTCAGCCCCCCCACCCTCAAAGGCTTTAATGATCTTTAGGCAGGCATGATAAACACAACACATCGAAGCAGAGAAGGTCAGGCCCAGGGAGTCCAGGGAGCTGCTGCCCCTCACCACAGCCACTCCGAGGCTCAAGAGGGACAAAGGAGACCCTCTAGGGCCCTTGAGTTGCCTTCTTTTCCAGCAGGATAGACTATGGAACAGCCGCCAGACCTGGCCAGCCAGCTGGGTGGAGGATGCAGGGCTAGTCCCTGGGCCCCCACCTCGCAAGCTGCCCAAAGCACTTTGCAGGACTCCAACTGCTGCCAATGCCGGCAGGCCTCGTGGATGCTGATTGTTCCCGGCAGCCCTGTTTCTGCAGCTCTACTTCTTACTTCTATATCTTGGGCATCTTCTTTTGTGCTTCTGACAGCTCCCTTCTCTCTAGAGGGAAGCTGGGTCTGGAAGGAGAATACTAGCAACCAAGGGAAGAACTGGAGGTTTCTGGGGCTCATTCCTAGGGGCTCATCTTTCCCACTGTCTGTCATTCTCATCACCCCGAAAACAGTTTGCCCAGACCTTGTGCCCTCCCACACCTCCCTCTTGCTCTCTTGCTCCCTCCTGCCCTGGCCCCTCCCTTGCCCCTCCAAGTCTCCTAGAGTTCCAGTAAGGGGTAGAACTGGGACCAGAACAGAGAGGCAGTCAGAGAGAAAGATGAGCAGATAGTTGGAGGCAGAGACCAAGATGGGACCCTTGGGGGAGGATAAAGGTGTGAGGATGAAGAGGATATAGTCCAGAAAAGCCTTCATCTTTCTACCTCCACATCCATCTCTGAGTCTTCAAGGTCCTGTGAGTGTTCATGTGAGCCAAACAGGGGCCCTGTGCTGGCTTTGGGAAGGCTCCCCGGGCTTCTCTCTCATACAGGAAGCTGCTCAATAGGCTGCAGTGTAAGCTGCCTGGCAGCTTCCTCCTGAACCTCCCAGCAAACTCCCCCAGGCGACAGCAAGCTCAGAGCCTTGAGTCTGGCCTCTGACTTCAGGGAAAAAAAAAATGGCCAGAGATGTTTAATGCAGAACACTGGCCCACAGAGAAGCAGATCAGCAGGCCCAGGGGCCTCCCTGGTGGGTGCGACCTCCCCTGCGGCCCTGATAGCCCTAGAGATCTTGGCAAAGCCTGAAAAAAGAGAAGCCATTTCACTCTTTTAATAAAATTTAGTTTAATTTTTTTCACTTTATAAGCAACATATTTTACCTAATAAAAATATGGATAATCAATATAAAAAGGAAGAAGGGGAGGCTAGAACCTGCACCAACCAATGCAATATTTGAACGCATCTTCTTCCAACATCTTCTTTTTCTTTGTAGTGTTGAATTAGGGCTTTGCCTTTGGACTTGTGCCAGAACCCTGTAAGGGTCATTTGCCTGTGAGACACCCTGTGTGGGGGAAGGAAGGATTCTAGCTCACGACTTACTGAGGTGTCAGGGCACTACACTTGTGCGAAAAGAAGATGATAATGATACTGATGTCAGGGGGTCGTAAAGATTTCTATATGCAAAGTGGTTAGAACCGCGCCTAACATATAGTAAGCATGAAGTAAACGTGTTGGCGCTATCACTGAGAACATCTTTATAATTATATGTTCTAACTTCCCCATGAGGAATGAGGGACAGGAACTACTCTACCCTCCCCAGCAGCTGTTCTTCCCCAGGGATAGCCTAAGCACCCAGCTATGTAACAGATAGGCAGGACAGGATGTCACTCTTGGAGGACTGACTTAAGCATCACCAATCCAGGACTCAGTCTTTGCCAGGGTGGGAAGGAAGGAGACCTGGCTCTCCCCTGACCCCCCATGAGCTCTTACAGTCTGTCCAGTTTCATGCTGGTGCTTACATGACAAGCTTCCAATGTCTTGGCTTGGCACAGAATCACGAGCCACCACACAGCTTTGTAGATTCAAACAGCAATTCTTTATTCCCGAACTCACACCGGCCTCTGCACACGTTCTGGGGCAATCCCAGTTCTCCTCCGCCCAATTCACCTACCCCACAAGGCTTTTTTTCCAATCTCCTTTGAATCCCACGAGAACTCACCCTAATCCCGGCAGCAATAATCCTCAACCTCCAACTTCCCTAAAACCCCTATTGCCTTAAACCGGGAACGCCCTAAACCCAAGGACCGGGATACTTCCTCAAACCTGATCAGCTCTAAACCCAGATCCGCCTTCCTTGAGCAAGGTCACCTTACATGCAATGTCAACAGCGAAATCCATTTAACATGGGGTACGCTAGCAAGGAAATTTCGATGCATCATTTCTACTTGGCAATGGCCCTCAGCAATAAGCAGCTCCTTGCACTGTCCCTTGCCACTATAGAGATCACGTGTTCAATACCTCTCTCTTTTCTGCTTAGCCAGCCCAGGCTGCAGATTGCTCACAAGGCTACAGCCCAGGGGGCTCCTCCAATACACAGGGCTGGCTTATAAAGCTTTCATGTATACAGTCCTTAGCACTTTACAACAGAAAGCTTCCAAATATCAGAACATCCTGGGAAGGAACCTTTGAGATCCCCAATAGCTGATGTGGCACTTACTGTGTGTCCAGTCCTTTACTAACTACTTTTTATATCTTATCTCATTTAATCCTTGTAAGACTGTGTGGTAGAAATTACCATTACCTCATTTCACAAGTGGCTCAGAGAAATCCAGTCATCTGCCTTGCTACAACTGTCACCTAGGTGACTTGAACTTAACTATGGGGAGACTGTCCTTTGTTCTGAGAATTGTCACTATGGACCTTTTCATTTTCTGCAGCTATTCTTCTAGGGGAAGACTGACACCTTGGTTAACCTGAATGCCAATTTTAAAAATATATTTAGATCATGTAAGCTGGGTATATCTCTTACCTGGTGCATAAGAAGACACATGAGAAGGAGAAAAAACTGAGACCCACTGAGAAGGGTAAGTCACTTTCCATGGCCACATGGCTAAAAAGTCACAGAACTAGAACCAGAGCCCAAGGCCCTCCAACCTCATTTTTCTAGAACATCTGGCTGCTCTTCTGTCTCTTCCCAGAGGGCTGAGGCCAGAAACCAGGCTCCATGCTTCTCTGGTATCTGGCATACAGTGTCCAGAATAGTTCAGAGCACACAGTAGGTGCTTATTCAATCCCAGGTAGTGCATTAATGTCAATTTCCTGCAGGAGAGAATGCAGCGCACGCTGGGATGTGGATCCAAGTTTCTCCTAATGACCTTCACACAAACTGAGCTCACGCACAAACTGTTTCGATTGCCGACCTGAACCTAGATGGCACCTGAACTCTAGAAAGCCAAGTCTCCATGTTCTCTCCCCATCTTCTCCACCAAGCCCGCCTCCTCCTTCTCTTCTCCCTTCCTCCTAAGAACATTGCATATTTCGAATCCAAGATGGTGTCCCTTGAGAAGTTAATATTGTACAAAAGAATCCCAGAGAGGCAGAACCGACTGGAAACTTTTTGCAATGCTGGTGTCTGATTTCCTCTGGGACCTGCCGAGATTCTCTCCTTTTCAGGTTGGGGACTTTTGCCCAGCCTGAGCTGTCCCTGGCTGCAAGCAGGTGTCTTGAACAGGCCTCCTCTCGCAGTGGCATGTCTGGGTGGCAGTAACTATGCATTTTTTTACCGAGTAAGTGAGTTAATGGGCACGTAAAACATACGCAACTTATCACCCTGTTAGCTGCTGCCATTGCCATAGCGGCTCGCCCTGCCTCGGGCTCAACTAAATTGCTCATCTGCTAGCTCTCTTCCTCCCTCTCCCTTTCCTTCCTTCCTTGGTTGCATTTTTGCCCTTAAAGTCCCTCTCTCTCTCCTCCCACTCTATATGTACCTCCTTTCCCACAGCTTCAGGATTTTTCAGAACATTATTATTTATTTATTTAAAATTATTTCCTGGGAAGCCACTTCCAGAGACGTCTCTGTCACAGAGGTCTATGTGCCTTTGCTGACTTAATGCCTTTTCTTCTCTCCCTGTCCAAGAGACCAAGGTTCAGGGCAGCAGCAGCCCAGAGGGAGCTTCACCCTGAGGAAAGAGGATGCGTGTAATTTGAAAGCAGTTGCCAAATGCAGACACGATCATCTGTGTGGACACACACTTGGTTGTACATACATGCTCCACTGCCCAAGTTGGCAGACACCCTGACAGTATGCACCCATGTGCCACAGCCTGTGGCTACACACACACACACACACACACACACACACACACACACATACACACACACCAAGCCCTGTGTCTGCATGCACACACACAACAGCTGTCTCATCTGCATGTATAGACAGCAGGTACACACATCCTCACAAAATCCATGTTCAAAATGAATGATCCTGAATATTTACACTTGAAAGGATTTCAGCTGCACGCACACCCCTCAGTGTATCTCTCTCTGTGTCTCCCTGGGATGCATTCCCAAGTCTGCAAACATACTTCTCATACATACTTTCAATGGCATGGCTCTTTATGCACACCATATTTGCATACCCTGTATAGGCCACATCTGTATGCATGCCCCTCAAATAACACATCACCAAAAGATCATTATTTCTGTTCATTCCTATGTATATGCACCTTCAGTGCTGAATTAACAATTACAATCCTACACCCATCCTCACAGCTGTCCATTCCTGTATGCACACCTCCATCATTTACATATACCTCCAACAGCCGAAGCCTACTTGAACATTTCCAATGTGTATGCACCTCTACCAGGTCATGTCTGCATGTGCTTAACTGAGAGGAATCAGCCTCACCCAGCTATGGCTGCAGTGAATATACACCACAGACCCATGTCGACATGCGCACGCCCCATGTACACACTCCCTGTGTATCTCCCCCAAGCTCCTGCATCTGCTACATATTCAGATCCATCCTTCCCAACAGCCTATGATTAGGTCTTTGATGTAGATGTCAGGTACATTTGTACACACCTCATATATACATGCACACTCTATCTTGCTATACCTCTTATATCCCTTGCACATGAACCTTTAATCCCGATTTTTATGTATGTCCCATGTAAATATTCCACTGAACATTCACATCATATATACAAAAAACTACAATCTGACCCCGTCTGTATGTACATCTCAGATGTACACCCCAAAAGCCCAATTCTATATGTGCCTGCATACATGCCCTGAAATAATTTCATATCTGCTTACACACACCCTAATGAAAACCTGCCATCTCCATATGCAAACACAATCACAATCACAACAATTCTCTCTAGTGCCCCATAACTGTGTTGAATGCCCATCCTCAATTCAATTTAACCCAGTAAGTCCTGTGTTTCAATTCTGCAAGTAACAAAATGGACACAGGTGCTAAAAACAGTTGGAAGTCATAATCCAGAGAATGTTTATCTCTTATATTTTTTCATATACTACATGAAACATATGTGTGTGTTCACCTATTATTTTTCTCAAAAGAAAAGATCTCTAAAAATATTATATTTATTTCAAATAAATATACCCCAGGTATATTTCTTACTCAGTTTAAGTTTTTATAAGTGTCCCAAATCTGAGACAACAGGATTTAATGGGTTTATTAAACTAAGCAATGTAATTAAGCCTAAACTAAACTATTACACCCTTACTAAGACTCAAACCCTGTGCAGAGTTCTGGAAATAAGCAGATTAAGAAGAACAGCCCTCACCCTCCATGAGTTCCCTGCCTCAGAAGAGTAATGAACAAGAAGGCAGACGCCTACAGCAGAGCATGGTAAGTGCTATAACAGAAGTCTGCATACGCAAACTCACACCTTCAGAAGCTCCAAATGGACTGGAACATTCTACGTGCACATTTAGACGTACAAATGGACACAGTATAATCATATTCACATATATCCCCACTCTGTGCTTAAATCCCCCAATTGCAGCTGTGATCACTTGCTTCCTTTAGACCTGGTAGCTCAAAGTATCCCCCATCAGCCTTCTCCTCACATATCAACAGAGCCACTATTAGGGTCAGGATGTTCCCTAGTGACCACTGTCACTGCTTGCATGGAATCTCCTTGCTCTGGCTGCATCCTGGGTACCCAGTTCAGCAGAGACAGGCCCTCAGGTGCAGGAGTGGTGGTCCAGCTTTATTCTCAGCCTGACCTCGCACAAGGCCCAGGTCTTGCAGTTAACTTACTCTCTGCCTCCTACAGAGGCTGCCGTTGCCACAAAGGGCCCAAGGGCTCTTTTCTGCTCACTCCTTGCTGGAATGGTCGGCACTAAAATTTCTCTGACAGGATTATTTCCCAATTCCAGTCTAAATTTTCTAAAACTTTAGTGTTTATAGGAACAAACTATGGCCTGCAGGACAAATGTGACCCACCATCTATATTTGTAAAGTTTTATCAGAACATGGTCAAATCCACTTTGCTGTATATTATCTATGGTGGCTTTAGTACCATAAAGGCAGAATTCAGTAATTAGAATGGAGACTGTAAATATTTATTCCCTGACCCTTTATAGAAAAAGCTTGCCAACACTGCAAAGTGTGGGAGAAGGTAGGCCCACTCCGGGCGAAACAAATCATCCAGTTGAAGAGGTGTATCGAGAAATTTGTGTTCTCCAAGGTAGAAGAGAAGGAAAATCAAGGAATTCAAGCCATGTCTCAAAGTGATACAACAAATATTTGTTGAATGCCTCCTACTTGCCAGAACTGTTGGTCACTGGGGTACAGCAGTGAACAAAACATAGCTCATAGCTCCTAAAGTACACGGGCCCTGGGGGACACTAACCCACGGCTCACACACATCACTCTACAGTGAGAACTATGAGGAGAAGGGGGCACTGTCGAAGCCAGGAAAAGAAACTTTAGATGGAGTTTGATCGTGAACTCAAATATACAAGGGAATGAATGGTAGAGGAAAGGGACAGCTCTCTGGACACCCAAGGTGAGTCCCAGGACCAATGAATCACAGGTATTACAGGTGATTCTGGCTCAATGTGAGAGTGAGCTTCACTCTCAACCCTGCCCTCCAATGGACTGGACTCCACTGTGTGTTCCACATTGTTAGGAAAGGAACATCCTTGTGAGGGACAGATAGAGGGAAATGATGCTTGGTGTTGGCCTATATGACCTGGGAGGTCCTTCTGCCTCCAAGAGGCTAGGAGCTCGCCACTGCCTCACAAGATGGCACCAGGCTAAGCTCTGCCAACCTGCCCCCTCCTTTCCACCATCCCCTGCTCCCTCCCCTCTGGCAGATATAGGGACAGCCTCTCCTGACTGCCCTCAATTGGCCATGAATAGCACCTGTTCAGAGTGCCGTGAGAGCATCCACCATTTCTGTGATCATTATGGCTCATGCATTAAACCCTCCTAGCACAACAGCATGTTTCCATACCAGCCTTCTCCTGAAAGGACCCTCAGACCCTCCTCCTCCTCTTGTCATATTGGTCTCCAACCTCCTTCCACTTGCTCTCCTCAGTTCCAGACTTTTCCATTGCAATACTGGGCCTTCCAGATCCTCTCCTATCCAGTTCCTCAGCCATAGGGTCACACCTCATCCCACCGCACAAAGGCTTCAGAGGAGAACATCAAAGCTCTGCCAACATTCTTAATCCACGATCCTTGATGCTCATTCCTTATTCATTCCATGCCACCAGAGGCTGAGCTTTGAGGTCTAGAAACCAAGGACAAGAGAGAAGGCAAGGGAAATGAGAAGCTGGTAGGAAAAATGAAGGCAAGACCCAGAAGGAAAAAAGGAGGGAGAGAAACTTCAAGACAACACAGGGGCAAGTAGGGAGAGCCTTAGGAATTCTGTGTTTAAGTGGTCTAATAATTAAATAAACAGGGTTTGGTGGGAAAGCCCACCTTTCAAAATCCCCACTGGTAGTGAGGCATATAAAGACCTGAATAGCAAATATTTACTTGGAATTAACATGGAGCAGATCCTATCAAGCAACTGGGGGGCTGTTTCCGGAGTCTTACCTTAATGTCTTGTGTGGCATGAGGGCTCAGGCGGGCACTAGACCTGGTGTAATATGCTAAACAAATCTAATGGTGTGCTTTATTTCCCCCCTCAGCAGAACTCTTAATTATGTATCTTGCAAATGCACAGAGAAAACGGATTAGCCACGGCAGCTGTTTGCTGTAGAGCAGTACCCTCCCCAGAAACCTTTGCAAGGAGACCATGATCCAGCCCCCCAGGCTGGGCCAGGGAGCCAGCAGGAGTCTGGGAAGAACACTAGTACAGGCTGTTACAAGACTGGAATCTCCAGCTTCCTGGCAACCCAGTGGGAGAAGTAGGACATGAGTTAAGAGGCGAGTGGTAGTGGGGACCAGGCCAGTTCTGTGGCTGCATGGGTAAGCTCCTCCCTGGCAGGGCTAAAACACCCACCTGGGATAATGCCAATGTGTGGTTTGGTGGGGTGACTCACTACTGCCCCCTTAGCACCTTCTAGCAAGTTATAGGAGCCCCCGTGTCAGCTGTCACCTAGCAGAGCTATGGGATAGCCTGGATTCATTAGGAAAGAGCAGTCAGGGAAGTTCAGAACCTTGGGTTCTAACTGGAGAAGCCAAGTCAATAGACAGATAGCAAGAAAAGGTGACATAAGGCTGTGAGGTATCAGGGCAGAAACCCATTTTGAAGCAATGGTATGGGACTGTGCAAAAGAAAAACGCACTGCAGATGGGCAGATTGGTGACCCAACCAGACTCGCAAGCAGGGCGTAAGTGCCACTGAGAACATGTGTGCACTGAACTCAGATGGGTTAGAGATATTTGTGTGCACATGTGTGCCCGTGCAAGGAAGTGCCTGAAGACCACGAGCCTAGGGCAGAAAGGCCCTTCTCTGCAATGCCCTGGGCACTGTCATTGTGGGCAGGAGGATGTCAAGCAGGCATAGAAATTAGCCTGCTTTAACAAACTGGAACCTGGATGTAACACTAGGGAGTCCCATTCTACTGTTCACTAGCAGTTCTCATACCTCTCTGGGCCTCAGTGTCTCCTTCTGTCTTAGCATATAAAAATCTGGCATGATGTGTCAAACTTACCAATAGTAACATTGCTTCTGAATATGTTGAGTGGTCATTTTACTTATAAGGACTTGGGGTTTTATTTCTCCAAGGACTATAGGAAAGATATTTATTGAAATTCATGAAACTGCTTTATAAACTGGAAAGGGCAATACTAATCCTAATAATATTTATTGAGCACTTGCTATGAGTGAAGCACCATTCAGTCCTGACAATAATCCTATAATACAGGTGCTATTGGTAACCTGATTATTCAAATGAGGACACCGAGGCACAGAGAGGTTACATAATTTCCAACAGGTTGTGCAACTAATAATTGAGCAAGGCCAGGATTAAAACCCTGGCATTGCACAAGTGTTATTAGTTATATAAGATGGTTATCCAGAACTGCCAAAGCTTTGCAGAGAACAGGAGACATCAGGTCCATGCACTGCCCAGCATCATAAAAAGTAGAGATCAAGGGCTGAGGTTGTGGCTCAGTGGTAGAGCACTTGCCTCCATGTGTGAGATACTGGGTTCTATCCTCAGCACCACATAAAAATAAATAATTAAAATAAAGGTATTTTTTAAAAGTAGAGATAAGGCAAAGCTCCAGCCTCACAGGAATCCAGGACTAAGGGTATATGCTAAACAGGGAAAGTTAGAATCAGGGAACTTTGGAGACAGAGAAGGGTCTCTGTAGCAGGAACAAGACCTCTATGCCAAGGACAATGAATCCTGGAAACAAGGCAGCACTGCTTCCCATCCCCACCAGATGGCGCTGTGCTGTTCACCAAAGTTTCACCTTTACATTCAACCTGACAAATCTTCACGGAGCTACTACTACGCACCATGCACGGGGGATAGAGTGATAGAAAAGTGTGCTCCTTGCCCTCATATAGCTTATGGTCTACCAAGGAAGGTTGTTATATGCAAGTGCTTTCAAGCACGATGAGTTTAAAGAGGAAAAGAGGTTGGATGTATATCAGTTGGAGTAATGCCAAATACAAAAAGAGCTAGGCACGGTGACACATGCCTGTAATCCCAGCAGTTTGGGAAGATGAGGCAGAAAGATCCTGAGTTAAAAGCCAGCCTCAGCAACTTAGTGAGGCTCTAAGCAATTCAGTGAGAACTTGTCTCTAAATAAAATATAAAAAGGGTTGGGGATGTGGCTCAGTTGCTCAGTGGTTCAATCTCTGGTACAAAAATAAAAATAAAAAACAGACCCCAAAATATATTATGACTCAAATTCAAGACTTTATTCCTCAGTCCTGTAACAGGGAAACACTGCGGCTCCTGTTGGTAAGAGTAGCTGTCCTTGACATTTCTTTCAGAGACAGGCTGACAGGGATCTTCCATCTTCAGTATATATCCCCAAAGTCCTCCCAGGGGTTACTATCCCACTCAGCCAAAACCCACCATCCCAGTTTTGTCCTTTTGCAAGAAGGAGTGCACAAAAGTTTTCACGGGCCAGGCCTGGGAGGAGCACAATCCCTTCCGCTCACATTCTGATCTGTAGACCTCAGCCTCATGCCACATATAAATCCAAGGGTGAGAGCTGAAAGCCCCCCCCCCCCCGGAGGAAGACCAGGCCATGGGTTTGGTAAACAGGTAGTAGACTGTCACACGTGTTCTATGGGGATCATTGCACACTATGTCCCTTCTGCTTGAAATATCTCACCTTGCCCTACTTCCCCCTTCTTTCTGTCCAGCGAATTCTGTTCTTTTATAAACAATAGCACATAATATTCAATATTATTTTTTTCTTTTCTTGAACATATAATCCCCCTCTGTTCTCAAAAGACCTTACGTGAAGAGTTGTCTTAGGAGAGGTCTTTGATCATGTACTGGGCAAATCTGAGCAGTCAGCAATCCTAGCCAAGGACAAGAAGTCAGAACCACAAGTAACAGCAGAACATCAGGCCTCCCAGAGAATCCTCAAAGCTCCTGGGGAGAGTGACTCCTCAGAGTGTGTAGAATGGAAGCTCAGATTATTTCATTTAGATATTAAGAAAAAGGTAGAGAGCTATTAATAAAATCTGGGGGAAACCTGGGGAAATTAATGAAGAATTTAACACAATGTGCTTTACAAATGTTCACAAGACTAAAAGATGGTATTTATTATTGTGTACCAGGCACGGTTCTTCTCAACAAACCCCTCAGGTCAGAATTCTTATGCCTGATTGACAGATAAGAAAATCACCCCAGAGAAAGTCACATGGCACATAAACAGGAAGGCTGAATTCAAGTTCAGGTATATTCTTAACCTCTGTGTTCTACTGCCTCTTGCCTAAAAACAAGAATGAGCAGAAAATAAAGAAAATAGTGAGTAAAAGTTTGGGATGAGGGTGGGCAGGCAGAAGATGTAGGTCAAAGGGGAGCGAGACTTCCAAGTCTGGACTTCAGGAAGGAGGTTCTCCACCTTCCCATTGGAAGAAGCCTGGTGATCCAGCTTGCCAGCCTCCCCAAGGGGAGAAGGCAGAAGCCTGTTCACCCAGACGGTGGCTGCTCCTCTCTGCTGGGGCAGAAGGAAGGGAACTGTTGGCAATGCTTGACTTGCGAAGCCTCAGGGGAGAAAAACCAGGGAGTTTATGAGATCAGCTCCCTGAGGTGCCTTGGGCAGGATGCAGTGCTTTCCAGTGGAGAGAAATGGGGAGGAAGAGAATCAGGACCAGATGGAGTTAGTGTTCCAGCAAGTGCATTTGGTTTCAGAAATCAAGGAGAAACATGGATCAAGGCCAAATTCAGTCCTCAGGGTTCCACAAACCTGCAGCCTCTGGGGAATCACTCAGACATAGGATGTGGAGACTGGGTGGTGGGCATCTTACAGAGCATCCTCTCCACTTGTTCTACAGTAGGGAAAATGAGGCTTGGGAAGATAAGTTAGTGCAAAGGCTGGGATGGAATCCCACATCACATGTGGGTGATGGGCACATGCAGGACCATCTTTGCTCCTTCCTTTCACATCCTCTCTGCTGAGCTCCACTAGTCAGAGGATGGTGCTATAGCCTCTGGGGGGCTGCTGAGCTGCAGGAGCCTGAATGCCAACTCCTCTCAACCCATCCCATCCACCGTTCCTTAGTACACAGTCCCCATTCCAGGGCCTCCAAGTGCTTTAGAAGCCATGTGACCCTGGCAAAATACTTTGCCTCTCCATAGCAATTACTTTGCCTATAAAATGAGGGAATAGAACAAGAAAATCTCCAGGTCCCAGTGCTGTGCCTATGGAGGTGTCAGACCATTCACCAGTGCATTCGAGGACTATGATGTGACGCCAAGACTGAGGTCGGAGAAGTAGCCTAGCTGTCACTGGGGACTAGCAGGTGCCTTCTAACATTGGCAGGGCCCAGAGCAAGGACCCAAACAGAAGCCCACATGCCACAAATCGAAATATTTAAAAAATTTAAGGTAATTTTAAGGTAACAAAGTAAGGTAAGAAAGTCTTTGATAAAATACATTTATACTTTTCTATCAAATGAAAGTTTGTGCTCCCCCTCAATTCCTATATTGACACCTTAGTCCCCAAGGTGATGATATTAGGAGGTGGGACGTTTGGGAAGTGATTAGGTCATAAGGTTGGAGCCTGATGACTGGAATCAGTACCCTTATATAAGAGGCCCAGAGAGCTCCCTTCCTCCTTCCACCATGTGTGGACATAGTGGAAGAGACCACCTATGAACTAGAAAGCAGACCCTGAGTCTCTTGGGACCTTGATTTTGGGCTTCCCAGCCTTTAGGCTGTGAGAAATAAAATTTCTGTTGTTTTTAAGTTACCCAGTTTATGGGTACTTTGTTATAGTAGCCTGAATGGACTAAGGTACCCTTGACAAATACACTGTTATGATAACAAATTCAAAACACAAGTGTAAAGCTACGGTTTCCTTGTAGTATGACTGAAAGTTGGCATATATCAAAGCTAGATGAAATTATTATTGTACTTGTTTGGGCGCTGACAATGTTTGGATAGATGAGTAAGAAAACAAAGATAAAATAATTTAAAAACAATTATACATTTACTCCAAAATTATTTTTCTTGCCTTTATTTAAACAGAATCCCTGATCATGTTCTTATAATCAAGATGTTTACATAATTTGTGTTCTATTGAAAGCAATGCCAACATAGACAGTATTTCTTGAGTCATTGTAGTCCTTTGATAGTTTTCCCCTTAATTTCAACCTGGAGAAACTTCTCTGCTGAGATAATAGAAATAGTAAATAATAATAAAATTCTTAAAGTCATACTTCTATGTATTCAGAAATGAACATTGAATTATACTAACTTTTAAACCCAGTAATGTGGTCACATATGATCAATTATCATCTCAGAAAATATAAAATAGTTCATTTTCATTACTGTTTCCTATAGTAGTACTTAGATCCGTATAGTGACATAGAGAGTCTATACCATTCTTTATCTATGTTATATCTAGACCTACACACAGCTAGCCCTCCATGTCCACAGGTTCTGCATCTCTAGATTCAACTAACCACAGATCTAAAATATACAAAAAGATTGCATCTGTTCTGAACATATACAGACTTTTTTCTTATTATCATTCCCTGAACAACATAGTATAATAACTATTTACATAGCATTCACATTGTATTAGGCATTATAAGTCATCTAGAAATGATTTAAAGTATAGGAGAGGCTGTGGGTAGGTTACATGCAAATACTATGCAATTTTATATAAAGGGCTTGATCATCTGCAGATTTTGGTATCCGTGGGGGGTCCTGGAATCCACTCCCTGCAGATACAGAGGGAGAACTATATATATATATATATACAAGTTTAAGAGAAATGTGAGTTGTTTGATGTTGCAAAATGTTTCTCAGTTTTTATATGTAACTGTTACAAATACCACACTAATTAGTGAATACCGAATACCTCCGGAACTATGAATTCGAACACACACATACTCACACAAACCAAAAAAAAAAAAAAAGAAAATGGATGCTCAGCACTACGGATACTTCAGTATGAAAAAATCTCTGTATCCATGCTATTTGAGAAGAAGGATTTGACAAGTTAATTAGTTGGTCTTATATCTAAGCACTTCCATCGCTTAGATCTCCAGTCCCTCACCACCCACTCCAGAGCACTGTCTCCTGACGTGGGCAACAGCTTACTCCACATTCATACTCTGTTTCTGTTTCAAGAGCAGAGGTCAAGGGACCGGGAGAAGCATTTTCCTGGAGCCTCAGCATGTTGGTCACGAGAGGGGATGTTTGGGGTATGGGTCACTCCAAGCCAGTGGTAAGCGCTGGAACCCAATAAGAGAAGGACCTGTGTTGTGTGTTCTTTATTAAACTCATCAGTGGACAGGTTGGGGCTACATGGAGCCTTCTAAATGCCTCCACTTGTCTGGATAAGGGTACTTTTGAGAGCATGCACTGGCCCCATCCCCCATCTTCTCCTGATCATGCACTTAACCCTTAATCTTACCACACTCTGCACACCTCCCACCAGGGAATTCACCACTCTGTGATTCTGTTTGTGTAGTCACCTCTACCTGGACTGTCCTCCCCTTTCTCTCTGGGTAATTCATTTATTAAACAGTTTATTCTCAGTGGCGCATAAATATAATATTTTTCCTAGTCACGCCTTCCGTACTTTCTCCAGAATCTCTCAATAACAACCTCATGGTCAAACACCTTAACTTTCTAATCATCTTCCTGGGTCTGGATCCACTGGTTCTGGGAGCAGGGAGGGAGACTAGGAGAGAAGGCTGGAGTCATTGTGGGTAACTGGTGGCCTGATCTCCTGGGGAAGTCTCCAAAGGGGCTCAGCCTGGTCCCATCTCCTGCTGCTGGCTCTGCCCCCGTGCTGGCCTCTGTGCAGGAGACGCACATGGTTGTCTTAGGTAGGTTTTCGTGTTCACCTGCCCTCCCTGGTGCTAGAGATAACGTCATGGCTACCTGAGCCCCCTGCCTAAGTCTATCACTCAGCCTCCTAAGTGAGGGATGCTCTTCATTTAGTTGGCCCCTGGACAGCCCTGCCACTGCCCCTACTCTGTTCCTTGCTCTTTCAGATCCATGAGATCTTCTGCTCTCCTTCAGAGCTGGGAAGACTTAGGATAGAGGAGAGACCACACCATCTTCCCAGACTTACTCTGCTTCAGTTCCTGCCTTCCTTCATTCAAGCTATTTCAACAAGCCACTCTGCTCCTTGCGTCCCATGGCCCCTACTCCTACTTCAGACATGTTCAGCAAGAAGCAAGCAGCAGATGCAAGCCAGCCTCTTACAAGAACCCCCTCATCCTCCAAATGAAGCACTGGGATGTTTGATTTGGCCTGGAGTAAGATGTCAGTCTCTCTTCTTTGTGGCATTCCTAATCTCCATACATAATTTCCTTAGACACCCCCAGGCTGGCTTAGGGAAGGGAGAGAGAAAAACAGTCTCCACTAAGCTGATGGTTTTCCCTCTCTTTTCTTCCATACACTGGGGTGTTGGGTACTAGGGTGTGGTGACAGGGCCAGATCTGCTCCTAATAAGCCCCACAGAAGCCACAGTGGCTGGTATCTCTCTCTAGGAAGTGGTTCTCTTACCATTTCTTTGTAACTTAGTTTTGCTCCCATGCCGGGTCAGCATCTGAATTTGCTTGCCTTCTGGATTTCCCCCAAGGGTCAGTTTGGTTTCACCCTGTGGAGGCTGCTGGAGCCTCCCATGCAGCCAGCCTCTCCTCTGGGCTCCCACAGTGTTTGGGATCCACTTTGGGCACACTGTGATATATTTAGATATTTTCAACTTTTTCCCTTGGCATGACTGTGAATGCTAAATGGGTATGGACTGGAGCCTATGCATCTGTGTTGCCCAGGACAAAGCACTAGATCTGGCATCTATCCAGCCCACAATAAAAGTTTATTGAATGAAGGAGGGTAATGAGTAAACTTAAGAGATAACAAATGAGTCAACTCTTGGGTAAAGAATGAAATGAATATTGTGAGTGAACGACTGAAGAAATGAGCTGATGAATCTAAGCTTAATGGTCCCGCCATCCTATTCACCAGCCTCCCAGGGTGCTCTCAGGAATGCCATGTGCTGATGGCCCTCAGCTCTCAGATTCTGGGAGAGCAGCCACCCAACCCATGGTAATGGAACTGTTAGCTCAGGAGGCAACAGGCTCACCGTGTAAAATCACAGTCTATTCTAGTCAAATTAACTAGGTAATACTCTGCATTAGTGTAAAATTCTCCATCAAACCATGAAGACTGGCATTTAAAACACTCAAGACCTAAGAAGGGGAGGAGAGGGCAGAGAAAGCAAGACAGAACCGTGGCTTTTCCTGGCAAGGAATGTTCAAAAGGTTTCCCAGCCTCTGGAAGCAGAGCAGAACCCCACCTAAGCCAATGCCCCCGCTCCTGCCTGGACTTCCTCACCCTGACTTCCAACTGTCTCATAGGCTCTTTCTTCTCTTTGGGTCAGAGAAGGATCCTATATTGAGCCCTGCTATGGGAGCTCAGAATGCTGAGGGTATCAGACAGAAGGAAGAATAAGAATCTTATTCAACATGCCATGTCATTTCCTGGTGCCGCCCTGGCACATGTACCCACAAGGAAGCCATCCCTACATCAATTCTCTAGCACCCTCCATTCCAGAAGGTCCATCACCATAAATTCCCAGCGGTGCCCAGGGATCCCCCTAGTGACCCCATAATTGAATTGGACAGAGACTATGCCTGAGTCTAGGTGGGATATTATAGACAGCCTCTTTTTCTGTCAATGACAGTTACTAGGCACCTCCCACAGCCAGGTGCAAGGTAGTGGAACAGAAAGAAGACTTTGGGGAGGGGTCACGGGCCTGAATCACAGGTGGCTGTGGACCTACACTAGACTATGTGTCTATCTTTCTCGTGCCCACAGAGGCATGCAGTTGATGCTTGGCAAATGCTACAACAGATACTTGCATTCAGCAGTAAAAAGGGAAGTAACAGAATCAGTGATTTAAGGTACCTCTGTGTACACCCATCAAACTGGCAGCCATTCATCTCAACCCCTTGGGGTTTGGTCCTGGAGCCCCCACAAGAAGGGGAGAAAAGGAGGTAGCCTCCCAGGGGATTATTCCATGCTGCCAGAGCACACTGGCTGCTGTGCCCTGGGGAGCTGGCTCCCTGCATAAGACAGATCGTATTAAGCATACAGCATTCGGGGCCTCATTTGGAAAAGACATTGATTCTAAACGGCTGTTTGCCATTGACAAGCCACATCACCAGGGCTGAAACAGACAGCTCTGGGTTATCTGCCTTGCATCCCCCACCCAACCCCCAATTCCCTGTGTGGGCACACACATGCACCCCAGGACCCCACTTGCTCTAGCCCTATGCCCAGGCTGATACTGTATTCTGGGCAGCAGACTCACTTGGCAGCGACCAGATGCCAGCACATTCCTCCCTGTCCCCTGGGGATCTCAGGCCCAGCTGCAGCAGGCAGGCAGCCTTGGGACCCTGCAGTCCCCACCCCCACGCACCCAGCCCATCAACATATCTCCCCATCTCCTTGTCCCCTCTTCCACGCCATCCTCCCTCCTTGATGCTTATGCCTGTGTAGGCAGGAGGCAAAGCGATGCGAATACATTAACATTTCCTTAATTCTATCTGCGCCTCCAAAACTCTGAGTCACAACTGGGTGGGTTTTCGTGCCTGGTGAACTGTCAGCCTCATTCAGAAATGCCATTTTCTACTTTGCTCCTGGATTCACAAGGAGACAAGTGGTGGGGCCCATGGGGGTTGGAGATGGCACACCCAACCCTGGCTGCTCCTTAACTGATGACAGATCAGGGCACCAACAATTCCTAAGAGGATAAGCCATACAAGATTCTACAAAAACCCTAGTACTTTTTATAGTAATTTTCACCTTGTGCAAAATGCATTTACCTACATCATTCTGTCATGTGTATACCCATTTATTTATGTGAAGACTAAGGCACAAAGATTCTGAAATGTCCTACCAGGATATCACAGTCGATAATGATAGATGCAAAGCTAGTACTCAAGTATTCTTACTCCAAGTTCTCTCTATGCCACCTGGCTTTTACGTTCCTGGAAAAATTCCAGGTAATGTCATCTCTCCCCTAAAGTTGGAGAGTTCAGGTTTGACCTTGTAGCAGGGGTCTTTCACATAGGAGACCTCAGGCATGCTTTCTAGGCCAGAAGTGTTTTAGAAAGCTGTGGATCTGAATGTCCCAGGAGGAGCTGAAGTTATGCTCCACAATTGTCCCCACTCCCTGCTGTGGCATAGAGCCCATTCATGTGTGTACATTTCCCACCTGACTGTAGAATTTGACCTTTGCATGAGGTTTCTGGCACATAAGTCCAGTTGCACATTCTCATGGAAAAAGGAACAAACACTATGGCGATGTGATCGCTAGGCTGCTGGCCGGTCCACTTTGTTCAGAAATAACTCGCTTACTCTTGACACATATTAACACTATGTGTGAGACAGGCTGTTAGGCACTGGGTAGATACAAAGATGAATGTATGGCCCTTTCCCTCCAACAAAGTAGTCAGTCACAGAAAATAGATACAATAATAATCTAAGCTGACAGCACAGGTACAAGATGCAGTAGAACCAGGATAGCTGAAGGGTCCAGGGAGGAAAGGGGAACAGACCTCACAGTGCAGAAAGGGAGAGTGAGAGGGCCCTAAAACAAAATTTGACTTTATTGCCTGCATGCCTCAGAAACCTAAGAGAATAGGTTTCCCTGCCCCAGACACCCAGGACTCCTGCCTGGCCCAGGGCTCTGTGCCAGTCTCTCCACCAAGACATTCCTGGACTCCTGAGGTCAAGGGCAGTGCCTCAGCCCCAGCTCAAATTTTTGACCCCAGGGGCTGTGCTCACTTGAGCATCAGAAAATAGGAGAAATTGCTAAATTTTTGCTTAAACACAGGAATGCTGAGACCACAGGAGCCAGAGCTGCTGGGAAAGGAGGAGCGCCCACGTGTAGGTGTGACCAGGACGGAGGAGAGTCCAGGTCAGCTTTGCCCTCAGACCTCCAAGAGACCAGGGAATGTTGAGACCTGTCTTGAGCCTTCCCTGACATCCAGGGGTCCAGTCCAGTAGGTGAGCCCTGCAACAGGAATTTCATACAATGTGGATGTTTCTAGAAGAAATTCAACCCAAAGGAGTTGGATCGAACCTACAGGTATAATACTTTCCAAATAATAAAAGCTCAAAGTTTACAAAAAAAAAAAACTTACTTGATCAAACCAGACTGAATTCTTTGAACCATAGACTAGCATTCATTCATTTACTCACTGTCCATTCATTCATTTCAGTTATTAAGCTCTGGTTATGTGAGCCGAGCACTGTACCATTCATTCTTTTTTTTTTTTTTAAGAGAGAGTGAGAGGGAGAAAGAGAAAGAGAGAGAGAGAATTTTAATATTTATTTATTTATTTTTAGTTATTGGCGGACACAACATCTTTGTTTGTATGTGGTGCTGAGAATCGAACCCGGGCCGCACGCATGCCAGGCGAGCGCGCTACCGCTTGAGCCACATCCCCAGCCCCTGTACCATTCATTCTTAATCACTGTGCTCCTAAGTGTACTTTTAAAACAGGTCTATGGAGATATCATTTACATATCACACAATTAACCTACTTAAAATGTATAATTCGATGATTTTTAATGTAATGTATTCACAGAGTTATGTAACCATAACAGCAAATAAATTTGAGAGCATTTTCCTCATCCCTAAAAGAAACCCCATATCCCTTAGTTAGGACTCCCCTATCCCTTCATTGCCCCTCTCTGAGGTCTAAGCAATCACTGTACTTTCTATCTCTGTAGTTTCCTTTTCTGGACTTTCATATGAATGGGATCAGATAGCATGTGGCCTTTTGTGACTGGCTTCTTTCACTTAGCTTAATGTTGTCAAGGTTCATCCATACTGTAGCACGGATCAGTACTTCACTGCTTTTTAAGGCCAAATAACATCACATTATATGGAGAGACCAGGCTTTCTTTATCCATTTGTCAATGGATGGCCTTGGTATGTTCTTAAAAGGTAAATAAAGGGGTTAAGAGCTCACCCCAGGAATTGCACATAACTCAGACTAAAGGCTGCTGGGCACTTCCTGTAGCAACCTGCATTCCCAGTGGCCCTGGCCCCTGAGGACTTATGGCTGGAACTGCAGCCCACAGGCTGGGTGCCCTATCTTTTTTGGGGGGAGGATTGGGGATTGAACCCAGAGGTGCTTAAACACTGAGCTACATCCCCAGAATTTTTTTACTATTTGTTTTAGTTTTGAGATGGTGTTGCTAAGTTGCTTAGAGCCTCACTAAGTTGCTGAGGCTGGCTCTGAATTGTAATCCTCCTGCCTCAGCCTCCCAAGTCACTGTGTACACCATGCCTGGCACTTGGGTACCCTACCCTAATGAGGTTCCAGGGCCATAAACTGCTCCATAGGTGATGTTAACAGGCTCATATTTTTTCAAAGTACACCTTTCCACTGAAGCTCAGCAACTTCATCTTCAAAAAGTTCACACACATACACACACACCCTGTACCACCTCTTCATATCTCATTCCATGGCCAACACTGCTTCCTCCTTCTGTTCTTTGTCCCAAGACAGAGATGCTCTCTTCTCTCCTTACACGTGTTATGTCCTCTTCTCACCTAGTGAGGAACTGATAAGTTCATCTCCCTGGGGTTCTAGGGCCCAGTAACAGAGTAGAATGCCCTACCTGGAGTTCTTAACAGTAAAATGTCAGGCTGTCTTAGACAAACAAGACGGTAACTGGAAGATCTATGAAGTTGGGAGAAAACCCAGATCCTCTAATCCCAACTGCTTTTACAGATGAGGAGTCTAAAGTTCAGGTATAAAGAAGAATTTTCCCAAGGACACACACTGGTTAATGACAGAATCAGTTATGACTGCTAAGCAAATCATTCAAAAACTTAGTGACTAAAGGCACCAACCATTTCTTTAGCTCACAGTTTGTGGATTGGAAATTTAAACTGGGCTCATCTGGGATCCCTCATGTAATCTGTGGCCACCTGCAGGTCAACAAGATGGCACTACTTCTGGGGATTGACTGACTGTCAATTGGACCATGGGGACCACTGGGCCACATGCCTCTCACCATCTCATCCAGCAGGGTTCTGCGAGAGTCAGCAGAAGTAGTTAGGTCCTTTGAGGACCAGTCTGGGAACTAGCACATCATCGCTTCTGTGGCATTCGATTGGCCCAAGCAAATCAAAGGAGAGTCCAGACTCAAAGAGGATGGAAATAGACCCCACCTCTTGATGAGGATAGCTGTAAAGTCACATTGCAAAATTCGGGGACACAGGGAGATGAGCAGGATTGTGGCCACTTTTTGAAGTTGTGAGGCAGGACTGGAACTCAAGTCTCCTGGCTTTATGCAAAAGGCATGGCACCCCTTTCTGATCCCTTCCACATCTGCCCTACCTACTTCCATTCCAGGCTCAACAAGCTAATAAAATCAAGAAATGAAGCAGAGTAGACCGTGATCAAGGTCTTCTTGGTGTAGCTAGGAGGGAAACAATAGAAGCACAGCATCCCTAGGGCTACCCCAGTGTCTCCCCAACACACCCCGACTATCAACTCCCACTTCCTCCAAGACAGAGGTCTGGGCAAGTTCCCCTGTCTCCCCTGCAACAAAGGCTCAGATCCCAGATCCCACTGCAATTCCCTGGCATGACCATGAGCTCTGTACGGCTCCACCATCCGAGATGGGAAGACAGCAGCCAATTTTCCAACACTGAATAAGATAGCCCCTGGAGTCACTTTTGAAACACCACCAATGTGTTATGCCAACTTCTTTTCTGGGGGAGAACAAAAGCTATTTTTCTCTCTTTTCTTCCCTTGATGGAAAAAAGCAAGACCCCCTTTTGAATTCAACTTTCTCCACTCTGGCATAAAAAAAAAATTTTAAAAAACAAATCTGTCAAAATTCCCACCCTGCCTTCCTAGTTACATTTTTTAATTCAGTTGGCTCCATGTGGGGGAGTTTTCTATTAATAGGTATACCAGGAGGCTTAGCGACTCTGGCAGCAGAGCACCTAGGAGAAAGCAGAGAGGGCTGACGTCGGAACAGTGAGCAAGAATCAAACCAGGCTTAATTAGGAAAACATGACTTCCCTATTAACGTCCCTGTCCGTGAGATGCTGCTGCTAGGGGAAAAAAAAAATGCCAAGAAGCTTATTTGTTTTGCAATTACGGATGAAATAAAAAATTACTTGGTCTAATTAGACCTCTTTTACTAAAAGAAGCGTGTAAAATAACCTCAGTTTCATTAGCAACTCAAAATGCACTACTCGGTGTGCTACATATGTTTAAGTGAAATGTGGAGGGTCAATTTGCTATGTAAATTTCCACAAATTTGGCTAAACTAAAACGATTAACCTAATGTGTATGCAAATTAACTTAATTGATAATGACTTTTCTCTAGGAACTTTAAAAGGGGGGAAAATATATATTCCAATTCTAACAATCCTCCAAAGTGTTCCGTCACCCAATAACAAAATGATATCTTGACAAATTAAAGAGAATATAATGAAATCAGATTAATTAATGCCAAGACCAATTAGCACATGCAAAGAAACAAATCTCACTAATAGACAAATCTAGCCATAATTTGAATGAGATTTTTGAAAGCTTTCCCTGTTTGTGTGTGTGTGTGTGTGTGTGTGTGTGTGTGTGTAACTCCAGCTTTGAAATGTTCCCTTTTATTTAGGATCTAGAATGTTAGAGCTGGAAAGGACCCTATAGCCTGAACCGCCTACTTAGCCTATTAAGAAGCAGAGCCTCGGGAGGTTTGTGTATCTGTGCCAGGTGGCAGAGACACACTCGCACTACAACCCCTGGCTTTCCTCTACTGCGCCCTGCCTGGTAGCAGCACCCACTGATGCCTGGAGGCTGGGAAAGCTGTTGGAGGCCCTCTCAGCCCTGGGACTGCCTGATCCTATAGTCTACACTGAAATGTTTACCATATTAGAATGCGCTCGACATTAGAATATACCTATATATTTAAGAATTGAGGGGATTTTCATCTCGAGTCTCTTTTTCTTGACTCAGGCCACCTTTTTTTCACACCAAAAGCAACCATCAAAGAAAGTTGCAGAGCCTCAGCTCCCAGGGAGAGCTGTTTTCCTAACCCTGGTCCACACTGGTTTCACCTTGAACCCCCCCCCCCCCCCAGCAGTTAACAACGAATACTCCAAGCTAATCATTTGGCTACCAGAGAGTTTCAGCCCACCTGCGTTTCCCCCTCCTCCCTTAACCAAGGACTCTGAGCTGACCGGCAGAGCTCCAGTTTGGGTTTTATTTTTATTTATTTTTTCTTGTTATTCCAGATGGTGGTTGCTGAAACAGTGAAGTCTGAATTGCTTCCAGTGGGATCCTCAGATGATGGCAGAGTGGAAGGAAAGGCAACTCTCTGGCTGGAGCTTGGGCACCAGGGAGCAGTCAAACCCCAATCATGCAGACAGAGGCACCGGAACAACACAAACAGACCCCCGGACTCGGTCCATGGGCTCCCGATGGGGGGCTGCCTCTTTTGGTCAGCCCCAGGCCTTTGAATTCAGCTCTTGCCTGGGTCTAGACAGGGTTATGGCACAGAATAATAGAGGAACAAGAGCAAAAGATAGACACAGGCCAGGAGTCAGGTGACCCATCACCAGTGCTGACCCCAGGTCACTGGCCTTGACCAAGCCACATCCTCCCTCTGGCTCTAGTTCTCTCATTTGTAAACAAGGGAATGGGGATAAAGTCTAATAATCCCTTCTGGCTATAGGTCTCCACCTCTGGGTGTGGCTTTAGGTTCCAGACCAGCATCTACCCGGTAGAGTCTGGAGGATTCTTAAGTACATAGATAAAAAGTGCTTGGAAAGGTACCTGGCACATAGTAAGTGATCAGTAAATATCATTACCTCCTGCCAAGTGGTCCTTCACTCCTGCTTGAACACTTCAGTGTATGGATGGCTGCAACAATGGTGTGGCCATAAATGTTTGGCAACCAGTCAGGAGGGGGAATGAAGCTCAGCTTTGTAGGTTTTGCACATTACCGCAATGCAAAAAATCCCACTGTGGCTGATTTCAGGCTGCTGACATGATGTAAAACAGCTCACAAAATTCCTGAAAATTTAACAATTGGTTTTTGCAAGCTGGTACTAGACAGCTCCAGAGCCCTACTGAAATGCAATATGGTCTTCATCTATTTAAACGAGTATCCGTTATACCTCTCATATGTATAGAAACCAGATATGAGTTAAATATGACGTATTGGTGGCCATCCTCCGATGTAACAATTTTTGGGCTCCCACACTTAACCCCCATCCACTACTCTCCCCGCCAAACCCCCCAGGTGGATCAGTCTGTGTGTACTTTGGAAACATAAACTCACATTATCATTAATCTAAGCCAAGCATCATTGAGAAAGTAAATCTGCTGAAAAGAAACATTTATTCATTTTTAAACTTCGATGATGTGTACATTAATCACTGCTGGGGATTACCCACTTCATGGACTCTTGGGTGACTCACCTTGTCCTGGTTCCTTCTGTTCCCCTTGACTTTGACTCTGCCTCCGTTCTGATGGTCACAGCCTATCTTGGGATTGCATGAACTTCGGCTCTCAGAAAGTTGGTTATTTACTGACTGAATATGGAGAATGAAAAGAAGAAAAATAAAACACCTTTCCCAGTGGGGACCATAAAAGGCTCCTGAAGTCATAAAGACAATCACTGGGAGCCTGTATGGAATACCCTCCGTGAGTCATCTGTCTTCTGCTGGCAATAAAGGCACAGAGCAAATTAAACAGGAGGGAGGCCACTCCTTACTCTGTAACTAGATGGAGGTGCAAGATGCTTTCTTTCACGCTTCAAGTTGGGAAGATCCATTCTGGTTGTAGGTGGCCCTGCCCACTGGTCTGGGCAGGCCTGGACTCTTCTTTTGGTTGTTGCCCACATGACTCTAGGTCAGTGGCAAGGCCACAGCAGAAACATGGACTGTCACCTCTAGGCCCTTGCAGTTTATTTAGAGTAGACGGTACAGAAAGAATCAGAGACAATCATAAGTGTTTCAGGCTGGCAGAGATGATTTTCTTTCCCACCTCATTTTCTGCCTCTTTCTCTTGTGAGCTCTCTGCTCCAGCCAAATTGAATAGGCCCAAATTGAATAGGTTCATCCTCTACCTGCCAGCCTCCACACCACTGCATGTGCAGTTCCTTCTGTCCCTTCCCATCGACTTGCAGAGACATAGTGCAAACATCACGCCCTTCTGGGTATGGTTTTAGGCTCTAGAATAGCATCAACTCCATAGAGGTAGGAGGATTCATGAGTTAATAGTTGTAAAATGCTTGGAATGGTGTCTGGCACATAGTAACTGATCAATAAATATAATTTTTATCCTGTCAATTAGTCCTTCACTCCTGCTTGAACACTTTAGTGTGTGGATGGCTACAACAATGGTGTGGCCATAAATGTTTAGCAAGTCTTTAGGTAAATTAACTATCCCACCCCCACCCCCACCCCCGTCTCCCTGAAAATCCTACTTGACACTTAGCATGTTGATCAGTAGTAAAAAATCCCTTTCTTTTCTCTGAATTGCAACTTTGAGGAAAAGAAAGATGAACTTACTTTGGCACCCCAGTCCTCACCCCATCCTTAATTCCAGTTGATAGCATAATGCACTTACCAAGTATGTGCTCAATAAATGTTATTTGGAAGAATAAATTACAAATAATAATAACAATAACAATACAAGATGAAGCTTTGATGAATTTAGAAGAAAGGGTAAGAATGGGATGTGCTCCTCAGACAGGTCTCAGTCAGTGGGAAGGTACCTGGAATCCCAGGTCTAATCCTTGCATTTGGCATAGGCAAGCCCCATTGATTCCCAAGGGGAGATGAGAAGGGATCAGGGAGATAAGTCCCTTGTTTCAGGACATCACCTAAGACATGCAGCTCTCCAGAGGGCAGAGTTTAGCATGTAAATTAACACTGGTCCACAAGCCCAGGGCTGAAAATAAATCTGCTGGGAACAAGATCAATTGCCACTTAAATATAAAAGTTGAGGTAGCACCCATTTTGAAGGGCACTATTGAGTGGGCCAGTGCAAGGGATCATGGGAAAGATGGAGACAGTGCAAGTTGGAGCTGAGAACGTGACCTGTGGCCCCTTTGGGGGAGTAAAGAGTGGATAAAAGAGCTACATCAGATGCAAGATGCCCACAGGAGAATTTTTACCATGGGGAAAGAGGCTCTTTCAAACCTCCTATTTCCAAATTGCCCTAAGCTTCCTATAGGACCAGGAAGCCATCAAAGAAAAGCCTTTCAGTTATGCAACAGATATTTATTGAGTGTCTACCACATGCCCGGCACTGCTTCACATGCTAGAGGCACAGTGGTAAACACAAGAGGCCCAGTACCCACAGAGCTTACACAGTCCATGGATGGAGGGAGCGAGGTGAGTACCCAAATAACTCATGACAACTGCATAGAAAGATACCTTTGTAATGAGACCCTACAGCGGGTTCTGACCTGCTCTGAGAAGCCAGAGAAGGCTGCACTGAGAAGGTTGCATTTATACTGAGACCAACAGGGTGAGTGGCAGTTTGCCCAGTCAGAATAGAAAGAATGTTCCAGGGAGAGAGAGATGCCAATGAAAAGATCTGGAAGCAGCAAGAAAATCCAAAAGGAACCCAGTGTGGCCACAAAAAGGTAGGAGGAGAGACTGGGGATTACTCAAAGCTGGGGGCAATCATATCCCTTGTAGACCATGTGGAGGATTTGGACTTCTCTCTGGGCTTTGGTTTAACAGAGTGGCTGTGTGTGGTTGTGGAGGTTGCACACTGCAAGAGCACCTGGCCAAGGGGAAGAGAAAGGACAGAAGTCCCACACACTCTGCTCTCGCCACAGGATTGCATCCCCTAAGAGAGGGTATCCTGTTCACATGTCCCAAAGACATCCTCTCCTGTCCAAGCCCATGGAATGTGTCCACCCAGAGAAAGTACTACTTCAAATTCACACCAAGGTATTTCTTGGCAACTGGTAAGTGTGCTATACTAAAATCCTGAGTTTCCTCCAGCTTTAGCCTCTGTAAGATGGAGGAAGAAGTGTGTCATTGCATAATGGGGGGAAGGCTGAGGAAATGGACCCAATCCCAGAACAGCCCTCCTTCAGTGCAGTGTTGTATCTGGACCACCAACAGCCACCATCTCTCAGTCCTCCCCTTACCCCTCCTGAGCTGATGTGAGCGTGGCATTGGGGCAGGCTGGCTCTGGAGGCCACAGTTAGGGCCGCCCTGGGCAGACAGCTTCTGTAGGCCTTAGTGGCTCTGAGCATCATGCTGTCATTTCTTTCGGAGGACTGCCCAGGGAGGTAGAGCCCCAGGGAGGAGGCATTGCTTGCACAAAGTGTCTGTCATTGCCTAAGGCCGGCAGCTCACCTGGACTCGGTTCCCAGCTGGCTGGGGGCTGGATTCCCTGTACTGGGAGAGAACGAGCCCACTCTGTCAAATCCCATCCATCAGGGCGTCATGGGGACCACTGTAGGCACAAGTGGCCCAGGGCTCTGCCTCCAGCCCAGGTGCTCAGGGATGAAAGGTGATTTCTTCTCTTCCCCAGCTCCATGGTCTTGCCGGGCCACACCCAGTGCAGGCCTCCACCGTCGTCTATATCACACTCCTAGCAACACTTCCCCGACCTCAGACCTCCAACCCGCACTGGTAGGCGAAGCATGTAGGAGCTGCCACCCTGATTTGGTGGCTGCACCACAGTAATATTACCAGTTTCTGTCTATTGACTCTACCAAGTGTGGGACACTACCAGGTGTACGAAGCTGGGGGTCCATGAATAAGCAGACACGGCCTCACCCCTTGTGGCGTGACTGAAAATATCTGTGACATTTGGCAACTATGTGACATATTAAGCCTCCTTTGTCTCATCTGTAAAAAAAAAAAAAAAAAAGAATAATTTTATGGCAAGGGATTGTGGACAGGAATAAATGAGATAAACATGGAAATAACTCAACAGGGTGCCTGGTCCAAAGTAAATCCTCCATAAAAGTTGACTGTTAATGCTAACTCCTGGTTACCGGGCATCCCGGGCCCCAGGCCCTGTGCTGTAGGACTTAAAAACATTACGCCATTCAGTCCAGATAAGGCATATGGCACAGGGAGGAGGAGAGAGAGCCTGGGCTGTGTGTCTGCAAATCGTTAAATTGTACTGCCCCCTAGGGCTGGTACCCCAGGGCCACCACCTATTTTCTGGGGTACTATTTTTGCACTCAAATTCACTCAGCAGCCCTGGAGATAAGGGGATACTCCACGCTGAGTCAAAAGAGGCCAGTGGGCCTCAGGCTTCTCAACAGGTATTGAGGGCAAGAGCTTTTAGTCTACCTGGGATGTTCATCGTGTCCACATCTGAGCCAAGGGAGAAGCAGAGGAGGTCTGGAAGCAGGAAAATTTGGGATAGAATCAAGTCTTGGACCCTTACCTGTTTGTCATATAAACCTTGAGCAAGATATGGAAATGTCTTCAATATTCATTTGCTCCATCTGTACAATGGGTTAACAAGATACTGCCTTCTCAGAGCAGCTCTGAGGGGGAGTTTGGATATTGGGCTTCTCTACTATAAAGAGATATTCAATCATAAAGAACTGTCATAAGGGCCACTTGTTTAGAAGAAATAAATTAAGTTGTAGGAGGACCACTGTTTCATTGAACCCATGAGTACTATATCCCTAACTGAAACAAAGGCACATATTCAGATTCAAAGGGAAGACCAGGAAAAGAAATGCAAAGCCTACAGGGATCTCTGGGGCTCACAGGACCAGGATCAGGGTGGAGACAGAATTTTTGTGAGGGGTGTTTGCACCAAGATTTCGAGAATCAAAAGGAAGCTGGTGGACAAGGTGGTTGGGGAGAGCACTACAGGCAGAATGCAGGCTGAGCAAAAACCAGGGGCAGGCAGAGTGCAGAGAGGCTGGAACACCATGTCTACACAGGAGGACACAGGGGGAGAGGCTGTTAGGACCCCACATGACAGCTGGAGGAACTGAGCCATGGAACAGCCACAGAAGACATGCAGCTAGGGGCTGGCTCCAGAGTCCAAGTTCCAGACAATCCAGGGCCCAATCTCAGATGGTGGCTATGGAAAGAGCACCCACGGGGATCCCTACAGAGACTGGGGCACTTTATGGGATGAAGGTGAAGAGATGGAGAGTCTGCACGGTAGGCATGATAAGCTCCTATTTGACAGACTAGGAAGCTGAGGTCCAAAGAGATGGAAGTCTTTTCTCCAAGTTTCAGCTTGTGAGCGACACAGCCAGGAATAAAACCTACATTGTTCTGCCTCCAAAGCCCACGTTCTGCTCGATCCAGTGAGCGAGCCTATCTATAAGAACGAGTCATCGCAAGTCAGACTACATGTCCCTGAGCTCCTCCCGGGTCATGCTGGCAACACCCCTAGCTTGGTGGGCACACTGGCCAGCAGGAGCGGCTAGGGCAGGGGTTAAGGGAGCAGAAACTAGCATTGCACTGATGGCCTGCCAGTGCCCCGGCACCCTGCAGTTTCCCCTATCCTGGGCCACCATGGCTGGGTGTCCAGATGGTCCTTCTCTTCACCCTTGGGCTGAATGGTGGCCTTCCCACAAACCTGCTCTGTCTCTGCTAAGAAGGCTGCAATGTGTGCAGCCCTATAGCACCTCTGTGGCCCTTATCACAGGGTGGGCTGCACTCCTCCCCCTCCTACTTAGTAGGGCAAGGGGGTATACATAAGGGAAGAACTTGGCTTTGGAGGCCGGCCAACATAGGTTTTATTCCTGGCCATGACACTCACAACCTAGGCTGTCTGGAGAAAATCCTTTCATCTCTTTGGACCTCAGTTTCCTAGTCTGTAAAATAGGAACTAATAACATCTACCATGCATAACAGGGAATGTCAAGGGTCAAAACCAGTTTGATAAGTGCCTATCCCAAGTCCCTCTGTATTGACAGGCCTCCTTCCTGAGCCCTCATCTCAGACTGGTGTTTAGAGAACCCTCTCAGTGGAATTTACCCTTTGCCCAGGGCTCCAGCCCAGATAAAGGCAGGTAGCCCCAGGCCTCACCCCCAAAGGCACAGACAAATGGAGAGGGCTCCTAGCAGCCTCGGAAGACCATAGATTCATCTCCAGCTTCCAGAGAAATCCTTTGATGTGGATGCGACCCTGGCCCGCAGCCTCATTGCTTATGAAGAAGGTACTGAAAGATTTATGGTGGAGATCCGTGTGGGACATAGCAAGAAGAAGGCAAGCAGGATTGCAAGAAAGTACATGTGCCCCGGGACAGAGCAGCCGAAGGAGAAGAAAAGTGATTACAGACCTGTGCATGTTAACAGTGGCATGAGCAGGACCCCGTCACCCCAGCCAGTCAGCCTCTCAGGATAACCAAGAAGTGGGTTAAGCAATGCAGGGGTACACACTATGTGCAAGCGATCCTTACCTCTAACAGCTCATTGACCTTCACAGCAATTCTGTGTAGGCAGATGAGGAAACTGAGGCCAGAAAGGTTAGATAATTGGTATGGAGCCATACAGCATCACAGTCATCAAAAAAAAAAAAAAAAAAGCCAGCATTTGCATTGGGTCTCTTTATTTTATTTTTGTAGTTGGAAATGGACAGAGTTCCTTTATTTTATTTATTTTTATGTGGTGCTAAGGATTGAACCTAGTGCCTCACAAATACTAGGCAAGCACTCTGCCACTGAGCTACAAACCCAGCCCTGCATGGGGTCTCAAAAGATGGATTGGATTTCTACAAACAGTAGGCTAACCTAGAAGAAGTCCCAGGCCTTCTGGGCAAAGCCAAAGCATAAGCAGAAGGCATCAGATGAGCAAAGAGAGGGAGGCTGATCACAAACCAGGTGTCACTCAGGAAGGGGCCTCCCAGGTCAAGGTGGGGAATTTGCGCACATTAGTAATTCTTGAGCTTAATATAAGTGAAAGTGAAGTAGGACCTTCAAGGTCAAGGTCCTTGACTCTAGCATGCACCATGGACTCCTCAGGCAGTCTGTGAAGCTCAGAGAAGACAAGACTGGATTATCACAAAGTGAGGTGACCAAATGTTCTCTTCCAACCTCCCCAAAGGGCAGGAAGGTGGGTGGTAGTTCAAGTTCTCCCCGACTGTTTTCCCAAGATTCAGTCTCCTGCCCAGCCAGTGTCACCCTCCCCACGGCCTCCTCTTCCACCATTACCCACACAGCCTTTGCTTCAAATGGAGTTCTTACTGCCACCCGCCTCTCCAAGCCCTGCATCCACCTTCTCTCCTCTCACTAAACTGCCTTCTCTTTCTTCACTTACAAAATTCCACTAATCCCAACTCCATCCCAAGATTGTTTCAGGATGCAATGAGACTTCTCATTCTCATGATCCATAAATATTTTGTGAGCGCTCTGAGCACCCACTATACCCAGCCACTGGGCAAGGACCAGGGGCCCTCTGCCCAAGTGAGCTCTTAGGCCAGTGGGAAAGGATGAAGAGTCCATGGGCCCCCTGAGCATACTGACAACTTCCATCCTGTAATGGGGGGATCAGGAAAGGTTTCCTGGAGGAGGTGACAGCTATGGTGAAACCTGAATAAGCAGAACTTGGGAAAGGGCCAGAGTGTTCGAAGCTGAAGGGGCAGAATTTGCAAAGGCTCTTGGCAGTGAAGAGCATATGACACCAAGAAGAACTCTGTGGTTCCTGTGGATGAAGTATACTCCTAGGGGACCGGGGGTCAGGGGCAGCCAGCAATGAGCCAAGGGGGAAAGCAGGGTCTCCATCCCAAAGGCTTCCCAAGGCCAAGGTCCTTGACTCTGGCATGCACCATGGCCTCCTCGGGCAGCCTGGCGAAGCTGTTGGACTTCTTCCCAGAATAATATCTTTGAATACATAAAATAAAATACATAGAATTACATAGGAAATAAATTTTATTGAAGTGCAGTTATGAAAATATTTTTTAAAAACTAATTTGAGATATAGTAATATATGAGCTTTTTATTAACACATTAAATAATAAGTACTAGTGGCAGGTCTAATTACACAATTTTGAAGTAGTGCTGAGAGAAAACAGTATTTCAAGATAAGTGTAATAACTGTAATATGATGTAAAAATACCTGTGATTTCTATTGGTGACAAAATCACAGTTACTACCAAAATTGCCCTGGATTAGATGCTAGGGATGGTGACTGCATTCATAATTAAAGGAAATGCTAAACCTCAGTTGGAATTTAGTGAAAATAATTTTTTTCTCTCATCTATGCTTATGTTCCTTTGCTTTAAAGACTTGTTGAGGAATGTGTAGTGTACTTGGTCCAGAACTCCTACTAAATCCTTTTCATGACCATAACCCCCTCCCAGCCTCCATCTCTTACAGCTGGCCCATTAGACAACACCTTCTCAGCTACATTAGCCTCCTTGATATTCCCTGACTATCGTAAGCATGCAGCTGCCTCAGGACCTTGATACATACTGCTTCCTCTGCTTTGATTATTGTTCTCAGAAAAAATGCGTGTGTATCCCTTCCTCTCTTCTTTTAGGACTTGGTTCAAATGTCAACTCATCCAAGGGACTTCCCTGGCCACCCTTTTAAATAGCAACACCCACTCTCCCCCAGTACTCATAACCCCCATCCTCTGCTTTATTTTTCTCAACAACACTCCCACACCCTGGCATTTGTGGGATTTTGTGTGCCGTTTCTTCAGCCCACTGGAATGGAAGCTCCATATTAGCACAGACTTTGTGTCTACTTTTGCTCACTACAGTGTCCCATCCCTTGGAACAGTGCCCGTCCCACAGTTCACACTGTTAGTCCCCACTCCCTTCTATTTACCCTCCATCTCTGAAGTCCACACCCATTACTCAGCCCTCTCTGAACATCCAGGTCCAGGGAGACAAAGCCATTGAGGGTGGAAGCCATGTCTTGCATTTCTGAATCCCCCCACTATGCCTGGGAAGGGGATAGGCATTTGTTAAGAGGTCAAAAACTCACAGAACAGCAGGCTCAGGAGGCTGTGTGAGATGGAGCCCACCTACAGTGGGATAAGTGGAGATATCCACCCCACAAGCCCCAGAACCTGTGAGTGTAAGCATACTTGGGAAAGGTGTCTTTACAGATGCCATAAAAATAGAGCATGGCCCTAGCACATTCAGGACTTCTAACTTCCAGAACTGTGAAAGTTCAACATCCCTGTTGTTGTCATGACAAGCCACCCAATTTGTGATCACAATGACCCATCTCTAGGCTTTCCACTAGGACACATGGGCCTAAAAGTAGATTTTCTATTTTCTCCTAAAATAAACTGGAAATTCAAATTATATGAACTCTCCTGATTTCTAAATGGCAGTGTTTGGGTTCTTGGTTGCAAGCCCAGGAACCAACTCTGGCTCGTAATAAAGACTTTATTAGTATTTATTAGGAAGGACTTTGATGAACTAAAAAAAAAAAAAAAAAAAAAAAACAACAAAAAAAAAGAACTTGAAAAGCAGGCAGGATCCAGAGGACTCAGGGCCTGTCGTCCCCAGACAACACTGACACCACTGAGGACACTGGTCACTTGTGGCTACATCTCTGGAAGCCACAAAATGCCAACACCAAGGTCACACAGAAGACACGTGGCCAAGTAGGCTTTAAGCCTGGCAGTCAGGCCCGAGCCTGAGCTCCTTGTCAACAGGATGAGCACATCTGGAGATGCTCCGCACATCTGCACAGGTGTGGGTGCTGGGCATTCCAGATGGGTGCAGAGGCTTTCCAGCTTGCAGTCTGAGACCCACTGGGAGAATGCATTTGAGATCAGACTGCCAGACCCAACCACAAGGACCCTTGGCTTACCACGCACAGTGTGGCCGCAGTCTCCTCCCGCTTCTCTTCACTCCCCTTCCTTGCTCTTCTTTTCTTCTCTCTTCTAGTCTCTCCTATCCCACCCATCCCATCATATCCAAATTCTTCCCTTTTATTTTTATTCTGAAACAAGCTGTGTTAATTTAAAATAAAAGGAAATAATTGCCCATACATTTAAAGACTTAGACAATACACAATTTAAGAACTCACTTAGAGATATATTTTCCCCAAAATCAAATTTTAAGCATTGGGTAACTTGAGTTCCCTTGTAAGCTGATTTCAAGACCCACTAAGGGGTCGTAAATCACAATGTTAACACCATGGCACTGGAGCTACTGATTTCATTAAAGACAGACAAACAAGGGCTGGGGATGGAGCTCTACAGTAGAGCGCTTGCCTCTACCACTTGGTTTGGTCTCTAGCACTTCAGCCCCCCAAAAGGCAATCAATGGTACTAGGACAAACAAAACTGTTTTGGTGTTGGACTCTGTTCATGGACTGCCAGTTTATGGCCTCTTCATTAAAAACTTGATACATTATATGGTAGATCAGTTGATTGATTCAACTGCAGTAGGAGAGGAGTCAGGGAGAATCTCTTTGGCTTAGATCATAATGAGAACATAATCTCTGAACATCTAGTGCAGTGCCTGGCACACAACAGGTGCTCAATAAACATTTAAGTGCATCTGGAAACTGACAGTTTTCCTCAGTTCCCTGGTTCTGTTGCAGGTCTCACTGGAAATTGGTGTGGCAGTGCAGAGGGCACTACATCCACAGGTGGCTGGGTCCCATAGCTCCTCACACTCCACCCTGCCTGCCTCCCCCACACAGGCTCCATTTATCACCTTCCTCATAAACACCCAGACAGGCAGTGCTTTGTTTCCACATCAACCAGCATGGCCCTCCCCACCCCTCCCTGTCTCATCTCTCATTTGGCAGTGCTATTTGTTAAACTGCAAAAACACACAAAATACGGCTCTATGGTTATAGGGTACAAGGAAGGAAGAGACAGAAGAGGGGGAGAGAAAAAGAGGCACTTTTTCAACTTTGCCTCTAATGTCTTCGTTAATTGAACTCATCAGCTAAAATCATTTGTGGAAATAAAAAAAGAGAGAGAGAGAGAGAAGGAACTGATCATATGCAGGAGAAATAACTCAGATGTGAAAATCCTTCAGACTAGGAGATTGCACTATTTATTCACCCAAGTGTCCTGCTGTGTCTCTGAAATGCAGTGATTTAATGAGGTGCTGCAAAGGTATTTGTTATTAAGAAATTCTGTCTCTGCTTATTCTCCTCTGTGTGATTAGGACGGAGCCTGGCGGAAGCTCCTAACCGGCACGCTATTAAAGATTTAGGAGGCTGCTGCTCTCCCCATTGCCCCCCTCTCACAAGCGCCTTTTGAAATGGTTCCAAAATTAAATATTGTACAAGCCGATCAGCCTTGTTTAACGCAGATGCTGAGTGAGATTTAAAAAGAAATTAGAAAAGCATTTGTGTTAACAGATGTTCTTCCCTCTCTCTCTTGGAGCTGAGATGATTGGGGCTGGGTCCCTCCCAAGCCACGCAAGAACCAAGAGGCATGAGCCCCAAATTGGTTAGGGAGAGGGGCCGAGTAGGCTGGAGGAGTCTGGAAGGGGCACCTGGATCCTCGGTCCCTGTGTTAGTGAGGCCCCCGGGGACTTTGCAGGAGTGGCATTGTAAGCTGCCTGCCTGGCAGGCTTCCCCTGAGAGCCCCAGGATCTTGCTGGATGGAGCCTCTCCCAAGGTAAGGGCTTTCAACAGTGTTCTCCAGGAATCTGCAGCCATGCTAACACCATTACCCAGAGCTTCTGGGGAATCAGCCATAGAGCAGATCTCTCTGTCCCCAAACTCAGCTGTTGACCCTGGCAATCAAGTCCTCCTGAGACCTCTAATCCAGGCCCTTCATCCACACTAAACCAGCTCTGATCCAGCTCCCCAGTAAGTTGAAACGCCCACTTCCTTTCTCTTCTACCATTTCCTTCCTTTAATTCTAGTTCCGATGTCTATTTGGGCTAACCCTCAGTAAGTTCTGACTGATGTCTTAAATCTTTCTTGAATAGACTTTTTGCTCTGTTGAGTCTAAATAAATGGGGGCCATCCTTCCTATGGATAAAACCATCCAAGTGTCCAGCAAGCCGAGGCTTCTGACAGCGCCTTACACCTGCTCTGCAGATTGCTCCCCACGACCTTGAGGCACACATCTCGGTGGTGGCAGCTAAGGAACAGAAGAACTAGAGCCAGGGCCCCTCGAACTCAGTTAACTGCCCAAAATTTCTGGTTTGCTTCAAATATGGAGTAATATTGTATGTGACAATCCTTGCTGATTTTTTCTTGTTTGTTATTGGAGAGGCACAAGACACAGAGGTGACTTGTTCATGATCCCCCAGAGCAGCAAGGACACAATCAGATGCAAGCCTCCTCCCATAGGTCAGCCTACCATCCCCCCCACCCACAGGTGTTTATGGAGCACCTGCTGCTCGCTGGCTCTGTAAGAGGCACTGAGGATTCAGAGGAACAAACTGGGCGCCCCATGAGCCCCCCATATCTGAAGGGAAGCAAGCTCTGGGTGTGTTATTGCAGGTACTTAATAGTGACAAAAGGGTTTTCAAAAAGGAGGGACTGCTGGGAGTGTAGAAGAGAAATATACAGTCTGCCTCCATTGACCCTGAGGTAAAGCGACAAAAGAAATGTCTTTCACCACGCCCAGACACAAACTGCAGATCAAGGTCTCGGCCTGCTGCTGGCTGTCCCTATTACCCTGGGGCATCCTCACCACATCCAGCCAGCTCCTAGTGGAGTGATCCTCGGGTCCCTCCCACATCCCCCCCACAATTAGTTGTTGAACACAGCCCTTCTTGTCCCCTCCCTATTCCCAAACATGGAGAGCCTCCACCCCACCATCCCCACCATCCCCACCATAATGGGCCATTTCTTCTCTGCATTCCCAACCCCGCACATCAGCCCCAGGAGCAAGAAGAAAAGCAAGCAAAAATGAGAACCCGTCAACTTCCTAATGAACACCCTTGGGAACAGCCGGACCTGCCCCGCACACAAATGAAAAGAGGCACCCAGAGTCACAGAGCCTTCCTCCTCATTGCCGGCTCTGTGAGGCTTCCACATTGTCTGAGCAGGTGGCAGAGGGCGGGGTGGCGTGCTGAGACAAAGGTGGCTTTGCACTGAGCTGGGAGGTGCAGAGCTCTGAATGACAGTGATGCAATGAGAAGTTGCAGGGCCTGGACAAAGCTTCCCCTTTCTCTGAGTCTTGTCTGTTCATCTGAAAGTAGGGAGTTAGTCCTCCGCCACCTGAGATCCGGTGACTCAGTGGTCCTACCTGGCCGCCCCCCACTCCCACCCTCCCCTTCCGCTGTGGAGTTGGGCCAACAAGTCCAGGCAGGCATCCTCCTCTTCATCTATGTCAAGGCTCACTCGTGTCTTCCTCAACTTTAGTGCCCCAGGGGACATCAGATTCACTCAGGGAAATGTACCTAAAGGCAGGGAGCTGAGCGCCACCCACAGAGATTCTGGCTCAAGTGATCTTAGTAAAGACCCCGGCATTAACTTTGCCTATCTCAGCCATCACCAAGAGCACTTGACAAGGAGGGGGACTAGAGGTCCTCCCTGGAGCCACAACAGACCCTTCTAGGCTTTGCTTCTTGGGGTCCTTCTACGGAGCCCTCTGAAATAACAGTAATAGAGCCCAGGGTGGGGAGGTGTTAAGTAGCAGCATGACTCTCAAGGCCCTGCCTTGTGCTTTCTTCTAATCTAGATTACTTTGTCCCTTCAATCTCTCTCTTCAAAGACTTCTCCCATGGGGTCTTCCACAATCCCCCACCCCAGCCAAATCCATCAATCTTTCCGAGATGATTGCCACTTACACGTCTCTGTCACCCTCAGTGCCTTCTGCCTTGCCTTTTAGCTAGCTGATGATGTATCTGCTTTCCTCTCTAGATCGTAAATTCTCTAAGAGGGGAACTGTGTCTTATTCATCTTTTTATCTTCCTTACACCAAAGCCTTGCATAGTGCTTTGAACATAATAGGAGTTCAGAGTCTTTAGTTGGGGAAACAATAGTCACACACATGAAACGAATAGAGGACCTTATGATTTATCATTTGAGAGGGGCAAAATGGCCTTAGCCTAGGGGTCAGGAAGGTAGCAACCTGGTTCTGTACATTCTGAGCAAACCCATAACATCTCTGGGCCTCGGCTTTTTCATCTATAAAAACAGGAGACTGGATACAACCATCTCGAAGCTGCTTCTCCAGCTCTCATATTTTGTTTCTCTCATCCCAAGCCTCCAATTGCCTCTAGGCATTCAAAGAAGCAGCCCTGACCCCGTATTACTTGAAGAATTGACTTGAACAAAAACCACTGCTTCATGCGTTTTCGGCTTGGGACATGATTGGGAAAGTAGCAGGACACTGGGAGTGGAGGTTTCTCTTCTCTCAAAAAAAATTAAATAAACACACACACACACACACACACACGTTGGCACACATGTATCCATCACGTTTGTCTTTATTAAACCTCTATCCTCATGTGCTACAAAATCAGGGAGTCACCAAGGTTACATCAGCAATGTCTTTGAAGTAGACCAAAATATATCATGATAGTGGGATTTTATTTTAAAAGTCTCACAATGCAAACTCTTCCAGAGCTGAAGTTCCCTGCCTTTGTCTGAAGAAAAACAAAACACATGAAAACCTAATTGTGTACTAGTAAAGACTGGCTGCTTCAGCCATTGTCTGGGCTGGGAACTCCTAAAGTGCAGTCTTGGAGTTATGGGCTGGCGACCAGGCTAGAGATGAATGAGTTATAGTAAAGACTGCTGGTTGCATCCCAATAGTTCCTTTCTCCTGTTTCTTGGTAAAAGAACAGATCTTTAACTACATAAAAGATGACATTTTCCAGCCTCCCATTCAACTAATGTGATCATAGACTAAGCTCTAGCCAGTAACCCATAAGTAGTATACACACCTCCCAAAAGTGTTCTTAAACGGGAGGACCTCCTCCTTCCAGCTGCTGGATGCAATGGGCAGAGCTCCAGGTACCATCTTGGACCACAAGGGGAACTTGGGAAAGATGCCTCCCATGGCAAAAATGACATCACAATGAATCTTGGTCCCTAACACTATGAAGTTGCCATACTTCATTTATTTTTATGTCAGAGTGGTCTTTCATATTGATTTTGACTTACTTCCCATCTGATTTTCTTGTTTTTGATCTATTTTTTCATCAGAGAGTAGTCTTGTTTTGTTAAATCATGGTTTTGGGGGGTGTATGTTACTCAAACCAAGTCCTAATTGATACTGCAGATGAAATGGACAGGACACTGGACTGGGAGAATCCTGGGTCTGCCATTAGAGAGTTGGCTGTGACCTTGGGCCAGGCTCTAAATTTTTCTGGCCTGAGTTTCATTATCTATAAAATGAGTCCAGGTGGAAAAGGGAATAAATTACAGTCTCAAAGGCCCCTTCAATCTCTAAACTGTATACTTCTGTTAAATCTTCAAGATACTCCTATGATTTGGAGTTGACCAGTTGGAGACCCTGATCTGGAGACTATCATGAGGATATTTCCATGCACACAGATGCCATGAATATGTTTAGGGCAAGACACAACCAGGGGTACCCAAGAAATCCAAGAAAACAGACTTCAGCATCAGATCAGATCAGCTTCAGATCCCAGTGCCATGATCTACTAACTCTGGGACCTTGGACAGGTCATCAGTCCTCGTTCTTAAAATGGGACAAATAATACCAAATATCACAGGGATGGTGGGGTAAATTCATAGGTATGTAAACGTCACGCTCTCCCAGGACGTCAAAGTGGCAGAGTTCATCTATGTAGATTGTGCCAAAGCAAACTGGATGCCTGGAGAAAATGCCAGCTACACTGGGCAAATGTCCTCAGTTCTCATGGGTCCCCAGGATGGGGACTGCCATCCACATTGAGTCCACACTACATTAATGGAGAAAGATAGCCCAGGTTTCATTTCTCTTCATAATGGAAAAGAAGGGGGAAAATCACAAAGAGAGAAAGAGAGATAAAATTGAGGAGCTGAGATTTGGGTTTGTGAGCACTTGGGCAAGAAAACAAATATCTTTATTGGCTCTGGACAGTCTGCCAATCAGCCACAAAATTACCAGCTTCTCTCTCCTCCCAGAAGGGCCTCCGCTGCTGCACACAAAAGCTGCCGAAGGAACTTCGGGACCTGGAGAATAAAAGCCCCTCTCTGCCAAGCACAGGCTGATTTGCAATGCATTGCTTTAGCATAATTTCCCAACTCTGCAGCCACACAAAAGCATTTTTGTCCCTATCTGTGAGTTTAATAATTTCTATTTCCTACACCTTGCATTCATAATGTATCCTCCCAGCATGGGCTTGGGCTGGGCCCTGGCCTCAGGCCCCGGGCATGTCAGCGGCCCTCTCCAGAGCCCCAGGCTGGAACACCATTTATAAGACAATTTAACCTCTTCCAAGATGCAGTAGCAGAAAGCAGGCTGTCTGACCTCCTGGAAATGTAACTTGTGCCTACCTTGCCCTTCACAACAGTATTTTTTTTCATTTTGTTAATATATTTATTTCATATAGCACCTACTGCATGGAGACATTGTTCTGGGCATTCTGAAATTCTGTTTACTTATCACTAATTGCACAGCATTGATAAAGTGATATAGACGTTGATATATATATAGAGATATTGCATAGATATTATATACATATATATCATATACATATATATTTGTATATACATATATAGTCATGCATTGCTTAATAACAGGGATGTTTTCTGAGAAGTTCATCCTTAGATGATTTCATCATTGTGTACATGATAGAGTGTACTTAGACAAACTAAGATAGCTCTAGAGTCACTAGGCAATATAATCTTATGCAGGACTGTGGTCAAGACATCTAACCTTGCTGAAACTCTATTTTTCCCTCCACAGAACTTACATACAATTAATAGTTGACCAAAATGTCACTATGTGGTGCATACCTGTATCTATAGAGTATGAGAGTTGAGATTCAGTATGAGAAATGCACTTGATCATGACTCTGTGAGTACTATCACCAAGTCTATTTAGGTTCATTCTTGTTATATCTAGGATTTGATGATACCTGAACATAATAAAACTCAATTATAGTTGATGAATATTGAGTGAAAATATAATGAATGCCAAAACCAATAAGTGTAATAGAAAAAAATGGTTTGGTTTTGTTTGGTGGAAAGCAGGAGAGGAGCAGGTCACAGGAGCCCTTAAAAGCAAAAGTAGCTGTGGAGCTGGCCCTGGAAGTATACGAGATAAGTTGCACAGAAAGAGGCAGCTGGTGAAAGAAGGAACTCTTTGCCAGAGCAAAGAACCCCCAGCAGAAGCGAGAAGAGTATGGAGGCGTAAAGGCCCTGGGGCTGCTGAAGCTGGGTTTAAGGAAGGAGAGCAAGCTACAGAAGTACGTCAGCCCCAGTGATGCCAGCCTCACTCTTGCCAGGCTGGGAACGGGAGAGGAGTCAGACAAACCCCTGTTTCAGTTCCAGTTCCATCACTTATCAGCAGCAGGACTGTGGTCAAGACATCTAACCTTGCTGAAACTCTATTTTTCCCTCCACAGAACACAGTCATTACCAGTACTTTGGCTTCCAGATTTGTTATGAGGATGATCAGAGATGGTGAAGCATGGGGCACAGAACCAGGCCTAGCAGGTTGGTAGGTTTCAGGTGTAAGTCAGAACATGTTTTTACAGGGAGCCTGACAATTCTGATTCAGGGGCGTATTAGTCAAGTTTCTCCAGAAAAACAGAATCAATAGGATATTTGGGAAATAGAGAGAAAGAGATTTATCAAGAGGGATTAGTTTCTACGATTATGGAGGCTGAGAAGTCCCATGATCTACCATTTATGAGATGCAAGACCAGGGATGCAGTGGTGTAGTTCCAGTCCAAGCCCAAAGGCCTGAAACCAGTGGATCCCGGTGGTAAATGTCCCAGTTTTAGTGCCAAGATCCAAGAACCAGAATTGCCAATGTTCAAGGCAGAAAAACATGGATGTCCCAGTTGACACTAAATATGCAATTCCTCTTTCTTTTTGTTCTAATTCAACCCTCAAGAGATTGGATGATTGCACTAGAAGGAAGATGTTACTTCCTAAGTCCACCAATTCAAATGCTTATATGTTCCCAGAAACAACCTCTTAGACTTAACCAAATATCATGCCTTAACCTAGTCAAGTTCATAAAAGTAAACATCACAAGGTGGCTCTGAGGCTGGCTAGCAAACTGCATGCTAATCGTGGACACTCGTCTCCCCTTTCCTTCAGCAAACACCAGCAAGATATATTACCCTACCCCCAACCCTATATGAAGAGCCAATTCCGCCAAAGAAAGGTAATACGTGCAAAGGATCTGAGCAAACCAAGAGCTGGATGATACTATTTAGGAAAAATTATTAGGGGCAGGGGACATGCCCTAACCCCTGGGAATTCATGCAACCCAGGCACTCACCTCAGCAGGCAGGCATGCTTCCTTTCTCAGTTGGCTTTCTTGTACACACTTTCCTTCTGATGGAGAAGAGGGATTTGGAGTTGACCAGTTGGAGACCCTGATCTGGAGACTACCATGAGGATATTTTCATATCCTTTCTCTTGTCCTGGATGGCTTTCTCTGATTCCAGTGAGCTTTTTTTCATCTTTCTTTCCACCTCCCATGGTGTCTAGCCCAGAGTAAAATGTGAAGCATTAGATCTGAAGTGGAGCTTAATTCTACCTTTATGTACAGAAGACTAAGACTCAAAAAGGGTTATGTAACCTGCCAAGGGAACACACCAAATTAGGAGTGTATTTGCTAGGAAGCTTCTAGACTTTTAAGACTCCCCTGCAGCCTCCCTGATGTCTCATGGGTTAGAATTACAAGTAGAATAGACCTAGTGGGCTTGGTTGGATTGCTGTAAGACTTGCCCTCTAGGTCTGAAGGAAGCCAATTTTCCCTGAAGTGCTGGGGTGCAGGAGAACTGGACAAAGGAAAGGTCTACCAGCAAAGCAGGAGCTGAGGACTGACTGGGATGCAGGCAGCCAACAACCGATGTGCTGCCTGGGTGCCATGCTGGTTCCCAGATTCCTGGAGACAATAAACAAACAGCTTTTGTAGGCATGCAAGGGTCTGTCAGCACTCACTACAGCCTGTTTTTGCTTTGCTCCTTCTCTACCAAGAACCCAGGCACAGAGCTAAACAGCTGGAAATGAAGGCTGTCTGCCCTTGTCTGATTGAGCTAGCACCTTTTCATCACAGAACAGGCACCACAGCCTACTCCACTGTGTACCCCAACCCTTAGCACCACCCCCCAACACATAGATGATACTCAAAACAAGTTGCTAAGTAAATGAATAAAATCCATAAGCCTAGGGTGATTATTCCTCTCTTACAAGATCATAATTGGAATCCAGTATGATCATGTAGAGAAAAGCATTTTGTCAGATGCATGAGGAGGTGTTAATATCTTCAAGATTCCCCTCTCTTCTCTTTCGTCTGCACCTCAAAAAAAAATCCGATTCTGTATAGAAAGTTCCCCCCAGGACTTTCCTAACCTCACTCAGGAAACTTAGGTGCTTCAGAGTAGAGTAGAGAATATTAGAAGACAAGTCCAAGGTCAAAGCCTAGCTTAGTTGGGTTCAGGCTGCTATAAAAAATACCACAGACTGGGTTTAAGGCATAAACAACAAATTGAATGTCTCACAGTTCTGTAGACGGGAATTCCAAGGTCAAGGCACTATCAGGGTTGGTTTCTGGTGAGGCTTCTCTTCTTGGCTTGTAGGTGGCACCTTCTGTTGTGCCCTCACATGGGCTTTCCTCTATATGCACATGGAGAGAAGTAGATCTCTGATGTCTTTTTCTCTTTTTATAAGGACACCAGTCCTATTGCATTAGGACCCCACCTCATGACCTCATTTAATCTTTATTAGGTCCCCAAAGGCCCTATATCCAAATACATTGGGGTTTGGGCTTCAATGTATGGATTTTAGAGGAACACAATTCAGTCCATAACACTAGTCACACTGGATTAGGGCCCACAGTAGTGACTTCATTTTAACCTGACTACTTCTATAAATACCCTATCTCACTAGGTCATTTTCTGAGGTTTGTGGTAAGGACTTCAATATGCAAATTTTGAAGGGATAGAATTCTGTCCACAACAAGGTCTATGGAGGGTCCTGGGGTTGTTACTCTGACCTTGAGACCTTAAACATAGCCTTCTGTGCTATGATCTATGTCACAGCGGAATGTCCTATAGCAAGGGGCTCACTGGTTGACCCAGGAACATTTTCAGATTTCACCAATTAACACTGCTCCTCCTGCTATCACTCCTAGGTTCACTTATCTCCAGCTGTATATGCATCTGCTTTTGCTCTGCTTAGGCCACCAATATAAGGATCCAGTAGCCTGACCAGACTCCAGTTTCTGATTTGCTAAACTTGGCTGTCTCCTGAAGCAAAAGGATCCTGCATGCTCCTTTTTATTTTGTCATCACTCATTAGGATAGATTAGATTGTGCTGTAGTTAAATTGCAAAATCTCAGTCACTTTATAGACAGAAAATTTATTTCTCACTAATCTGTATGTCCAGCACTGTTGGGTATAGAGTTGTTCTCCACATATTCATTTAGGGATCCAGGATAATTTCAATTCTACCATACTATAACTATTATCACTATTTTAGAATTCTCTGCCAGGAGGGTGGGGGGGAGTTGAGAAATACACACCACCTCTTTATTGCTCATATGCCATTTCTGTTATACTCTATTGGCTAGAACTAGTCTTCTCTTCCTGACTCTTTCATGTGAACAGGAAAGGAAGAGATTGGAAATTCTGAGCACTAATAATATCTATAACTTACATCTCTGTAAACCATGATCCTTCCCCAACCAGGAGAGCCCCCATATTCCCTTCTCCCTCTCCCCAAAACAGAATGCATACTTAACAAGCCCAATGAACAGGCAAAATATACTCATTATTTTTGAGTCAATCATTTCAATATATTTCTAATTTGCCTTCCAGTGATGAAAAGGATGACTCTCACTCTCATCTGTCCAGAAATGGGAAGTCCCCTACCTTCCTAGAGACATGTCCTATAGCAAGGGGCTCAATGGTTGAGAGGACCATCAGGGAAAATGTCTCCAGCCTGCTACTGCCCCCCATCCCAAGGATAGCCTTAGCTGGGGAGCACTAACATGCACCAACTATTTACCCTCCTCCCAGGGACCCAGACCCACTTGGCCAAGGGACCCATAGATAAATAATTCAAGCCAGGACACGCTGCTATGCTGCTGCCGTTGCTGGGGGATTTAGTGCACACATCGCTCACGCTCCTCTTGCTGCCACAAGAAAAATTACAAATTGATCCACCAGACGCAACTCCCTGCTCATACTTCTCCTGGGCTGCCATTGCTTCTTCTCTCAATAAGTAATGGCTAAGCTGGTGACAGTAGGATTTAGGTCTGGTATGGGGAGGACGGGGGATGATAGGGCAGTAAGCAGAGAGTATGAGAAGAGCAGACAGAGAGAAGAGGTGAGGCTAAAGAATTAGCTGACCACAGTACAACATGCTGGGATACCCAACCATGAGCTCCCATGGAGAAATAAGGCAAGCATTTTGCTGCTCAGTGGGCAGGGTCTTTGTCTTCTACCTCCTTTAGAGTAAGAACTTAAACTATTATTAGCCACCATTTCTCCAGCCTTTATTTTGTGTTAAAAACTGTTCTGGATGCTAAATGCAACAACTCTTTTGAACTAATTAGAATTGGGCTTGGCTTGGAGTGACAGCAAACCCCAAATAACAGTGGTTTAAGCAAGATAACTCCAGAGGTTAAGCCATCAGAACCCAGGTGCCTTCTCTCTTGTTGCTCTGCCTGCCTGCCCTCCATTTCTAAAGTTGTTTTATGTTACAAGGTGATGGTTCCAGCTCTACTCACAATGATAGACTTGCTGCCATCAGAATGGAAGAAGAAAAGAGCATGAGCCCTCTCTGTAGGGCATTTCCTGGGAGGTGCACATACTTCTATTTGTATTCCATTGGCCTGGCTGCATTGGCAAAAGGGAGCCTGGGAAATGTAGTTCTGATTCCCAGCAGCCATCTGGTCAACTAGCATTTGGGAGTTCTACTACTGTAAGAGATACAGAGAGAAAAGTGACTGAGAGACAACGAGCCTCATCAATCATATCATTCAATTCATGACAACTTTTTGAGGTAGTACCATTATTAAATGCCTTTAACAGATCAGGTAACTGACACACAAAATTTCTACATGAAACCCCCCTATCAAAATCATTCTTATCTTTTTAAGTTACTTAATAAACATTAGTAACATTCTACTTTGTATTAATATTAAATGTTTAACCATCAGCCACAAGAGACTCTGAGCTCCGTGATGGAAGGGCTATACATTTAATTCACCTCTCCCTGGTGCTTAATATCATGCTTGACATAAAGAGAATGTTTAGCAAATGAACATTTGTCACATTAGATCAAATTCAGTCTTTTTCTTTGCTCTATCATCATGGCCCTCATTATCAAGAACTTATTAATTAGCTGTTCCATGCACTTAACTCATAACTAAAGATAAATAAACACCAGTATCCACTGTCCAGGAACTTCTCCATTTAAGAGAATTTAAAATGGAAAGTAAACTATTCACCTCATTCCCCACCCTGTCATTTGGAGAAATGAGACCCCGATCTCCTGGTGGAAGAAAGAGCCTCTGCAGGCTTTCTAGCCAGGAGGAATGAATTTTTGCCCCCCCAGGGAGAGGAGCAGGGTTGCACCCAAGAACATGAAACTGCAGCTCAGCACGCCTTTAAGACCCGCCACCCCCGGGAGCTGACGAAGCTAAGCAGTTCAGGCAGAGTTCATCTTAAGTGACTCCCTCATCACCCCACTCTCAGCCCATTCTTTGCGGCATTTGCAATTTCTCTGCTCCGGGGGTCAAGTCTCCAGTGTGCCCTCCCTGAGTAATTGTGAAATTATTATGGTTGGTGATTTTAATTTAAATTGGATGGAGAAATGTCATACTGCGGTCGACTCATTTGCTATGGATTTTCACTTAACCAAATTGATTAGTCAACCAACTAGACTTAACTTGAGAGTTGTAATCATTCATTATTAGATCTCATTTTTCCCAACGCACCCAGATGATGTCAAGAAATTAAAACTGCAGCAAAAACTTCAGCAGTGTCTTCTCATCAAGGCAGTGGGGCCTGCCTGAGAGGCCTTAGAGACGGGAAAGGCTGTGGAAATCTGTGGGAAGTCATAAGGGCCAAGGGCCTGGGCGAAATGTTGACATGGAAGAATGGGCAAGAGAAATGAGGTGGGAGTTCATCAGGAGGGAGCCAGGAGGAATGAATTTTTGCCTCCCCAGGGAGAGGAGCAGGGTTGCACCCAAGAACATGAAACCCAGGAACTGGTCTGCCCGCCTCCCTTCTCCATGTGTCAAACTTCCACTCACCCTCTCACATAAACCTCTCCTTTGAAACCTTCCACAAGAACCTCAGAGTAATTTCCCAACTTTCCACTCCTATAGTTCACCTCTGTTACAGAAATTTGAATGTTTTCATCTAATTGTTCTTTAAATATCTTTTCTATTTTAACCATAAGCTTCTTAAGGCCAGATTCAGGTTCAATACTGCAGTGTAGCTTCTATCACTGCGCTCAACACATAATAGGCTGTCAATACGTCCTTGCCAATGGATTGAATAGTGAATTGGCTAAAAGACAATACTGGGTTTTAGGCATTGGGATGACCTCCTTGGCAAAGCAAGACTCATCACTCTGGAGTCTTGAAACTGCCCAAGATTGCCCCAAATGGCTTAGCTGCTACAGGTAGGAATCCAGCCTAGAGGTTTAGCATGGACCTTAGGCTGAGTGTGACTTACCTGTATGATACTGCCATCCTGTAAAACTAAACTGATCATCGATGGCTTCAATAACACTAAAGGATATAACCAGAAAAATATTGTCAGCCACTCTGATTCTTCCCTGAACAGACTAACCCAGAACATTAGCTTAGAAGGACACTACTGACTGAAACCTGGACAAAAGAGTTCCCACGAGGGCAAGTGCAGCTTCGTGGGCATGCAATCTGGGTAATCTGTCACAAGAGTCCAGCTGTTGCTGCCATCTTGAAATTACTAATACTTATTGAACAAAAGGATCTGCATTTTAATTTTGAACAAATTATGTAGCTGATCTTGCATATGGTGGAGGGACTTGAGACCATGTCATAAGAATAATGGATAAAGACCTAAGGTGTTTCCTGGAGAAGGGAAGCCTCAGTGTGGTAACATCCAATCTTCCAATGCAGAAAGTCAGTTATGTGGGAGAAGAATAAGGCTGCCTCTGAGCTGTCCCAGGGGACAGAGCCAGAACCACTGGGTGTGAAGTCTTGTTCAGGCTTGGTGTTAATGTTGGCAGGAGAGGAGGGGGAAGTACTCATCACTGACTAAAATTATTGGGAAAAGGCACCAGGATGGTGTTGTGCAGTCTATGGCCACAGAAATTCAAACCCTGACTGTATTTGGCATAGAAGGTTGTAGAGGTGAAGCATCAGACAGGGGTTGGACTGAAAGATTCACAAAACCCATTCCAGTGCTTTGACTTCATGCATCCGTCTAAGTCCATTTGTGCCACTATAACAGAATCCTGCAGGCTCAACAGAATTTCATTGGCTCCCAGTTTTGAAGGCTGGGGAGACAATATCAAGGTGTCAGCATCTGGTTACGGCCTTCTTATCACTTCATACCATGTCAGAAGGTATGTCAATGGTGGGAGGGCAAAAAGAGAAAGCAAGAGGAAGCAAACCCACTCCTACTATGACAGTACGATTCAATCATCAGGGAGGAACCCTCGGACCCAAATACGCCTAAAGGTCCTGACTCCTAATAGCATCACAATGGGAGTTAAATGCCAACATGAATTTTGGAGAGGACAAATGTTAAACCACAGCAGTTTCCGCAGCTAAGCAAACCCCCTCTTGTTCTTCTTCTTAATTGACATATAATAATCATATATATTGTTATGGGGTACAGTGTATATTTATTCCATACATGTATACAATGTGTAATGAGCAAATCAGGGTAATTAGCATTTCCATTTCCTTAAATGTTTATCATTTCTTTGCATTAGGAAACTTGGAATTCTTTTAGTTCTCTATAAAATGTATAATAAATTGCTATGAACTACAGTCACCCTACTGTCCTGTAGAACATTAGATCTTCTTCTTCCAAGGTAACTATATTTTGGTAGCTGTTATCTGACCTTCTTTTATCTCCCCTCCTGCTTACCCTCTGAAATTCCCTGTGACTGTCATTCTACTCTCTACTTCTATGAAATAACTTTTCAAACTTATGAGTGGGAACAGGCAGAGTTATTCTTTCTGTGTCTAACTTATTTCACTTAACATGATGTCCTCAGTTCCATCCACATTGCCCCAAATGGCAGGGTTTTATTCTTTTTTATGGTCAAACAATATTCCATTATGTACTTTTTCTTTCTTTGGTACTGGGGATTGATTGAACCCAGGGCATTCTATCACTGAACTATATCTCCATCCTTTTTCAAAAAATGTTTTATTTTGAGATAGGCTGGCCTCAAACATGCATTCCTCCTGCTTCAGTTACCCAAGTTGCTGAGATTACAGGATACTCCACCTTGCCCAGCTAACATTTTCTTGATCCATTTATCCATTGATGGGCACCTTGGCTGATCCCATATCTGGGCTATTATGAATAGTAGGCCACCCTCTTTCTAAAACAGAAAAGAGCCAAGTGAAAGGGAGAGGAGTGGAGGTGGGGAGAATCGACGGTCTGGGGTAAGTAGATATGGACCTCTAATGCTTGATTTATGACAGGTGCAGCCAGAGGTTGAAGGTGATGGCCTCATAGTTGAAGCTCCCCCTAAGAGCATTCTTGACTGGTTCTTTCCTGATGTCCATCGGGGAGATTTAGCCCCCATGGACAGGGTTACAGGTCAGTGCTTTTCTACCATGCTCCAGCCAATAAACATACTCCAAATGAACTGAATCATCCACCCAAGGCATATGTAGGAGGGAAAGGAGCTAGTGAGGAGTGGCTAAAGATAAGTTACACCACGATGGGCCCCCAGAGTTGCCCTAGGTGGCTGTGATCCAGAAAGATCCAGGGAGTCTCAAGACATGAAAAATAAGTTCCGGGCCAATCGCTTCCTTCCTGGCTCCTGGAATCATTTTTCCAGCCCTGCTGTCTGCATACCCCATGGGAGCTATTCATTAACGAGGGTGAGAAATGCCTAAATTACACCTCTGGTTCATGTCCAACTCATTCAGATGGTAAGAAAGTGAGATAACTCACTCCCGCATCATTTCGATTATTATCATCGAGTCATTTCCCCTTCAGCACAGAGAAGCCATTGACTGAAGGACCCAAACTGCACCCCTCCCCCCTCATTTCTGCATCCCACACCTGACCTCTGGGTCCCTCCTTTTCATTCCTACGTTTTTTTTTTTTTTTAAATGAACAGAACCTGTGTTTCCTCCTTCCTACCTGGATACCTGATCTTATCTGTCTCTGCCTTGTTACAAGATCAACAATATTAAGCGCCTTCCTTTCCACGATCTTTTCCCAGAGGAGGGCTCCCACTCACTGGGGAGATTGACAGTAAAATTGGCACCCGCCTCTTTGCCCCCCCCCCCAACCCCCACCACCACTCCAACTTCAGATGGACTCTGAAAACATCATTTAGGGGAAAGGAGAAGGGGGGAGAGAGGAAGGGGTGCTGAACAAAGGTTTTATTCAAACTCTTGCATGCTAACATCTCCAAAAAGCTTTTAACAGAGACCATCATTTCCCTCCAAGAATCAATGCATTTTAATTCATACGAAGATATTTGTCTGCTGTTCCCTTCCTTCGAGGCGCAGAAGCGCGTTTAACAAAACAAGTCAGCCTCGCGTAGAGACAAACGCGCTGGCTTCTCCCTGAAATTACTGGAAGTTCATTTTCAAAAGCCGTCCTGTTTTCTGGGAATCAATGCATATCAACTAAAATCAATAGCTTCTCCGTGCGGATGGGCTGAGACACCAAACTGATCTAGCGTTCCAGTGCATTTGTATCCAAATCTAGACATTCTCAACAAGTCAATGAATTTAAACGTCTGCCAGTGTCTTTTCACTTAAAACTAATCTGTTTGCTGATCGGACTGTACATTTCCAGGGTGCGTAGTAATATACTCTGTGTGTTTACCAGATCCAATGTACATTAACTCAAACCAAAATATTTCCACTTAAATCGAGTTTGTCCCAACTTCAGCAAGGCTCATAGGAATTAACTCTAGGCCTGATCTCTAAGAGGACAAGACTTCATTCCCTTCCTCTGGCTCCAGGGGGTGGTCTTACTGGTGTAACTAATAGGTTCTGGAACAAAGTGCTTCCTGCTTCTCTACACCATAAAACTCTAGGATTACAACGAACACTGAGGCATTCATTGGGTCTCCCCCTCTGCCTTCCAAACTCCCCTCTTCTGCTTCTAGAAATCACCTAGGAGAGTCTCTGGGTGGTCATTCCTATATGACATGATGTCCAAGCAAGGACTGTCCCAGCCTGCCACTTGTTGATCACCTGCTAGATTTAAGGCTCCTGGAGATCAAAGGAGTGAAAAGCTGTCCTGATGTCCTGATGTTCTGGTGTATTTTCTCTGTGGTGGAGTGTATGGTCCATGTTTGCATGGTTAGCCAACAGATGTTTCTGAAGCACCTACTTGTCCAGATTCTATGCCAAGCACAGGGAGTCCATGATGACAAAGTCCAGACAAAGCCCATTCCTTGCCATCCCCTCCAAGAGAATCAGCACACACACACACACACACACACACATACACACAATTATTAACCACATGTGTGTGCTAAAGACCATGGGGCTGAGGCAGGGACAAGGTGCTAGAGGAGCAAATAATAGCATCTAAACTAGAAATGGGCAGGTGACAGGGCAGGGGCCATATTTAGAACACACCAGAGCTGAGCCAATACTGCCACCTTCGCTTACAATAGTTTATTCACCTTCACAAGTCAGAAGGAGTTTAGTAACTCCTTATACTCCATTTTGCAGGTGAACAAACTGAAACTCACAGGTTGTTTGACAGCTCTGTAAGATAACTGGCAAGTGACACTCATCCTATGGGGACACATTAGCAAGTGGCAGATCCTAGGACTCTCAGACCCAAGGACCCACACTGTCCCCACTATGCCACCCACCTCTAGCAAGTGAAGTGAGTTAACCCAAGTTTTCATGTGTCCCCACCAGCAAGCCAGACCACAGAGGCAGTGGGTGTGTCTGGATTTAGAAGAGGAAGGGAGCTGAGGGCTCAGGTGGGTATCAGCCAAGACTTCATGGGAAACGCAACTCAGGAACCAAGTCAGAGAAGTACTAAGGAAGGGAATAGTCCCAGGCAAGAGACACATATGGAGCAAATCCACAAAGATAAGAATAAATACTGACCTAGAGGGGAGGAGTGAGGAGACCAGCTGAGGCTCCGCAAGTGGCTTCGGGTAGGGGAGTCACAGGAGATGAACCTGGAGAGGGAATGTGACCCAGGTTCTGGAACATCTTGACCCTCTCACTACAGTTGTGCCTTTGATTGGCTCCCACAGCTGCTGCTGGTCTTCCAGAAGCCAAGAGGGGCCAAGAAGGCACGGCAGGCCCCTAGGCCAACCTAATCCAGACCTCCCTCCGTTCAGCAGGGTCCCTCTTCCTCAGCTACCCAATATACTAGCAGCTGGGGGGATGCTGCAGAGGGAGGCTGCTCCCAGCCGCAGCCTCAAGGCATCACCATGGAGACACTACACAGGCGCCAGCCACACAAAAGGAGCTGAGAGGCTCCTAGCTCACCTGGGACCTCAGCTAAGGAGGAGGTGGCAACAGTGTTTCATTTTCTCTCTTCTTCTTGCTCTCTCTAAAAAAAGAAGAGGGAATTTTCCCAGACAAACAAACCCCACCCTGCCCCTCCAAGGAGGTGGGGAAGCCCTTCCAAGGTGGCTGACCTCTTTCTGAGAGAAGAGAGAGCCCCAGGTTTGGGTCCTACAACAGGACATTCATGGAAGAGAAAAGGGGTGGAGAAAAGGGCCAAAGGGAAGTCCCTGGTTGTCCCACTGTCTCCCATCCCGGGCAGGGCCAGCTCAGGGTCATGTAAATGTAACATGAGTGTACGCTGAAAACTTCACACTCATTCACTTTGGACTTTTATAATTGACTATGAGGCTGGGTCTTTTATAAGAGGATAAACAACACCCACTGGGATCTCCAATGTCCTCAGCCCCATCCCCACTCAATGGTCCCATCATGGATCAAGATCCCATCGCAGCTGGCCCCCACCCAGCAGCTCAGGAACCTGCCTGCATGAGGAAGGACCAGGTGTGTCCTCTGGATGGTGGGAAGGGACAGAGGAGGAAAGGGCCAAGGTGCCAGGAAACCCAGGAACAGGCAGGGCCACCAGATGTGGAAAGAAAGGCTGTTGCCTGTGAGCAGAAGGGAGGTGCTGGCTTGCTCCTGGCAAGCAATCTTCACACACGCATTGTCGTTCTCCTCTGCAAAGGGGTGAGAAGAGGGGCGGGGGAGAGGTGGCTCCGAGAGAGGGAGCAAGCAGAGAGGTGAGAAATCCAGCATCTTCAGACCTGCCCACACTGCTGGCTCCTCCGCTGTGTACAATACTTCATCTCACAGTCATTAGAGAGAGCCTGCAGGATGGATGGGAGCCGGACACCCCGAAGGGTGGAAAATGAAGAGAAGAGATGCAGACGGAGATAGACGTGCGCCTGAACATCCAATATCTTGAAACAGACGGGCACCAGCCTGGTGCTGTCCCAGCCCCCAAGACCCAGATTCCTGGGGGTGGCCAGTGGACAAGCTCCAGCGTCACTCCAAAATCCCAAGTGCACTAGTGGACGAGCTGAGTGTCACTCCAAAAGCCCAGGGGCACCAGTGGCCAACGCCCCCATGTCTGCTCTGAAGTCTGTTACTCTTTCTCTTTTCTCCCATAACAGAAAGGGACTCAACTTCCCTTACAGTTCGATGAAGACCCTTCTAGTTCATGATCAAAGAGCTGTAAAGTGGGAGGGGGAGTCAGGCGTCCTCTTCGTAGGTGGAGTGCTTGCTACCAGCAGCGTAAATTAGCTCCAGCCTGCTCCGCCTTGCAAATGCTCCCATTGCACTCCAGTAAAAGCCAAAGTGCTTCCATTGAGGCCTCATAAAACACCCCTCCAACCCATTACCTTTCTGAACTCACTGGGTATATTGCCTCGCACCTGCTCTCACCCATGCTCAGGGCCAACTCCATACTCATCAAACACATCAGACACTTTTGGGGCTCAGGACCTTTGCACCTGCTTCACTCTGCCTGGAACACACAACCTGCATATCTTTGCACCTCATTCCCTCAGGCCTGTTTCAGCCCTTCTTGGTCATCCTATCTAAAACTGCAGCCAATCCCCAAATTCCTAAACCTCTTCCCACATTTGTTTTTCTTAGCTTTTACCACCATCTTGATTTGTTTATTGACCTCTTTGTTTGTCTCCATCCCTCATTGAAGTTCACACTCCCTTTAAGTGGAGTTTTTTTACTCTTTTGTTCACTGTTGTATCCTTGGCACCTAGAAGCATCTTAGCAGATGATAGGGCTCAATAACTATTCATCAAGTGAAAGAAACATCCTTACCACTGCCCCCTTGACTTCCACTCAAACCTGTATAAGCAGCATCCCCTCTAAATGCCTCTGAAGGTACCAACCTTCCTGGAGAATTACTTGTCTTTTGGATCCAGTTGAGGCTGAACAGGTGCAAGATGGCAGGGACCAACAGAATGAGGATCCAGAGAGGCCAGTGTGTGGATGGGAGAGATAATCTGGGTGGCAATCCCCAACGGCATCACCACCATGTGCAAACAGCAAATTGGACTTGCTCACTAGCGTCTCCTGCAGTGAGGACATACACGCTTGCACACATGTACACACACACAACTCAGTTTCCTCCCCTGGTCATTGAGACCTGAGGGGAAAAGCCACAGAGTCAGCAGACTTGGGTTCTAGTCTCTGAGCCATCACCCTCAGGCCCTGTACCCTTCACCATCAGCAGTGACATCTCTAAGGGTCCAGGGTGGTGCCAGGTGTGAGCACTTTGTACCAATCATCTGCTGAAAAGCACCCTTAATGCCTGCACAACTTGCTGTTTGCTGCCTAAAGCTGGTGTGTGTGTGTGTGTGTGTGTGTGTGTGTGTGTGTGTGTGGTGGGGGGGGGCATGCAGTAATGAAGCAGCAAGTGCTCTTTGTGGTGGGCGGAGTGATCACCACCCAGAATGCAAAGGCAAAGCATCAAATGGGTCCAGCTGGGTTGATTTCCCGCTGGAGTAGATACCTTTTGCAAATCTGGATTAATAATGAGTGCCAGGCGTGGGTGCAGTCCCCATCTACCTACCTCTGGGCTGGGCTGGTGAGCCCAAGGACAAGGGCCCTCTCCTGTTTCCAGCTGACTGGCAGATGCCCATGATGCTGGGAAGGTGGCCTGGAAGGCGCTGGCCAGAGCCTGCCTGGCTGCAGCGGCACCCTTTGCCAGCTGGGCTAACTGGGCATTATTTATAATTGAGCTTATCGTGTGCGACTCTCACTGTCACTGTCGGTTAGAACCATTTGATGTCGTTGAGCCTTTGGAAAAAGGAGAAGAGTGGGAAGAGGCAAAGGCAAGAGAAACAAAAGGAGTTTCGTAGCAGGACTTCAAAAAAGCCAAGTGTTTGAAAAGATCTTTGCAAAGGTTCTGACCTACTTTGCATGCGGATAAGCCATCTTCTTCGCTTTAAAAGAAAAAAAAAAAAATCCCGCACAAAGTGGCCACAGCTCTATTCAGGAGAGCCAGGGCTGTGCTGCAGAAAGGGGCTGTAGTGCTGTAATCAGAGGCCATTTAGGAGCCATGATTTGGGTAATTATATAAGATTTCAGCTTCTCTTCTTCCAGGGCCATGCGAAGATGGGGTTGCCAGAGCGAGACAGCCAGGGCTGAGACAGTCAGTGCCCGGCAAGCTGAGCTGCAGGAAGCCAACCTCTGTGCTCTGAGTGAGTCACACCCCCACCAGGTGCAGACCTGGCTCTGACACCTCCAGGCTACACAGCCTTGGGTCCTCCCCTATACTCCGAGGGGCTAACTTTTTCCATTATATGCCTAAATGCATCCATGTGCGCAAGTAGACGTTCTCAGTCCAGTGCCTGGCACATATTAGGTGCTCAATAATGGTGACTGTCCTCTCTGTTTTCTAGAATGAGTTGAGAGGAGGTATCCCTTCCTGCTCCTGGACCAACCAAGGGGCCAGCTCCACAGCTGAAGACACCCATCCTGAAGAGGGCCCCATGGAGTCTGACATCAGAGCAACAGGAAGTGTGGGTGAGGCACAAGGACATTCTGCAGAAAGCAGGTGGCAGTGGGGACCATCCTCCTCCACCCCACCACTCCTGTTTATGGCTTTATAACCCCAATGGTCTAAAGAGTTCAACACCCTGAACTAGGACTGCTAACCATATTTAAGGAAAATGAGAGGAATTGAGATAGAGATTAGAAGGAACTGAGGAGGAGGATTACTGAAAGGCTGGGTTCATTATTTAATTGTCATTTAAATAATGCATGGCATTATTAATCCTCATAACAATCCAATGAGGTTGGCACTGTTAGGAAATATTACCATTCCCATTTTGCAGATGAGGCAACTGAAGTTTTGAGAGAGTACGTTGTTTATAGTCCCACAGCTAGTCCATGGGGCCTGTGTCTGAATGAAGAGTCTGGGCTCTCAGCGGCTTTATATTATCTCCAAAGCCTCTGCTTGCTTACACTCAATGAATATGTGATGAGCACCCACTGTGGGTGCTGGCTCCATCTCAGGCACTGAAGATGCAAAGACCAACATCAACCACCACAAGAGTTGGCCCTGGTGGCGCCCCCAGGATCAGCATTAGGTGGGGTGTCAGCACCACGCCCCAGCCTACTCCCTGCAAGGTGTGAGCCTGCTTCAGAATGTACTCAGAGGATGCAAATCAGCCCTTCTAATCTCAGTCAAATTCAAGCGTCGGAGGGTAGGTCAATCTCTTTTGAAAATCTAATCATTTCATGAATTCCAAACAAAGATGAAATTAATTGTGGATTATCCTTTGGCTTTAGGTTACTGTGGCCTCTGAATGCAGTTATCGAAAGCTCCTCTGCAAAGGGGCTACAGCTGTCTTCCTGGGCCCTGGTCAGCAGAGCTCTTGAGCATTAACCTTCCTGAAACCTGTGCAGGCCCCTTGATGGGGCTCCCATGACTGCCCTGGGGTACAGATGGGTCCCCCTGCCCTCATCCCTTTGCTTCTCATCTAGGGGGCATCTGATCCAATGAGAGCACAGAAGTGCCAGAGCTTGGCTAATCTCTAACCTTCCAAATTCTGGCAGACTCAGCCCCCAAATAAAGAATGCCCCAACATGGAAGCTCAGGGTACATGAGCAAGGATGTCCCAAGCTAAGAAATGCACATGATTCTTGATCCAGAGTTTTTTCAAGGAATTATCATATAAAATTCTTACACACTGTGCACTGACATGCTTAAGAATGCATGGCTCAGCACTGCTTATAACAATAAAAAAGCTCAAAATTACCTATGATGATGGAATCATGAAACAACACCATGGTACAGCTATATTTCAGAATACTAGATGGCTGTGAAAAAGAATGAAGAGAAATCATAGACACCAACAAGAAGTTTTCAAGATAAATTCAGTAAAAACAAAACAAAACAAAAACAAAACAAAAGTAAGCTGCAAAACAATATGCTTGGTATAGTATTATATTTAAAATAAACAAAATCTGTGTATGGGGGAGTGTATATAATTTCAACTAGGATACATATATCCTCCCTTGTAACACACGGCTTGCAGAAGGATAAATTCCCAGCTTTTGACAGCTTCCCCCTTGGCCTGGTTCTCTCTCTGAATCAGGTGGAAAGAGTTGAAAGATTCTAAAAGAAGAAGACTAGTTGGGCCCTTGACCACAAATGACCACAATCTTAGTCCTTAGCTCCCTGGCCTCCCCAACTGCACCTGAGGGCATGGGGGTAGAAGGATGGGAGGGGTGTCAGTTCCTAGAAACCAGCCCCATTCTAGCCTCTTTCTCTGTCATTGCCTGAATGCTTCCACCTACCATGGAGGGCATCCCCTGGTCTCCTAGTCCCTGCCCCACCCAACTCTACCCACCTGTGAGAGGATCAAGGCCAAGTCCATGATGTTAGCCAGTGGCAGTCATAGCAGAACTTACCCTTGGAAGATCCAGTGGGGACAGAATGTAGACAAAACGCAGATCCTAGGATGTGCCTCTCGGGGACAGATTGCACAGTTGCAGCCCTTGACCCCCGTGACCTTGTTGCAGTGAGAAGCCCTAGCTCCTGGCCCAGATGCCTGGCAGGGCCCCAAGGAAAATGCAGGTCTCCAGGCTAGCCCTTCCTGATCTGTTCTGTGGCCCAAAGAAATAGTTTTCTTTAACTCATCATGAAAAAAAAAATTCATACCATCTTCAACAATTCCAAAAAAACCTCCTATTGTCTTCATCGTATCTCACAGTAAGTTACATTGGGTAGATATGAGGATCCCATTTATAGGTGAGTGTTAGGGTCTGTAAACAAGTCAGGATGGCGCCTGGCATTTTGCCAGAGGGAGTGGTTTGTGAGGTGGCGCCAGCGAGCTATTAAGTGTGGAGATTCCTTATTGGTTGACTGCTGTATCTAGTTTATGTTAATTAAGATAAGCTGTGTGGAATGTATAAATACCCCTCCTGTCCTACAATGAATGGCTCCCACTCCTGCTGTATCAATGTACACAAGTTGCTCGTCACCCCCCGGTTATTTTGCTGCAGCCGGACTGCGGCAGGTGAGAAACAGTGGTCTGTGGCCACACAGAGTCAAGGGCAGAAATAAAATCCACAAAAACTGACTCTTGTTCCTGACTCCTTTTCCCACAATCCAGGCCTGGCCTCAGCAGTGCGGTCCTTCCCTGACTCAGGCAGCAAGACTGCACTGCCAAGATTATCCCTGCGACTGTCTAATGGCATCAAAGGGATTGGACCACAAGACAGTCTTTTTTTTTTTTTTTTTTTAAAGAGAGAGTGAGGGGAGAGAGAGAATTTTAATATTTATTTTTTAGTTATCGGCGGACACAACATCTTTGTTTGTATGTGGTGCTGAGGATCGAACCCGGGCGCGCTGCATGCCAGACGGGCGCGCTACCGCTTGAGCCACATCCCCAGCCCCACAAGACAGTCTTTAGAAAAGGAAGTTAACGCTTTTCCAAAGGCTTAGAATAATATAATATTCAAGATTCCCTGATCCTGTTCTTTTACATTGAGAGATGCGGGATCTGGAGTGGTTAAGCAACTTGTCCAAGGTCACAACGCAAACAGACCTAGAGTTTGCCCTTGGGTTGGACCCAAGTACCGGATTGTGGGCTCACAGGAGCTCAGCTCTTGCCCTCCCTCCTGGCAGAGCCTGGGCAGGGCCGGGGTGGATGGCATTTTCTCACCAGTCATCTTGGAGCATATGGTGGGACGGGGGGAGAGGCAACTTTGCACTCCTCTCGCTCATTCGCACATGCCTCCTGCAGTAGCAGAGACGTGTGAAGGATTTTCAGTGAGAAGATTGTAAGTGTCTGACAGAGCTCTGTGATGAACCGCACCCCCTCCAGGCAGGCCTGCTCAGACGATGCCAGGGAGCAGGGCAGAGGAGGAAGACATCCCACTCCTGCCCCAGCTGGAAACCCATAAGCAGGGATGGAATTTGGGGTCCCCACTGCAGCCTCTACTTCTCCAGTCCCTGCTCTATGCTAATCTGAACTCTGAGACATCCTGGGAAGAGCCCTGAATGGGAATCCAAGAGGCCCAAGTGTCAGCCTCAGCTCCGAACCTATTCCTGGGAAGCCTTGGCCAAGTTACCTAAATGCTCAGGTGTCTGTAGTCCCATCTAGGAGGGAGGCGATTGGACCAGGTCAGCTGCACCACACCATGCTGTGCCATTGTGGGAAGAAGAGAATGAGAGAAGTGAAAATGTAGACCTCTGAAAGACATCAGCTGAACGGCAGGCAGCACATAGCCTTCCTGAATCACCCACTGCATTCTAGAAGCCCAGCTCGGGGCTCCCAGAGCCTTCCCTTTGATCCTCACAACAATCTTTGAGATACTATAATTATCTTCATTTTCTAAATGATGCAACTGAGGCTCAGAGACATTAAGTAATTGTTTGAGGTCATACAGCTTATAATCAGGGAAGTTACAACTCTCTGGCTTCTCTCCCTCACACTCCCATTGCACCCACCACATACACACACACACACACACACACACACACACACACACACACGCTGCCTGGAGCCTGAACCTTCCAGCTGGTGTCTGCACAGATGCAGTAAAGACTCCCTCCTTCCCTGGTCAGCCTCCAGGACTAGCCCTCCTCCCTGGTCAGCCTCTAGGACTAGCCCTCCTCTGATATCAGTGTAGCCCTAACTTTCTGGCCCATTCCCAACTGCATAGGCTCTTGACAGAGCACAAGTTCCAATTCTTGCTGCAGAGGAAATGGCTCCATTCCCCATGATCTCATTATTCCCTTCCTACCTTTTGCCCCAAATCTTCCTCTGGCCTCCTCCAGGCTCCTGCTCATTCTGCCTCCAGCTGGTGGCCTCCCTGGATCCCCCACCTTCTCACCCACTCTATGCTCTCTCTTACCTCTTCCTGCTCCTCTGATTTTAATTCCCTTCCCACTGTCCGACCTGGGCTTCTTGGGCTCCTGGCTCCTGGGCGCGCTGATGCCTCCAGTCTCTCTTGGTGTTGTGGAAGTGCCATATCTTCCCGAATATGAAGTTTGGCCTTGGGGATCCAGTGAGGGGCTGACTGGTGGGCACCGGGGCTCCCACAACTAGCACCTGGTGAAATAATAGATGGGAACAGGCATCCATGCGGGCTCAGCAATGGCGACTTAAAAAGTAGGATGGGGACAGGGACAGGGTCCCCTGGGGAATGGAGAAAAGAGGAATTATTAGGGGAAGCAGAAGATGACTGAGGCTATGGGGGAGACTGGGGATGGCTCCAGAAGGGTGGGTGTGTAGGGGTGTGTGTGTGTGTGTGTGTGTGTGTGTGTGTGTGTCTCAGAGAGAGAGAGGGAAGGGAGAGAGTAAAAACGCTCATTTCAAACACTAGCTTTTGAAGTGACAGAGGGATTTTCAAGTGAAAATCTGTCTGGGAGGTTAGAAAATGGGCGTGAGCACCAAGGAAGTGTGGGCCAGGGGCCAGGGGCCCTCGTTATGCCTTGAACACTGAGCTATCTGAGGCCCAGACCAAGTCTGCATGCCCCAGCTGAACCCACCCCACCAGGGGCCTGGTTCCACAGGCCTCCATGCAAGCGAAGTTGCTGAATGAAGGCAAATGTTCCTCCCGAGAGTGGCCCCTATGCAGACCCCCAGGGTGGCCAGGGTCATCATGTAATCACTAATGACGAGGCAGAGGTGTGGGACAGACCCCATAGGCAGTGGCACTGAGGGTGGTCATCAGGGTCAGCCAGAGCCACGGGAACTGAGGACGGGAGGAGCACAGGGAAGGAAGTGTGGAGATGACAGGTGACCTTGGAAGAGGCTCAGCAGGCAGAGGACTCTCGGGGAATGAATGGGAAGTGGCAATGGGGACTTAGTGGGGAGAGAGAGGGAGAGGCGGGTAATCAAACGTTAGCTGGGAAAGGTAGTCAGAAAGGTCACGATTGGTTGGTGCTTTGTTCCACTCAACTGACACTTACTGGATGCCCATTATATGCTGGGCTCTGTGCCAGGCAGTGGCACCCAGGGAAGAATAAAATCACTGCACACGGCAGCAGGAGGGAAGCCAGCACTCATGATCCAGGGGGTGCTGCCCCTCTGGGAGACAAGAAAAGGCCCTGAAGATGCCTGGGACAGTTAGCATGGTGCCTGGGCAGGAGGTCCACGCAGGAGACAGAAGCCTCTCCATGCCACAACCCAGCTGCCTTCAGTCTTCATCAGAACCTCCAGACAACACATCTGCTTCCCAAGGCCTTAGAGCATTCTAGAGCCCAGGCAGGATGAGAGAGTGTGGCCAACCCTCTCCCTGGCTCTTAATCCCTTTCTCCTTGTGGCAGAATTTCTCCCAGATCAGGGAACACCATCTACGTGATATCCCCTGTCCCCCACACACATGTGCATGCATGCACACGTGCACACATACAAGGGAGCACACAGCATTGCAGCTTAAGAGCAGCAAGCACAGAAAGCAGAGACACTTCTACCCTGGAGTGTGCCTCTGAGCAGACGTGGCAGGTGGGGAGGAGGGGAAGCAGCCCCCTGCACCTCCAGAGTCTCTGTCCCCTCTCCAAAAGAAGAAAGGCACCTTCCCTTCCCCTGCCTGTTCCCAAATCAATCCCGACATCTCCTTAAATCGAAGTCAGCCACAATGAAAGGGTGGTGCAGAATTTTGTTTACCAATCCTGGCGTCTAATTAAAATTAGCTGATGGTTCTTCTAGTTGGTTTTTGTTCTGACTATTTTTAAGCCGGAGCTGCTAGATCAGTGCAGCCACTAGTAAGCTGTCAAATCAAATTTTCAAAAGCAAATTGCTTTTATAATTAATTTAATTATTATTACGGCTCCCAGTTTTGTGTTGCCTTAATGAACACAATCAGGTTTCACCCTCTGCCAACCCCCCCCCGCCACACTCAGCACCCCCTCACTTCCCCAGACCCACCTCCCACCTCTCCATCCAACATGGGCAAATGGAAGGGGAAGGAAGAAGAAAAGCCGGCACATCTGAGCCCCTTCCCCTCCCCCAGTAGCCACCTCCCCACTCACACCCTCGCCCTCAGAGTGAGTAATTAAACTTGGGTTCCCTGTTATGGAATCAATGGTACATGTTTTAATTACCCCCAAGCCTACCCAGGCATCTTCACACGCCCCGCCCAAGCCTGTGAGTCTGTGTGGGTTGGGGGGACAGTTGAGAGAGAGAAAGCTCTTCTATGACACTGACAGCGGTCTGTCACCTGGGGTCTGGCATTCACTGGGGAACTGTCAGTTACTAAGGAAACTAAGAGGGAGAGAGGAAGGGAGGGAGGCGGTTAGATCCAATTTTGGGTGGCAAGTGTGAGGCATAAAGATTTCGGCCCCTCCTTGCAACCTAGCCTGAGTGAAATCTTGGGGGCCAGGCAGGGGGCTGATACAGACAAGTCAACACCAGGAGGTCACCCCTCTCAGGAGCCCAAGGCAGGGCAAGGGTCTCAGATGCAGCAAGCACCCAGCTGTGTGTATGCATGTGTGTGTATGCATGAGTGTGTGTGTGTGTGTGTGTGTGTGTGTTCCATCCAAGTGCACTCAGCTGCTCATCCCCAGGTCTGGGTACACCTGCTTGTGTGTTTGGGGCATTTCTCGATTTTTTTTTTGTTTGTTTTCCTTCTTCCTTGGTTTGCAATTTATCTCATTTCCATCCTTTCCTTTGTCGTTTTTTTGTTCTTCTATTATTTTTTTCTTTTCCTTTCTCTTTCTGTGCGTGCCTCTCCCTCCCTCCCCCCCCCATTTATTCTTCTGTCTTTCTCTTTCCCTGTATCCCTCCACTCCTTTTTACTGTTTGTTCCTACTCCCTCCTCCCCTGCCTGTCTCTCCCTGCCTCTGCTTTGATTCCTTTGTGTCTTGTGGGTCTCATTCAGACTTTTTTCTGTGGATCCCTACGCATGAGAGACCCCAGCCAAAGCCTGAGCACCAGTGCCCTATATGACTCCCCAGGTGGGCGTGGCTCCTGCCCACAGAGGCAGGGTCCAGGCAGGAGCTGGCATGGTGTGTCAGGGAAGAGAGCCTCAGTCAGGTGCTGCAGGGACGGGGAACAGAGTCCACAACCCACACAAGCCATTGCTGTTTCTGTCACTGGAATTGAAGGCAAAGTAGAGACCAAGAGAGGGGCGAGGACTGGGGTCTGGAGGGAATGAAGCCACTCCAGGCCAGGGGAGCACAAAGCAAGGCCCAGGAGACAGGGCTGGTCTCTGGGACTCCAGACTTTGGGGAGGACACAAAGATGCCACAGAAAGAGGTGAGTGAGTCACCAGCCTTGATTTAACATGGGCCTGGCTGGTGACAGGGCAGGGCACTCTGGATGCCACTCAGGAATTCTAGGAGGTCCCAGGCTCCAGGAAGAATCTGTCCTGCCTGAGACAGTGGTGCCAGGTGTGGGTGAGCCTCCCCTGTCTTCCAAAGACCCCAGGCTTTCCACTCGTTCCCAGCAGGCCCAGGCCAGGACTGCACCAACACCCCTTTCTCTCCCTATGGTCTCTTCCTTTCATCTCATTCTCAACTTTTCTCCTTGGCATTTGGGTCTTTTCCTGTCCCATCCTGGTACAGAGAGGGTCCTGGGCTCAGGGGCAACTGGACCCTGATTCTAGGGGTTCCTGGGGAAAGCCCAGGGCACAGAAGGGACTATGCTACTTCCCACAGAGGTCAGAGGGTAGGAGCAGGGCCTTGTAAGAAGGTCCAGGTGGCAGATGGGGGGCAGGTGAGGTACTGCAATAATGAGGTATTCACCTTGCCTACAAACAGGGCCAGCCGCCTAGGAGTTACCTTTCCCTCCAGAACCAGGGTCCTGAGAATGGCTCCAAAGACATTAGGTCCCTTTCTGCTCCATTAGCCTTCCACCCAACCCACGTACAAACCCAAGGGAAGCAAGTCAGCCCTCCCTACTCCAGGGGGCGCTCGCTATCCAATAGCATCAGCCTGGAGGCTCTTACAGGGAATGGAGGTGCTCTTGGAACCAGAATCCACAGGAACCCAATGCCAATTTGAGAAGTTTCAGCCCCGCTTCCGAAGCCACACACACTGGTCTCAACAATCACAGGACCGCTGGTTGATTTGGCATCCTCCGACCCCTCTGGCCATTGCCAGGTAAATGCTCCGGATAAGTCATCTGTGTAGAGCAAGCCTGCCACCTGGTGGTGAGGCCACCCAACTACAGGCTGGGGCTCCTGAGGGTGGCTCTGTCCAGCGCTTTGGGTCTGCAGTCAGGGTGCCTTCTGGCTCCTCCAGTGCCAACCCCTGAAGGCAGCGCCATCTCATTGAGACAGCACAGCGCGCCTCCAAAGGCCTTTCTAGGCTGTCTGAAAGAATTTGTAGAAGAAGAAAAACAGAAGATAGGGGTCTCAAGGGCTAAGGTGGGGAGCCTGTGGAGATAGCCTGAATGACTATGTTTTAGGCTTCTAAGCCTATTTCTGTATTTCTTCTCTGTACACTGATGAGAAAAAAGCGTTCGGAGCAGTGGAGAGGCCAGAACCTGGATTGCACCCGTGGATCCACCACTGCCTACCAATGGGGCAGATGGTGGCTCCTTTTGTGGACACAAAGCCCCTCCACAGGAGCAGGGACACAGACAGGCCAGAGATGGCCCTGGTCTCAAGAGTTCATGGACTAGAGCCAAGGTGGATCCAACAGAGCCGACTCTCGGATTGATGGCATAGGGCAGGAAGGGCCTTGGAGTCAGCCAGTCCAACAGAGGCTTTGCCAGAAGATTGGTGGGACCTGGGCAGTTTTGTCTTCATGGCTTCCTCCATACACACAAAACTTCATATTAAAAGTTATACTTTATGACTGCTTTGGTATAAAGATGACTATTATATGTTGGAACATTTTCCATTGTCAACTTAAGTATTCTTGGTTTTTCTTTTGTCTTCAAAAGAAATAAAAATTTTGTGTGTGCCTACTTTGCTTAATGAACAAGTAGACCCAGAATCCAGCATTCCTCGCATATGAGGAAATCAAAGCCCCAAAAGGGTCAGATCCCTGTTCGACCTCACACAGGGGCTAGTGTCCGGCTGAGACTAGAAGCAGGTCTTTGGCTTCCAGGGTAGGACTCCTTCCATGACCTATTTAGCCATTTTCAAAAGGTATAAAAATCTTAACCCCCTAACAGCTCAAACCATAAGCCCCCTCATCCAACCCCATAAGGCCCTAAGTTGCCCACAACATGAAAACCCCAGCTGAAATCTGCTTCTCCCTCATTCTGGGCAGTGACCCTCCCTCCCAGCCCTGGGTCTGCAGCCAAGTCGCCACCACCACCGCAGCTCTTTGGCCTGCTGTCTTATTAATTCCTAATTTCCAATTTGCAAGAAGAGAGAGCCTTAAACCTCCATCTCACCAGCCCAGCAATCACACAGATGATCCAAGTATCTCTGGACAGCCTTTAATTTATTTCCCAGCGCACGCGGGCACTGCTGAGAGACTTGATGGCACCAGCTTAAACATAATAAATTACTCAAGTACCAGAGATTAGTTAATAAAGCTCCAGGCTCCCTCCCAGCCCCTGCTGACTTGGTCTGCCACACCAAAGATTCCTTTGAAGATGCCCAACTGGAAAGGCAGGGGGCTCAATGGTGATTGTCCCCAGGTCTGAGTCAGCTATCTAGCTGTCCTCAGGTCCCTTGGTGCCAGGCAGAAGTTGAAATGAAGGTGGAGAGGCAGGGGCCCTGGAAAAACCCAGGGTGGACTCAGGATTCTTCTACTCCAGGTCTCAGCACATCAACATAAGTCATCATCTAATGGTGGCAAATCTGGCCTTTGTTTGGGCACAACTTGGAAAACCAGGAGTCACACTCACAAATGGAGAAAGATGCTGGTTGCCTTTGAAGCCAAGAGGAAGGGATGGAGATACTTCTCTTGGAGACCCAAAGGGTCAGGAATAGTCTTTTAGCATGTGAAGCCTGCCCCTGCCCCTCACTCTGTTCCCTTTCAGGGTTCTTCACAGGGTCCATGTCCCCACACCATCTTCTTGTTCCCAGTGCCTTTGTCAGCCATGGTGGCCCTTCCGCAGTTCGCCTCACTCACACACACAAAAGATAGCCCCACTTCTTCTCTGATTATAAATTCCTGAGAATTTATAATTGCCTGCCTAATAAAACTTGGAATTCTTTGCTGTCTTCTAGTGGTAATGAAGACTATGAAACTGAGAAAGGTATTGGAGGGGAAGGGGTAGCCCAGATTCTGAAAAGCCTCAGAAAGGAGATTCTCAGTCCTTGAGCTGCTCAGCAACATCCCGAAAGAGTGAGAATAGACAAGGAAAGCAAGATTTAGTTCTAGCTGGAGAGGGCTTCAGCAGGGGGTGGAGGGAGTTGTAGAAAAGGGATGCCTGTAATGGCAGGCACTAGGGTCCCTGAGAGGTCTGTAAAACCCCATCCTGCCCTAGTTCTCCCCTGCCACCTCAGCTCAGGTGCCTGAGCCCAGTGAGCTCAAGACAGACGTGTCCTCTTCATCTCTGCCTTGTTATGCCTGACACCAAAGCCAGAGCTCCTGGATCCTTGCCTCCTGAGTACTCCCAGTCCCAACACGTGGCCTAGACCCAAGTCAGACATGTGAACAGAGAGCCCGACTTCTTCCCCAGCCTGCATGGCATCACAGTGCTCCTAAAGCTGAAGAGATTGTCATCCAGTCACCTTTGTTCCTGGGCGCTGGTATAGCTCATTGTTATCAGCAATAAAACCTCTTCAGTATCTCTAATTCTTTCCTTCCATAATGCTCAAAATACTGCCTACACATGCTCTTGTTTATGCAGAGAGAGCTTCCCTTCACACAATGGACGGTTTCTGAATATGGTGTAAATTGAATCACATTATAAACGCACTAGGGGAATCCTAACATGAATCCTTTTATAAAGTGAATAATCATCCCCTAATTTATCATTAGTGTAAACCCAGGTTTTAGTATAACAAGATTGTTTGATGTGAGCAAACCCCGGATAAATACACATGCATGTGTACCCCACTCACATATGTGCACGCACACATATATTCCTGGGGAGTGAAAGATGTCCAGTATAGTGCCAGGTACAAATTAGTCTTAATAAAAACTTTCTGAAACTGATTATTTGTGAACAGAGTACCAAGAATTATATGAGCATTTTTTAACTCAAGAAAGGGAAACTGAGGCCCAGAAAGGAGCAACAGCTTTGCTGCACTCATTCATCTCCATAGAGGATATTATTTTCAGGTTTTTATAAGAATGTCAGGCACTCCTGGATCACAAGGAGATGGTGAAGTGTGAATAAAGGATGATTGGCAGCTGGGCACACCTATAATCCCAGTGGCTCAGGAGGCTGAGGCGGGAGGAGGATCATGAGTTCAAAGCCAGTCTCAGCAACTTAGCAAGGCCCTAAGCAACTCAGCAAGATCCTATCTTTAAATAAATATTTGAAATGGCTGGAAATGTGGCTCAGTGATTTAGCACCCATGCATTCAATTCCTGATACCAAAAAAATAAATAAAAAAGGGTGACTGGCAAGACTACAGGGACTGATCTTAGAGAGTATGGGATTTCCCATCAGAGCTTGCAGGCTCTGAGTGGGTTGGGAGTGAGTCTGTGTGAAGAGAGAGGAGATGGGGTTCTGTGGTTCAAGACTACCCAGTATCTGCCAGACCATGAGCAGGCTCCTACCTCAGCGAGCACAGTCTTCCCATGCCCCTCCAGGCCTCTTCCACTATGCGCTGTTGGAGCACCATCCTGCCTGCCTGTACCTTTCAGGTACATCTAGAAGTGACTGAAAGCTGACTCTGGGCGGACAGTTCTGCAATCCATCTGACCTTATCAGAGGAAAAAAAAAATAGCAGGAGCTACATTGAGCATGCTCCTTGTACCCTTCCCCATGTCCAACCTGCAGGGTCTACTCCTCTTCCCTTTAGCAGAGAGTAATGGATAGAGAGAAGCCAAGACACACCCTGAGTGAGTTCTCTCCAGATGAAGAACACACCAGGAGTGAGTGAGCAAGTCAGGCTGTGAAGAGACTGACCATGTGCAGTGCCCACCCTCCAGAATGTGCTCACCTCCGGAATTCTCAAAGGTTGGAGAGCAGGGCCCTCTCTGCCTCTGCCTCACAGGCCCCTGTCAACTCCCTACCCACTGCTCCTGAATTTGGATAGTACCCGCTCTAAGGAAGGCAGCCTCATTCTCTGCCTGCAGTGGGAGAGTCTGAAACCTTTACCAATTGGTGAATTAGAGTTCATGACCTGCAAGGAGGTCAAAGAAGACCTAGTGCATGGGTCAGAGGGCATTTCCTAAAGGAATTGTCCTTGGGGACTATATGCGTCCTTGGGCCCTTCCTTTCTTTCTCTCTCTCCCTGCTTCCTGACTGCCATGGGATGAGCAGCTCTCCCCCACCATGCCCTTTCACCATGCTTCTGCCTTGAGCCAACAACCACGGACTGAATTCTCTGAAACCACGAGTCAAAGTAAATTTTTCCTCCTCTCCGCTGTTCTTGTCAAGTATTTTGGTCACAGCGATGAAAGGCTGACTAACACAGGAGCCTAGGAGCATGCCAGTGTTTGGGGCCCCCATTGCTTCAGTGATGATTGCAGTGAATCTGTGCAAACTAGAAGCAGTCATTATATCACAGTTGCGGGACTCACAGAAGAGGATGCAGAGCTCTTAACTTTGGGATGACAACACCACATGCCAGACACCAGTCAGAGGTAAATAGCCTTGTTACCGTTAGTGGTAAACTAGATATAGAAACCAGAGTGGATTCAAGAGTTTCCTTTCTAAAATATTTCCTTGTAGTACTTGTACTTCATTGTGCCCTTGGGTGAGGAAGGGGTAGCATTATAGTTAGTACCACCGGGGAAGCTTGCAACCCACAGCCAATCTTATCTGTATCTGTGATCTGTGTAAATTTAAAAGCCATCTGTCTTGGAAAGAAAGGCGAAGAATCATGGAAATAATGTTGCAAAATATCCTTGTAAAACTAAAAAGTGATTTTATATGCTAGTTGTTATCTATTATCATCGTCATTATCATGGCTTTAGGAAAGAAAGGGCCTTTACTTTAATCCGGATGAAGATGAAGCTCCCTTGGGCCACTCCCATCCACACCTGACTAAGATGATCCCAAGGTTCGTCCTGAGCAGTCTGGTGGTAATCCATGACCACAGATTTTGATGTAGCCTAGACGTTAGCTGAGGCCTCTCTCCTTCAACTCTGCTACCCCAAACGCAGGTAAACTTGACTCAAATTGCCAATTCTCAGCCTGAGGGAATCTAGGGTTGCCTCCGGTTTCCCCAAGTTCCCACAGTCAGGAAACTCAGTCCCGTGGTCTTTGCTTCTGTGCCCATGCATGCTCACTCCATTGCACTCTTCTCCACTACAGCCCGAGCCTTGGCACAGGCTCCACAGAAGGCACACATGCCCCAGTTTAGCAACACTTCTGCAAGGTGTGGGGTCTGGGGAGGGCCATGGTAGACACAGTCTTCCATAATGTCACTGGTGACCCTCTCTTCTCTGTTCTCCTCCTGAGACAAAAGCTCATTCTTCCCCACATTCTACTTAACAAATTCTTCAACAACCAGATTCCTGAGAATCCCAACTTCTCCCCTTCCAAAAACGAAGAGAAGGAAACGCCCCTCAAGTGACTGAGCTAGGAAAGAGAGCTATCCAATCAACCTGCTGGTAAGTACTGTGAGATCAGAGACAGGGTCTTCAGTCCTGCTGGACCCATGGTAACCAGCCCAGAGCTTCGCTAATAAATACAGTAATTAGAGTCGATTCTCATTACTGGTGGTACTTACGTTCTATGAAGTCACCACACACACGACGAATTAGCCAATACTGAACTAGTGCTCCTAAGGGAAATAAAAGGTTCGGTTCTGCAAGGCTCTGGTCACAACATTTTCATCAACTGATCAATACATAACCTTAATTTATGTTCTCTTCTGTTTAAAGACAACATATTTAATACATGTTGTGGACTCATTAACATTGAACTCAAGGCCAATAGCACTACAACCCATGGCCAAAAAAAGACTTATCTAACATACATATCTTCCCCACAAAGAGGAATACTAGGCAACATTTCAGTACTATGCTTGGACTCCTTTTGAACAGCATTTTTTTTAAAAGCACAAAAATTCAAAAAAGGGTGCAGTTTCTTACAGTCTGAGAACTGAAATAAGAAGGCAGTTCACCTTGTTCAACCTGGGCAAGGAACTCAAATTTTTCACCACTCTGCACATGTCTTCAATAGACAACAAAAGGGCCATATGTATTGATTGAAGGGTGATAAATTTTAGCAAGTAGGCCAATTTGCAAATATGGAATCCAGGAATGATGAAGATTAAGTATACAGGAAGACTACGGAGTACTATTTGGCAATAAAAAATAGCAAACTATGGATACATGCAACAATCTGGAGGGATCTCAAAGGCATCCTGCTGAGTGAAAGAAGCTAGTCTTGGCAGCTGACACACCCCATGATCTCATTTGCGTTACCTTCTTGAAAAGACAAAACTGCGCAGATGGGCAACAGACCACTGGTTGCCAGGGGAGAGGAGTGTAACTATCGTAAAGGCATAGCGCAAGGAAATTGGGGAGTGTACTGTGTCTTGATTGTCATAATAGTAACATAATTATGTAGATGTGTTAGAATTCATAAAATCGTACCTCGAGAGAAAAAAAGTTGTTTCATTGTATGATGACTTATGAAATAGAATATATACACATACATATCATCATGAGCAACAAAAGTGTGACATCCCTGACTTCAATCACGACTGCCCTGCTGCATGAAGTGGGGCTCCACAGAAAGGTGACTGTGGCCACTTGAGGCCATTGTGTCTGCCTTGTCAGGGGGACAACTGCCACCTGTGTGCTGGGGTTATGGTTTCAGCCTACCTTCAAGTGGCTGAAACAGCTTTCGAGTTACCAAAAGGGGGAAACCAGCCCAGTCCTGAGGTGTGTCAGCCAGTTTCCATGTATTTATTCCTCCGTGAGAAGACCCCACTCCTGCAGGGGCCCAGGGCATTGGTTTTATATCCACAAGCAGTGATCCCCCCTTAGAAGTTAGTGTTGCCCCTGGCAACCAGCTCTCTCTCCAAACTGCTTTGAATACAGACTGCCTTAGGAAGACTGCTCCTCGCAACTGATTTCTAAAAGACCTCTCCCATCACAACGTGAACAAAACATTTTTTAAACAAAAAATTTAACAAGGTTTTAAAACAAAGATCCAAAGTATTTTTATCATATTTCTGACTATGTGTTTGCTGAGTGGCTTGAGGGGAACTCATTGTACTTTGCAAAGGAAGAAAAAAAGAATAATGGTGGCAGATCATGAAATGCTACCTGTTCGGAGAGGCCTGTGACAGGTAAAATTGAGATAATGTGATATCCCAGTAAAATCCACTAGTTCAGGTGATGCTGTCTGTGATGCTTATAAATTCCAGAGGAAATCAAGACAAATTCCCAGGTATAAAAGTGTTGTACATTATAATTATTAACACCCACACATTTATTAAACACTATCTATGTGGTAGAATCTGTACTGCGCACCACAAAAATAAAGAAGTGAGCAAGACATGGCTCATACCATCTGGAGGTTCCAAGTCCAGTGGGAGAAATAAACATAAATAGTTAAATTCTTAAATTTAAACAGCTAAATTATAATTGTTGTTTACATCTCTGTATCCCCTTTTCAGTTCCTCCATCTTGTCTTCTAATTCTCAGGCATTATTGTACTATCAAGTAGAAAAATGTATGCTAGAATAAAATATAAGATGCATGCTAGGGAGGAATGATTAAGAGAGGGTGAATTAATTCAGGCCTTTGGTTGCAAGTGACATAATCCCAACTCATGAACGTAAACAAAATAGTAAATGCATTGGTTCACATAAGCAGAAAAAATTTGAGACTCAAATGGATATTGACAGGAAATTCTCTTCTTTTGTGGGACTTGTCCTTTTCTGCTTTCATTAAAGACGTCTAACATTAAGTACCACTGGCTATATTTAGAACATTCACAGCCCTAGGGCTCAGTCACCCATGTAGATTCAGCAATAAAAAGAAGGTTACTGAAGCTACTGTGGGGAGCAGAAAATAGGTCTGACCCTTTCCGGAGCCAATCTGATTGCCCAGTTTTTCAGGAACTGGCCTCATTCAGGAAGAGCCAATGCTAATTGGATGGCCACCACTGAAGCCCAATAAGATGATGGATTTGAAGGCCTTGCACGTTCTTTGCTTCCATGGGCCTCTGAGTACAGGCAGTGTGGACCGCAGGAAAAGCTCAACCCTGGACATTGTCAAACCATGGAACCTCTCAATGATATAACACTGCTAAATAATAGGAGCAAAAATGTTCAGGGTAGAATATTTTAGACTGCCGAGGTATTTCCAATACAGTGAAAAGAACTTGGGCTTTGGAAATGAACCTGGCTTGTATCTTACCTCTGCTACTTATTAGCTGTGAAGTTTTCTGAGTTGACAGCTTTTCATTTGTTAAATGGGATTAATGATACCTGTCTCACAGGTGGTAAATGGGGGTTAAGGAGGTAAATTTAATCATATACACATATATATTGTTTGTTTGATTGTTTTGTTTTGAACTCCAAGCCCTTTTTTCATCTCCTCTACCTTCTCTTCTAATTCTCAAACATCTCTTTGCTCATTTGTCCTTCATCCATCTATCAAATATTGATTAAGCATCTGTTGTTTCAGGAAATATGCAATATATTGAGAATATTGATTGAATAAGATAGGACTCCCTACCCTATAGTTAATTATAGTTAAGTAAGAGTGGTTAATTATGTTTCAATTATGAAACATAGCATGTAGGGAAATACACAGACGTACAAATAATCCCTTAAATCTGCATACTCGGTTTTTATACCCAGTACAGTAGTCCCCCTTATTCACAATTTCGCTTTCTGTGGTCTGTTACCAACAGTCAACTGCTGTCCAAAAATAGTAAACAGAAAATTCTAGAAATAAACAATGATAAGTTTTAAGTAGAGCACTATTCTGAGTATCATGATGTAATCTGGGACCATCTTTCTCTGTTCTACCAGGATATGAATCATCCCCTCGTCTACTTGTCCAGGCTGCACATACTACCCACCCATTAGTCACTTAATACCTTCTGAGTTATCAGATTGACTGTTAATATACCACAATGCTTGTGTTGCAGTATCCAGTATCTTACTTAATAATGTCCCCAAAGCACAAGAGTAGTGATGCCAGAATTTTGCAGGTGCCCAACAGAAGGCATGAAGTGCTTCTTTTAAGTAAAAAGATGAATATTCTCAACTAGAAATCATATGTTGAAGTTGCTAAGATCTAAGTAAAAATGAACCTTCTGTCAATGAAATTATGAAAAGGATAAGTAAATTTGTACTAGCTGTCATACCTCAAACTGCAAAATTTATGGCCACAATGTGTGATAAAGAGCACAGTAAAGATGAAAAAGACTAAATTTAAATATATATGTATAGGAGGAAACCTAGCATGTATATATATGGTTCAGTTCTATCTGTGGTTTCATGCCTCCACTCTGGGTCTTAAAACACATCTCCCGTACATAAGGGTAATCACTGTATCTCATTAAATTCTCCTAACAACCACACTAGTATTATCATCCCCATCTTCCTTAGGAAGAAACCAAGATGATATCAATAACACAACTAAAATGCCCACAGTTGATTAAAGTTAGGAACAAGTCCAAGGATCATTAAGAGTTTATTGATGGGGAAGTGTTTTAACTTTACTTTCAGATAATCATAATGACTAATAAAGTTGCAAATAGTGCAACCACTACTGTAAGCACAGACACCACCAAGCGTAGTAGAGTTGGTGCACAAGCCCATACAGTTTGCCATCTGGGCAGAAATGTCTAGAGCAAAGCATGAGTAGTTAAGTCATACTGAAGTGCTCATAAGTTTTCTTTTCAATCTTGCTAAAAATGTTTTAGTTTAGAACTCAGATATGCTACACAGTATACATGCTGAATCTCAAATCTATTGCATTTCTCATATTTATAAGTTTTATTTCTTTGGGGTATTAGGATGGTCTTTGGCCGCCACTCCCTCAATTACCATACTACATTTCTTTGAAGCAAATACTGTCTATGATTTCCCCAGGATGACACAGCCAGTGGCAGTAAACTGCAGGTAGAAAGCAGGTCTTGAGATGTCAGTTCTCCTGCCTATTGTCAATCACACGATACACACTCCTTCCAGATGCCAGAGGCAGGAAAGGATCCCTGAATTCCTAGATGCCACATCTGGGTCTGACCTGCCTAGAAGAATCTCCTGTCACCATCTGGACTTTTTCCTGTTCCCCCCTGATCTTCATCAGAGCTAAACTAGACAACCTTCAGATTTAGAGGAGTGAGGTGAATGTGTGCCCTCCCATTGTGGTAGACCAGTGGGAGAGAGATTTGGAGTGGAATGGAAGATGGGGTCCTTTAGGACTCCCAAGAGGCTGTCTACTCTGCCCACAAGCACAATCATCTCTGCCGGTCAAGAACCCATGATCCACCCTAGCCATACCAGAATCAAAACCACCTCCCCTGATGGGAAGAGACCACTTCTACCTGACCTGGGGGTGTGTATTAAAGTATTAGAATAGAGCCCCTTGACTGGGCTGGGTTTGAGTCCCAGCTCGGCCACCTTCTAGGTGTGTGATTCAGGCAAGCCTCTTAAATGGAACTTAGTTTTCTTTTCCACCACAGGGGCAATGATGGTAATAATAACATCTGTGCTATTAGACTGGTGTGAGACACAAATGAGTTCATTTATGCAAATACATTTTGTCAACTGTAAGAGTAAGTAAATGCTTTCCTTGTTATCTTTGTTATTATTGTTGACAAGTGAGCATTGGGGAGGAGTATGTGAATGTCCAGGAGATCCTGCAGGAAACTTCCAAAACTGCTCTGGGGTAGCCAGGGCAGGAAAGCTTTGTGTGAAATAAAGTCATAGAGAATCCCACAACCAGAGACAGAAGAAAATTCTGGTCTTTGAGATTGGGCTTTTTTTTTCTTTTAAATCCCAGAAAAATTGTAAAATAGTGTAGAAAGAAGAGTAGATAAAATGGGGGAACAAATGGGACATTTTCCCAGCTGGGCAGGAGGATGCTGATTGAGTACAATCAATGCCACCAGCCCGCTAACGAGACCCAATCAGGCGGGGCGATTAGAGATATTCTTCAAGGAAAGAAGCCTGACAGCTGCAAGAAAGTTTCTGCTTTTCTGTAGAAGAGAGAGCGGGAAGACAGGCAGAGTGGTGTGGCAGAGAGGGGAGGGGACAGGGGGAATGGAATCATCAAAACATGAGCACCCACCAGCCCTTCCTTGAAGTCAGAGAAGGGAGGAGGGTAAAAGTTTGGGGATATCCTGTGCTGCTTCCGTTTTCTTAGACATCGATGATCATAGTCATTTCCTCTGGTTTCTCTCCTCCTGCGGGATAGGGAGCCCCCTGGACTCCACTGCAAGTTTACCTTGAGACAGGCAAGGCTGAAGTCCCTCACGAGAATCCTAGTTTCCATCTGCAAAGCCTGTTACAGGGTACAAATGTTACAGGTTCCTCTTGTATAAGATCTCATTTTGGCCTCACAGAAACCTTTGAAAGCAGAAGTGTTTTCAATACTTCCACATTTGAAGGGTGAATTTAGTGCAGGTCATTTCATTACATATTTATTGAGCATCAACATTGCACACAGCTTTCATGTTAAGTTGAATTATACCCAGCATCTGCTCTCAGGGAGTCCACAGTCTAGTGGGAGAGATATATACCATGTCAATGGTGTGTGGCATTTGACCCAGCTGTCCCTCTCAGTCTATACCCAAAGGACTTAAAAACAGCATACTACAGGGACACAGCCACATCAATGTTTATAGAAGCACAATTCACAATAGCTAAACTGTGGAACAAACCTAGATGCCCTTCAATAGATTAATGGATTTTAAAAAATGTGGCATATATACACAATGGAATATTACTCAGCAATAAAAGAAAATAAAATCATGGCATTTGCAGGTAAGTGGATGGAGTTAGAGAAAATAATGTTGATCCCCCAAAACCAAATGCCGAATGTTTTCTCTGATATATGGAGGCTGATTCATAGTGGGGTAGGGAGAGGGAGCATGGGAGGAATAGACAACTCTATATAGCGCAGAGAGGTGGGAGGGAAAGGGAGGGAGCATGGGGTTAAAAATGATGGTGGAATGTGATGGACATCATTATCCAAAGTACATGTATGAAGGCACGAATTGGTGTGAATATACTTTGTATACAACCAAAGATATGAAAAATTGTGCTTTATATGTGCAATAAGAATTGTAATGCATGCCGCTGTCATATATAAATAAAAAAAATTAATTAAAAAAAGAATCACCAATAGATGCTAATACTGCCGAATACAAATTAGGTGAGGATGAGGATTATTTATAATCTTCAAGTATCAATATCAAAATATCTCTCCATACATTACTAATTAATTGCCAAGATAGAAATGATAATCTTACAATAGAGAAAGTGGAGGATGATACATAACCAAGAGATCAAAGTAAATCAAACTAAGACTGGAGTGAATTGATACCATGTGCCTGTTGGTATGCTACATCAAAGAGGATACAACATAATTTATGTAGTTCTCCAGTCCAAAATGCTTAATCTGAATTAATCATTAGGAAACTATCACACATATTCAAAGTGATGGGCATTCTACAAAACAATTGGCTTGCACTTTTTAAAACTGTCAATGTCATGGAAGACAAAAGCTGAAGAACTGTCCTAGATTAGAGACCAAAGAGATATCATAGCTGAATACAACATGTGAAGTTATATTGGGCCATATATCAGAAAAAGAACTGATTTATGGGACATTTTAGCAAAATGGAAAATTTTGCGAAATTTAAATACAAAAAAATATAATAACAGAAGTCTGTTTGGAGTAAGTAGATGAGTATGTGGCATAATTCAACTGTCTGCTTGACTTCTGCATGTCAATGTCTGAAAGAATTCTCCTACTTAAGTATTGATTCTTCCTACTGCAAACCTGTAACTATTTTATTTCCCAGGTGAGTCAGTATCACCACCATTTACCCAGTTGCTCAAGCCAATCACCTAGAAGACATCCCCGATTTCTCTCTTCTTGTTCCTCCCATAACCTGTCAGCAGTTCCTCATTACTTTACCTTCAAAGTATATTTCACATTGATTTACTACTTTCCATCTTTCCACCACTCTGGTCCAAGCAACCACCTTCCCATGGGAGGACCACAGCAATAATCACTTCATTGTCCCATACAAGTCATTATTACCATGGAAGTTAGAGAAATCTTCTTTACTTGTGAGTCAATATATGTCATTGCCCTGCCTAAAACTCTCCAGAGTTCCCTTTGAACTTAGAATAAAATCCTAAAATCTTCTATCTCTTCCCAGCAAGAAACCTTTACTCCCATAGCCTCAGGACTGAGAGTCTGACAATCAAACCCATGATATCATTCAAGTGACTGAATTACAACACAAGTTGTATTCTCAATCTTTCAGAGTATCTTCTGGTAAAACCTTGGCATTAGTTGGGGAAAAAAATGGAATCCTGAAAACTAAAATTGGTACCTATAGGCAGATCTCAATTAATCTTCAGAGTTTTCTTTGTACACTACATAATTTGCAGGGACTCTTCCACCCCTCCCTGATGAGTGTGTTATTCTTTGCCTTGAGAAACTTCTATGGCCTTCCCTAAGGTAGTTATCTCGCAAGCCACTGATGATTCTTCTCAGGACTTACCCCTTTCAACCTTCTTTGTTTCTAGACCTACAACTAAATTCAAGTTTCAACCTGTCTCAAAGGATAAGAATGATAGTCAGTTTTGCATCACTGTGACCAAAATACCTGACAAAACAATCTAGAGAAAGAAAAGGTTTTTGTTATTTTGTTTTTGTTTTTGGCTCACAGTCTTAGAGGTTCATTTCAAGGTGAGCCAACTCCATTGCTCTGAGCCCAAGGAAAGGCATACTATCATGGCAGAAGGGCATGGTAGAGAAGTACGGCTTTGTTGTTCATGATGGCCAGGGAGCAGAGAGAGAAAGGAGACAGGGCCACCAGGAAAATAAATCCTTCCAGGGCATGCTCCAGGTGACCCATCTTCTTCAGTCATGCCCCACCCACCTATAGTTATCCCCAGTTAGTCCACTAAAACTAGGATGGACTGATTAGGTTACAGATCTCACAGTCTAATTATTTCACCTCCAAACATTCCTACATTAACACAGGAGCTCAGGGGAAACACTTCATGTCCAAACCATAATAGTAAGGTGTCAAGTAGGAGCTATGAAAAGATCCATTACACATCAAAAGAGCTACATTATTTTCCCAGCCTACACAGAAATCTGGAAAATATGTGTAGGAATATATATATCTATCTATCTCAAGAGTATAGGATCAGGTGGAAGAAACATAAAGTTGGATAGGCTAAATTTATTGATATGGACCTACTAAGCAGAGAGTTTGGCTTCAAATTTAGCTTTAAAGAGTAGAAAGAGTTTAGCAGAGTAATATTCCATTGTGTATATATACCACATTTTCTTTATCCATTCATCTGTTGAAGGGCTCCTAAGTTGGTTCCATAGCTTGGCTATTGTGATTTGTGTTGCCATAAACATTGATGTGGCTGTGTCTCTGTAGTATGCTGATTTTAAGTCCTTTGGATATCGACGGAGGAGTGAGATAGCTGGGTCAAATGGTAGTTCTATTCCAAGTTTTCTAAGGAATCTCCATACTGCTTTCCAAAGTGGTTGCACCAATTTGCAGCAATGTATGAGTGAAACTTTTCCCCCACATCCTTGCCAGCATTTATTGTTACTTGAATTCTTAATAATTTCCATTCTGACTAGAAATAGAATCTCAGTGTAGTTTTAATTTGCATTTCTCTAATTGCTAGAGATGTTGAACATTTTCTCATATAGCTGTTGACCATTCATATTTCTTCTGTGAAGTGTCTGTTCAGAAGTTCTGCTTAGGGTTTTTTTGGAGCTCTCATTATGTAGACACAATTGATTAAATCCTTGACTCTTTGGTGATTGAACTCAATATCTAGCTCCTCTCCCCTCCCTGGAGACCAGAGGGCAGGGCTGGAACTTCCAACCTCCTAAGTATAGTTTGGTTCTTCTGGCAGCCAGCATCCAACCTAAAGTTGTCTGGGGGGTTTAGTCACCATTACCTCATTGACATAAAAAAAAGACTCTTGTCTGGAAGTCCCAAGGGTCTTAGAAGCTCTGTACCAGGAACTGAGGGAAGAGATCAAATGTACATTTCTAATTGTGCTATAATTACATTAATAGATGAACCAGATTTCCACGGTTGCTGACTATTCACTGATGCCTCTCCCTCAATTCACATTTATTACTTATAGGCTCATGTTATCTACAACCAACTCAGGGAAAAGAAAGACCTCAGGCTGGTTTGTAAAAAGTGCAATATGTTAGTTTTAGTCAAAACTTGTAGTTAGATTAAAGTCCCACTTAAGAGTGACTAAAGGAAATTTTCCCAGTGGTAAATATTCCCAGTGGGCAGACAGGGAGCATTATACTTAGCCATTCACTAGAGATAGAGGAAAAAAGAGACCTGAGCTATGGATATACAGATGCCTAGTGGCCAGTGGCTTGGCTGTAAGCCCTGGAGGAATACAACCAGAAGATAGGAACAGGGAGGACCGGACCGGTGAGGAGATATGTAAATGGACCTATGGAGACAGGCATAAAGCAGGCAGACCTCTGCTTCTGCTCAGGAACACCAGGCATCATTCACTACCAAAGAAACCCCCAGGAGTTAGGAAGATTTGTTCTGTGGAATGAGTCGCCCAGTCTCCTTTAAACAACCAGAGCTCATGCACTGATCCTGTGAATAGAGGAACAGCAACAAAAGGATGGAAGCTACACACGGTCCCAAAGCACAAGCTCTGCTTCCCATGACTGGTTTAGCTATTGCCTCAGCCTGGCTTGCCAACTGAGTCCTTGATATGGGACGACTTCTCAAATAAATCAACCAGCCACTTGGAGACACTCTGTTACATCAGATCTCTTATACCTTGGAGGGGACATCAATTTGTCCTCACCAGAACTGATTCTCTGGCTTTGAATTTGCCTGCTGTCTTAGTCTATTATTTGCTATTTTAACATAATATCAAAACCATGCAATTTATAAAGAACAGAGGTAAATTATGAAGAACACAGGTTTTACATGGCTCACAGTTCTGGAGGTGAGAAGTTCAAGAGTAGAGCAGCAGCATTAACCCATTAATCTCTCTATCCCCAATATCTCTCCCATACCTCCTCCTCATGACTTACTTACCTCTCAAAGGTTGTGCCTCTTAATACTTTTAACAATAGCAATTGAATTTCAACAGGAATTTTTGAGGAGATAGATATTCAAACCATAGTACCTTCCTTGCTTCCACTGGTATCCGAGGGCTGACAATATGCATGACCTATCAGCATGATATCATATACAACATCGCTTGTATCAAAGCTCTCATTTTATGACAAAGAAGAAGGATAAGCACATGACCATGATCATGGGATACACTGGTCTAAACAAGTATCCCATCAACCAAAAATAGCCAGACTAACTGGATAGTGGGCTATCCTGTTAAAGCTCTAGCTAAGATGCCAGTACCCTGTGGACTGAGGCACTGTTCTCCAAGATGCATTATGTACACTAAAATAAAGGCTCACATATAGTGCTATGACCCTAGAAACAAGAACTGAAAAAATATTTATTTTATGGAAAAATAAATCAAGGGATAGAAAGAGGAATTCTTACTCCACTTAAGCAGTTTGTCCTTCCTAGTTGCACATTAATAAGCCAGGTTAGAGGTCTGATCCCAGGAACAGAATACTGGTATGAGGAAGCCAAATAAGGGTTTCATTGAAAGCTATGACTATCATCTAGTGTTATGGTTTTGATGTGAGGTATCCCCTAAAAACTCTCAAGTGAGACAATGCAAGAAGGTTCCAAGGAGACATGATTGGGTTGTGAGAGTCTTAACCCCATCAGTGATTTAATCCCCTGATAAGGATTAACTGAATGATAATTGAAGTGGTAGGGTGGGGCTGGAGGTGGTGAGAATTGGGATGTGGCTTTGGTGTATATATTTGTATCTGGAAAGTGGAGTCTCTCTCTCTGCTTCTTGATCACCATGATGTGAACTGCTTCCCTCTGCCACACACTCCGCCATGATATTCAGCCTCATCTTGAGCCCCAAGAAATGGAGCCAGCTTTCTATGGACTAAGGCCTCTGAAACCATGAACCGTCAAATAAACTTTTCTTCCTCTACAGTAGTTCTGGTCAAATCCTTTAGTCACTGCAATGAAAAATCTGACTGAAACATCTAGCTTCTTGGGTTCCTCATATTCATGGACCAATTAGGGGGAAAATTATTAATTTAATGTCATGGGAAATCCACCCTGATTTCCATGAGGAATTACAGTTACTGCTACACAATGTGGGCAAGAAGCATGTCTGGTGCCCAGAGGGTTCACAGGTACATTACTTTGTGCTCTCATTTCCAAAAACAATCTTAAATATGCAAGTAGAACAACCATGGCCCAACAAGGGCTAATACAGACTTACACTTCTCATGAATAAAAGGTTGGGTGCTCCAGCAAGACCAGTCAGAATTCTCCAGTGAGGAAAATCTAGAATGATTGGTGGGGAAAGAAGATGTAGCCAAAGCTACAGGAACCATAGGTTTTGCTTTGCTAACCTCTTGCTTGAGGTCTTTTCAGAAATTGTGACAAGACCCTTCCTTGAAGGGAACTCTAGCTGATTGGATTTGAACTCCTCCTCAAGGAAGACAGAGGTGTTTGCTTTCATCCAAATGGGGGAGGAGGGTTCAAGAGAAATGTGGAAGAAATACCAAGCAGTAGTACGGTGCTGGGGCAGCATATGTGAGGGACTGATGGGAGGTGAGCCAAGATCTGTCTGATGGAACATGAAACCAGAGCAGAAGAGGAGTCCTCTCATTTTATGACAAAGAAGGAGAAGGATAAGCACATGACCTTTACCAAAAGTCCTCAGACCCTGGGCTTCTATTCCTAAATCTCTGAATTCCTCTGTATTTTGTCCCTGTTGATATAATCATTAATGTTGATACAATCAATAAAACTAATCGCTCACAAAATTTTTGATTCCCATGACCATTCCTTTCCATTCTGGAAGACTAATTTAAACTTGTCCTCCAGGAAATATAAATAAACATATATTTTCAGGTGAAGAAAAATAACACAAGAAAACCAGATCTAAGTGCCAAGAAAATTAATTATATATCATTCAGGGCTACTAGAGCCCCTAAAGAAGAAATACCTCCCGTATGAGGGCCAGGTGGGCAGGCCCCACCTATTGAGCTTGAGCCTGACCTTGGCTTTACCAAAACCCACTATATTAGAAGAGGTTGGGGGATGACTTTCCTTGCAGATACAGTGACCTTTGGGTATGACCATTGTGCAAGCTAAGAAAGAAGCTAGACAGTTATTTGTGTGTCATGTGAATGCTCCAAGTACACATGAGGCTCTGGATAATCAGGAGAGAGCATAATACATGTTTTGAGGGTGGGTTCCTTCTCTAGTCATCCCAGTGCTTGGTCAGACGGCCTGGCTGCAAAGTGGCCACAGTGGCATGAATGAAGGCCATTCATGAGCTTGACAACTTGAACTTCCTCTCCCCAAGGATGACTTACCTATCACTGTTGCCAAGTGCCAAAACTTCCAAAAGCAGAGATCACCACTGAGCCTCCTATGTGACACCATTTTCCCTGGGGAGTAGTGAGCCATATGGTGGTAGGTTGGTAACACTGGAGCTCTTCCATCATGGGAGGCAGAGAGTTGTCTTCTCTGGGATAGTGTGTTAATCGGTTTTTCAATTCTGTGACAAAACACTGGCGATAAACAACAAAATGGAGGAAAGACTTATTTTGACTCACCATTTCAAAGGTTTCAGTACATGTTCAAGTGGCTTTATTGTTTCTGAGCCCACAGTAAGGCAGTGCATCATGACAAAGGGTATGGCGGAGCAAACCTGCATTTTTTATAGCCATCAGTAAGCAGGGAGAATGAAAGAGAAAGAGGCCAGGGACAAGTTATACACTTTCAGGGATGCCCCCTGTGACCTTATTCCTTCAGCCAGCCCCACTTCCTACAGTTTCCACCACCTCCCAGTAGTCTATTCAGTTATGAATCCCTCCCTGGATTAATCCATTGATGAGATCAGAGCCCTCATGATCCAATAATTTTCCAAAAGTCCCACCTTTGGATATTGCTACACTGGGACCAGGCTTCAATACTTGAGCCTTTGGGAAACCTTTCATACCAAACCATAACAAATAGAGATGTATTCTGGGTTATGGACTCATTGTCCTTGCTTGTAATGCTTTTGCTAGCACCACTATCCAAGGGCTCACAGAACATCTTATTCACCATCACAGTATTCCTCACAACATTGCTTCTAATCAAAGAATTCATTTCTCAGCAAAAGAAGTGTGGCATTGGGCTCAGGCCTATGGAATTTACTCTTATTATATACCTCATCACCCAGAAACAACTGGCCTAGAAGAATGGTGGGATGAGCTACCAATGTCTCAGTTGCGGTTCCAGTTGGGAGACAACACTATGAAATAATGGGGTTCTGTCATACTGAATACAACATATACTTTGAATCAAGGACTAATATAGAGTGCTATTTCTCCCATAGCTAGGATACATATGAATCAAGAGGTGACAATAGGAATGGCTCCTCTTATCTCTAAAACTAATCGCTCATAAATTTTTTGACTCCCATCACCATAAATTTGAGCTGTTACTCTGGAGATCTTGAGTCCCATGGGAGAAAAGCTTCCTCCAGAGAAAACAAGCCTGGTTCCATTGAATTAGGAATTGAGACCCCTCTCTGGCCATTTGTGTTCCTTGTGCCACTGAATCAAGAGATAAGAAAAGGGGATTACTCTACCAGTTGGGGGTGATTGATCCTAAAATAAAATAGAGAAATGATTATGTCTAAAGCCCAGTGGATTCTCTGGGGGCATTCTACACTACTTCTGTACCCAGTAGTAAACATTAATGGAAATCACAGCTACCAAAAATACACAGGAATTCTAAGGATTCAGACCTATCAGGAATGACAATTTGGGTCACCCCAGTAGGTAAGAAAGACTAACTAGGTGATGTCCTGGTTGAGAGTAATAAAATAACAAAACAGGAAGTGGGAAAAGGAAGACTCTATGCACACATACCTTATGACCAGTTATATCAACAAGGATGGTAGCAGTTGTGCATATTTTCTTCTTTCTATGTACGGATTATTTTTATTTTTGCCCCCTTTCCCTTAATATATTATACAAGTTGTTGGGAAATAACTTCACAATTGCAAAGAGTAAATTTATTCTTTAAGGAAAAGATATTCAGACGGTGAAACAGTCACTACCTTAGCAGAGAAGAATTAATATGATCTAGTAATGAAATAGTGTGACTGTATCCCAGAAATGGATAAAATGAGTATTGAAACTTCTCCTCATTTAAGTGAGAGAATGAAAATGCCTTTCTTTGTAAAGATGGTTGCATCTTGTTAAGTCAAAAAGCACATTTTTGTGTGTGTGTGGTTGTATGAATTTCAAAACTATTATGTTGGTCAGCTTTTTGGTCACTGTGACCAAAATATCTGACAAGAACTTAGAGAAAGAAAAGTTTAAGTTGGTCTCACAGTTTCAGAGGTTCAGACCATGGTGAGCCAATTCTGCTGTTTTGGACCTGAGGTGAGATAGAACATCATGGCAGAAGGCGTAGCAGAGGAAAGGTGTTCAGTTCAGGACAACCAAGATAAGAGAGAGAGAGAGAGAAAGAGGAGACACAGAGAGAGACAGAACAGGAGCCAGAGACAAAATATATAATTCCCAAGGTACACCCCCTGTGATTCACTTCCTCTAGCCACACCTGACTTTCCTGCAGTCACCAACCAGTAAATCTATTAGAATTTATTAATCCATAAAATGGATTAATCCACTAATTAGGTTGAAGCTCTCTTAATGTAATTATTCCATACCTGAACACTCCTGCAAAGGAGCTTTAGGAGGGTACCTCATATCCAAACCATAACATCTATGTACAAGGAATGGATAGAAGTTAAGTATATGAAGAGATAACCTGTCAAACAGTTGTCTCTTTGATTTGAGCCCATCCTTCTAAATTTTATTTTAGGATACTATGTTTTTGGCTTTGCTACTGGCTCCCTATCCATCAAGTCTCTGTCGATGAGACTCTGGAGGAAGGCTACAAAACTGAAAACAGAATCCTGAAGTCAGCCCTTCCTATTGGAGTCTCATTTGTGTCCTTTTTCTGTCAGACTCATTTACCCAGGTGGTATAGCAAGTTGTTCCTTAGCAGCATTGACTACAGCAGGAAGGTTTTCCAGTACAGTTTTGATATGTCCCCTCAACCAACTGAACCCTCTCCACAAAAGATCTGAGTCCCAATTCTACAAAATCCCTTCTGCAAACTCAGAAGCACCAGCTCTGGCCAAGAAGTACCCCTCAGAAGTTTAACTTCTGGCTCTATGGGTCACCCAGTTCTAGGTATGCTAGCGGATAGCCTAGGGTCCTCTTCTGCCTTTTCAGTGAGTTAGCAATTTATAGCTAGTTAACAGTTCTATAAGTGAATTCTTTTTAAGATGTTCAAAACACCTGTTATGGCTTGTGTCTTTTAATTAGACCCTGCCTAATACATCTCTCAGGAGGGAACTGTACAATATAATTTTACAGTTGGACAAAAGTGGAAGCCCTACCTTTCAATGTGGGCTTCACTGTGTCTTCTCTGCAAGATCTCAAACAAATCTGAGTACAGACCCTGGTCTCATGCATTATTCTCCTGAAACATTAGAACTGCTGCAGTTTCACATGCACCTTGTGGTTTTTACTAAAATGTTACCTACTGCTTCTAGAAATCATGAAAAGACCCTGTCTTTGGACCAAAGATGAGTAATTAAGATGGAACTGGAGACATAGGATAGGCCAGGATCAGAACAGACAACCAAGAATATGACTTTATGCTATTGAGAGGATAGACTTGGAGAGATTTTATGCTGAAGAGCCATTTGGAAACTGCAGTGCTTCAGAAGTTACATCTGGAAACCATACTGGAATTTTCTCCCATCCTCAAGTTTCCCTTCCCTTTTCTAACATTCATATTAAGGAAAATGTACACCCCAAAGCTTTACAGCTTTTCTTCCTCTCTTTACTGCATCAGTGCTCCTCTGAAGGCAAAGTCTGTACCTTCTTGCTGCCCCAAGAAAACACACACCATCCCCATCATGACTACCACTACCAGCACCATTGCATTTCGCAGATTATCAGAAGAAAGTGGGGGAACAAGTGAAGAAAGAAGTGGAAGGCTGAGAAAGAGTAGGGTGGAGGCTGATGGGAAAGAAGGCTGAAGAGAGAAATTGATGGAAAATAAAGAAATTCATGAGAGGAGAAATGAGAGATGGGCCTCAGTGAAAATAGAGTACTGTCATTAATAAGTGAACACAACGAATCCATCCAATAACTACAGAGTTAAACTAAGAGAGAGACCTTCTCCTTCCAACACAAAATTATACTACTTTTATTTGAGAGCAACATGATTAGCAACTTGATACTATCAATTTAATGGGAATAAGAAGGAAGTTTCCCAGGACAAACTTACCCTCCATTTACTCCACTCCACTATAAAAGTGAATGGTGAGACTTAATGAAGGCTATTATAAGGAGAACATGGGTATAGCTGAAAGATTACTTTTTATAAGCACCATCAGAAACAGAAGGAAGAAAATTTAAGTAAGATTTTATGTAAGGATATTAAAAAATTGAGAAAACTTTAGTAGTAGATAGGAAGAGAACCAGAAAAGCCTTTGTAAAAACCTAAAATTTGATCTCGGTTTGGAAATGTTAGTAGAATTTGAACAAAATGGGGATGGAAAGGAAGACCATTATAGGCATAGGAAGGGAAGCACAGAATAAGTAAGGAAATGGGAGACCTTGTGGATGGCTGGAAAAGACTCTCTGAGATTATCTGGACGGAGCAAGATGTGATCAATACGACCCTCACCCTTCTATCTCTGGCCCTCAAACATTCCTCAGCCTCAACTATTGCTCTAGCCTTTCTATCTCTTGCTACTTACACCTCCTCATCTCTGCTCCAGGGAGCCCTCAATCCAAATGGAGGGATTTATGAATAGCAATACTCCCTTTCTCAGATCAATGGTCAAAGATCAATAGCTATAATGCAGAATATTAATCCATATTCATTAGAATTGAATTGAGCAAATGATATTATAAAATGTTCTTGGAAATCTATAGAAAGAATTTAAAGAGAAAGTTGTTCTAATATCACTACTGTTTGCACAGCTACAGGTCAAAGAAATTTGGGCAAGGGGTTTCTGTTGAGTTTTGAAGACGACTTAAAACATCCCTTAGGATTTTATACTTGCCACTCGGATGCAGAGGATGTGGAGATGGGAGACATGTTTTCCTCCCAGTGAGTTTGTAGAACTAGGAAGTGTAATTGAACAAATGAATAGTAGGTCACCTCCAGCCCTAGAATCCTCTCATTCTCAGTCCCCTTCCTGACATCTCAAGGAGGCACAAATGGGCTTGAGGACTATCAGCCACAACCACTAACTCAGAAGATCACCTTGGCCCTTGAAGACCATTCTGTCTTTTTCCTGTCCCAAAGTCTCTGGTCATTCTCATAGCTAACTCCTAAGTCTCCACCCATCATCTAGCCCACAAGGTAAGAACAGATACAAGAGCCACAAGAGAGCCCTAGGTTGACACAGCCATGAGAAGTGGAGGAGAAGTGGAAGATACTAGGAAAGACGCAGCGCAGCCTGGTGAAAGTCCATGTGATGCAGGCTGAAGGCCTGATTCCGGTTCTGACTTCATCTCCTGCAAACCGTGGGAAGCTGACATAATCCCTTTGAGTTCCCATTCTCTTTGTCTATAAATAAAAACAATAATATAATAATTCCTACCTCCACAGGGTTATTATGAAGATTTTCATAATGCTTGGTGAAAATGTTACTCAAATTGCAAAATGCCATTCAACATTATTACATTGTCCTAAAACTCAAAAATATTCTTCTGAGGCAGGTGTCATATCAGTGAGCTCTTTCAGTGGGCTTCCTGAGGTCCATAGAGACCCTGAAAACTTGGCCAAGAAGCCATTAAGACCACTCCAGCAGCTCTGGGCAGGTCAACACCCAGATCCTTCCTTCTGCTCACAGCCTACATGAGCAGGGAGTAAGTAACCAACGCAGGTGTGAGCCAACTGGAAATAAAAGTTAGAAAGTAACATTAAGAAATAAAGACAGAAGACAAGAGAACTACATGTTCTCTTGTACACCTATGTATGTGTGTGCATTTTGAGTAGGAAGAGGACCAATGGCTGCTAATAGATAATGTAAGAGTTGTATAACTCAATAGAGATTAAGAATTGGGGACCTCTGACATACTAAGTGGTCACCCCCATCTCTGTGCAAGATGGGACCAGAGTTTTCTATTTATCAAAGCAAAAGATTATTTAATCAGGAGTCACTGCAAGATGAAACACAGAAGTCATAAAGGAAAGCTGTAAAATCTTGGTGGTTGGGCACAGGAATGTGTTGGAAGCCATGTATGAACTATGGATTTTGTTTGAGCCATCATGCTTTTCTGAGAACTCCTAGGTGAAATTCCCTGATTTGAGAAAGCCCAGATCATGCTGGCATCCTGCCTTAGCTAGCAGCATTATGATCAAACACAGCCACCCAGGGACGGGCGTAACCTGCCACGCCCCAAACAAGTTGTCGGTCCCCCCCCCCCCCCCCCCCCCCCCCCCCGCTCTTACCCTGTTTTCCTGAAGAAGCCTGCCACACTGAAATCCTTTGATGTGTTCCACTATAAATAAAGGATTCATGGGCTTTTCTCTTTGTTAGGATCAGACATGTCAATGCCCCTGCTATATATATATATTTTTTTTCTTGTCTTCTGTCTTTATTTCTTAATATTACTTTCTAACTTTTATTTCCAGTTGGCTCATACATGCAGTGGTTACTTACTCCCTGCTCATGCAGGTTGTGAACAGAAGGAAGGGTCTGGGTGTTGACCTGCCCAGAGCTGCTGGAGTGGTCTTAATGGCTTCTTGGCCAAGTTTTTAGCCCTTCATCAAGGGCCTCTGTGCAGCCCAATTCCAGAGAGCTCTGTTCAGTTGTGTGTGGCCACAGCCCTTTGGAGCACAATAGCAGGCTCACTCTTCATGTACCATAAGTGGTGCTGCCAGGAGATAGACAAAGAGGTGGTCCTCTCTCCATTGTACACTCTTCTATCTTCCTTTCAATGTTCACTTCTCATGGCTAAAGGAATTGGAAATTCTCTGACAGCCTCTTACCCTCTCTAAAAACTCTATTCACTTCCTTCTGCGCATTCTGGGAGATTTCTGTCTAAGTGGTGAGGGAAGGGGGCAACTAGATTACATTTTACTTTATATTATCTCCTGTTAGGATTCCAAACCCAGATATAGATATAGGGTGGCACCATATCCCAGGTCTGCCTGACATCTCCTTGGAATATGATAGCTCTCTGGCATCCTCCAAGGGAAAAACTGATGAGGATTTCATCTCACTAAGGAGTGGTTGGTCAATTGTTAGCTTTTTCTGTTTTTATTTTTCATATTACTTTATTCTCCACTAATGTCACATGCAAATCCTGAAGGCCCCTGACTAATGACTTTTCCAGTGCCATTATATGATGGAGTCTGCTGTCATCTGAATATCTCCCAAAATCCATGAGTTAAAACTTAACTCCCGATGTAATATTAGTAGGCAGGGAATTTAGGGGTTGATGAAGTTATGAGGCAAAGCCCTCACAAATAGGATTAGGGCCTTATCGAAGGGCTAAAGGGAATGGGTTAACCTCTTTCTTGATTCTTCTACCACATCACAGCTTTTGTCCCCTCTGGAAGGTATCCCCAAAAGACATCATATTGGAAGCAGAGACAAAGACCTGAACAAATACTGAACTTGTTGACACCTTAATCGTGGACTTCTCCACCTCTAGAAATGTGAGGAATAAATTTCCATTGTTTATAAATTACCAAGTCTGTGATATTTTGCTTTAACAGCACCAACAGAACAAGACAGGGGCTTAAAGGATGATCCCACTTTAAAAGGAAATGAGGATCATCTTGTCCTTACCCCTGACTCTAAGAATCTCATGTCTTTTTGTCCTGAAAAGGCTCTCAGGATGGACATTTCACACACTACAGGAGACCAAGAGCTTCCTCCAGGGTCTGATCTGAGTCCCCTTAATGGTGCTGTATGATGCAGGACAAACAACACTCCTCTTTAGGCTCAGCCCCTTTCTGCTCCAGCTTTCTGCCATTTGTAGGGCCTCTTTAACTACTCTGAGTCTCTTTTCTTCCTCTGGGATGTATGTATCTTTTTCTGGGAAACTGCCAAGCATTTGGGGAAGGCAGAGTGGGCAGAAATGACCACAAAGCTAGAGGGAATGCTTAAGGAGTCCAACAACCTTTCAACATGGATTTATTGAGCATCTGTCATGTTCTAGGAACTCTGTAAGGCATGCAGGAGAGACAGGCTCTGCCTGGGAAGGCCTCTCCCACAATCCAGCTTCTGAGGCACAGTAGCCACCCCATAAATCAGGCCCACAAGCTTCTATTTTTGTGGGATTCATTCCAGTCTTTTCAATAAATAGCAGGATAGTATGTGCAAAATACTTACTCTCTACTGGACTGCAATGTCTGATGGGTGAAGAGGGGGTACATAATTGTTCTGCACCTATTTGTTGAACTAATTTTTTAAAAGTCCATCCCCTGTCCATTTACCTCTCAAGGTGATGGAGAGCGAAGTCAATAGAAAAAGAGCAGTGAACAAAGCCCCTGAAGACTTCTGTATTAAGCGCGCACACATCCATGCACATGTGTGAACCTGCACACATGCACACACCTACACATTCAGAAGAGCCTCTCAGCTCCCTGCTGCTTGCTTGAAAATGCAGGCTTCAAGAGACAATTAAATATTGATATCTTTACATCTCAGTATTTTCTTTTCAAATCCAAACAGCCCCAACAGGAGCCATTGCTGATACTTATTTAACTCCTTAAAAACATCCACCAGGGGTTTCATCCTTTTAAAATTAAGTCAATAAGAGCAGAGAAGATGCACCAGGCTGTGAGGTGGGAATGAGCTGTGTCCCCTGAAATAGGCCTGTGGGAAGCCCCAGCACACTTTCTTAAGACTCCACTCCCAGAGGGCCATCTCTACCGACCCAGCCAGCTCTGCTGGATCCTGAATTGGTAGCCCAACCTTTCGATCCCCACACTCTCAATGGCCCAAAAAGGACAAAGGGGTACTCTCTTGCCAGCTTTTCCCAACAGGCACTCGAGCACCCTGCAATCAGAGGTTGGCAGAATTATACAAATTGTCTGAGCATAATGATGTCCTCATTGCATAGATTAACACTGCAGGAGAACCGGATAGCCACAAGCAGGTGCTAACTGCTGGGCCCTGGGCCCCTGCCTCAACACCAAGAGTGGGCACAGTGCTTCTGCAGCATGTGACTAGTGTTCCTGTCACCACACTGCACCCACCACCTTCCCCACCCACCACATGTCTCCATCACAGACACACTCACTTCCTTTCCCAGTCGGTGCTGACAGCCTGCCTTCTGGTATCCCCAAGGTCAGAGTTGGAAGGAAAGGGACAAAACCCTTTCCCTGGAGTGGTTTTCTGCTGAGAAAAGGGAAGGAAGATTTCAAATGGTTGAACTCAGCCCTTGAGTCACTGACATATGTGTTTAGGTCTCATTCCCCAACATGTGGACAGGACTCATGTCTTCATTTTTCCCATGAGGTCCAATCTAAGGCCTTCAACACAATAAAGCACTTGCAGAATGCTTTGTGCATAGAATTGAATTCTAAACCTATAAAACTGGAAAGCATCTTTGAAGTTATTTAAACAGTCAACAGACAATTCTGTTTTTGATTTATGTGCCATGTCCTGTGTGAACACCGGCCTGGGGATTCTACCCTCACTCCTATCCAGTTCCTTGAAATGACAAGAAAGTTATATCTTTCTGTGCCTTTTTTTAAAAAAAATGGGGAGACAATCCATGGTTTTCACCAGCTTCTTCATGGGGTCCTAATCCCTAAAAAATTGTTAACAACTGCTAGTCTAATGGGAAATACCAACATGAAAGTCGACAATCAATCCAGTGTGAGGTATTCTGGCAGAGATAAGCACAAGATGTATTAAAGACATAGAGGGTCCAAAACAGAGGAAACAGAGTCTGAAACCACAATCATTTCCTTCTAAGGTAGACATTATTAGTCTCATTTCACTAAAAAGGAAAATGAGGCCCAGAGAGATTAGGCTGCTATTCCCAGGTCACACATCATAGAGCCAACATTGAAATCTAAGTCTGATTCCAATCCTAGTGCTGTTTTGACTCTCACCTTCCTGCAGCTGCCTTGGCATTTGACAACCTGGCCTTAAGACCCCCTTATGTTCTCCCAGGCCTGAGACCCTGCCATGGCTGCCTGAGTTCTGAACAGCCATGACACAGGCTCATTGGTTAGGCCTCTCCATCCCTGGCATGCACATCTTTGCATGCTTCAGTGGACTTTGTGGAGTCTATTTACCACATCTAAGACCAATTTCCTTCCCTTCAGTTGCTTTGAAGATAATTGAAGGTACTTGCATTGTCTGCCTGGGAATGTAAAAAGCCAGCTAATGCTGCAATCGATGCTTCCCGCTTAATGCTATGCCTCCACTGCTGAGCCCGCCCTCAGCAGCAGCTAACAGCCTGCAATGATGGCTTCGGCAGATCTTCCCGGCCAGCTACTTTGTTAATCAGAGAGGGGCTGGGGGGTGCGGGGGCCCTCAGGATAATGGCAGGCAGATTGAGTTGTTAAGCCCGAATGAAATATTTAGCAGCACCATTTGCAGGATCCGGCTGGCTGGTGGGAGCAGTCCTCTCAGCACAGCCTGGGGACGAGGTGGGGGAGGTAGCTGCCTTGAGCTCCCCAGGCAGGGCACTGATGAGCCTTTTCCAGCCTGCAGGGAGTTAGGGAGTGGCAGCCCCCACTCTCCCTGATAAAATGCAGCAGAGAGGAGGGAGGAGGAAACCAGCCAGGACATGACCTCCTGGACGGCATTCATGGAGGGCAAAATGCCAACTTCTGCAAAACCTGTACCTTTCCCCCTTATATGGCATGAAGCAGAAGTGCCCACCAGCACAAAGAAAACTCCCCATTTGCCTCTGTCCATCCCCATCTCCACTAGGCCTTTGTGTTCTGCATTGAAGCTCAGTTATCATGTAAGTTTAACAAGGATTTGTAAGGTTGGCTGGAGCTTGGGTATGAGAAGAGGAAATGGAAAAGATGGTATTCTCCTTGTTCCTCCCCTTAAGCTACTCTGGGAACATAGCATCCCAACCCTGTGAGCTCTGTATGGGACCATATTGACTTCCTCCCTTCTGAAATCATGGAATCTCAGCATGCAATGGGACATAGCAGATTACATGTTCATCAACATTTATTGAGCTCCTAACCTGCTATGAGTAGGAATATGCTAGGCCATCTAGTCTATCCCCCGTCCAATACTTTGGAATTTTTTGTAGCATTCTACCCCAACTAAGCCATGCTTGAGTGCTTCACAGAGGAGGCATGCACTATTTCCCATTGATCTTCATTCCAACCAGTCATCGTTAGAAATACTTCCTTTTTATCAAGCCAAAATCAATTTCCTTTCAACTTCTATTTATACCCTTGGCCCCTGCTCCCTTGTGTCCCTCCCCCATTATTGCCCAACCTACACTAGAGTCCTTCAGACTCTATAAAACAGCTTCCAAGTTCCTTCCAACCTAGAAGCAAGCCCAAAATGTAATTACTAATCTGAGGAACAAGGAGGGCTGTGGCAGTGCTAAGCCTTTTGGATGTCAAGTAACTTAATCCTTTTCGAACTCTTCTCCCTCACTTTTATTTGATCCCTTTTCTACTTAACTCCAGGTCTAACACAAAGTAGCAGTCACAAGACTCTTTCATAAAAGCAGGTTGCAAGATTTCAGTTCTTGTCTGTGATAGACTGGCTTATATCAGATGGATTCTTCTTCTAGTGAAAACTTCTTTAAAGCAAGTTTTAAAAATCATCAGAGAGCTACCAAAGCAGCCAGGACTTATGAACCAAAATCCCCAAAAGAAGTGAAATGGATTCAGAAGTACCCTGCATTCACCATTGTTTTTCCAGTGATGTGTTCACTTAGACAGTTGTAGCAGCTCAGAGACTGAGAAAACAACCATAAATAGTAGCTATGACACTGTGAAGCTGATAGGAGCTGTTGATATGAGGCTGAGGAGACCCAAATAGGAGTCTAAAGCTATCAAGGCAGCCAGGACAAAGAAGTTAAGAAAAGGTCAAAGAAGTGAGTCCAATATTCAATGGCAATTTCCCTCAAGGCATTTGTGATCTATAATCATCAGCTCAGGAACTGAGAAGCCTAATGAAAAAGTACCTGTGAGACTGGGAAATTTAAAGAGTATTTAGTAGTCCTACACTGTTAAAAAAAAACAACACCTGGAGATGAGCAAGGAGAAGATCTGGTAAAACTTCTAGGCTTCCATTTGGGACCTATTAAATACTAAAGCCAAAAAATGAAAGAAAGTATGGAATATAATAACCTTCATAGAGACAACTTCAAATGTAGGTGACCTTACCCCATCTCACCTGACCAAGTAAATCTTAATTGGAAGAAGATAGCATCATCCAGATGTGATTGGCCCCAAGTCCATCTGCTCACCATTTAAAAGCCAACATTCAGGTGAGAAGTCGGGGGGCGGGGGGGGGGGGAGGAGAAAATCAGGCTTATTCAAGGCTGGCACTCTGGAAGGTGAGGAGGGAGCAATCATCCACACCCTCCAAAAGATTATCTAAGGAAAGTCAGGTAATCAAAATCCTTTTTACAGGGAGGGAAAGGAAGTACAATGGGACACAAGTCAGGAAGGCTACCTGGTGATTGGGGTCTTCATCATTAAGGGCATATACCTCCTTTTCTTATTTCTCTGACCATAATATTACAATCAACTTTAACCTCCTGGTGCTAGTTCCTATAATTTTCTTTAAACAAACACATTACTTTTCTGCAGGTTAAACTTCACAGCATTGTGACTGCTTTATTTCAGTCAAGGCACAAGATTAAAGAATAAGGAAGGGCATGACATGTACTGATGTAATCTGAAAGTCACCCAATGTTCTGGGTTCTGTAAATTAGAGTGTTTAGCATTTAACATCTTAGTTATTCAGGTGTGGCTTTCCTTAGAATTAAGAATGCCAGGCAAACAGGGAAAATTTTCCTGTCCTTGTATTTGAATACATGATCAGGTCAACTCTGCATCATGTACAACCAAAGGAATAGGATCCTAATTGGAATAAGTTATACTTCATATGTGTATAATATGCCAAAATACATCCTACTGTCATGTATACCTAAAAAGAACAACAAAAAAAAGCAAAAAAAAAAAAAATTAAAAAAGTAACTCTGCCAAAGTCAACTCCCAAAGAAGTGGCTACAGTTACAAGGAAACTAACATTTTTCATAAAAATGTCTGGCATTCTACAATAAACAACCAGGCATTCTAGGACACAGAATGAAATAACAAAGACCCAAAATAAAGAACAGATTACAGAAACAGATTCACAGCTGAACCAAATATTGATGTTTTCAGTCAGACACAGACTTTAAAATGGCTATGATGAATATCTTCAAGGAAATTGACTGAAAATGAGAAATTTTAGCAAAAACAAGATCACCCAGAATCTATAAAAAGAACTAAAATATAGTAGTAGGACTAAAATATATACAAGACTAAAATCAATTAATTTGGGTTGAGGAACAGATTAAACAGTGCAAAGAGAAGAAGAGATTGGAATGATAAATTGAAAGACAATAACCAGACTCATAGGGAATGTTTTTAAAGACAGAGATACAGAAAAGAGTGTAAGAGACAAATGGAACATGATGAAAAGATCTAACATATGTATAATTGGAATCCCAGCAGAAAAGGAAAGCAAAATTGTGGTGTAAACAATGTTTCAAGAATGGTAGGTGAAAATTTCCTAAAACTGTTGAAAACCTCAAGCAACAGATTTTCAGAGACCCCTGAACAGTGTAGACATATACCCTAAGCATCTCAGCAAAATCCTAACATCCAAAACCAAGAGTGACATTTAAATCAGAATGAGAAAAAAAGCCCATATTATTTTCAAATGAATAACAATAAAACATGAATAACATCTCAATAGGAATGATGAAAGTGGTAAAAGTCCTCCATTTATTGTAATGTATCAAAGGTGCATGTTGTAATATCAGGGGTAGCAACTGTGAGACTAGAAAATACAACTAACACAATAATAGAAATAAAAAAGCATACTCAACTGACTCAGAGAGAAAAACAGATGAACAAAGGAGCATCTAGAAAAAGATACAAAATAGAATACATATGGTGTATTTAAGCCTGGATATATGGGCAATTAAATAAAAGATGTTCATTTGTATGCTCTTAAATGTGCCCAGGTGACTACTTAAGGGATGGTGAAGTTAAAATGTACACATACACCCTTAAGAAATCAATAAAATGACAAAATAAAAGGTATGACTAATAAGTCATCATAAGTAATACAATGAAATTATTAAAAATACTCAGTACAAATAATAGCTGACATCTTAAGTAAGTCTAATGAGCAAGTCTATTTATTATATAAATAGGTCATAAATCATGACTAGGGAGGAAGTTTAGTTTAACATTCAAAAATCAATGTAATTTACCATATGAACAGACAAACCAGATATTTATCTCAATAGATGTAAGAAAATCATTTGACAAAACTGAAAGTCCTTTCTTCACAAAAATTTCTCAGAAAACTAGAAATCAAAGAATTTCTTCTCCCTGATAAAAAATCATTTACAACACTTACAGCTGGGTGGGGGGCTAGGGTTGTGACTCAGTGGTAGAACACTTGCCTAACACATGTGAATCACTGGGTTCGATCCTCAGCACCACATAAAAATAAATAAATAAAATAAAGGAATTGTGTCCATTTACAACTGAAAAAAAAAAACCCTACAGCTCATATCCACTTAAAGAAAAACAACTCAGGTTCAGATAGATCTACCAGTAAATTCTACCATATGTTTAAGAAACAAATTCATCTCTGCAGAGAATAGAAAGTTATAGTTCCCCACTTATTTATAAAACCAATATAATGCCCATTGTAAAATCTGATAAGGTTATTACAGTACAAAAAACTACAGATCTAATTATTAGAGATGTTGAACATTTTTTTATGTATTTGTCGACGTAATGTATAGCTTCTTCTAAGTGTCTGCTTAGCTTCTTAGCCTATTTATTAATTGGGTTGTTTGTTTTTTGGTGTTAAGTTTTTTGAGTTCTTTATATATCCTGGCGATTAGTGCTTTAACTGATGTGTGTGTGGCAAAAATTTGCTCCCAAAATGTAGGCTCTCTGTTCACCTCATTGATTGTTTCTTTTGCTGAGAAGAAGCTTTTTAGTTTGAGGTCATCCCATTTATTAATTCTTGATTTAATTTCTTGTGCTTTAGCAGTCTTGTTAGGGAAGTCGGGGTCTAATCTGATGTGATGAAGATTGGGGCTACTTTCTGTTCTATTAGGCACAAGGTCTCTGGACTAATTCCTAGGTCCTTGATCCACTTTGAGTTGATTTTTATGCATGCTGAGAGATGGGGGTTTATTTTGATTTTGCTGCATATGAATTTCCAGTTCTCCCAGCACCATTTGTTGAAGAGGCTGTTTTCTCCAATATATGTTTTTGGCACCTTTGTCTAGTATGAGATAATTCTATTTATGTAGAATTTTCTCTGTGTCTTCTATTTTGTATCATTGGTCTACAAGTCTATTTTGGTGCCAATACCATGCTGTTTTTGTTACTATAGTTTTGTAGTATAGTTTAAGGTCTGGTATTGTGATGCCTCCTGCTTTACTCTTCTTGCTAACGATTGCTTTGGCTATTCTGGGTCTATTATTTTTTCAAGTGAATTTTATTATTGCTTTTTCTATTTCTATAAGAAATGATGACGGAATTTTAATTGGAATCACATTGAATCTATATGGTGCATTGGATTTTAATTGGAAACACATTGTATCTGTAACATTAAATTTGCCTGATCAAAACTCTAAGATTTCATCTCATGCCATTCAGAATGACATATTAAAAATACAGAAAACAACAAGTGTTGTCAAGGATGTGGGGAGAAAGGCACACTCATACATTGCTGGTGGGACTGCAAAATGGTGCAATCAATATGGAAAGCAGTGTGGAAATTCCTTAGAAAACTTGGAATGGAACCACCATTTGACTCAGCTATCCCACTCCTCAGTCTGTACCCAAAGGACTTAAAATCAGCATACTGCTCTCACCTCTTCAGCTCTGCACGCATAGGGAGTCATAAACAACCTAAATCTGTTTGCTCAGGATCACTAGGCAATGCTGAGCTGACGTGGATCTGGGGCGAACAGTCTGGGCCTCTCAGAACACGCACTGAGCCTGGATCGGCTGAATTCAAGCTCCCGTTTGCCTGCTTCCCGCAAACAAACAGCTCTGACTCAGCACTAATCCATCCTGCTGAAACAACTCGTCAGCCCTTCTCATCCTACTGAGGTAAATGCCTACCGAGCCTTCATAGGTAGTGGCCACAGGTTTAAAACGGGGCTTGGGAGAGACAGTAAGGACCCACCCATTGCATTGGTCGCCCGGCAAAGGGAAACGAACTGTCGCCATTTGCAAGAGATACCACCATGGCAGAGAACTGACGTCATCAGACTGCGGCGGAGGAGATAACTTCATTGAAACCTGCAGCTACAAGTGTGTAATTCCCTAGCCTTCCCTCTCCACACATCGGGGAAACCTTAAGGGCCCCTCCCAGCTCTCCCGTAAGGGCCACTCCCAGCTCTCCCGTGAGCGCGATAGCCAGACCGAGGGAATCAGAGGTGGCACAGAACTACCGCTCCCACCAGTGCTGACAGCTGAGGTCTCTTGCACCAGCTACTGGGGGCGTGGCTACCGGAGGGCAAGTAAAATTCGCTGAGGATTCTCAGCCCCAAGCTCTACAAACTTAGGGTCTGAGGGAATGGCAAACTGGGAGAGTGTGCCCAGTCGTCCATGAAAACAGGGCTCCCGGGAGCAGCAGACCTGGCGTGTAGCCAGTATTGTGGTGAGCAGCACCCGTGAGAGGGGCCTGGCTAGAGGAAAAGTGGGAAGTGACTAGACACAAGAGGAGGCCCTAGGAACTCAGGATTTGAGACTCGCCCAGTCTGGGATGAGCTGCTACACAGTGATTGGTTCCCGTGTATTGACAGGAGAAACTGGGCATGGTAGGCACAGCGCCACCTACTGGAATAGAAGTTAATCAAACTCTAAGACTGCATTTATTAGTTTTTTTTTTCTTTTTTCTTTTCTCTCTTTTTTTTTTGATTTGGGTTTTTCTTTCATTTTCATTTTCTTTCTTGTTTTTTAAATTTTTTTTACATTTTTTTTATTTTTTTTTCTTCTAATTTTAATTTTAATTTTTTTAAATTATTTTTTAAAAATTTTTTTTCTTTTTTTATTTCCTATTTTTTTTCTTCTTTTGTCTTTTCATTTCTTTTCAATTATCTTATCCCCCCTTCCTTGAATTCTACCTGCTTACTCTCATTCTCTTTAGTGACTTCTTCCCTTTCCTTCTAATACCTTTCCTCCCAAGCATCAAATAAATTTATAGGAGTAACAGTAACTCAGCAGTCAAACAGAACAAGAAGTAACATGAGCAGCTTCAAAAAGCAAGGAAGAAAAGGAGTACAAACAATGCAGGACGGCCTAAATATTCAGGAGGACCTAGAGTCATCAGAAAAATGGTCATGTAAAGAACTCAAGGAACACCTTAGACAGATGGAATGGAACCTTAAAGAGGATACAAGACAGCAAATTCAAGCAGCAAAAGAACACATTGAGAATGTATTACATAAACAGACAAAAGAAAAAGTTAAGCATCTTTATCAGGAGATAGAGATTATAAAAAATAATCAAACAATAATTCTAGAAATGAAGGAAATGATAAACCAAATTAAAAACTCAATTGAGAGTATCACTAACAGACTGGAGCAAGTAGAAGCCAGAACGTCAGATAATGAAGACAAAATATATCATCTTGAAAAGAGTCTAGCCAACTCAGAAAGGCTGGTAAAAAATCATGAGAAAAACATCCAAGAGTTATGGGATAACATAAAAAAACCAAACTTACAAGTCATCGGGATAGAAGAAGGTACAGAGATTCAAACCAAGGGAATGAGTAACCTGCTGAATGAAATAATTACAGAAAACTTTCCAGAAATAAAAAAGGAAACAGATATACAAATTGAAGATGCATACAGGACACCGAGCACACAAAATCACAGTAGACCAACGCCAAGACACATTGTTATAAAGATATCCAATATACAGAACAAAGAGAAAATATTAAAAGCTACAAGAGAAAGGAGACAGATTACATTCAGGGGTAAACCAATAAGGTTAACAACGGATTTTTCATCACAGACACTGAAAGCAAGAAGGTCATGGAACAATGTATTTCAAACACTGAAAGACAATGGATGCCAACCAAGAATTCTGTATCCAGCAAAATTAAGCTTCAGGTATGACAACGAAATAAAAATCTTTCATGATAAACAAAAGTTAAAAGAATTTGCAGCCAGAAAACCAGCATTGCAAAGCATTTTGAGCAAAACACTACACGAGGAAGAAATGAAAAACAATAACCAAAACCATCAGTGGGAAGTGCCTCGGTAAAGACAGAGGGCGAGGGGAAAGATAATCATGGAGAAACAAACTAAATTTTTTAAAAAAAGAATAAACAAACATGGATGGAAGTACAAACCATATATCAATAGTAACTCTAAATGTTAATGGCTTAAATTCTCCAATAAAGTGACATAGGCTGGTATCATGGATTAAAAAAACAAATCCAACAATATGCTGCCTCCAGGAGACACATCTGATTGGAAAAGACATACACAGGCTGAAGGTGAAAGGATGGGAAAAAATATACCACGCACACGGTCCTCATAAGCAAGCAGGGGTGGACATCCTCATATCGAATAAAATCGACTTCAAGACTAAGTTAATCAAAAGGGATAAAGAAGGACATTATATACTGTTAAAAGGAACCATTCACCAACAAGACATAACAATTATCAATATTTATGCGCCAAATAATGGTGCTGCGACATTCATAAAACAAATTCTCAAGTTCAAGAATCAAATAGACCACAACACAATAATTATGGGTAACTTCAACACACCTCTCTCACCATTGGACAGATCCTCCAAACAAAAGTTGAATAAAGAAACTATAGAACTCAATATCACAATCAATAACCTAGACTTAACTGACATATATAGAATATATCAACCATCATCAAATGGATACACTTTTTTCTCAGCAGCATATGGATCCTTCTCAAAAATAGACCATATATTATGCCATAGGGCAACCCTCAGTAAATATAAAGGGGTGGAGATAATACCTTGCATTTTATCTGATCATAATGGAATGAAACTGGAAATCAATGATAAAAGAAGGAAGGAAAAATCCTACATCACATGGAAAATGAACAATATGTTACTGAATGATCAATGGGTTACAGAAGACATAAAGGAGGAAATCAAAAAATTCTTAGAGATAAATGAAAATACAGACACAACATATCAGAATCTATGGGACACAATTAAAGCAGTTTTAAGAGGAAAATTCATCGCCTGGTGGTCATTCCTCAAAAAAAGAAAAAAACCTACAAATAAATGAGCTCACACTTCATCTCAAAGCCCTAGAAAAGGAAGAGCAAAACAACAGCAAATGTAGCAGAAGGCAAGAAATAATTAAAATCAGAGCAGAAATCAATGAAATTGAAACAAAAGAAACTATTGAAAAAATTAACAAAACTAAAAGTTGGTTCTTCGAAAAAATAAATATGATCAACAGACCTTTAGCCATGCTAACGAAGAGAAGAAGAGAGAGAACTCAAATTACTAACATACAGGATGAAAAAGGCAATATCACAACAGACACTTCAGAAATACAGAAGATAATCAGAAATTATTTTGAATCCTTATACTCCAATAAAATAGAAGATAGTGAAGACATCGATAAATTTCTTAAGTCATATGATTTGCCCAGACTGAGTCAGGAGGATACACACAATTTGAACAGACCAATATCAATGGATGAAATTGAAGAAGCCATCAAAAGACTACCAACCAAGAAAAGCCCAGGACCGGATGGGTATACAGCGGAGTTTTACAAAACCTTTAAAGATGAATTAATACCAATACTTTTCAAGTTATTTCAGGAAATAGAAAAAGAGGGAGCTCTTCCAAATTCATTCTATGAGGCCAACATCACCCTGATTCCGAAACCAGACAAAGACACCTCAAAGAAAGAAAACTACAGACCAATATCTCTAATGAACCTAGATGCAAAAATCCTCAATAAAATTCTGGTGAATCGAATGCAAAAACACATCAAAAAAATTGTGCACCATGATCAAGTAGGATTCATCCCTGGGATGCAAGGATGTTTCAATATACGGAAATCAATAAGTGTTATTCACCACATCAATAGACTTAAAAATAAGAACCATATGATCATCTCGATAGACGCAGAGAAAGCATTCGACAAAGTACAGCATCCCTTTATGTTCAAAACATTAGAAAAACTAGGGGTAACAGGAACTTACCTTGACATTGTAAAAGCTATCTATGCTAAGCCTCAGGCTAGCATCATTCTGAATGGACAAAAGTTAAAGGCATTCCCTCTAAAATCTGGAACAAGACAGGGATGCCCTCTATCACCACTTCTATTCAATATAGTTCTCGAAACACTGGCCAGAGCAATTAGACAGATGAAAGAAGTTAAAGGCATAAAAATAGGAAAAGAAGAACTTAAATTATCACTATTTGCAGATGACATGATTCTATACCTAGAAGACCCAAAAGGGTCTACAAAGAAACTACTAGAACTAATAAATGAATTCAGCAAAATGGCAGGATATAAAATCAACACGCATAAATCAAAGGCATTTCTGTATATCAGTGACAAAACTTCTGAAATGGAAATGAGGAAAAACACTCCATTCACAATATCCTCAAAAAAAATAAAATACTTGGGAATCAACCTAACAAAAGAGGTGAAAGATTTATACAATGAAAATTACAGAACCCTAAAGAGAGAAATAGAAGAAGATCTTAGAAGATGGAAAAATATACCCTGTTCATGGATAGGCAGAACTAACATCATCAAAATGTGATATTACCAAAAGTTCTCTATAGGTTTAATGCAATGCCAATCAAAATCCCAACGGCATTTCTTGTAGAAATAGATAAAGCAATCATGAAATTCATATGGAAAAACAAAAGACCCAGAATAGCAAAAGCAATTCTAAACAGGAAGTGTGAATCAGGCGATATAGCGATACCAGATTTCAAACTATATTACAGAACAATAGTGACAAAAACAGCGTGGTACTGGTACCAAAACAGGTGGGTGGACCAATGTTATAGAATAGAGGACACAGAGACTAATCCACAAAGTTACAACTATCTTATATTTGATAAAGGGGCTAAAAGCATGCAATGGAGGAAGGATAGCATCTTCAACAAATGGTGTTGGGAAAACTGGAAATCCATATGCAACAAAATGAAACTGAATCCCTTTCTCTCGCCATGCACAAAAGTTAACTCAAAATGGATCAAGGAGCTTGATATCAAATCAGAGACTCTGCGTCTGATAGAAGAAAAAGTTGGCTCCGATCTACATATTGTGGGGTTGGGCTCCAAATTCCTCAATAGGACACCCATAGCACAAGAGTTAATAACAAGAATCAATAAATGGGACTTACTTAAACTAAAAAGTTTTTTTCTCAACAAGAGAAACAATAAGAGAGGTAAATAGGGAGCCTACATCCTGGGAACAAATCTTTCCTCCTCACACTTCAGATAGAGCCCTACTATCCAGGGTATACAAAGAACTCAAAAAATTAGACAATAAGATAACAAATAACCCAATCAACAAATGGGCCAAGGACCTGAACAGACACTTCTCAGAGGAGGATATACAATCAATCAACAAGTACATGAAAAAATGCTCACCATCTCTAGCAGTCAGAGAAAGGCAAATCAAATCCACCCTAAGATACCATCTCACTCCAGTAAGATTGGCAGCCACTATGAAGTCAAACAACAACAAGTGCTGGCGAGGATGTGGAGAAAAGGGTACACTTGTACATTGCTGGTGGGACTGCAAATTGGTGCAGCCAATTTGGAAAGCAGTTTGGAGATTCCTGGGAAAGCTGGGAATGGAACCACCATTTGACCCTGCTATTGCCCTTCTCGGACTATTCCCTGAAGACCTTAAAAGAGCATGCTACAGGGATACTGCCACATCGATGTTCATAGCAGCACAATTCACAATAGCTAGACTGTGGAACCAACCCAGATGCCCTTCAATAGATGAATGGATAAAAAAATGTGGCATCTATACACAATGGAGTACTATGCAGCAATAAAAAATGACAAAATCATAGAATTTGCAGGGAAATGGATGGCACTAGAGCAGATTATGCTTAGTGAAGCTAGCCAATCCCTAAAAAACAAATACCAAATGTCTTCTTTGATATAATGAGAGCAACTATGAACAGAGCAGGGAGGAAGAGCAGGAAGAAAAGATTAACATTAAACAGAGACATGAGATGGGAGGGAAAGGGAGAGAAAAGGGAAATTGCATGGAAATGAAGGGAGACCCTCATTGCTATACAAAATTACATATATGAGGTTGTGAGGGGAATGGGAAAATAAACAAGGAGAGAAATGAATTACAGTAGATGGGGTAGAGAGAGAAGATGGGAGGGGAGGGGAGTGGGGATAGTAGGGGATAGGAAAGGTAGCAGAATACAACAATTACTAATAGGGCATTATGTAAAATTGTGGATGTGTAACCGACATGATTCTGCAATCTGCATTTGGGGTAAAATTGGGGGTTCATAACCCACTTCAATCTAATGTATGAAATATGATATGTCAAGAGCTTTGTAATGTTGTGAACAACCAATAAAAAAAATAAAGTGAAAAAAATCAGCATACTATAGTAGTGCAGCCACATCAGTTCATAGCAGCTCAGTTCACAATAGTTAAACTGTGAAAGCAACCTAAATATCCTTCAGTAGATGAATGGATAAAGAAACTGTGATATATATACACAATGAAATATTACTCAGAATTAAAAGAATAAAATTATGGCATTTGCAGATAAATGGATGGAGTTGAAGAATATCATGCCAAGAGAATTTAGCCAATTCCAAAAAACCAATTCCAAAGGCCGAATGTTCTCTCTGATGAGTAGGTGTTGATCCATAATGGGGGTGGGGGCGTTGTAATGGGAAAAATGGAAGAACTTTGATTTGGGAAAGGGGAGGGAGGGTTGGAAGGGTGCATGGGGGCCGGAAAGATGGTGACATGTATGACTGTACATATAGTGTAACACTACATGGCGTACAACCAGCGAAATGAAAAGTTGTGCTGCAATTGTGTACAATGAATCAAAACGCATTCTGCTATAATACATACCTAATTAAAATAAATTAATTAATTAAAAAAGAAAACTACAGATCAATCTCTCTCATGAATATGGGTGTAAAAATCCTAAACAAGTTATTAGAAAATTGAATCTAGCAATAGATAAAAGCACAACACATCACGATCAAAAAAGCAAAATTTACTATTTGAAAATCTATCAATGTACTTGATTATAATTGAACAATTAGCAAAAAAAAAAAGGAGAAAAAAATACACGATCAGCTCAATTTATGAAGAAAAGTCATTTGATTAAAAAAAAATCCAACACCCATTCATGTTTAAAGAAAAAAGTGGGGCCAGAGTTGTGGCTCAGTGGTAGAGCGCTTGCTGAGCATGCATGAGGCACTGGTTCGATCCTGACACCACAGAAAAAAATAAAATAAACAAAATAAAGGTAAGTGTCCGCCTACAATTATATATATAGTTGTAGATGGAGACTTATATAACTATATAGATCTATATAACTATATATATAGCTTTTTAATATATATACACACACATATATATTTAAAAGAAAAAAGGTATTCAGAAAATTACAGAAGAAAATTATCTTAATTTTATAAAGGGTAACTAAAAATATTCTATCACAAACTGTATTTTTAATGATGGGGATTGACTTATCTGTGATATCAGAAATGAAGAGGTTGCCTCCCCTGTTTAACATAAGCCCTTCACAGTACAATACAGAGGAGGATGTTATAATGATCAAAAATAAAGTTGTCCCTTTGCAAAATGTAATTTTGTATTTGAAAATCCAAAAGAACATGTAGATAAATTTTGAACATGAACTTAATCAAGGCAAGTAAGGCCATTTTAGAGTGATGTGTAAAAGTTAATTGTATATCCATATACAACCAACAACCAAAAAATAGTTTCAAAGTGCCATTTTAGAGCTGGGGATATAGCTCAGTTGGTAAAATGCTTGCCTCACACATACAATGTCCTGGGTTTGATCCCCAGAACTACAAAAAATAAAAATAAAAAAACCTGGCAAAGTACAATTTTAATGACATCAAAACAGAAAGTACCTAAAAATAAATCCAATAAAAGATGTGCAAGACCTCTAAACAAAAAAATTATGCACTTTTTTATGGAGATGAATTAAAGAAGATTTAAATGGGTGGGTTGTTATATTTATGGATTGGAAGAATCAATATTATAAGGGTGTCAATTTTCCCAAGTTGATATAAAAAATTCAACGCCTTTCTAATCAAAATCTTAACATTTTTTTTCATTTTGTATAAATTAGCAAACTGATTCTAAAACAAATGCAAAGCATTAAAAGAGCCAAGACAATCTTGAAGAAGAGTGACTAATTTGGATGACTTTAACTACCAGACATTAAAATACAATGCTCCAATAACTAAGACACTTGTGAAACTGACACAAGGTTAGCCAGTGCCCAATTACAGTGCCCCAAAACAGTCATAGATGCTGTCACTTGACTTAGTACAAAGGTAATGTGATAAAAGAGAAGAAAATGGACAGTCATGTGAACAAATGGAGCTCAATCATTTGGATGTGCAACTGACAGAAATTCATTTAAATCCCTATCCCACAACAAACATAAAAATCAACTTCAAATGTACCTAAAGCACAAAGAGAAAGGTAAAGCAAAGCTTATAGAACATAGGAGTATATAGTAATGACCTGAGAGTAGGCAAATATTTTGTAAACAGAGCACCAAATGCACCAACCATAAAGGAAAATATTGATAATTGGGCTATATTAAAATTTAAAATTTCTGCTTATAAATTGATATCTTAAAACAGTGGAAAGGAGGGATGGGGTTATGGCTCAGTGGTGGAGCGCTTGCCTCACATGTGTGAGGCATTGGGTTCGATCCTCAGCACCACACAAAAATAAATAAATAAAATAAAGATACAAAATAAAAATGGGGAAATCTTTAAAAAAAAAGAGTGGAAAGGAAATTTACATAGCAGGAGAAACTATTTCCAGCGTATATATTTGGCCAAAAATTCTGTCCAAAATACAAAAGGACTCCTATGATTTATAAGAAAAGGCACAGAAAACAGAAAAATGTAAAAAGAAAAATAGGTACTTCACAAAAGATGATCTCCATGTGTTAAATAAACACATGAAAAGTCACTCAATTTCTTCAGTCACTAGGAAAGTACAAGTTAATGAATTACAATTACCCACAAACTAGAATAGAAAAAGATACTAATAACCAAGAATGTGGAGCAACTGGAACTCTTATGTATTGCTGGTACAAATATAAGTTGGTCAAACCTCAAGTCTATACCTAAGTATATACTATAGGAAATGCAATGTAGAGTTGTACATAGAGATCATATATAGGAATGCATACACATGTGTAACAAAAGACATTCCCAATAGCAACACGCTTGGTGGGTGGGGATGGAGGTCCACCACTAGTAGAATGATGAAATGTGAAATACTCATATAGCAGAATACTACACATCATGGAAAATAAACAAACCAGTGCCACATAAAACGTCATGACCACTCCTTACAATATAATGTAAAACGAAAGAAGTCACACAGGGAAGAGCGGATGCTGTACATGATTCTATTTATGTAAACTCAAAAGTAGACAAACTCATAGTGCTGGAAGTCAGAAAGGTGGCTGTGTTTGGTGGGGTCAGTGTCTGAGAAGCATGAGAGAGGTTTGGTACAGGGGACTCTATATTTCTTGATTTGGATGGTGACGAGTTTCATTACAAGAAAGTTAATTTAACCAAGGCAAGCAAGGCCTTTGATATGCAAAAATTAATTGTATGTCCATATATAACAAATAAAAAATAGCTTTAAAGTGCCATTTTAATGGCATCAAAACATAAATCACCTAAAAATAAATCCAATAAAAGATGCGCAAGACCTCTAGACAAGACAGTAGAATTAATCGGATATACCTTTCCTGTCTTTGTATTTGAACACATGACCAGGGTAACTCCACATCACAGACAACCACAAGAATAGGATCCTAATTAGAATAAATTCTACTCCATGTATGTATAATATGCCAAAATACATTCTACTGTCGTGTATATCTAAAAAGAACAATTTTTTATAAAAAGACCTCTAGACAAAGAAAAAAAACTACATACCTTTTTATGGAGATAAAGAAGATTTAAGTGGGTGGGGTGATATATTTATGGATTGGAAGAATCAATATTACAAGGGTGTCAACTTCCCAAGTTGATATAAAATTCAATACCTTTCTAATCAAAATCATCATTTTCTTTTTCATTTTGTATAAGTTGACAAACTGATTCCAAAACAAATGCAAAGCATTAAAAGAGCCAAGACAATCTTGAAGAGAAATGACTAATTTGGATGACTTTACCTACCAAACATTAAAATATATTATAATGCTCCAATAACTAAAACACTTGTGGAATTGACAGAAGGGTAGCCAGTACCCAATGTACACACTTCTTTGTATGCATTTTATACTTTTTTTTTTTTTTTGGTACTGATGATTAAACTCAGGGGTGCTTAACCACTAAGCCACATCCCCAGTCCTTTTTAATATTTTATTTAGAGATAGGGTCTTGTTGAGTTGCTAAGTTCTTTGCTAAGTTGCTGAGGCTGGCTTTAAACTCACTGTCCTCCTGCCTCAGCCTCCCAAGCTGCTGGGATTACAGGCATGTGCCACCATGCCCAGCCTATACTTTAATTTTTAAAATGCATTTCGTTATAGTTTGGATCTTCAATGTCTCCTAAAGGCCTAAATGCTTGGTCCCCAGCTTGGCACTGTTGAGAAGTGAAGGAAACTTTAAAAGGTGAAGCCTAGTGGGAGATCTTCAGGTCCTTGGAAGGGTGCCCCTCAAGAAGATTGTAGGATCCTTGCCCCTTCTCTCCCTTTGACTTCCTGGCCATGAGGGAAGCTGTTTTTCTCTGCCACACAATTCTGCATGGGAGCTGTCCAACCTCAGACCCAAAGCAACAGTCATGGACTAGAATCTCCAACACTGTGGGCCAAAATAAATCTTTAATCTTTCTAAGTTGATTACCTGAGGTATTTGTTATAGTTTCAGAAATCTGACTAACACACTTATCAAAAAATAAAATAAAATTGTAAACATCATCTGTAGCATATTATGTATGTCAACTTGCATAAGGAACGTATCCTAAACATATTACATAAAACTACATATACCAAGATGCAAACAGTAATTATCTCTGGGTGCTGATTTATGAGAAACTCTCACTTTCTTCTTTATACCTTTTGGTATTGTCTGAATGAGAATGTATTACTTTCATAAAAGCTAAAAATAATAAAGCTTTAAGCAAAGATCTCCTTTTTAGATGGAAAAATGGTATTGTGGTTACATTCAGAGAAGAAAAGAGTCCTTATCTCTTAGAAATGAATAATTGAAGCATTTACAGATGAAATAATATGATGTGTAGCAGGGGGTTAGGGAGAAGTAGGGAATATAGATTTTTTTAAATGGCCGTATGTGGGAATTGTTGAGGCTGAGTGATGGTCCATGGGGATTCATTATACTCTTTCCTCCATCTATGTATGCTTGAATAATAAAATGTTGATAAACAAACATTCTTGCATAAGCACAGAACTTATGCATGGCAGATATTACCCATAGCAGAAGCTTAGTGTGAACTGTATACAGCCAGAGAGAGGGTGAATTATGAAAGAATTTTTTTCTCACTACCTGGGGAAGAGGGCCGCTGGATGCCACCAAAAATTAAGCCTGGCATGGAAACTGCATTGATATCCATTGAGGGTCCTCTTGGATCCTAGCTTTGGTCAGGAGTCCAGCTGATAGAACAATTTTTCCAAATACCAGGAACTGCTCATGGGATTCCAACATCCTTCAACTCAGAGAAGAAGACAAGCCCTATGGAGAGCATATACATCATCTGTCCCTTCTCTAAGGCGTTCCTACAAGGGGAAAGCAGGCCATTTCTTTTATGGGAAATCAAGACACACTTTAGAAGTGTCTTGCCCTTTAAAACTTAGGAGTAAAGTATCAGGGAAAGGAATAGGTGAGGAGAGTGAGGGGAAGAGAGTCTTATTGCCTCACATGGAAAACATAGTTGCTGAGCTCTGGCTGAGGCCTGAAACTCCTGGGTGCACTCAACAGTGGCCTTCATATCCCAGCTCAGACTGTCTGGTTGACTCTGATCCTGGCTTTTGTCTGCTCTTCACCCAGGCCTGCTCCAGCCTGACATGAATACAGCCATGCTTCACACTGTCTTGTCAGCACACTGTTCTGGACACTCTACGAGGCTACAGTCTTTCTTAACCTCTTTAGGTTAATGAGTAATATTACCACTAGCTGAAATTTCAAGCTTTCAGGTTAAAGACCTTAATTTCTTTTTGAGTAGGGTGTTAGGTAGGAGGAATCAGGAAGGCAGCCGAGAAACTTCTGAATAGGGGAAACAATACCACGACTCTTCATGAAAGTCAGACAAATTAGGCTGCTACCTAAAATTTATGCCTTGGTTGGGTTTTTTGTTTGTTTGTTTCCCTGTTTGTTCTTTAATTGACACGTAATAATTGTGCTTATTTGTAAAGAACAGTGTGATATTTTGATACATGTATAAAATATGTAATGATCAAATGAAGGTAATTAGCATATACATCACCTCAAAATTCATCCTTCCTTTGTGGTGACAACAAAATCCTCTCCTCTAGCTAATTTGAAATATACAATAAATTATTGTTAACTATAGTCACCCTACTGTGATAGAGAACACGAGACCTTATTCCTCCTACCTAACTGAAATTTTAACCATTAACCAACCTCTTCCTCTCTTCTCCCTGCTACCCACCCCCACCCTCCCAGCCTCTGGTAGCCATGATTCTACCCTCTCCTTCTGTGAGATCAACTTTTTCAGCTTCCAGATATAAATGAGAACAGGCACTATGTGTCTTTCTGTGCCTGCTCTGGTAACATATGTCCTTCAGGCTCATCTGTTGCAAATGACAAGATTTCCACCTTTCTCTGGCTGAATAATATTCCATGTGTATATGCACCACATTCTTTAACCCATTCTCCCGCTGATAGCCACTTAGATTGATTCAAACCTTGGCTATTGTGAATAGAGCTGCAGTAAGCACGGGGTGTAGGTACTGCTCCCACACACCGACTTTCTTCCTTTGGATATGGACCTAGTAGTGGGCCTGCCAGATCACAGGCTAGTCCTGTTCTTAGTGTTTTGAGGAAATCCTATTGTTTTATATATTGGCTATACTAATGTGTGCTCATCGGCGTTGCTTAAGAGTTCTCCTCTGCATCCTCATCAGCATTTATTTATGTTTGTACATGATGAGAGATATGGGCTTAGTTTCATTCTTCTGTATATAATATCTAGTTTTTCTAATACCATTTATTGATGAGACTGTTTTCCCCCTGATATTCCTTTTTGGTGTTGTTGCAAAATCAGCTAACTATAAGTACTTATTTATTTCTGGATTCTCTAATACATTCCATTGGTCTATGTGTCTGTTTTTATGCCAGTACCATACTGCTCTGGCTACTGTAGCTTTGCAGTATATTTTGAAGTCAGGTATTATGATGTGCCCAGTTTGGTTCTTTTTTACTCAGGATTTTTATTTGGAGTCTTTCACATTTCTATATGAATTTTAAGCTTCTTTTCTATTTCTATGAAGAATGCTTTTGGTATTTCGTTAGGAATTACATTGAATCTGTAGAGTTTTTGTTTTAGTAATTGTTATTCTGGTACCAGGGATTGAACTCAGGGGTGTGTAGCCACTGAGCCATATACCCATAACTTTCTATTTTTTTATTTTGAGACAGGATCTTGCTAAGTTGCTCAGGGCCTCGCTAAATTGCTGAGGTTGGCCTCAAACTTGCTGTCCTCCTGCCTCAGCCTCCTGAGCCACTGGAATTACAAGTATACATCATCACACTCAACCTGTAGAGTTTTTTGAAATCATGAAAGAGTATAAAATTTTATCTTTTTCTCATTTTTGTTCTAAATTCTGTTAATGTTCCTCTAGCAGCTGCCTTAGCCAGAAGAGTGAAGCTGGTGGCATTACTATTCCAGACCTTAAACTATACTACAGAGCTATAGTAACAAAAACAGCATGGTATTGGCACCAAAATAGACCTATAGACCAATGGTACAGAATAGAGAACACAGAGACTAACCCACATAACTACAGTTAGCTTATATTATATTAGACAAAAGTGCCAAAAACATACATTGGAGAATAGATAGCCTCTTCAACAAATGGTGCTGGGAAAACTGGAAATCCACATGTAAAAAAGTTAAATTAAACCTCTATCTCTCTCCATGCACAAAACTCAGCTTCTAGTGGACCAAGGACCTAGGAATTAAACCAGAGACCTTGCACCTAATGGAACAAAAAGTAGGTCCAAATCTCCATCAGGTAGGATTAGGCCCCAATTTCCTAAATAAGACTCCTATAGTGCAAGAATTAAAACCAAGAATCAATAAATGGTATGGATTCAAACTAAAAAGCTTCTTCTCAGCAAAAGAAACAAGCAGTGAGGTGAATAGAGAGCCTACAGAATGGAAGCAAATCTTTACCACAAGCACAGCAGATAGAGCACTAATCTCTAGGATATATAAAGCACTCAAAAACCTTAACTCCAAAAAAAAAAAACACAAATAACCCAATTAATAAATGGGTCAAGAAACTGAACAGACACTTCTCAGAAGAGGATCTACAATCAATCAACAAACATAGGAAAAATGTTCAACATCTCTAGCAATTAGAGAAATGCAAATCAAAACTACTCTAAGATCTCATCTCACTCCAGTCAGAATGGCAGCTATTATGAATACAAACAACAATAAGTGTTGGCGAGGATGTGGGAAAAGGCACACTCATACACTGCTGATGGGATTGCAAATTTGTGCAGCCAATATGGAAAGCAGTATATTTTCCAATTTCTTGAAAAATTGAGAATGATGAATGAAGTTAGCCAATCCCCCCAAACCAAATGCCGGATGTTTTCTCTTATATAAGGAGGCTGATTCATAGTGGGATAGGGAGAGGGAGCATGGGAGGAATAGATGAACTCTAGATAGGGCAGAGGGGTTGGAGGGGAAGGGAGGGGGCATGGGGTTAGAAATGATGGTGGAATATGATGGTCATTATTATCCAAAGTACATGCATAAAGACATGAACTGGTATGAATATACTTTGTATACAACCAGAGATATGAAAAATTGTGCTCTATATGTGTAATAAGAATTGTAATGCAGTCCACTGTCATAAGTAAATAAATTTGATTTTTAAAAATTCTGTTAATGTGATATTGCATGATTATTGATTTGTATTTGTTGAACCATCTTTATGGCCCTGAGATAAATCCCACCTAATTATCATGCGTGATCTTTCTGGTGTGCTTTTGGATTTTATTTGTTAGTATTTTGTTGTGATATTGGCTTGTAGTCTTCTGTTGTTGTGTTCTTGTCTGGGTTTGGATCCTGGTAATGCTGGCTTCATGGAAGAGTTACCTTGAGTTCAATTTTTTGAGATTGTTTAAAAAGAATTAATGTCATTTCTTCTTTAAAAGTTTGGTAGAATTCATCAGTGAATCTGCTCAGTTCTGGACTTTTCTTGGGAGAACTTTTTATTACTGACTTAATCTCACTACTTATTATTGGTCTGTTCTGGTTTTCAATTTCTTCATGGTTCAATCTTGATAGGTTGCCTATGTCCAGGAATTTGTTTCTTCTAGAATTTCCAATTTTTCTGTGGTATAGTTACACATAATAGTCTCTAATGATGCTTTGTACTTCTGTGGTACTAGTTATTATATCTCCTTTTTATTTTTTGTCTCGTTTTATATGTACCTTCGTTTTCTTAATCTATCTAAAATTGTCAGTTTTGTTTATTTTTTCAAAAAAGCAATTTTTGTTTTATTCATCTTTTGCTTTTTAGTCTCAATTTTGTTTATTTCTACTCCAATTTTTATTACTTCCTTCCTTCTACTAATTTTGAGTTTGGTTTGCTCTTGCATTTCTGTTGCCTGGCAGTGCACTGTTAGGTTGTTCATTTGAAATCTTTCTATTTTTTTTTTATGTAGGTGTTTATTTCTGTAAGTTTCCCTCTTAGTTCTGATGGTACTATATCCTATAAGTTTAGGTATATTTCCATTTTAGTCAGCTTTGTGTTACTGTGTCCAAAAGACTTGACAAGAACAACTTAGAGAAGAAAAAGGTTGTTTTGGTTTGAGACTCAGCCCATGGATGGCTGACTTCATAGTTCTAGGCCCAAAATGAGGCAGAAGATCACAGCAGAAGGTGGTGGAGAAAAGCAGCTCAGGACATGGTAACCAGGAAGCAGAGTGAGATGGGGGGGAGCACCCTCCTCACAAGGGACAAAATATAAACCCCCAAAACACCCCCCAATGACTCACCTCCTCCAGTCACACTCTGCATATAGTTACCACCCAGTGTATACATATCAGTAGATTAACCCACCAATTAGGTTATAGCCATCATAATCTAATCACTTCATCTCTGAACTTTCCTACATTGTCTCACACATGAGCTTTTGGGGAACACCTCATATTTAAGCCATAACAGTTCTTTCTATTTTCATTTGTTTCAAGGGATTTTTAAATTTTCTTTTTAATTTTTTCATCGATCCATTGGTTGCTCTGGAGCATGTTGTTAATTTCCATGTGTATGTACAACTTCCAAAATTCATCTTGTTATTGATTTCTAGGTTTATTCGGTTATGGTCTGAAAATATACTTGATATGGCTTTAATTTTTTAAAATTTGTTGAGACTTTTTGATGATCTACTATATGGTCTATTCTGCAAAATATTCCGTGTGTTGATGAGAAGAATATATGTGCTGCAGCTGTTGGATAATGTGTTTTGTCAATGTCTCTTGGTTCAATTTGGTCTGGAGTATAGTGTAGTATACTTCAACTGTAATGTTTCTTTGTTAATTTTCTATCTGAATGACCTCTCCATTGCTGGAAGTGGAATGTTGAATTCCCTTATTATTATATTGCATGATCTCTCTCCTTTTAGACATATCAATATTTGCCAGGTGCATATTTATGTACAACTATTATGCCCTCTTGCTGAATTAACATCACTTTGGTTTTTAACCTAGAATTTAAGAACTGATTAAGGATAACAATGGAGGGATTCCCTAGGACAACATTGTTGAACTGAAATATGCTGCAAGCCACAAATGTGAAACACATATGTGATTTTAAATTTTCTCATAGCCAACTAGAAAGTAGAGTGAAAGTATTAATATATTTTATTTAATCTAATGTATTTAACCCAAAATCTTATTACTTCAACAGGTAATAAACATATAAAATATTAATGGAATATTTTATAGATACTTTAATGGGACTTTTTTGTACTATGTCTTCAAAATTCATAGTATATTTTGTACTTATGGCACAAACCCTGGATAAATCACTAATGAGTTTGTTCCACACAAGTCCTGAGATACCTGGATCTATACAAAGCAATAACTGACAATAACCGTTGGTGAAAATGTTGTCCAACTGTTCTCAGAATCTATTTTATTCATCTTAATAATGATACTTGGCTTTTCCAAAAGGGGAAATAATTTATGTATTTAAAATATAACTGAAACGTAAAGGAATACTAATATCTCTTAACAGGCATGGGAGACCTTGTGGCTTCAACCACATGACCTTTTGATGGAGAGGAGCAGAGTACTCAAAGAAAAAATGTAATCACACATCCACATGTGAAACTTGCAGAACTAATTCTGGAAAATGGAAAGAACTAAGTGAAATACTGAAAAGATACATCTGGGAAAATACAACATAATGCAAACTAATTATACTTTCAAAATAAGAGGCAAGGGACAGGATGAATTGATGAAGAAGCATGGGCTCTGGAGCCACACTGTGTGACCTTGAGATGTCTCAAGAGTCAATTCTCTGGTCTAAAGTGGGACAATGATATCTGCTTCTCAGTTGAGCTATGGATTAATGAGTGCCTACAAAGTGCCTTATCCAGAGTATATGCAACAAGATGCATAATGTCATTTTGTTAATGAATATTTGTTTATCAGCCACTATATAGTCAACACTAAAAAAAAAAATCAAGAAGTCTTAGTGAATGTGAGGCAGTGAATACACTTGAGAGAACTCACTCCTTCTAAAAGTCCCCTAACCATCTCTCTGTATAGAAAAGAGAGAGTTCTCTATGTAGGATCTCTTTGTGGTCCAAGACTTTGTCCACGTCCTGCTCACCTATAGAATCTCTAGAGCAACACAGTAGCCTCCAAGTTTAACCTTGTCCAGTATGTCCACTATTATTCTGACTTTGACAAACATTTAACTGAAGGAGTTGACAGGAAAGTTTCAGGAAGTTGTAGAGAGCAGATGGGATGTATCCACATCGCCCATAGCTGCAGAATACAAGAAAGCCCAGAATGTAGAACTGAAAACTAAGGAGAAAGAGAGACAGCTGCTTCTTTGGGATTTTCTGGATCATCTTTATGTCCCTCCTTTCTCCCCCCCCCCCACATCTTTGTTTTCCAAACTGCTCAAGGGGACAGTGCCATGATGGGCCAGAAATTTCTGTAGAGTTGCAGCTAAACAACTTCTCACCTGCTAGGTCAGATCTCAACAGAGGTACAGGTCTGGAGCAAGTGAGCACATTGACAGTCGACAGATATGTGCCTAAAGATACAGGGATTAAGCACTGCCTAATAATGGTGGTTGATAATGTGCAAGTGCTTATGATTTTGTTCTCATTTCAGCCCATTTTGACATCACAGTGGAAACCTCCACCGACTCCCAGCATCCCCCTCCAGTGATCCCTCTGTGCTCTTCTATGACACATCTCCAGAGAGCAGGCCATGACCTTGAGCTTCTCTAGGCCTGTCCACCTCTTAAAAATCCATAGTCAGTGACAGCTCTCAAGACCTGTATCTTACACAAGGTGGGCACCTATCAGTCAGAACACCAGTAAGGACTTAGTACACACACCAGGCCTCACACAGGACATGGGGGGTAGGGCACAGACAAGAGACAGTGAAGGAGACACAGAGAAATCCCAGATCCTAGCAGAAGAAGAACTTCCTTTTATTGAGTCCAATCATGTTTAAACACCATAACTTACTGAAATTGCCTGATTTAGCCTTCAACACAGCTCTGTGAGACAGAAATTATTGTTCCCATTTCACAGATGGAAAAATAATGGATTTCATGGAGTAAAAGTAACTGTCTAAGGTCCTCCCTAGAGAATTTGACAGAGCTGATACTAAGAACCAGGTCCATCTAATTTCACTATTTGTTGTTTTTGCTGTTGTTGTTACTATGCATACTTTCTAAACTTTATGTGAACATCTACCTGCTTCCTATACCCCAGCAAGTTACATGAGCAACTTGGTACATTGTGCTGGGAAATAGTTCTGGTGGAAATCTCCTGTTCCCCATGGAAACCAAACCACTGATTCCACACCTGGTACCATGACTCACACACAAATGATTCATCCCCATGTGGCCCTGCATCTGTCTAGGAGCCTTTGGAGTCCTCCATCTCCCTCTCATGATGGTGTAGGTCCAGAGTAGTTGGGATGAGCCATGCTCTGCCTGGAAGCTGACCCATCAGTGGCTCAAGCCTCCTCAACCTGAGGAACATACAACTGAAAGGAGCCTTCAAGGTCACCTTCTCCAAATTCCCAACTGCAGTTGGAGTCATCTCCACAGAGAATCCAACTGCCTCTCACACTCTTTCTCCCCTTAAGAGGTTTTTCAGGCTCTGCTTGATGGCCTACATCCAATGACCAGGAGCTCGCCACCTCCTGAGGAGGTTGAGGTCACTCTCGCTCATCTCCAGCTACTGAAAGCTCTTCCTTGTGTGGAGCCCAAGGTCAACTCTCTGATGGTTTCTACACACATCTTATGCATACCCTCTAAGGACCCAGTGAACCAGGGTCTCTTCTCTTAATGACAATACCTTCAGAAGACGGTTATAACACCCCTTCCACCCTTGGCCTCCAGATTAGATGAGTTCATTTCCTTCAACAATTCCTCACAAGACACAGCATTTATCCCCCAGCCAGCCTCAGCTTCTCTCCACTGAAAGGACTCTGGCTAACAAATCTCTCTGACAGTTCACTGTAAAGAGGGTTCATTATGTGCTGCAATTCCTGCTCTATCTCCATGTCTCTGTCTCTGTTTCTCTCTTTCTCCCATGTTCATTACAACATAAAAGTTAGATCAGATCCTGGGCCTCATCCCCAGGAATTTCCATGGGGCTCTGGCAGCCAATTTTTTAGTATCTATCTCGGGGCTGCCCCCTTGGTCCTCTCTCTCTAGGATCTACCCTCACTTCAGAGGCTTTCGCTACCAGTCATTGCTAGAGAAGATGGGCACATAAAAGCAAAGCAGGTTAAATCTTCAAGGCTTGGCATGGACTCAGAAAACCCTCAGAACTCTGAGTACTGCTGTGGGAACAACCTGCCTATTCAATTCAACTTGTTGCCTTCCTCTCCAGAACGTGGGGAAATCCAGGGCAAATAAGAACTCTCATGTCAACGACCTCTAGCATGGGGAGTGGACACTGTTTTCAAAGATGTTTCTCTACCTCTGCTACAAGGGCCCTTCTCTTTCTTGGGACACCATGAATGGGGGATCATAAGTGAAACTGGGCTACTGAGACTCATGGAAAAGTTATCTGAGGACAAACTTGAAGAGTTGAGGAATGGCAGGCCACTCCATCACCCACACATTTTGGGAAGCTCCTTTAGACCCAGAGGGCACATCCTGAAATCCAGGCTGAACCCACACATAAGGATGACAGTTCTCCACAGTTCTAGTTAACCTGTGTGCTGGCATGAATGTGTCAAAGTCCAAGAAAGTGTCACTCCTCCCACAAAAAGTTAGACATCACTCTGTTCCAGCTAACTTTGCAAAGGAAGCACCCAGGGGACTACAGGGACTGTCAAGAGCAGGGAAGGCCTGGGACTGACTGGTAGCTGCCTAACTTGTTTTAGTGCCTTCTAAGGCTGTCCCCAAGAACTTACAATCAACTAGGGGACACATCACATCCTGGTAGTAGAAAATTCAGTCACTCTACAGGAGCAAAGATAGGGTAAAGGCTGTCCTGGAAGTTAACCACATAGGCAAGGCTGGAGGGGAGACCCTGGAGGGAAGGTGGAGTCCTTGAAGAGGATGCATACAGTTCCTCTAGTAATTACACTGATGTTGGCCCAGATATGGCAGTAATAGCCAATGCTACCCGGCATGGTACCCTCAGATCCATGCTCCCCGCACAACAACACACCTCCAGCCAGTCAGCCCACCCTAACCCTAGCCCAGTAGCCTGGGGACCACTGCAAAACAAAGACCAGCCCTCTTCATGGCTTCAGGCTCCCTTTATGTATCTTTCTTTCTGAATTCCCAGTTTTCTCTCTGACTCCACCTTCCTGCTCATCTCCATCTGAGAGCCCTGGGGAAGGGATTCAATTAGCCCACTCACACTGATATGTCGCCTTTTAAAGAAATGGGCTTTAAAAAAAAAGCATAACATGTGATGCTGAATTCTTAGGCTTCTGAGAGTCCCTGTAGTCCCCTGTGTGCTTCCTTTGCAAAGTTAGCTGGAACAGAGTGATGTCTAACTTTTTGTGGGAGGAGTGACACTTTCTTGGACTTTGGCACAATTCATGCCAGCACACAAGTTAGCTAGAGCTGTGGAGAACTGTCATCCTTATGTGTGGGTTCAGCCTGGATTTCAGGATGTGCCCTCTGGGTCTAAAGGAGCTTCCCAAAATGTGTGGGTGATGGAGTGGCCTGCCATTCCTCAACTCTTCAAGTTTGTCCTCAGATAACTTTGCCATGAGTCACCACAAGGATGGTACCTCCTCTGATTCCTGTAAGACCAGATGAATCAGGGCTTCACCATGTGACCTGGGGAGGGTCTGTTCCCTTCTTCAACCTGGTTTTCTCATCCATAAGAAAAGGGACTTGATTAGATGGTTCCTAAACCCACCTCCTCCCCAGCACTCTGGTCACCTGAGTTTCTATGCTGCAGCTGACCAGGTCTCTGGGTAGGAAAGGTGGTCTTCCTCCCCCTTCCCCCAACACCTTCTCTCCCTGGTGGCCTGCATTCCCACTCTCAACAAGAAGAAAATTGGGAAATATGCACCAAAAGTCTCCTCATTTTTTTCTGGCATTTCTTTGAGGGTACTTAAGAGATGCCTAAGGGGACAAGAAAATGGTAGTAGAATCTCTAATCCACTAATAGATCAATGGGGCATTTCTCTTCTGGTGTTCAATGAGAAGAGAGGAGGAAGGAAGTATCAGAGGCTGAACCTCAAACCTCCAGCCCATTACCTTCTAATTGGAATAAACATCCAGTCCCAGGTGTACTCCAGAGTCAGGATCTTGCTCTGCAGACTGGGCAATACCAAAGTTTCCACTGAAGACAGGAGATGACCCGGCAGGAGGGTTGGCAAAGGGATTTCAGCTTCAGACGCTGGCACTGAGGCCCCTAGTATCCCAGCTCTGGGATACTATGAGAAACGGTGCCCAGGTAGTCATTTCCCAGGCCATTTCCCTGAAATAACAGCAATGCTCACCTTGTCTGTCCCTGCTCAGAGGCCTCTGCTAGCTGAGGGCCCATTTCCAAGGCTGGGTGCCCATGTGGGTCACCACCAGCATCACTGCTACCCCCCACTACCCACCCTTCTACACACACTCACAGAGTCCTATTTACGTATCTGGGAGAGGTAAACAGGGGGGAAAGCAGCCATTTCTATGTTAAGTGCCCACATGTGGCCTAAGGGTTGGAAAATGAAACTGTGAAACCCTTCAGATACCAGAGGAAGTAGAGTCCCTCAGCCCTGAAGGCCAAGAAGAGAGAGCCCAGGACAATGGGTCTGACCTGGATCTGAGCCATGGACCTGGATGCTCAGGATCCATCAGGTCAGGGAAGGGCTGCTCTTCTGGAAACCAGAGACTCACTTAGAACACTGCTGTGCCCCAGGTGCGGAAAGCACTTGACCCCCTTAGCACAGTGACAGCACATAGCCAACCTGCCTTTGCTTCTCCTTGTCAAAACCCACTCTCCAAAAGGGCAGCAGATGCCCTGTGGAAGAAGTTCATCAGGACTCAGAAGACCAGACCGGATTCTATCAGCTTTGCTTCAAGTTGCTGAGGTATGGCGGTTTCTATGTCTCAGTTTCCTTATGCCCAGAGGCTCCTCCAACACTGTGTCCTTCTAAGAGGGAGCTAGTAGACTTGTTTATAGTGAAGAGCATGCAAATGGTAACGCCAAAGATTTCTTCTCCTAACTCAGAAGACGCATGATCTTCTAACAAGGACAAAATCCTCTACCAGAGGCATAAAGGGACAGTGACAGGTAGGAGGACAAGTCCATTATTACTCTCTTGCGACAAAAAAAAAAGATATGAGACATCCTCTGACAAGGGTGAAGAGTTCAACCTAGAATAGAAACTTGAACCTATTTGGCTTAATCTCCCCCAAAAATAAGCAGGAAAAAGGGAATTACCATTAGCCTGGCCCCAAATAGGTTTTTTTTCGGGGGGGGGGGGAAGAGGGCAGTATTAGGGATTGAACTCAGGGGCACCTAGCCACTTAGCCACAGCCTAGCCCTAGTTTTGTATTTTATTTAGAGACAGGGTCTCACTGAGTTGTTTAGCACCTTGCTATGTTGCTGAGGCTGGCTTTGAACTCACAATCCTCCAGTCTCAGTCTCCCAAAATGCTGGGATTATAGATGTGCACCACCGCACCCAGCCCAAACACTCTTGTGGATACCCCAGGAATAGATAAAGCAAGTGTCCCCTGATGCCTTCCCATTGTCACACCAAGCATCAACCTGAATATCTACTAGGGGCAAAGGGATCAGCTACTTCTAGTGTCAACAGTGGCTAGGGACAAGGGGCCCTATAAATCACATTTAATAAACAAGGGACACTGGATTAAGGTAAACTCTAAAGGCAGCCTTATAGGATGGAAACTTTAAAAAGAGTATATATAACCCAAGGGATAGGGTGGCATAAGTTGGGGAAGCAAATCCTCCATACTTGCTCTAGTAATTAAGGAGAAGGGGCATGGGTTGATTAAATGTGGCACATGAACATCTGGTCTTTTTTTTTTTTTTTTTTAGTACTTGTGGCTGAACTACTTAATGGCCCTGCCCTGCACCCAGTAAATAGCACAATAGCACACACGCTTTCCCCTCTCCCTCTCTTCCTTGCCTAGTGTAATAATAGACAGCGTTAATTATTTTATTCTGTAGTTATAGACTTATAGTTCCATCCATACACATGACCTCTTTTAAGTTTTATTGCATTTTACTAACAAGAAAACTAGGGCTCATAAAGATTGAAAGATTTAGCGAAGTTCAGGCATCCAATCTCTGGACATGAACCCAGGTCTCTGAACTCTGCATCCAGAACTCTTTCCCCAGTATCAGAATGGATGGGGTTGGGCTGGGAGGCATGAGGCAAGCGCTGGCTTGTGAGCACACATCAGTCAACTCCCCCATGGCAGGAGGGCAGCAGGGCCAGTGCTGATGGAGGCCCAGGAGCCCATGGCATGGCAGGGGAGTTTTCCCACAAAATGGAGCAAGCTGCCAGCAAGCTCATTACCCAACCTTATTCCATCTCATAATAAATGGAGCCCCCGGAGGGCCAGGCATGATGGGGTGGAGTGAGATGGGGAGCGAAGACTATTACAGGATTTTAACCTTCGTCTTCTCTTTCCGGGCCTCTGGAACAGCTGTTCGACAAAATGGATCTGTGCAGACAATCATTTTTGCTGCATTACTTAATATACAGTTGCTCTCGGCAAGAGATATAATTGACTTGCTTAACTAATCAATCTTTCTATAAGCATAGCTGCTTTTCCTCTCCCACTGGGGGAGGGAAGCAGGGGGAAAGGGAGGGAAAGAGAAATTGCAAGGAGCAACCTTTGGCATGAATTACAGTGCTCTAACCCCCAGCTGAGGCTTCAGGGCTGGGGGGAAAGACCTGCTGCAAAGCGTTCTCATCAAGGTTCCTTTTTGGACCAGATGTGGTCTGTGGTAGCCTGGGGTAACAGTTTTCTAGGAAGAAATGGAGGCACAAATGGCAACGGAGGTCAGAGGAGCCATGGCCCAGATGATCAAAAAAATCACTTGGGACTGTCTTTGGAGTGATATACTGTATATTTAGTAATAAGAGTGTGTCCAATGACCAGGGTCTTCACAACTCTCAGATTAAGTAATGGAGTCCTGGGTAAAATCTCACTTGGTTGGGCAAAGACGCATCCAGGTTCTTCCATGCCCTACCCCTGCCATGCACCTTGGTTTTACCCAAGAGGCTGACATGTCAAGGCCTGAAACGAGGAGCTTTGCAAAAGAAAGTTTATTTACAAGGCTCCAATTGTGAGGAGGTAGGAGACCCAAGTCTCCAGTCACCTCCCCCAGTTTGGAATATTAGGTTTATGTGATAAAGAAACAAGTTGGCCTGAGGTCTGGGGAAAGATGAAGTCATTAGTGACCTTTGCAGGTGTAGTCAAACTTCATGACTCTTCGTAGAATGCATGATCAGAAAATGGCGATCTTAGCATGATCTGAAACAGAGGCAGTGGCGTGAGCCTGTGGGCAACCAGACTCACTACTTGCAGGTCGTTATTACTTGTCTTTGTGCATGTTTCCCCACCTCTCCATGGAGCTCTGTGAAAGCAAGGATTTTGACTGGAACATCTGTGCTTCCTCAGTGCCTGTTACTTTGTCCGAAATACAGTTAAGCATTCAATGTAAAATTAATACAGAGTTATGAAGTCTAAAATTACAGTGTTGGTATTTCAAGAGAATAGGTTCTTGTCACCAGGTGTGAAATCTTTCTCTAGAAAAAGAGGCACAGGATCCAACTTCTGTTTCAGTCAATGTTTTTATCAATGGCATGGATGAAGTTTGAGAAAGGATAATTGCATAATTTGTATATGACAAAGTTTGAAGAAATTAATTGCCAAGCACATTCAAACTCTGACTGTATCAGCAGGCTAAAACACATGCCAAAACCACACAGATGAAATCTAATCATGCTAAGTGTAAAGTCTTTCATTTAGATTCAAAGAATCAATTGAACAAGTACAAGATAAAGGCACTCTAGCTTGGCAGAGATCCATGAGAAAAAGATCTCAGAGTTTGAGATGACCACAAGCTCAATATGGTGATTCAGTGGCTAAGAAAAGAAAAAATAATTAAAGCATTCCAATTAGAAGAGAGAAGCAACAGCCCATCTATAATCCCTTGGTTGGGCCATTGGTCTGTGCTCTTAGTATCTCATATTAAAAGGAACAGAGGCAGGTAACCAGGACCCCTAGGGGTCTAGAAACAGTGAGGAAGACTCTGGGGGTATTTTCTAGAGAATAAATGACAACTAATTTTCAACTCCTGCCCTTTGAAGGAAAGGGAAGTTAAGATCTCCTCGCAATTTAAAGGTTAAAAAGGCAGTCTTGGGAGCCAGAATTGCCTGGGTTCAAATCCCAGCTCTGCCATTTACCAGGTGAAGCAAGGTCAAGTTCCTCCACTTCTCTGTCCTCCAGTTTCCCCATATGTAAAATGGGTATAATGCTTCTTACCTCCTGGGTAAAATGAGTTTGCACGTGAAAAGCTCTCCAAAACGACAGAGCCACAGAAATAAACAAGGAGTGATGGCTACTGCAGGGCCGAGTCCACCTGAGGCAGACCAGGACAGAAGTGAAGAAGTTACCAGAGAACATATTTCAACAATGGGAAATTTCCCAACAACTGGAACTGCTGTTCATGCAGGTGGGAAGGCTGTGTTTCTGGTTATTAGGCCCATCGAACAGTCTGGACACTGTGGACAAGACCTCCATGCTGCCCGATGTGCTAGATGTGACTCCATCTGAAGACCCTTGCAGCTCTAAGACCTCTGGAGTCTCCAGGAAATTTTCTTCTCTTCCTTTTGCGGAGCTGGTCAATTTTTCCTTTTATATGGGAAATGTAAGGATGGAGCACCAGGGTGGGTGGGATATGGCTCAGTAGTAAAAAGCTTGCCTAGTTTGCATAAGGCTCTGGATTCAAGCCCCAATACCAGAAAAAAAAATAGCATCAACAGGACTTCATACTTTATAGAAAGGGGTCTCAGACCCTCCACAGCTCCATTGCAAAGGCTTTGAGTCCCTGCCCATTAAAACAGAGGATGCAGTGAGTCCGGGTCAGTGTGAGTGCTCTGAGTGCTCTCCCAGGAAGCAGGAGGCACATTCCTGGTGGGCCCCTGAGCTCCACACAGTGGGCTTAGGTCTTGTCCCCCACTCCCCCCATGCATACGATGAATGAGCACCAGAAAAGGCCAGGTGCCTGGGGGCTCAGAGGGGAGACAAAAATGAGATTTAATTACAAGAGCCACCAAGCTCCCCTAGGGATAGAGTCTTTGCAGCCAGGTCCAAGGGTGACATTTCATGAAGCTCAGGGAAAAGGGCTCCTTTTCTCCTGTGCCTCTGCCTCCCAGATGGTTGCCAGCAGGTTATTTCAGCAGAGAGGCTACCTTGGCCAGCAGGGCCCCAGTGAGAATGCACCAGCAGGAGGCCTTGATTGAATGACTGACCCAGAGAAGGACGGGCAGGTGGGAGTGGTCAGGTGTCCTGGTGGCTGCCTAATACTAATGATTTTACCACTCTCCCAGAGCAACTTCGGACCAAGCTGCTTCATCTCCTAGAGCCTCCGCTTCCATATCTACAAATCAAGGGGCTGTGCTGGTGGCCCTGAAATGTCCCTTCCTGTCCAAACACAGTCTGCCAAGAAACCTCCCATCCTGGGTTACTTAGCTCTCCTGACAACCCACTGGGGTTAGAAAACCAAATTCTAGAGTTCACAGAAGAGGACACAGGAGGGAAAACGACCTGCCTAACTTCACAGAACATGGAAGCAGAAGAAACAAGACTAAAGCCCATGTCTGTGGGACCTCAAAAATGGGGCCCTTTTCTCCAACCAGTGGCCCCTTCCTCACACCATACAGGGCACACCACACATGTTCCTATCCCAAGACCTACAAGATCTTTGTCGTGGCAATCCACAGTGAGTAGGGGGTGGTAAGGAAGGGGCAGAGTCTGCTAAAGGTCAGGACCAGCTCCTCCCTGGTTTTTTGGACAGAAGCTGGATATTGATCTTCCCTAGGAGGCAGCATCCCGGCCCCAGAGAGAAGATTGATCAGGGTTTGATGCTGTAAGCACACAGCATCGTTTTGGCACATTAGCTGCGATCCAAGCCTTTCTCTGCAAATGGATGTGAATTTTATGGCATTGTTTATGGAACTGAATATTCAGATTGATTCTCTTTTTCCCTCCCCCAGAGTTGGAAGGAGCAGAAACACCACAACCACCCACTCCTTGGGCCTGTCTCCCCCAACCCGGCAGACAATGACTCAGTCCTCCTCCTTCCTGCAAGACCCTCCACATGTTCTCAGTAATGCCAGGGACAAAGTCCAGAGCTCCCATGTCTCCTGATCCTCCTCCATTCATTCCTTGAAACCTAGAAGCCTGTAATTAGGAAAAAACAAGGCAAAATAAATGAAACTAAACAAAGCAAACAGAAGAAAAGGCAGTCTCTGAGCCATTTCACGTAGACTAGGTCAGCTGGGGCTCTGCAGAGCAGCTCATCTCCTATCAATCTCTGAGAAGGTGTCTCCCCATTTAGCCAACAAGCCCCAACCCCTTCCTTGATTCCCTAACAAAGCAGCTACAGCATCTCCCTCTCCTCATCCAGCCTTGGCTCCCCCCACCCCAGGTTGCAAGCCCTGCTCCAGGGCTTAAAAAGAGGGCAACATTCACTGGCTGTAGGTCCAGCCTCTTAACACCTGGCCACCTGCTTTTCCTTGGGAGGCAACAGTGTCTAATCACCCCTATCCAAACCCACTCCCATCCCAAAGCACCAGTCTCACTGCTGGAAAAGACAATCTGAGAGATCCCTAATGGCCACTATAACTAGCTGGACTAGTGCATCCTCCTCCAAGCCTTGACTCTCCATCTACACACAACATGGAAGGGCTCTGGCGTCTAATATACTTTTCTTCTTCACAAACTCCTGAAGTATATTAATATGTGAAAAGCACTCCAAATCCTATATGAAGCAACATCTTTTACTGTATTTAACACAAAACTCTCCAAACTTATTTAATCATGGATTTCTTTTTTTCCTAAAAAAAAAAATACTGCCATTTTGGAACTAGGGTTCCATAAAACACACTGCAGGAAACTCTGGATGCCTTTTAACCTCTGACAGGTTGTATTTACAATCTAAACTTCTACAACATTACAGAACATGGCTAAATCTATATGCAGTCTTTCTGCATCTTCAAGCATGCCCCTATTGTCCATCAGGCCTGTCTGTGGGGTGACTGGGGGTTCCTCCTTTGGCATTTATCTGCTGGAAGGGGAAAGATTTCAAGGTCCACACCTTTGAATTTCTATTCTACTGTCAATCTTGCTACCTGCTGCCCCTGAAACAGCACAACTATAGGGGGATCCTACAAGTCAAATTTTGGTTCTGTCTTTGCCACTTATACCTATGGGGTCTTGGAGAAGTCACTGAAGTCCTCTGAGCCTTACCGTGATACATGGAATTCTAAGATGGCCTCTGAAATCCCCAGGCTAGGTGCAGCACATTTATAGAGATCCCTCCCCTTGAGTGTGTGGAATCACTTGTGTGATTAGATTACCAATCAGTTGATTTTGAGTTGATTAAAAGGACAATATCTTCAGTAGGCCTGACCTAATCAGGTGAAATCTTTCTAAAAAGATGGGGGTCAGAGAATATCCCCAAGCAGGCATGGGGCAGGGGGAATATGGAAGCAAACAGCCATGCTGTGAGTGGCCTATGGATGGAGTCACTTAGCTAGGAGGTGAGGGTGGCCTTTAGTTTAGAGTTTTATGCGACAACAAAACATGGGAGAAGCAGAAGTTGAAGCAGGTGTGTTCAAGAGAAACATGTGCACAAGAGAGACAGAGGGGATGGGCACCTCCTTTAAAACAACCCAAACTGGTGGTAACTAATCTTATCCTGTGATCCCTAACTCACTTCCAGGAGACCTGATCCAGACTCAAGAGAACTAACACAGTCTCAAGGGCATTAATCCATTCCTGAGGACAACGCCCTCTGACCTAATCACCACCCTCTAAGCCCCACCTCTTAAAGGTTCCCCTATTTCTCAATATATTTGCATAGGGAACCAAGCTTTCAACACATGAACTTTTGGGGGATATTTAGCAGTTGCAGAGAGCAACTTCCAGACAATAACTAGCCAGAAATTGGGATGACTACAGCAAAGTGAATTTGCCAACCACCCATATGCGCCTGAAAGTTGTCCCTAAACCTCAGTGAGGTCACAGTTCTGATTGAAACCTAACTTGCAGGCAGGTGAAACCCTGAGCAGAGAGCCCAGAAACCCCATGCTTGGACTTCTGACCTACAGAACTCAAGATACCAAATAAGCATTGTTAAAAGCCACTAAATTGCTGGGCATGGTGTCACATGCCTATAATCCCAGCTGTTTGGCAGACTGAGACAGAAGGATTATAAGTTCAAAGCCAGCCTCAGCAACTTAGCAAGGTCCTGTGTCAAAATAAAAAAATTAAAAAAGGTCTGGGGATATGGCTCAGTGACTGAGCACCCCTGGGTTCAATCCCTGGTACAGAAAACACACACATTAAGTTTGGGGCAATTTGTTACATAACAGTGAAAACAAATACATTCAGTTCTATAAAGTGGGAATAAGACCTTCCTCATAGGTTTTTGTGAGGATCCAATAGTATGGTATGCATTCCATGATTAACAGAGATTGGCAGATATTGTCTGTTCAAAAAATTGTCACTTTAATATGAAGATAGATATAATATCTACTATGTGAGATTATCATGAGAATTATGGGATCATACTGCATATAATTTGCTTAACAACATTTGTGTCCATGAAGATTAGTACTATGATTGGAGCACAGGACAGGCCACCAAAGGTGACAGCCAAGTTACAAAGAGCCAAATGTGCCTTTCTATGCACAGTCTTTGCCACTGTCCATTGGAACCACAGGACTCCCTCTCATTCGCATGCTCGACTGCTGCCTGCCACAGAGAGCGGCCTCCCAGGAGCCTGATCACTTCTACTCTTTGCACATCATTTCTCACTCTTTCAGGAATGTCCCTGAATGTGCCTTGAGATTTTAGTGAACTGAGCAGTATCAAGCCAGAACCCACATGTGAAAAGAGAAACCTCTTGAGACTGGCTTAACAAATTTAACCTCCTGGAAGCAGGAAGGCCTCACCAATAGAGTTTGAATGTGTCCACATGTGCTGGGAACTTAATCTGCAAAGTCATATGTTAATGGTATTTGGAAGTAGGCCTTTGGGAGGTAATTAGGATTAGATGCATTCATGAGGGTGGGACCCTGGGTGGCATTAGTGGTTTTATCAGAGGGAGAGAGTTGAACTAGCACACTTGCTCTGTGTTGCCTGGGACACCCTTTACCATGTTATGGTGCAACAAGAAGACTCTCACAGATGCCAACCCCATACTCTTGGGATTCCTGGACTCCAGAACTATAAGTGAAATAACATTCTAGTCTCTATACATTACCTAGGGTCAGATATTTTGCTACAGCCAAAAAACAGACTAAGACATTAAGTTTCCAAACTCTAAGAAGGTCAGTGATCAGGTTCATTGACAGTCAATCATAATTTCATCCAATAGCAAGCAATTTCATCCAACCATGTGTTGGGCCTGTGCTAGGCATTAGGGATAAGATAATATCCATGGGAGATTGAGGGTACAATTTAGTGGTACAGAACTTGCCTAGTATGCACAGGCTGTGGCTTCAATCCCTAGAACTACAAAAACAAAAACAACAAACAAAAAAGACAGCATTATTGGACCTGAGGAATTCCTAGTGTGTTAGTAGTACAAACATTTGGTGACAATAATGAGATTTCCATCAAGGACCCAACCTCAGATTGGAATTCCCCAGACCTATTTGGCTGAATCAAAGGCAAGACAATGACTATTTATTTCTTCGAAGTGGACATTAAATGTCCAGTTATAAGATTTTCAAGCAGGCTATTACCAAGCCTGCTCCCTAATTTTGAGGCAGCAGCCACCCAGTTAGTGGAATAACACACGTTGCATGGAGATGAAGTACCTGAATCAGGTGGCACTGTCAATCCACAGATAGGACAGTGAGCAGGGAGAAAAGTACTAAGCACAGCCCCATGCGGGAGCACTCCCCAACTCCTATCACTCCTGCTCCTGGCAAGGCACAAAAATAAAAATTCAGAGAGACACATCGCGACAAAGTCATTTAACAAGTTAAAAGTGACTACTACATACCTGGGCAGTGCAAATTGCAGATGCAGGGAGGTTTTGTATTTTTAAGAAAGTTGTAGGTGTAATCTCATTGAGAAGGTAAAGTTCGAACAGACTTGAAAACAAGAGGATTTGTAAGGAACAAATTTGTCCTTAAACTCAACAAGCCAAAACAACCATTTACCTGTCTGAGACTGTAGCGGCCAGTTGCAGAAGAGAAGGGGGGGGGGAGAGAAAGAGAGAGTGAGAGAGAGAGAAGAGTGAGAGGGGGAGAGTAAGAGTAAGAGAACGAGCACGAACAGGGGGTTGATATTTATGGGCTTAACGCAGGATGTAGAGGAGCAAGGCGAGTGGGCTGCTACTTCTTCATTGGCCAGAGTTCGCCCCACTTCAGGGATTGGAGGCACCATTCAAAGTTCGTGCCATTCACAGGGATTGGAGGTGACGGTTCCCGTGCCATTCAGTGTGTCATGGACCTGAGCTGAAGAGAAGTGCTCCAGGCACCATCTTTATACCAACAGGGTTTAGCCAAACAGGTAGATGAGAAGGTTTTTGTTTGTTCTGTATTGTTTTGTTTTTGTACTGGGGATTGAACCCGGGGCACTTAACCTCTGAGCCACAACCCTTTTTATATTTTATTTTTGAGACAGGTTCTTGCTAAATTGCTTAGAGCCTTGCTAAGTTGCTGAGGCTGGCTTTAAACTCACAATCCTCCTGCCTTAGCCTCTGGTGCCACTGGGAGATGGGAAGTTTTCTAGGCAATAGAATAGCTAGAGCAAAGACCCCAGGGCAGATCTTTATCTGGGAGCAGGGAGGAAGTCGAGGAAGGCCTTGTGGCTGTGGCAGAGTAAGCCACCTGGTAAATAAAAGTTAATGCAAATGGGATGCCTCAGCAACAGGGAGCCTCTGCAGGGTTTTGAGAAGAGGAGTGATGTGATCTTTCTTAGGCTTTAAAATGACTTTCTGGTGGTGGCATTGGCAATGGAGGGGGGAGATTAGAATCAGGAAGATCTGTTAAGAGGCTAGTGGAGTAACTCAGGTGTGCAATGAAGATGAAGATGGCCCCAACCAGGGTGGGAGCAGTGGACATGTGAGAGTTAGTCAGATTCCATATATATTTCTAAAATAAAGCAAAAGTAGAGTATTTTCTGGTAAATTGGATAAGGTATGCAAGAGAATAAGAGAAGGCAACAATGATATTTGGGGGCCTAAGCAATGGGAAATTTGGAGTTGTCATCAGTAGAGAGAAAGGCTGTATGTACATCACATTTGGAATGGGTTGGGGAGGTCAGGAATCCAGTTTGGGGCATGTTGACCCTGAGAAGCCACTCAGGATTCTAGAAAACACAGGGACGTTTTGGACTTTTAGATAGGTAAGAACAGGTTCATGGAGGCTATTGGACATGCAAGCCTCGAATTCAGGAAAGAGATTGACATTGGAGTCATCAGGATACAGATATTTCAAGACCAAGTGAGATCATGTGATCAAAGAGTAGCCCTGGAGTTCACAGAACACCCAACATTAAGAAGGCTTGCAAAAGAGTTGAGGAAAAAAATGGAGGTGACGAAGAGTCATCTGTGAGATAAGAAGAGACTGTCATATCTGAGAAGACAAGAGGATGGGTGTAATGAGCAGAATCAGAGCACGGTTGATGGCCAAGCAAGATGTAGACTCAACACTGTCCACTGGGTATAGCAATAAGGTCGTCACTGGTACCCTTGCTAAGAGCAGTTTCAGTGTGGAGTTGGGTGATAGGCTTTAGTGGGTAGGACTAACTCCGTTGTGGAGGTTTGCTGAATAGGAAGAATGATATGGGCAGTAGCTTAAAATAGAAATGAATCAAGAGTTTTCTTGACATGTGAGAATACTAATTAGCATGTTTATATGCAGACGAGAATGGTCTAGTTCAGAGCTAAAAATGCATATAAGAAAGAATCACTGGAGGCAAGGGGAAGAGTTGACCTTAGCTAGAGGCCTGGACAGTTCATCCATGTGTGGGAAGGCAAAGCATGAAGAAAGATGCTAGCAGGTGGGTAGATACAATGGTGGAAATTTGTGGCAGTCCTTTTTTGATTGCTTTAATTTTCTCCATGAAGCAAGAAGAGAGCTGAGATTAAGGGCAAGAGTGGTACCCGCTGAGACAACTAGGGGTATGTTGTCGTGATAGGTGTTAAGACACATGATATTTATCAAGCTTTTGCTTCATGTTGCCTTAAGCTCTTGACATGCACCATCTTCACAGCAGTCTCCAGAGGTCTGTTATTATACACCCTTTAAAAATGGAGAGATTAGGCTCAGAATAATTAGGCAAGTGGCCCTTCACTACCTGGCTGATAGGGCAAGAGTTAGTATTCAAACTTGCTGCAAAGGCTGTGCCCTTACCTGGGGGAGGGTGAAGAGAGGGGGAGTGGAGGGCAGAAGGATATCTTCCCCATTTCATGTCAGTGAAGGACCAAGAGGAGGAGCTGGTTGGCTGCCTCCAAGATCCATGAACAAATGAATTAATCAGTGAATTGCTCAGATGTTCCTCACACCTGCTAGGTCCCTTTGGGGTTCTCTTACTATGCTTTGCACATATCTTAATTAAAGACTACATTCTCATGGTCTTTTAGACTCCATTATCATGTACCTCAGAATTCCTTTGACTCCATTAGGCAGACACAGGACATCTGAGAAGCACGAGTGTTTCTGTATGAGTTTCTGGTTGTTGCTGTAACAAGTCAAGCACAACTTAGTTGTGCTGGAAACAACACAAATTTATTATCTTACAGTCCTGGAGGTCAGATGTCTGACACAGATCTCACAAGCTAAAGTCAAGGTGGTGGAAGGGCTATGTTCCTTTCTGGAGCCTCTAGGGAAGAATCCATTTCTTTGCCTATTGAGCTTTCAGAGACCATCTACATCCCTTGGCTTGTGGCCCTTTCCTCCATTTTCAGAGCCAGCAATACAGACTGAGTCCTTGTCACATGTAATTATTTTGACCTCTTCTGCCTCCACTTTCACTGCAAGGAACACTTATCATTGCATTGGGCTCACTCAGATAATCTAAGACACTCTCCCTAATTCAAAGTCGGCTCATTAGCAATTTAGATTTCCCTTTGTAAAGGTACAGGCTCAGAACATAGACATAGGGGTCTACCACAATGCCTATAGATTTCTAGCTCATGGTCTACTCATGTCACCTCTCTGGAACACTAGCCTGTGCGTCCTTATTGTCTTCATTCATTCATACAGGAGTATGAACCTTTGGAACCATCCCTGGTCTGAGGGTCATTCTCCTGCCTTACCTATAGGACATGTGGAATACCTATAGGAATGTTGGAATGCAAAACATGTATTTTGCATCAAATCCACTGTGTGCTCAGAGGGTGTGGGGATTACAGAAGGAGCAGGGGAAGGTAGGGTTGGGGTTGGAGGGGGTGGTCCCCTCGGTCTCTTTAGCACTTTCTCTGCTTCTGCCTTGGTGAGGATTTAACAGATGTATGGGGTGAACCCTGGTGGCTTGTGGGGTTTTTCCTGACAAACATTGTTAGCAGGGCTATTTAAATCATTCTAATTGCTCCAGAAACACCCCATTAAGTTTCCCAGTGAGGGATGCTGAGGAAAAGGGCGAGGAGAAACTGAGGAGAAACTGAAAAAGAAAAGCTGCTAGGGTCCTGCCATTTGGTTCCTGCAGACTCCTGTGCCATTTGCTTCAAACAAAGAAGCAGGGGAGGAAGCCAAGGGCAAGGGGAAAACAAACAGATAGTGTCAGGTCCTGCCATTAGAAATGCAAAATTCATTAGAAAAACATTGATTGCAAAGAATTGATTTGGTAGTGATTTGATTGTCAGGCATTTGCTACACCCAAGGAAAATTATCATTATGATTCAGAATTTGTTAAAAAGAAGATAAGAGAGGAAGGCCTTGAACAAGGACATGCAGTTGGAGCTGCCTGTTGTCGGAGACCCAGATCTGGCCTGGGAGCTGCCCCACAAGATGACCCTACTATCTCTTCAAGGAACTGGTGATTTGCTTGTCACTATCGCAGTCTGTATACTCTGTACAGAGACAAAGACCTGAGGGACATGACCCCATCCTGCAAAACTGCTTGGGACAGTTCCTTTGTTTCTGCTACCTCCAGGAGGGGTGACCACACTCTAAGCTCTGGTGGTGCTTGACTCTCTCTCCCTCCTTCCCCCCTCCTCCTTCACAGAGAGCTTGCACAGCTGAATCTGGGGCCAGATAAAGAATTGGGGCTTCAGGTTATCAAGCATGCCCAGCCAAAGGCCACCCTCGTACAGCTGCCCACTCCCTGGAGAATGCTGCTAAGCCTACCCCAGACCCTGCTGTCATGGCACACCTGCCTCTGGTCCCAGGACCCCTCCCCTCTTCCACCTTTTTTCATTCTCCTGCCACCTTCTCAGTCCTTCAGGGCACTGGGAAAGCCAGGTCCTTTCTGTTTGGGATCCTGGTATACTGCTTTTGGCCTTGACTTCACCTTCCTCACCAATACAGTTTCTTTAGGAAGCTCTTAACTTTTCTCTATCCCATCTTTCCAGAGCCAAGCTCCTCAGCTGGTTCTGAAGATGGCTTTCTATCCACTAAAACCACTTGCCAGTTTCTATTTTATTATTGGGTCATTTGTTCTAGAAGACTCTGTTCCTATCCCTGCACATCTGTTCTGCCATCTTCTGTTTTCCCACATCTGCCTCTGTTTTCCCTCTCCCCTTTTAAGGCACCAAGCAACCACTAGTTTTTCTTGGTTTTGCTCCTTTAATCTCCGGGATGCTGGCTGGGTTTAGGATCTTCCACATTGCTCAGCTTGGATATCTTCTCTCTTTACAAAGTTTCTTGGACTCTGACTCTAAATCCTCTTCTGTACAATGAAGATGATGATAATAACTTGCCTACCCACCTCAGGGGTTCAGATAGAATAGCCACAGTGTAAGCACTTTGAAAACCAACAGAGCCACTCAAATATAAACTGCATTTTTTCTCCAATTCAAGGATACACAATGTAATTTGTATTTTGAAAGCAATCGCCAGTGATTAGTATTAAATTATGAAGAAATGCCTTTGACCAATAATCCTCAACCTTAGATGCAAAATAGCAATGCCATTGGTCTGGTTGAGACTTAAGTAAAGTATTCTTGGAAAGTTTCCAGGTAAAGTAGTTCTGCAACCAGGGCTGAGAAGCAGTGCTTCAAACTTGACTTTCTCATTTTACAGTCATCCCCTATCCATCCCCATGGTCCAGGAGTGAACTCTCCTCCACCACTGACTTTCCTTCCCACCCTCCTTCCTAATCTTCCTATCAACAGTGGATCTTTGGAATGACATATGTAAGGGGACAAAAGTCCTCGAACTTGGGAGACTGAAGAAAGGCTTGGAGATGATGGCCCATGGAACTATCAAAGGGAGCTCACAAAGAGAAGCTCCCCTCCTCCTTAAAAGATACCTCTGCTTCCTGTTTCCTCTTTTAGACCCCTTATTTGCCTCACCCCAGTCCTGACCCCTCCTCTTCCCCTCATCAGCTGACTCTGATGTTGACTTTATATGGTCATCAGTGTCTCAGTCCAACCTCTGCTAACAGATGGCAATTTATTTCATCAAATCTAAGATAACATCATTTGTAAAATGCACTGCCACCTTATGTATCACTAAGAAAGAGAAGCATACTGTCAAATAAACTGTGATATGGCATCCGTGGTAAGATGCATCTGAAGTCAGAGATGCTAAAATGTGAACAAATTGAAATTGATGAGACACACAAATTTTACCCATTGATCCCAACTCATCCCCTTCACAGAGCTGCTGTTCCTCAGCTACCTCCTAGGGTGGAACCACCTCAGGTCCCTGCTGCCATCCCTCTCTGCAATTCCTGAGGCCCTTTAGCTGTTGACTAGGAGGAGGAGGAGAGGAAGAAAATATCCCAGCTCTCAATTGCTTCAACCTTCTCCTTCACCACACTAAAGAGTGAGTCTGGTGAAAACCAAGGAACCAGCAGGGCTGAGGAAACAGGGGAGACACAGTCAGACAAAGCCCCCTTGGAGGAGCCTTGGCCCCACTGGTATGAGCTGACAGGAGTCACACTCTTCCAGGGACCTGCACACTCTATGCCGCACACTGCTGAATGCTGTGAGTGCAGTGGCAACTAAGGCTTGCTCCCTGACCTCAAGCATCCTCTCTCAGTCTACACAGCTGCCACCTCTAAGCATGTAAAAGGACTCTAAACAGGCCATCCCTAACTCTGTTGGAGGCCAGGGTCAAAAGTCAATCAGGGAAGACTTCACAGAGGGAGAAACAATGGCCAGATCAAGGAGGATAAAGAGGAAATTATCAATCCAAGGAAAGGAAAGGATATTCCAGGCAGAGAGAAAAGCATGAACAATGAAAATCAGGCATAAACGTTCGAAACATATTGAGGAGCTACAGTGGCAAGGGATAAAATGGAGTCCGGTTGTAAAAATCCCAAATGGTAGGCTAAAGAGTTAAGACTTTGGTCCTAGCAACAGGGAGTCATGGAAAGCATTTGAGCAGGAAGGGGCATGCCTTCTATGCATGCATGCAGAACACTTAGTAGCCTAGCACTTCTGCTAAATAGATCACAGATCTCAATGATCTTCTGACACCTGGGCTTCTCAGACTACCAGGTTGTCTCACAGGCTCTGTCCCTCCCTCTCCTTCTAGCAAAACTGAAACTCCAAGGATGGCACAGACATCAGCTCAGAGGGATTGGCTTGAGGGAAACCCTCAGAGGCATTCATGAGATCAATAGCACTAATCCAGGTTGCAGCAACTCTCTGCAGTAGTTCATGGGGTTGAGGTGGGGAAGAACTCTCATCAGGATCATTTGAAAAGAAGAAGGGATCTGGAATCCAGAGAGTGTTTGACAAGAAAAAGTTAACCATAAGCTTCTGGTCACCAAATATCACACTGAGCGACCCTCTAAGAGACAAAACCTCGGATGGCAAGGGATGATATATGCAGGGAAAACTGCTTCTATCTACAATTAAGTGATAATTCTCAGCATCATGAGAAAAAGCCAGTGATCCTTTTTTAAGAGTGAAATTTGCTCAAAGGACATCCAGAATTGCTGTAATGAGCACACCCATTCATTTTATTATACACTGCAGGAATTGTCACCATGGCGACTCAGGCTTCTCTCCAGGATTGGACAGTTCCTGGTGACCAAGAGGGACCTCACTCTTTGGTATCCTAGGATTTGGAGTCAAAGTCAGCAAGAAGGATTTGGGGAGGTTTTTCTTGAGGGCTATTTCCTGGAAGAAAAAAAAAAAGAGGCAATGTATTCATTAAAGTAACACTAGCTGCTATAACAAATAAACCCCAAATCTTAGTGGTTTAATCCAATGAAAGTTTTGTTTCTTCCTGTGGAAGGGAAGTAATCTATTTCAAGGAGTCATTCAGGATCCAGATGGATAAAAACTTTACTCCCATCAAAAGAGGTTATCTGGGTTGGGGTTGTGGCTCAATGTTAGAGTGCTTGCCTAGCATGTATGAGGCACTGGGTTCAATTCTCAGCACCTCATATAAATAAATAAAATAAAGATCCATTGACAACTAAAAAATATTTTTTAAAAGAAACAGTTACCCCAGGGTCACCTTGGCACACACTTACAACCAGGCAAATAGAAGAATATTGAGACAATATATGCTGAGCAGGCTAATAGAAACAGGGGCTGGAATTGGCATCTGTCAATCACTTCTAGTCAGTTAGATGGCCCACTTAGATGCCGATGAGGAAATGTGATCCTTGCCTATATAGGGACTTCTCCATGACAACTTGACACTATAGAAAAAAACACCAATTCTGCCTGATGTAAATAAGTTTGGTAGAAATAAAGGAAAGAGCACTGAACTGGGAGTCCACGAGTGCTGTGACTACTCCAGGCTCTCTCATAGCAAAATGTATGATCTTTTCTTCCCTACGCCTCAATGTCTTTGTCCTTAAAATGGAGAATGGAAGTAGTTCAATGTAATGGTCTCCATCAGGCTTTAGCACAAAATTGAGGTTGTGTTGTGGGTGAGGAATAGTCGTCTGAGCCCATAAAAAGTTCCATCCAGCAAGCCACCCCATGGGCATGGAGTCACACTGCTTTATCTCATTCCCCATCTGACATCATACAAATGGGACCCTAGAGAGACTGGAAATTGAACAGTCCCCATAGGAGAGGAAACATGAAAGGTTACATTCTTTGAGCCTGCATGGGGGTCCAAACAACCTTTCCTTGCATAGAAAGACACAGGCTGCCAATAGAGTGACCAATAAAGCAGACGGTACCAGAATCTAGGCTGTCCCCAAGGACCACAAGGATTGAGTGGAAGGGCTCCTGCTGCCTGAGTCACAAAGGCAAGCTTACGGCACGCAGGCAGGAAATGCCAGAGTGACAGACACACGAAACCCATCTGTTACCACAGACTGACACAGCATTCACATGGTGGATATACAGGGCAAGGTACACACCATAAATGCACATACAAGGTTGTGCACATATGCAGAGGTACACATAGATGGATACACAGTCAGTAAATACCTGCCCAGGGAAGACAAGAACAGACTTGTCTGTGTGTGTATAACTTTTTTACAGTTATCCACACAGATACACACAGAGGGACATTAGGATATTACACCAAGACTCAGGATAGGTATATGGTAAATGGGCTACATTATGCTTATAAATACACAGAATTCACATTGATTCATTGTGTTCACATGGATATCCACAGTTTCCCACAGATAGAAATGCACACTGAAATACATACACAGCAACATACATATGCAGCCACCCATGTACAGAGTGCATACACCCATGTACAGAGTGCAGCCAAATGAACATCTTACAGTCAACCAAGTCATGCAGACATGCATGCAGTGGGGAACCTGGGGCTCATCTTAGACCCTGGTCAAGCATGTTGCCCTAAGTGAATCACTGCCCTTCTTTGGGCATCAGTATCCTCACTTATAAAATATGGAGACTTGAAAAAGAAAACTTATAAATGCCATTTCCAAACTGGCTAACAAATATTTACAATTAAACTAGAAGATGGCCCATGTCCATGATCCAGGACATGGACTACTAAATCTATGAAGGACTGGCAGGCAAAGAGATAACTATCAAAGCACTAATGATGGCTGCTCTACAGAGAGCCAGAGGTTCAGGAGATCAAACAAAGGTGACCCCAGAGCCTCCTTTCAAGGGGCCTTGGCTTCCTCAACTGGACAGTTAGAAGATGAGTATGTGGCCTGCCATCCTTTAGGTGTCATGCTAGTCCCCTCACTTACAGAAGTGGCATGCCAGTACAGCTGGAAAAGGGCAAGGTTTAAGGGGCATTCAGGAAAGAAAGGATGGGGAGGAACTTTCTCTTGAGCCTCTGGACCACTGGGATAGGAAATCTGTTCAGAGGTCTTCCAGAGGGCTAGAGCCATATGAAGAGGTCCAGACAGGTGGCATACTTCGAGCAGTAAGAAACAACACTAGAGGCCAGTTAGATGCTGGTCACTCTGCCATCATGAAGCCCACAGCAGCCCTGTTGCTTAGGGAACTCCAAAAGTGGCCTCAGAGTAGATCTGCGTGCCCTGTCTTCTTGTCCAATGGCTCATAGCTCCCTGCAGGATGACACTGCCAAGGTCCAAGAGGTGAGCATCCAAGTAGTATGGGCCCCTAATACTAATGTGCCCACATATGAAGACCTGTGTGCACCTGCATGACTCTCTGGGGGACTGCATGTATATGTTTATTGGGTCCTTCTGCACATGCCTGTCTGCACTCTCAGCCTCTGAAACTCTTGGACATTACACACTTGAGGATGAAAATCTGTGTAAACATACTTGTGTATGTTTTGGTTCATTCATGGGGACCAAATCAACCTTGAGGGGGAAGCTATTTCCTAAGTCCCCACCCTGACGGGTACATGTTGGGAAGAAATTCTCTGCCCGGCTCTTCACCTTCCTCCATTACCTGACTCTCTCCTTACCTAATTGATAAGGCTGTGAAAAACCAGGGCCTGTATGGCCAGGGTCAGGGGTAGAATGCCCGCTTTCTCCCCCTCCTCAGCAGGCAGGTAAGCTGGCTGAGTGCTGCCCTCAAGAAAGGAGACCTGCAGGTTTCTGGGTTCTTGCCTCTGACTCTAGGCAACCTTAAAGTAGAAGAGATGGGTAAGAAGCCCATGGGAGCTCATTTCTTTAAGTCAACTTTACAAGCAAGAAAGATGGTATGACAACAAACCTAATTGGGGTGTGCTTTACAACCTATAAGCTATCTATCGTAAAACATACCCCAATTTCAGAAATGTGAAAATACGTGTGTCTTAAAAAGAGATGAAATGCAGCAATATTTGGATCACTACCTGCCTCTTGTGCCTATTTTTCATGTGGTTAAAAAAATTGGGGAGAAGAGGGAAGCAATTCATTATCACCCTCAAATCTCTAGATATTTGCACACATCTGTACATGGGGGTATCTGTGATTATCCAGCCATTTTAGCTGGGCCTCTGGTGTCTGCCCATCTGTGGGTCACTGGTTGTGTACACTGATGGCTGAGAACCTGCATTTAAGCGTGTGAATCTCTGAGCATGTGATGGCTGTACACATGAGTACATTTATGTGGGTGTGAATGACTTCATGTACTTGTTAGCACGTACTGTCTCTGGGTGTGAATCTGAGTCACAGCCTCAGACCCAGACTGCCTGGCCAGCATCCTGGAAGGGTATTAAGCTATAAACCAGAGGGATGAGAGCGCCAGGGCCCCTCTTTCTTGTTCCTTCATTCTCCTTGCACTGGCTTCTCTCTCCTGAAGAGGTCACCTAGAGCCCCTCCAGAGACAGGCTCCACCTTGCTTGTCTGAGAACAACAGGCACAAAGCAATCTAGTAATTAGTAATAAGAATGTCTCCCTGTCAGGCCATTATTTCACCAGGACAAAGAAGAAGCTCAGGGGGCTCTGGGGGCCAGGAACAAGAAGGATGGAGAAATTGTTCCTTTACATCTCTTGAGCAGAGCAGGAACTCTCACTCTGTAAGACTCCTTGGTCTCCTCCTCATCCCCATCTCTACCTCCCATCCTCTGCCTTCTTTCTGTTTTTTGACCCCAAGTATCCAGGCAACTGTCATTCCCCAGTCATGCAGAGGGAATGAGAGCTAAGGCACAATGGAACCTAGATACAGTGTGCCTAAAGCTCAGGGCAGAAGCACGGCAATGGCAGATAGATGGGTTTGCCAATCCTCTGCCTGTGGATTTGGAAGGACACAAATTTTGCAGAGGTGGGCAAGTGTGGAGTGCCTTAAAACAATACTCTAGAGGACACAAAACTGACAAAAGAACATAAAGAAGGAACAAGAGATATGGTCCTTTTTCTCAAGGTGCTTAAAAACAATAGGAAGGAAAGAAAATTTCCATAGAAGACTATAATACACAGCACATACAGGAAGTGTCTGAGAGAAAGGCCAACAAGTGTTATGAGAGATGAGACCCCTGCCACCTACGAAAAGTGGGAAGCGCTTCTCAGAAGAGAGTGCATTTGAACTGGACCATTAAGAATCAAGAAATAAAGAATCCAAAGGGAAAAAGATGGCCACAAGGACCATTATGAAGATGAAGATCATGGAGGTGGTGATGATGGCAATGATGATGACAACATCAATGACAACTATGAAAATTCCCTTGTCCCCTTCTAGCAATTCCTCCCAGTCTGGGCCCAGACTCAGTCGCTCTATCCATTATTGCCTAACCAAGTCCAAAGACTTTTTACCTCTCCAGCTTCTGCTTCCTGGAATTTCTAGAACATAGAGGTGATCGAACCTGCCCTCCTCAGTAGATAGCCACTATGATATGATTGGAAATAGGTCTTTGGTCCTGGCTCAGTGACAGGGCAGGCTGAGAATAGATGAGAAGATAATAAAAGGAAAGAGGGGGAAAAGACAATACTTTGCATCTGTAAAATGCTTTCTAGCTTTAAAAGCATTTTCACATACATTATCTCATGCTGGCAAGAAAGGTAATATCGACCACATTGCAAAGATGATAAGCAGACACAGAGAGGTGGGGGTTAGCCATGATCACACAGTTGGCCTTGGCTTCCTCTGCGCCCACAACACTGCCCAGAAGGGCAAGTGTGGACTCACTCTGAGCCCATCAAGAAGGACTAGATGTATGCTCCGAGGATCAATCTCTCACAGCGCAGATTCCTACCAGTTCTCCAGAAGGGTAGAAAGCCCGGGTGTCCAGCAACATCCATGGCCAGAGAGCCATTGTCTAATCTCAGACCCTGTGTTTAATTTCCAACTGGAGCCCTATCCCTTTCTGACAGCAAACCCTCCAGGAGTGTCTGAGAATGTGACCTTGGCACAATGGCAAGCTGTGTACCCACCAGACACACAGCCAGCTCAAGGATACTCCTCAAAAACTGGCAGGGATCCTACTTACCTCCAGAGAAAAGCTGAGCCTTTCATTGCCTGGCCAAATCTCCATCTCCCACTATCCCTTTCTGACCATCTTTTCCTTCCACAAAACCAGGGTGCTCACCATTCATCCCCCAAATTCACCTGCATGCCCTTCTTGTGGACTTTTGCTCTGTCAGTGCCCTTCACCTAACACATCCCTCACCCCCACCCCCTGCTGACCTTCAGTCTTGTCTCCTGTGTAGGTCCTTCCTCCTCCTCCATTCACACCAGTATCCCTCCACCGGCAGTCTGTCACTACCAAAATATCACACCTATCCCAGTGGCAGTGATTGATGGATGCTTCTATCACCACCAAGAAGCCTGAAGACCATTAGGGAACCACAGGGTAGGTCCCCATCACTTCTGCATCTCCCACTCCCCAACCTGCCCACACAGAGCAGGCACGTTTCATATTTATTAAATGATTTTTCATCATTTAATGTCATAGTGATGGTCACCACTGCTGATGCTGAGTCTTGCACTGTAGGACAGGGTTCCACCAGGAGGGCACAGAGTAGAGCCAGGAATTTTAACCTGGGCTGGACAATGATATGTTTGCTTGGGGGCAGTGGGGTATGGATAGAGAAGTGTCCCAGGCTTGCTAGACTCATAAAGACCCGCCTGGGAAATCCCCACTAGCAACATCCCTCTCAATCAGGCCCTCCCAGGAAAAGGAAGATACTGAGGACCATTCTGATCCCCAGAAATGTCAACACTCTGTGAAAGAGGTCTCCACTGGCCGGGGGAAATCTCCAGGCTGCCTGCACTTGTGATAAGCACAATAAATAAAACAATGAGACCCATTTGAAGGCACTTGTGAAACAGTAGAGCTCTGAGAACTTCACTTTGATGAGTTTGAAAGGCAAAGGAAAGAAAGGAGAATAAGTTTCCTCTTGGGCCCAGGTTTGTTTATCCTGCTTCTCAAAAGCCAGAGCATACAAGCTTGAAGGTTTCAAAGGGCTGTAAATGTTTCTTGAATTCTAGACCAGATTATAGTAGGTCAGAAAATGCTTGTCTGCCCTAAGCCAGAAGAAGTAGAGTCACAATGGCTCCCTAGAGGGTTCCTGAGGAGGACTGGCTTGAGTCCTCCATTAGGAGAGCCCTAGGTGAAGGGATAATCACAAGGTGGCTATAAGATGCAGATAAAGTAGTCCCTGTGGGTCTGAGAAGTGTGAGTGTCTGAGAATAGAATCCTGGACCAGGAGCCTAGAGTCCAGGTGTTTGGGCCTAGATCTTCCACGACCTTGCTCATGGCACCTCTCTATTGCCCTTTGTACTTTGTCTTTGTAAAGGGTCTTATCTGAGGTGCCTCTGGACCCTATGTTGACTCCACCCTTCTTTAGGTAGTAGCTCCAAAATGAATCCGCAGGCTCCTTCCTGACCCCCTCCTCCCCAGCTTATTTAAGCCCAAATCATCCAGATCCCATTCTGCATAGGCCTTTCCCAGCACACATCAGTCAAAATTCACTCATCTGGCTGGAAACCTCATGATCATACCTTAGCATGTCTCCCCTCATTATGGAGGCTTGAAACCTGCTCCTTCAGGGCCACAGCCTAGCACTTGAGTGCAGTTCCTACAGTTCATAATACTAATAGCAGAAGCTAATATCTCTGAAGTCCTTATTCCATGTCCAGCTCTTTAAACATACTCCCTACTTGGTCCAACCCTTCTACAGATGAGAGAAACCTCAAGCTTGAAAAGATTAATTCATCCTCCTGTTGCCTCTGCAAAAGGCTCTGGCACCCATTTCACAGCAGGCTCACCAGGTAGGCAGCCAGATGTTCCCGTTTTAGCAAAAAGGAAATGGGTCTGAGGAAGGTGAAGCACTTGCCAAGATCACAGCTAACAAAACAAGCAGCCACACTGTGGCTTGGATCCCCATCCCAACTGCCCTGCTTTCTGATGCACTCTCCCACTTTCCTCTAAGCCTGGTGGCCTTCTAGAAAGCTGTTCCCAGGCTCACACTCATGTGGAAGAAATGGCAAGGGTTGGGGACAGGGGCAAGGGGGGCCAACCTGTCAACTGTCGCACCCCTTCTCAGGACATCCCGACACCCTCTCTGCCTGCCACTTTGGCCACAGCCAGGCTATCGATCTACCCCACCTCCCCTGTGGATCATTTCTCTATGTACAGCCAGATACTGATGGACTCTGAAGTGATCACTTCAAACAAGTTCCCACTGGACCAAGATTTCTGGAGAAAAAAACAAATAACGTGCAGTGCCTCTCCCCACACCTCCACGGCGGGCCTGCCTGTAGGCATGCTGCTGAGGCAGACATGGGCTGCTGGGGTGTGCATTCTGCCTCCGTCTTCACTCGCCCTGTTGCCTCTCCCGTGAGGCCCAAGGGAATCCTCAGCACTGGCACAACCTTTGTAGGGCCAGAGGTGCAACGTGCCCTCTTCAGGGGAGGTTTACAGCCTGCCATCGTAGATGAAGCCACAACTCACAGACTAGGGGCACGCGCCCCACACACTGCTCTGGCGTACTCTGCAGCTCCAGCTCTGAATCTAAGCCACAGCACAAAATCTGAACAAGACAGCACAAAGCCTATTTCTTCCCATGACTGTGTGTATGTGCATGCGCGTGTGTGTGTGTGTGTGTGTGTGTGTGTGTGTGTGTGTGTCACTGGGGATAGAATCCCCAGCCTCACTACATTCTACTGCTGAGCTATATTCCCAACCCTGAAAAACTATTGGCTATGAGTTCTCACTGCCTTCTTCCCCACCTGCCCTTCCTGCTAAAGAAAGAAGTCCTAGATGTTTAGGCAGCTTCTGGCCCTCCCTCCTTTACTGTTGAAATCAAGTAAAGTGGAGAAGAAATTCAAGAGGTAACAAGCTGAAGTCAGAGGTCATGATTGCCAACATGGGCATCTGGGCCACAAGGAGTTAAAAAAATTTTTTTAATTAGTGTCCAATAGTTAAAACTCTGATTTCTCACTAAGATTCAGACTTCTCTTGACAAACTCAAGAGCTCTGTCATCTTGGACTGTATTCCTGCAGGCTTTCATTTAACCATGTGCCTGGTCCCATTCCAAAAGCTTGAATTCTGAGATGAACAGGGCAATAGAGGTCACTGTTCTTGAGAAAGATTTCTTCAAGGAGTCCCTGTGCAGGGCGTGGTCCCTCTAGTTTGCCACAGTCTCTACCATTCCCTATCATCCATCTAGTTTAGTATCCTTACCTGGCCTGGAGTCTGTGACCTCCTCCACTTTCTGGTTAGAAAGGACAGAGAGCTGAAGCAAATGCGATGAAATGTTAACTTCTTTTTAATCCACGGCAGGTGCCTAAGTGTTTGTTGTATTATGCTGGTTTTGTATGAACATCTGAATCACTTTTTTTCAATTCAAAAACAAAAATGAAATTAAAGAGAGTTGCTTGCAGGTGAAAAGTCTAGGAGGGTGAAAGAAATCAAAGCAAGCCAAGGTTGTGTTCAGAATGGCTTTAGAAAGCTTAAGGGGAGGGAAAAGAAGATGTGGCACGGCCACTGTATTCTGTGGGATATGGAGAGAGAGAGAGAGAGAGAGAGAGAGAGAGAGGAAGAAAAAGCATTTTAAAAAATATTTCTCTGTGTTAGTAATAAACACCCCTTTGGCATTTTTCAAATGGTTTTATAAAATATTTCAATTATTTTTCCATGCTTTTGAATGCCTGTCTTCTGTTTCTTTTGAATGTAACACTGTGGGATGGGTATGGAGAGAACGTCAATAATTCACAGAAAGTGCCGTGACAGGGAAGTCCAAGGGACTGGGGTAGCTCTTAAGAGGGGTACCCCTTCTGATCCAGAGTCAAGAAAGGGCCCCAGGGAGGAATCCTTTAAACTGAAAGGTGGATGGATAGATGTTAAGACAGCACAAGGTGGAAGATGATGTGAGGAAGGTGAAGGTGAAGGGTGTTCCAAACAATGGACATTGCTCCTTTAAAGGCTTGGAGAACAGACACTAGAATCTGGAAGTGGCTGGGGTGTCAGGACAGAAAGATTGTAGCAGGGATTAAGGGATTAAGGCTGAAGGTTGGACAGGGACCCTGCCAAGGCTTCAGGAGCTATAGACAACTTGTGGGCTATGTCCTGTGGGACAAGAGAATAGTATGGTCAGTTTGTATTTCAAAATACTCATTTGTCTGTTCTATGGGAAATGGATCAAAGTGGGGCAAACAGGGGCAGGGAGACTAGTAGATTATTGGAATAGATTGGGAAGAGATAACGGTGACTCTCCAGGGAAATGGGAATTGCTTGATCCCAATGACATAGAGGAAACGGCAGGCACAGTGAAGGTCCAATTCAGCGTGGTGTCCCCAGCACCTAGCATGCTTCCTGATGTTCGGTATAAAGGAATAATAAGTATTTACTGAAGGCATCAATAAATGAATAAAAGACCTAAGGAACAAACAAGTAAATCCTGGCATGTAAATGTTAGCTTTCTTGGATCTCATCCCCTCATTGCACAATTTTTTTAAAGTGTCTACCAATTTCTAAAAGTCCACTATGTACCAAGCAACAGTATTATGTAGTTCATAGATGTCATTACCACATCATCTCTAGGCCTCACAAAACTACTTCAGCCAGGTGTTATTATTCCCACTTTGTAGGAAACAGAAAAGCTAAGCAGTCTGCTCACATTCACTTGATGAAAAGAGAACTAAATTACACCCAGGTATGTTCTTCTCATACCTCCTAGATTCTCAGGATGACCCCTTCCAGGTCGAGGTCCCTCCATGCCTATCCCTCACCTTTGTACCTCAGGAAAAAGAAACCAGCTATGGAATGAAAGGAAAGTCAGAAAACGAAAACCTGAAGTTCCAGAATATCATCATCACCAACAAAGATTTAGTGAACATCTACAGTACACAGCTACTGTGCTGGACAATAAGGACACCCTGTCTTAGAGGAACTGAGGCTAATGGGGAGGGGGGTGACTGTGGAAGAGGTCAAGTCTTATGAGACCGCATGCAGAGGTTCAGAGTGATGAATGGGCCGGGCACACCAAGTGCAACCAGGTTATAGAGTCTGTGAGGGGAAGAGTGGCAGGTAAAAATGAAAACACAAGTGGGTGACCTCTGAATTGGGTCATAGTGATGGGGCAAAGAGAAGGGGACAGAAGTTAAAGATGCTTCAGTGGTGGGTTAGATGGAATGGTGAACACTTGGTTTTGAGACTAAGTGGACAAATACACACCGGGAGGTACTAGAGAATCTAGGCTTTTCAGACCTAATAGTCCCCCAGTGGCTCCATGTCCCTGGCTCCAGCATGGTTGCTGGGATAATCTGTTGTTACCCAGAGTCAAAGAGTCCCTCAGGAGTCGATCAGAGAAAGCACTCAGTCTCTGCCCCAGCTCTCGTCAACATGCAGAAGATTCTGCTTCCCTTTCTTCTCTTCTTACCTGTCAAAATTCACAAATATGATCAACCCACTTGCCCCTCAAACAAAATAACTCCATCTTTGGCTAAATAGAGAAGAGGAGATCGAGGATTTGAAGAGACACTTATTTATCTCTTTACCAGACAGTCTAATGAATAATTTCATGTTTGCAAAAGCTCATTTTGAAATTTGAAGACAAGAGATATATTGCCAAGGCGGCTCTAATACTGCGACATTAATTTTGCACTGAAAGATTTACTCAAAAATTAGATTTTACAATTTTAATGCCTCCATTCTTTTCTTTAAATAAGCTGTGAAATACAGTTAATTAGACTTAAACCCTGGAAGCTTAGACGTTTGAGCTTTGGTGTAAGCTACAAAAGAAAGCAAGCTTTTTCACTTGCAAATTAAATCTAAATTCATTACACGCCTAAACCTATACCACTTGCAGAAATCCTACTGGGTTGAGGAAGGGTCTCCTTGAGGCTCCAGATGTCTCCTTTAGAATCCTGGCTGCAGAGAAGGATTGAGAAAATGAAAGGAGAGACAGACTGGGGCTAGAAAAGACAGCATCTGACAAAGTTGTCTTGGGCAATGTTGGGACACCAGCTATGAGCTTTGCTTGGGAGAAAAAAAGTTCCATGCTCAAAAATACTAGGGATCCTGCTTCCTTCTTGGAAAGTCTTAAGGTTCCAAGAAGTAAAATAAATAAGCAAACAAACAAACAAACAAACAAACAAAAATACTTGTTAAACTTTGTTTCATCAGAATTTCCCAAGCATATTTGTCCCTAAATCCCCTTTTGATCAAAACAACTGATGCTTGGGTCTATCCAGTGTTCTGTGGAACCTAGTATGACAGCTCCTGAGAACCACTTTCTCCTCCACATATGTGGTCTTGGAGACTCTGCTCAAACTTGCTGCTCTCTTCCATGTTGATCTTTTCATTATGAGCTATATAAAAAAATTACCTATATACCTACTTATGAAATATAAAGTTGAATTCATAATAGGTTGAGGAGCTGGTGGGTCCAAGATAGATACAGTACAAGTTTTCAGCTAAGTGATTTGGCCTACCTGATACAGAGAAGCAAACAATTCAAAGTTGTAAGAAAGTCCAGGGACCTTTAAGCCCCACAGTTTCACCTAATGTTATAATCCTTCGACAAAATTTGTGACAGCTTTGTGCAGTACTTGAGCACTTATGCCTGGGAAATCACTGCTCCCTGGATGTCCATCCTGTTCTGTAGATAAAAGGCTACTTTCTTGTAAGACCCCTTACTGGGCTGGAATACAACTTGTCCAGAACTCTGCCAGGTGAGCTCCAAATTGACTGGACAAGGGATTCCACTCCTGGAAATCTCCACTGTTCTCTATTCTGCCTACATTTCTGAATCAAAGGGATTCAGATTTAGCTACTAGGCAAATTTAGCTACCAGTTTGTGACAGATTCCATGGGCAAACCCCTTTCCTTGGTCTACTGCTTCCTAACCCTTCTGGAGACCAAGAACCCCTTTGAGAATTCAATAAAATCAATGGGTCTTCTTCCAGGAATTGTTCAATATTAGAATCTTCTCCAACACCTTGACCTTTGTCCACTGGTCCAACACCTTGACCTTGTCCACTATGTGACATCCTAATGGAGACATCTTGATCTGATTGTCAGTATTGGCCAAATCTAATCAACCTCAATAGATGTTAGGAAATTTGCCAAATGTCAGCTTATATAACTTCAGCTGTGTTCTTTACTTTACAGGACACATTTCTGCCCACTGTCTATTATAAGTATTTCAGACATAATTCATCTTTGAAAAGTAATAATAGAAATGATAACTGTGTTAGTCAGCTTTACATTGCTGTGACCAAAATAGCCAACGAGACCAACTTAGAGGAGGAAAAGTTTATTTTGGCTCATAGCTCCAGAGGTTTAATCCCTCGTCAACTGAGTCCACTGCTCTGAGCCCAAAGTGAGGAAGAACATCATGGTGGAAGGGTGTGATGGAGGAGTGTTGCTCTACTCATGGCAGCCCAGAAGCAGAGAGAGAAAGGAGACAGAGCCAGAAGGAAGATGAACACTTCTACACACACCCCCAGGGACCCACCTGCTCCAACCTTGCCCCGCCTGTTAAAACTAGGATGAACTAACTGATCAGATTACACCTCTCACAATCCAGTCACATGAACATTCCTACATTAACACATGAGCTTTTGGGGAACACCTCATATCCAAACCATAACAATAATAATAATTCTATCTTTCTTCTACAGTTTGTAGAGTGCTGACATAAACTTGAATTTGATCCTCACCATGGCCCAAGTCATAAGAGTTATCTTTTTTACTTTTAACAAAGATAAAAACAGGCTCAGAAAAGTTGAGTGACTTACCTACTACCTCAACAAAGAGACAGGGTCCCTGAGTCCTGTTCAGTATCCTCATAAAATACCATGATGCCTCCAAATTAGAAACCAAAACTCCACATTTTCACATAGTACTCATGACCCTTGGTGTCACAGAGGGAAAGCAGGGTATATTCTTTGCAGTATTAGGGAAAGGACTAACCAATTATTTTGTGCATGACAGGATTAAGAATAATGCTTTATATTTTTAAATACCAGGGTTTTGAACTGACTCCACTATTTGCCAGCTCTGTAACTGTGGGTAATGTGTTTCACCTTTGGAATTAAGAACCTAACTGAAGTCATGGATCTTGTAGGAGGGCTAAATGGGATAACACACATAGCATGCTTGGCACAAGGTTACACACTCAACAGATGTTAGACTAAAAAGGAATGTGGGCCAGGGAAGCCAAAAAAGTTTTCCTGGGAGAGGTAAGATCTAAATTGGGTTCAGGAAGTGGTTGTAGGTGTGGGTATGTGGAAGACAGAATGAGGCCTATGGAAAGGTATCCAGGCAGAAAATTGTAATGTGCATCAGGGATGGAGAAGGTTATAAATAAGTTAGTCTTCAATAATACATGTTGCATGGGTGGGGCGGGGAGCAGAGAGTGGGAAGCCAGGTAGATTGGGGCTTTAGAGTTTGGACTTCATTCTGAGGCCAAGGGGAATCACTGAAGGATTTTGAACTGGACTGTGACGTAGGATGATAGTCAATGACAGATAATTGGAAGTGGAGCACAACAGAAGACTAGAAACAACCCTGGAGGATACTGCAGTGGCCTGGGTGACAGAGATGTAGACTATTCTCTTTCCTCGTTTGGCTGTAGCAGGGAACTTCCCACCTTGTTTCCAATCTCCAGGTCCCCTCCTTATCCTTCCCCTGAGTTTATCAGGCAGAATCACTGGGCATCTGTGATGGACCCTGTTTCAAGATTCTTATTCTGATGTCCTGGCTTATGACATAGTTCCAAACTGCTTGAGGTAGTTCTTCCTGGCCTGAATTGCCTCCTTGGGCACTGGACGCCTACTCTTGGGATCTGCCCACCCCTGCTATAACCTGCCATGCTGACAACAGCAGCATGATAAGTCTAGGAATGTAGCTCAAGGGTAGAGCACTTGCCTAGGATCGCATGAGGCCCCGGGTTCAAACCCCAGGACCACAGGGAAAGGAAGGAAGGAAAGAAAGAGAAAGAGGGGGGAAAGATGGGGGGAAAGGAAGGGAGAGAGAGAGAGAGAGAGGGAGGAAGAAAAGGGCAACATGACAGTAGCAGAGCCTTCAGGGAACTTCCACTTCAGCACATGTAAAAGATGACTAAGATTCAAGGACTCAATGATTCAAAAAGCTTACCATAAGTGTTCTGACTAAACTGCTATGGCTCTTGCATATATTTTAAATCAGAGAAGTCTTCACAGGTCTCCATCTCTTTGACCAATATGACTATTTCCATCAGCACCACATGTCTGTGGAGGACCTGCTGCCAGGGGATGGGATTTGCACAGCTTTCCACCCTGGCTCTAGAATTTCTGCTTCACCTCTCTGCATGCTCCAGGTGTCTACTTGGGCTTTTCTTAATCAAGGTCATGACTGCTACTCCACCCAGCCACCTATGCACATCTCCTTCTCTATGATTTGCAAATGCACCCACAATGGGATTTGAAGGGAGGGAAAACTTTTTGAGGAAAACAAAGGGGGAAAAAGACTATTAAAAGAAACATATTTGCATAGTGCTTGAAAGAATTCCCCACGCAAAGACACTTCGCTGGGAGAATTCCAATTTTATTGCAAAAAGCTGTGTGCTTATATAGAACTAAAGGGGAGATGGTAGGGCTTAGATAAACGGCAGGCCACCCGTTTATTGGCAAGTTCTTCCAAATATCAGCTCCCGCGCCCAGGAATTAGTTCTCATTGGGGCTAAGGTTCCCCGCCAGCGAGATTTGAAATTGGCGCCGGCGGGAGAGTTCACAAGGGCGGGAACTTTTCGCGCCACTGCAGAAAAGAGGAAGGTAGGAAGGAGAAGTCCTTAGGCGCCATGTTGGGGTTTTTTCTCTGGGGTACGGCTGCCGTTTATACTTATCCCAACATTCCTCCCTTTTTGTTTTCTTGGGAATTGGGGCGTCGTTAGTCAGATCCGGCTGCTTCCTGCTGGGTGGGGGCGCCGTAGGGCCTAGAAAGGGAAGTGGAGGAATGTTGGGGGGGGGCAGGTCTGGGGATATCATGGCAGCCAGAAATAAAACCCAGTGGCTATAGACAGCTACTTCTGTAGGGGTGAAGTCTATGAAAGTTCCCTGAAGCCACAAGTCGTCGAACCAGTCCTGGATGGAGGAGATTGTTGGTATCAGCCACTGGTCCTGTAACAGAGACTCTAGGAAATACTGGAAGCGTTGCCTGGACATGGCGTCACCAGCACCTGAAGAAGATCAGAGCGAATAAAAACAGAATGAAGATAAAAATTAAAGCAAAGGTCAATTTTTGGCAGAAGTTCCATGTTGGGGGACTGACAGAGAAGAGGCCAAGGGCCATGAGGAGGCTTAAAAGGACATAAAGACTCATGAATCCAGGATGGCAGATTAAGAGGTTCTCCGAGCTCGTGTCTCCCGCTGTCTGATGTCCATTGCATTCCATCGTGCCTGTTAGGGAGCCTCAGCACTGAGTGAACTGTTCTCTTGGAGATGTTGGGGGTTCATCGGTCATCAGAGGCTGGTAGTGCCTAAGCAGAAGCTGGTTGAAAGTTTGATTAGAAATTTTCTGCAATTGGGTTTGAAGGAACTTCATTATGCAGGGCAAGAGAGCACAAAAAAGGAGCATCCCAATAAGGGGCCCCAAGATAGGTAGTAAGTACGTGGCAAGAGAGGATTAGAAGAACCCCGTTATGGGATTAGAGGAGGTGGGTTTGAGCAATTGGGTCAATAATTCCTGCAATTTAACAACATTTTTTTCTATTAGCCCAGACTCATTAACATAGTAGCAACATTCCTCTCTGAGGAACAGGCATGTACCCCCTTTTTCTGCAGTGAGAAGATCAATCACTCTTCCGTTCTGTAAAGCCACTTGTGCCAATGAAGTAACCTGCCGCTGCAAGGAGCCCAGAGACTCAGCAGTGGTATCGAGTGCTTCCTGCAGTTTTTGTTGCAGGTCATTGGATGCCCATAGAGCATGACCTATAGCTCCACCGGAGAGTCAGTCCGAGACTCGCCACTGAGGTTGTTAAAGTGAGGCCTACCAGAACCGGCAGAAAGACTGCCCTACGGGTGCGGGAAGGTAGGGCCAACTGTCGGAATTCGGTGGGAGTATACAAAGAAAGCTGAGGAACTACAGTAACCAAGAAACAGGTGCCAGAGACATTAATTGTTGAGGTACTTAAAGACCCATTACACCAGAGGAAATGTCCAGGTTGCATAAACACAGGGCTCGATGGGGTGCTATAGCTCAAGGAACAAATGGGTAAAGGATTCATTGTTGGCAGGTGGAAACAGATGAAAGGAAATGAAGTATTGGTGGAATAACTTTCCCATAGTGGGATACGTGTCACGTGTAGGGGTTGTCCTTTCTTAGAGAAATTGTAGATTTTTGCTGAAATATTTCCTGCTGCTAATGGGACCGCTGCTAGAAGTGGATGACTAAGTGAAGCACAGAGAAAGCACTGAGAAGTAGGCACAGAAAGAGGGGTGGAATTTAATAATCGAAGAGTTTGGTGTAGCAAATTGAGCCATGTAGGAGGGAGGCCTGATGGAGTTGAAGGCTCTGAATCCTCTTTGGATGGGCTATGGATAAGATCTCGAAGTTTTGATTCTGACTCCTTGATGTGCTTGACTACCTGGATGGTTGCCTTAGGTGGCGTAATCAGGGTGCGGCCAACAGTCATCCACCCTGTGGGTCTGGCTGAGGTTGTCCGAGCATAGACAGCAAACTCAACATAGTCCCAACATTTGGCCTTGGGGTCAGGTATATCTAAAGTATACCATCCATGATTATCGGATGAAGAGCCTTTATGCCGTTTTAGGTAACTAGAAGTCCATCCTACAGGGTAACCAAGTGAGTGGTAAGAATAGCTACCACGTTCATCATGGAACCTGCATGACCAATAGGGGCACCCATTATATATCTCAGGCCACCAATGGCAATAGCCTTTGGTTTGATCAAAAAGGAAGCAAATGAAAGGCCAGTTCCAGCTACCAGGGACGAAGGTCCTGGAAGGTGACAATTTTAGGGAAATAGAGGTGCAGTTGTGGATGAAGCAAGTAGTTGCATCCACTTCGCGGACCTTCAGCATGCCATGTTCTGAGTATCATTCCCGAAGAGTGAATAGATACATGGTAGGAGAGGAGGGTAAAGACCAGTCCCGACAGAGCACAGAAAAGAAGCAGAGCACAAAAAACAAGTAGAGAGAGAAGACCGAGGTGTTGGGAAAGCTCATTGTTCCTTCTTTAAGAGGAATTGGGCTGCGGGGAACACTGTGTGAGCCGCAACTTAAAGGGGTGAGATGGGTGTGGAGAGAAGGAGTAAAGGGGAGGTTCAGGAGGTGATTCTTGGAGTTCCTCTGGGGTGGTCCTGTCGTCAGCAGGTGGGGCCTCCTGGTGATATGGCTTCAACCTAGAAATGTGAATCCAGGGAGTGAGACAGTTGTCTGGTAAGGAGAGTTTGGCGGTGGTGGGGGTACAGAGAATGACAGGATAGGGGCCTTCCCATTTTGGGGTAAGAGGCCCTTTCTCCTCTGGGGTATTATAGTAGACTAGACTTCCAGGTGTTAAGGGGGGAGTGTTTGGAGAGGAGACTGGGTCCGGAAGAAGCCAGTCTTGATATTTCCAGAGTTCCAAGCGGAGATGAAATAAGAGAGGCAAAGACAAATCTCCGGTGAGAGGTCCTTGTGAAACGACCAACCCAGGGGGTATAAGAGGTCTTCCATACATTATCTCAAAGGGAGACAGTAAAGATGGTTTCTTAGGGAGAGCTCTGATTCGAAGCAAAGCCAAGGGAAGGAGTTTGACCCAGTCTAAGTTTAATTCCATTGTCAATTTGGTAAGGACTTCCTTTAGAGTCCGATTTACCCTTTCCACTTTCCCTGAAGCCTGGGGGCGATATGGACAGTGGAAATGCCACTTGAAGGAGAGGGCTTGAGAGACCTTTTGTGTGATCTTAGAAATAAACTCAGGACCATTGTCAGATTGTAAGGAAGTGGGCATACCAAACCTAGGGATGATGTCTGTCAGTAAGATTGAAGCTACAGTGGAAGCCTTTTTATTGGAAGTGGGAAATGCCTCAACCCAACCAGAGAAGGTGTCCACAAAGACAAGGAGGTATTTAGTGTGCCGTACTGTGGGCATGTTGGTGAAGTCTACCTGCCAGTCAGCAGCAGGAGTGTGTCCCCGAGCTTGGAGGGAGGGGAAAGGTTTAGGCCTTAAAGGAGTATGAGGGTTGGTCCACTGACAGATCTGACAATTAGAGGCTATATTCTGTAGCATGGCTTTGTCAGAGGGGGTGAGGGAAAAGAAGCTCTGTAAAAAGAGGGTCAAAGACTGAGAGTTGGAATGGAATAGAGTATGAAGGAACTCGAAAAGATCCTTGTTCTTACTGGAAGAAGTAGGGGCTTCAGATGAGCTGTCTAAGGTGGCCATTATATGTCCCCCAGAGGGGCCATAATTGGAAGTGGTAGCAGCCATTCGTGCCGCCTGGTCAGCCTTGGCATTGCCCTCAGTGATAAGAGAGCCGTCTTTCTGATGGGACCTACAATGGACAACTCCCAACTGGGTGGGTAAGTGGGAGGCCTCTATCAGATTAGTTATAAGAGCCGAATTAGTGATCGCATTACCTTTGGTGGTAAGTAGGCCTCGCTCCTTCCATATTGCAGCATGGGATAATAGAATATGGAAGACATATTTTGAGTCAGTATAAAGGGTGAGGAATTTGCCTTGAGCTAGAAGGCAGGCACGAGTGGCTGCTATGAGTTCAGCCTGCTGGTTGGTAGTTCCTGAAGGCAGAGCTTTGGACTCTATGATCTCAGTGGCTGAAACTACAGCGTATCCAGAGTAATGAGTGCCGTTCTGTCTAAAGGAACTGCCGTCAGTGAACCAGATAAGGTCAGGCTTGGTGAGTGGTCCCTCAGAAATGGAAGGATGACAGGGGAGGAAATCATCTAAGGTTTCCAAGCAATTATGAGTTGGCGTGTCAGACGTGGGAGTCGTTGGGAGCAGTGAGGCAGGGTTCAGTGCAGAGCAGGGGAGGAACGTAATATTAGGGTTTTCCAGAAAGGAAGTGAGGAGTGACAGAACTCTGGATGGAGGAAGGGTTTGAAGGCCCTTATAAGCTAAAAGATCCTTCAAGTGATGTGGGGAGTGGATAGTTAAAGGGGCCCCAAAAGTCAGTTTAGAGGCTTATTTGTGTAAAATTTGTCCAGCAGCCAGAGCTCTTAAGCAAGGGGCCCACCCACGGATGGTAGGGTCTAGTTGCTTGGACAAATATGCCACAGGAGCAAATGTAGGCCCATAGTTTTGACCTAAGACCCCAAGTGCTTGCCCCCTTTTTTCATGGACATATAGATGAAATGGTCTTGAAAGATCAGGAAGGTGAAGGGCAGGTGCCTTTAAGAGGAGTTGCTGAAGCCTGCGGAAGTGGTAGTTGGGGAAGGAGGCAAGAGATTCACTAGGGGGTCCCTTTGCTAGGTCATACAGGGGTTTGGCTAGAAGAGAATAATTTGGGATCCAGGCCCTAAAATAACCTGCTAGTCCTAGGAATGATAGTATTTCGGCTTTCGTATGGGGCACTGGAAGATTGAGAGGAGTTGCCTCCTATCCAGTGTTATTTCCTTTTTCCCGGGTGTAAGGCGAAACCAAGATAGGTGACAGAAGACTGGGAAACCTGGGCCTTGTGGGGAGACACCCTATATCCCTTGTCTGCTAGGAAATTAAGAAGCTGGGCAGTGTGGGATTGAGAGTGTTCCCAAGAGGGACTACATAGAAGAAGGTCATCGACATATTGAAGGAGAGTATAGTCAGGACAGGTGGGGTGAAAGGATGTGAGGTCCTGGGCAAGAACTTGGCCAAAGAGATGGGGGCTATCCCTGAATCCCTGTGGGAGGAAAGTCCAGGTAATCTGACGAGAATGGCGGGTGTGAGGGTCAGTCCACGTAAAAGCAAAGATATCCTGAGATTCTGAGGACAAGGGAATAGAAAAGAATGCATCTTTCAAATCTAGGACCGAGAAGTGGGTAGTAGTGGCAGGGATCTGAGAGAGGAGGGTGTAAGGGTTGGGCACTAGCGGGTGGATGGGGACCACAGAGGAGTTGACAAGGCGAAGGTCTTGAACCAGCCTGTAGGACCCGTTAGGTTTTTTAACTGCCAGAATGAGGGTGTTGAAAGGAGAGTGTGTAGGCCTAAGATATCCCTTTCGTAATAAATCTTGGATGATGGGTTCTAATCCGAGGAGGGCTGTGGTTGTGAGTGGATATTGTGGTTGACTAATATATCTTGAAGGGTCCCGTAAGACAATATGAATAGGACTGCATTAGCCATAGAGGGTGTAGTTGTGTCCCAAACCTCAGGGTTAACTGGTTTAGAGAGTTGTGGAAGAGTGTGTGAAGGAGGTGTATCTGCCCCTAGGAACATCATGAGGAAATGAAAGGTAGGAGAGATGTGGGGTGATATGTGAATAGTGACTTTCAATAGTGAGAGTATGTCCCTTCCCAGAAGGGGAGTGGGGCAATGGCTCATAACGAGAAAGGAGTGTGTGAAGGACAAAAGGGATCCCTGCATATAATATGATAAGGGGGGGGGGTTTCGAGGGAAAATCTGTTTACCTCCTACCCCGACAATAGGAGTTTTTGAGGGTGTGGTAGGACCCCAATACTCCCTCAAGACCGAAAAAGTGGCACCAGTATCTAAGAGGAAGGTAATGAAGCGTCCATCCACCAGGAAGGTGACCCTAGGCTCTTGCTTCTTGATGGTAATAGTCGGGAGGGAAGGCCCAGGGCTCTGTCAATCCTCCTCTGCCAAGCCCAGGAGAGGCTTGGGTTGCTGGGCGGCTGACCAACCTCCCTTCCAGGTTGTTGGGCAGTCCACCCCCCAGTGTCCCCTTTGGTGGCATTTTGGGCAGGGGGTGGAGGGTGTCCTCGGCGAAGGACAATCCTTGGCCCAATGTCCCTCCTTACCACATTTGAAGCAAGCTCCAGGGGGTGTCTTATTAGGACGGCGTGGTGATGACCTTCTCTGAATGACCTGGGCCAACATTTGGAACTTGGCATTTTCAGCCCTCTGCCTACGGCGTTCGCTTTCATCCTCTCTACCATGAAAAACCTTGAAAGCGACAGCAAGGATTTCGGTCTGAGGAGTAGCAGGGCCCTGTTCAAGCTTTTTAAGCTTGGCTTTAATGTCAGGGTAGCTTTGGGCCAGAAAATATGTCATTAAGACATGACGGCCATCAGGGGTTTCTGGGTCGAGGTTTGTGTACTGTTGAAGGGCCTTGGTTAGTCTATCCAAGAATTCTGAAGGTGTTTCTTCCTTTCTTTGAATGACCTCCTGCACCTTTTGAAAGCTAACAGCCTTGCGGGTGGCCTTTTTCAGGCCCGCAAAGAGGCAGGATGTAAAAAGTTCACGAGACTGCAAGCCTTCAGGGGTGTTGTAATCCCATAGGGGATCCTGCTCTGGGACAGCATGAGGGCCCGTGGGGTGGTTGGGATTGGTCCTATGATTTTCATCAGCATGGGTTTGGGCTAGCTCCCAGACCCGTCGCCTTTCCTCGGGGAGAAGTGTATTGGCCAAGAGCATGTAGATGTCATGATGAGTGAGGCTATATGCTTGCAGGACCCATTGAAACTCCCGAATGTAAGTGGTGGGGTCAGTGGTGAATGAGCCTAGCTTCCTCTCTAGCTGAGTAATGTCCGACATGGAGAAGGGCACGTAGACTCTGATAACACCCTCGGGACCAGCTACCTCATGAAGGGGTGCAATTGTCTTGGGGGTGGGAAGGAGTCCCTTAGACCTGGTAACAGGAGGACTGAAAGAGGCAGGCGGCGGACAGGAAGGATAGGGAGGGGAAGGGGGTGTCTCTGCGGAGGAGGAGGTGGAGCAGGCAGAAGAGGGCGGAGGGGAGGGGGATGAAACGGAAGGCTGAGGATCCGTGGAACCAGGCGGAGGAAGAGGAGTGTATAGCGGGAGAGAAGGAGCAGATGGGGCTGGGGGATAAGGTGGGGGTTCATCTGCTGGGTCGAATGAGGAACAATCTGCGAAGTCAGGAGTAGAAGTAGGGGAAGGGAGGGGTTTGCAAGTAGTTAAAAAGGTCTCGAAGGAGGTTTGGATCTAAGGAGCCTTCTGGAGGCCAGTGATTGCCATTATCCAGTGGATATGTAGGCCAATCTTGGGTACAGAATTTGATTAAAAGTTTGGGCTTGATGTCTGGTGTGAGGGAGAGTGTGGCCAGGTTTTTTATTAAACATTTGAGAGGTGAGGCTTCAGGTACAGACGAAGAGGTGCCCATAGTCACAGGGAGAGATGGAAGAGAGAAAGAGAGAATAAACGTAAGCGAGAGAGACAAAGGGAAAACCCGGGCTGGAACGGCTTCCAGGAAGCCCAGGGCGAATGGGGGTCAGGTGGGCGTCCCCAAAATGACCAGCCATCGCCAGGAACTACAGAGGGCACTACCTGGTCGTCACCAGTGAAGTGCGATCTGTGAGACCCAATGGGGTCGGAGCCACGGGCAACCTGACGTCAGGAAAGTTTTCGACCGCAGCGGAAAAAGTCAGTAATGAAAACAGAACTCCGGCTCCGGCGGAACGCAGTTCCAGGCCGGGAGTTCAGTTTTCCCCAAGTAGAAAGGCAGCTTTAGCGGGACACAGGAGCCCAGCAGGAAACAGCAACTCTAGCCGGCAGCAGTGGCAGCGGCAGCGGAGGAGGAAAAAAACCACAGAACCTCTCATGTAAACTCAGAAGCCTCACACCCCAAAGGGAAACAGATCACCAGAGGGTCCACTGCGACCAGTAAAGGTCTTAGTGGTGTGAATTCCCTCCCCCCACCGGGCGTCTGGAGTGTGCCGGATGATCACGGTCACAGCTCCAGCTCTAGCCCGAAGGGAGTTGGCGAGCCGGGGTCAAGGGAACCTTACCTACGGTCTGATCAATGATCAGTGCAGAAAAGCCGGCGTCTGAAAACAGCGGACCAGGGCGGAGAGTCTTCGGCGGAGCAGGGGACGGGGCTCTCTTGAAAGAGCTCACCCGTATCCTCACACGGGGCACCAGAATGAAAGAATTCTCCACGCAAAGACACTTCGCTGGGAGAATTCCAATTTTATTGCAAAAAGCTGTGTGCTTACATAGAACTAAAGGGGAGATGGTAGGGCTTAGATAAACGGCAGGCCACCCGTTTATTGGCAAGTTCTTCCAAATATCAGCTCCTGCGCCTAGGAATTAGTTCTCATTGGGGCTAAGGTTCCCCGCCAGCGAGATTTGAAATTGGCGCCGGCGGGAGAGTTCACAAGGGCGGGAACTTTTCGCGCCACTGCAGAGAAGAAGAAGGTAGGAAGAAGAAGTCCTTAGGCGCCATGTTGGGGTTTTTTCTCTGGGATACGGCTGCCGTTTATACTTTTTCCAACAGTTTCCATTCAAGACTATCATGGTTTGAGTCTTAAATATCTCCCAAAGGTGCATTTGTTGAAGACTTGGTCCCCAGATCATGGTGCTATTGGGAGGTTGAAGGAACCTTTAGGAAGTAGAGCCCAGCAGAGGGAAGTTAGGTCATTGGGGGTGTGCTTCTGAATGACATATTGGGACCCCAGGCTCTTCTTCTGTTTCCCACCCACCATGAAATAAACATTTCATGCCATACACTGCCATGATATACTATAATTCCATAGGCCCGTAGTGATAGGGCCTAGCGATCATGAACTAAAACCTGTGAAACCATGAGACAAAAATACATCTTTCTTTTAAGTTAATTTTTTCAGATATTTTGTCATGGTAATAGAAAACTGACAAACACAAAGACCCTCCTGATTGGGCTGGAATAGTCCTTTCGCCCATATACTCCTTCTGTTATGTGTTTGCTGACTACTAGGTGCCAGTAAAAATAGTGTCTTCTCAGGGACGCTCAGCTTCTGCACCCCTTGCTTAGCCATGCCTCACTCTCAGGGACTTCCGGGATGCCTGGAGGGCTGACAATGTGGCTGAATCACATCGTCACCTTCCAAGGATCAGAAGCAGACCCCATGTCCCTTTCTGCTTGGAAATCCCGCTCCTTCTTTACTCCCAGCCTCAGTTCTCTTTCAATCAGCAGAGTCATCCTGTCTAGAGCAGCAGGCTGACAATTATAATAGCACCCTAAGCATAGCCTTCCCCTGCCTGTTCTGTATTCCACAGCTCAATGGGACAGAAGAGCTTTCCATGGAGCATACCTGTGCCACTCCCCAGCTTCAGACTCCCAGCAACTCCCATTGTTCTCATAGGAAACCTGCTGCAGACAGTGCCCTTCATAAAGCATTTCCCTTCCCAGCCTCATCCATGATTGCCCCACCCTACAACTGCACTCTAGCCATTTGAGTTGGAAGATCCTAAATGTGCCCGGCTCTTCAACTGTGCCTCTGCTCAACTCCCTCCATAAATGTAGAGAATGCTATTCAACCTCCAACTCAAACATTGCCTCCACCAGGAAACCCTCTTTGACCTCTCTAGACAGAGGCAGCCACATTACTCTCTGTGGATTCCATAGTGCTACATTTGAAACTGTAGTACAAGACAATGCCTTTCTATAATTATGTATGTCCTGTCTCCAAGTCATAGAATTGTGGCCAAGAGCTCAGACTCAGAGTCTAACAGAGCAAAGATCAAATTCCAGCCTTATCATTTACTAGCTGGGCGCCTGTAGGCAAGAATAGATCTTAGACTCAGCTCCTTCCTGTGTAAAATGGTAATAAGGATAATGAGACCCACCTTATAAGGTTGTTGTGAGAAGTAAGTGAATGCATATAAATCACATTGCCTGGATAGAATAAGCAGCCATTCAATGTTGGCTTATTTTATTTTATCTGTGACCCTATGTTCTTACCACATAGGAATAACAACATCTATCCAAGCACTGCTTGGATAGACTCATTTAATATTCATAATAACTGCATGAAGGTGCTATTTTGCTATTTCCATTTTGCTGATGAGAACATAGAGGCAAAGAGCCGAAGTAACTTTGTGCTGACAATGAGCAGCAGGCCCAGAACTAGGAAATCTGGCTTCAAAGACTTCTAACTTGCTAATCATACCCCACTGTCTTCATGTATCCATCCATCCGTTCAACTTTGTATCCTTAGTGCCTACCACAGACTCAATGCATCATGAGTTCTCCACAGTGATTGTTGACTAGAGACAGAGATTCCAATGCAGAGAGGCAGGCTCTCCCTGTTATCTGCTCTCCTGGCTGCTCCACATCTAATGAGTCTTAACTCAGAAGCCCGAGTGGGAATGGATTCCCATCATCCCTCTTTGGTAAATGGAGCAGACTTCCCATTGACTAGGAAAGGGGAGGAAGGCTCCTTGCTGGGCTCTGCAATCCCAGTCTCTGCTCTACCTCAGAAGACCCCTGACACCCACAATTGTCTGCATAGACAAAGAAGGAGAGAATGTGAACCTCGGACACAGAGAGATAGAGAGAGCACTTGACTCATTAGCTGCATATTAAATTCTGTCATTTGAATCTGACGGTATCCAAGTAGGGCTGGGTAATGAATTAATCCCAGGGAAAAAGACAGGTCTGCAGTTCCTCCACTATTATCAGCCTGCTGAGAAGGAAGCCCTGCTGAGCCAACATGTGCCACAGAGTTTGCTTCCCCTACCACCTGGCTGCTTTTGGAACCTCCCTGGTTGTGGCCCAGCACATGATGGGTGTTCAAGTACATGAAGACCCTAACTGAAGAGCAGATCACTTCTCCCAGATCTGCTAGAGCAGAACCAAGCCTCCTAGGATTCTGTACTCCAGTGAGCATCCCCTACATCTCTTAGGGGTTGTCTTCCCAAGGCCCTATCCTGGGGTCAGAGGTCAAAGTATCTTCTACCACTGGATCACAAAGGAAAGGTGGTCATCAGTTTCATTGAATATTTAGTTACTCCTCTCTCTCTCTCTCTCTCTCTCTCACACACACACACACACACACACACACACACACACAGAGAGAGAGAGAGAGAGAGAGAGAGAGAGAGAGAGAGATCTAAATCCACCACCCTGGCTCCCCACATTTTAAGTGACACCAGATCTGGGGCAGTCACAGCATGGAATTGGCACAAATCTTCAAAAGAGAAAGACGAAAGAGAAGGAGCAACAGAGAGGCGTCCCTGCAGCTCCAGCTCTCTCCTCCTGCATGGGCTGTCTCTAACCCCAGGCCACAGAATTCATCGCTCACTCTGATTCACTGGGACAGTTATTTTATATTATTAAAATAAGAGATTATCATCACCACCAATCTCCATCTCCTTTCCAATCTCATCTGAAAAGCAGGCATTGCCTCCTGCTCCCGGACCCCTAATTCTCTCTGCCTCGGCTGTTAAATCATTTAACCTGGCAAAGTGTCGGGAGATGCATTTTACATGAGAGACACGAGGCAGGATAAATCTAGGCTGACTGCAGTGTCTGAAAAGAAATATCAGAGGTGCGACCAAGGGTCAAAGGAGGATTGAATGGGATGCAAAGTCAGGGAGGGCGGGGTGCTCCTTCTCTCCTCCTGCTTAGGGAACAAGGGAGCCAAAGCCTGATCCTTGTTTGCAGAGAAGCAACTGAAATCCCAAACAAACTAAAGTAAAGAGGGCCAGTGAGCATCATACAATCAGACTTCCCCTGGACCTCCCGGCTAGAGCATCGCCACTCATGCATTCACCAAGCAATGGGACTCAGGTTGGTTCCAGAAGACAGTATTCAACTTGATTCACTCAAAGCTGGGCTGCAGAGCTTGGCACGATGGGGTTCTCTCAGAAAGTCTGGGATGTAGACCCCCAAGCGCAATTCTCTAGATTTAGGAATGAGGAAACAAAAGCCCAGGGAAGGGTAGAGACTTAGGCAAGGATAAGAGGTACTAGCAAAAAACACAGCTTGCATCCACACTGGAGTCTAGGAATCCTGGCCTCTGACCCAGTAGGTTTAAGATTGGTTCTGACCAATTTGTGACTTACAAATGACAACCCTGGCTACTTGGAAAACAGGGTGAGAACACAGGAAAGTTCATTTACTCAGATACCCACTTTATCAACTTATATTGACAGTCTGCCATGTGCCAACCCTGGGCTGGGCACTGGAGATACAAATGTGCCCCAAACATGGTCCTAACATCAAGGAGTTTGGGGTTAGATGGATAGCCACATCTGGGATGAGTGAAAGGTGCTATGGGCACCCTGAGTTTAAGACAGAGCAACAATGGCTGTGAACAATGCCAGGCATGTGCTCTTGGGATTATAGGTTCCGGATGTCATTTTCCATGTGATTTATCAATCAAATGAAGATTTTTGCAAACCACTGTATAAGAGTCCTGCAATACTTAAGTTCCCCCAATTTCCAGGTTGCTTATTTCTCATTTAACCTAAAAAGGGTAAGCAACATCAGCCCAGCTGTGAGAGGCCATTCAAGTTCCTCTAGGACAATTAGCATGGCGACGAAGTCTTAAGCTCAAGGGTTCTGCTTCTATGATGACATGCTGAATTGTGCCCTGTGCTTAGAATGCACCAACCACTCCAAACAGAGTTGCCAGAATTAGCAAATAAAAATACAGGATTCCCCAGTTAAACTTGAATTTCAGATAAACAACAAATAAACTCTACAACATAAGTATGTCCCAAACATTGCATAAGATATACTAAACAAAAATTACCCATTGTTTGTCTAAAATCCAAATTCAAATGAACATCCTGTATTTCATCTGGGGATGGGAGAGAGAACCACTTAGAAATTGGACATACAGCAGCAGAATAAAATAGACACTAGTATTGCTGTATGTATATACGTGACTGTATAACCAATGTGATTCTGCAACCTGTACACTCAGAAAAATGAGAAATTATACCCCATTTGATTCAAATATATTATATTGTCAAGATCATTGTACTGCCATGTGTAACTAATAAAAAAAGATTTAAAAAAAAAAAAAGAAATTGGCCATACATGACTCAGGTAAGAGAAGTGGGAATTTGGGTACCAGAGGAAGTGCCTAGAGCCCAGTGGGTGTCCTTCAGCTCCCAGGGGAGGCTGGGCCCTCCCTCCAGCACAGCCTCTCCCACCCCAACAGCAACTTAAGCAGCCTCTTGCAGCTGTGCTAACTAGAATGCTCTTCCACAAACAACAGATTAATTGATTTAAAACTTTTAATGCCAGATGCTTGGTGGAAGCATTTTAATAATCCCCGAGTCAGAATTAATCATGTCTCCTGATCTTTAAGGAGGGCAGTTATTAAATCCTGCAGAGGCAGAGGATGGGGAGGGGGGAAGGAAGAAGCTGTTTTTCCTGGGTTCTCTTCACAACTCTGCTATAATTAAGAGTCCTGGAGCCCAACTGCCCCGATGGGGCACAGAGGCAGGGTGTGGTCTGTCTACATGGCCCCTGAGAGGCAAGAGCCTAATTTAGCCCTGATGCTTCTCAGTCCAAGGCCAGAGGCCCAGGAAGCCAGAACAGTGGCTTTACTCAGGACAGGACCACTCTTATCCCTGAGAATGGGCTCCTGCTGGCAAATTCTTTTCCTTACTCCCTTCTTACTTCCCTAGAACTTCAGAAAAATCCATTTCTCTGAATTCTGAGATAAAGAGAAGGAAAAAAGTCCCCTCTCATGAAATCAGGGGTCTCTCCACCCATCATGCTGCCAATGGTCTTCGTGCCCCTCTGCCCCCTCCTCCCCACAGCCCTTCTGTGGTCTCAACACCTGTTCTCCTTTGCCTCTGCTATGGTTTGAATATGGTTTGTCCCCTCTGAAACTCATGTTGAAACTTGGCCTCCAATGTCACAGTGTTGAGGGAGCAGGTAGGGAGTTGGGGCAAGGTATCTGGGTCATGGAGGCCCAGCCCTCAGGAATGGAGTAATGCTTTTCTCACAGGAAAATGGGTTAGTAATGACAGGAGTTCAGTCCCTTTTCTCTCTTCTGCAAGGACCAGTTTGCCCCTCACTTTCCTCCATGAATTAAAGCAACACAAGGCCCTCACCAGAAGTCAAGCAATATCACACCATGTTTCTGGACTTCCTAGCTTCCATATCTATAAACTTTCCTTTATAAATCATCTAGTCTCAAGTAATCTGTTATACACATCCCCAGTCACCTCTCTCCCTGTATCTCCAAGCCCTGCCCCGCTCATGTATCGAGTTGCCAGTTCTATTTCCAATTTCTTTCAACTCATTCTCCTAACCTTAGAATGTAAGTAGCACCTCAGAGCCGTAAATTCTAGTTTTGCCATCTTCCTACTCAGAGGTTGGTTTTGTTTAGTGGCTTGTCCACAGCCACACAGCTGCAATGTGCCAGCCTCTAGCTCCACTTTCACAGCAAAGCCTTTTTTGGCCCCCTGTGTATGCACTCGACTTCAGCATCCTCAGAGTTGGAATCATCTGAAGGAGCTGATTTTGCAGGTGACGGTAACAAGTTTGGGCCCCATCAAGGCTCCTGGAGGTCGGCATCCTCACTGTGCACTCCTCTCTACCTCCGACCCTACCCCAGATAGGCTGCACATCAGACCACCTGAAAAGATTTTATTGACAACAGGAAGCTGGTGGCCCATGGCGTGAGTCTGTCTGGACCCCTAAACCTGAGCCAAGGAATTTCTCTTCCCTTGAAGGTCACTCTAACTGGAGAAGAGATCATTCCCACCTGGTGTCAGATCCCCCATGTGCCTGTCAGCACTGTCACATAAGCTCCACCCAAGCAGACAGGGCCCTGCCAGTGGCCTCTACTATGTATGTAGTCCAACCCAAAAGGGACACAAGCCTAGAATGGCCATAGGGGTGGCATACTCTGCCCCCTACTAATGCTGAACATCCTGGGTTCCCCTGGTCCCCAGATACCCGGCTGTCAAAGCTAAATCGATACTCTTTTTTCTCTGCAAGAACATCTCAGTAATCCTAATTGGTCACTATGGCAACCCCAGCTGTAGCTCCTCGTGGCCTCAATGAAGAGACAGAAGGATGAGAGGGGGTGAGATGGAGGTTAAGCCTACTTATTGTATAATGCTCTGCCTTTGATATCACCTAGATCCACATGCTAAGTACCTGGAAAGAAACAAAATCCCGTGTAAATTAGAATGATACCATCCAATCCCCTGCTTATACCCTCACTAGCAGTGGCCGATAAGGCCATTGTCTGCAGCCGCTGGGCCTGACCTCCTCTGTCTTGGCAGCTGATGAGGTTTCAGTGGTGGGTCACATTCATCAGGGAGGACTGGCTGGGCTATGAGTCCCAAAGGGCAAGATGCCTATGCAGGAGCCACTGCCTGCAACACACCCACACCCCACCAGGAGGACAGCCAGGGATGAGGGGAGGCAAGCAGACCACCACATGGAGCTTTGTCCTGTGTCTCTCCCTTGGTGGAATCATTGGGGTGGAACTTACTCCATGTCCTTCACAGATTGATCACACCTTGCTTAGTTAGGGTATTGTCTTTTTGAACTGTTGTAACAGAATACAATGAGCTAAATAACTTATGAACAATAGAAGTTTATTTGACTCACAATTCTAGAGGGTGGGAAATCCAAGACTGAAGGGCCACATCTAGTGAGAGTCTTCTTGTCCCATCACAGTGTGGAGGAAAGGCAAGTGAGCACCCACAGAGGGAGCCATCAGGTGGAACTCTTCCTTTTTTGCAGGAACCCAGTCCAGTGATAACTACCCCATACTCTCTCTTAAGAACTCCATTAATCCATTCAGAATGCAGTGCCTTCATAACCCAAACTCTTAAAATTCCCATCTCTTGATACTATCACAATGACAATTTAATTTTGATGAGTTTTGAAGGGGACATCTGACCCATAGCAGTTACCCTCAATGCCCCATCCTGCAGTGGGCTCAGGGGTGAAGTCTCCCCCTCACTCAGAGGAACACACACACTTCCTTCCTGCAAATTCATCCTCCCTCCCATCCACCTTCAGAAAAACTTCTGTTCTCTTTAAGCATCAAGGGCTCCTGCATTAGTGATGGTTCTCCAGACAAACAGAACCAATAGGATCTACTTTACATAGACAGAGATGTATTACGAGGGACTGACGCAGCTGATGAGGGAAGCTGAGGTCTCACAGTCTACAGTCCATGAGCTGGAAGCCCAGAGGAGCCAATGGCCTGGCTTCTCTGGAAATCTGAAGGTCAGAGAACAGGAAGGCTAATGGCATATTCTCCTTTCCTCTGCCTTTTTGTTCTTCCTACTCTCAACACATTGGGTGATGCCTGCCCACACCACTGAGGACAATCTTCTTTACCAAGTCTTTGGTTCAGATGATAATCTTTTCCAGAAACACTCATAGATACACTCAGAACAATGTTTCACCAGCTCTCCTGGTGCTGCTTCCTGTGTGGCCTGGACTTTCATGCTGTGACTACTTAATCCTTCTGTCTCCAGGATGAAGGTTGACTCTGTAGCTGCTGCCAACATTTCTTAGTGACCAGAGGCTCCTCCAACTCTATATTGTATTAGTCAAACTTCCTCCCCACCCCAGGAAAGGCATGTCCAAGCTTTTTCTCCCAACATACTGCCCTGTTTATGTCACATAAGCCCCATGTGGAATTACTATTCTCTTTTCCACTTGTTACAATGGAAGATCCCTGGGCTCATATTCTAGGCTGGCTGAAGTCAGAGACTGATCAACCCTTCTATAAATGGTAGAATTCAATATGGTCTCACCTCTTGGGTCAGCTTCCCCAGGTCCATTGAAGCTTGATCCTACTCTCTGGCCCTCAGAGAGACCACTTTACTGGGAACCGCTCTAGGTTTCTCCATGGTGCATCTGAGTGCTCTTCCCTTGGGAAGCCCAGCTTAATGTTTCCAAATGTTAGCCAGAGCCATTCTGGCTCTTTTTCTTTCTACCTTTTATGATTTCTCCTCCTTCGGCACCCACAACACCAGACCAATGATCAACCACTCATTTATGAGCTCTACTCATCACTTATGGATTTTCTGCCTTCAGGCAATTTCTTCTCTCAACTGACCATCTTATAACCATTAAGACAGGATTTTACATTGGTAAAATGTTCTTATTTTTCTTATTCTCTAATACAAAGAGAATTAGCACATTCTAGCCCATGTCTCATATGTAGATGAAGTTTTTCTATTGTGTGTGTCTGGGAACAGAAAAGCAGAACAATGAATGAGTAGGAAGAAATACCACTTTGGAATCGGATCTTGTTATGGAAACTTGAGCTATTTACACAACACCTCTGAGCCTCAGCTTTATGGAGATCACAATGCTAGGCCTGAAAGCTTATTTTGAAAAGTGAAGGTGATATTATATTGCCTGAAAGAAGGCTTTTAAAATTATAAAATGTGGTCCAAATGTCATGAACTATCATCACCACAGTGATAATGGGATTGGGAACCCTAAGTCTTGGGTGAGTGGTCTTCCCTCTTCTCTCCTGCAGATCCTCTTATGGGAGAGGAGGAACTGCTTGTCCCTCCCTATCCAGTTACAAGCCTGAGTTTTGTTGCCTCCTCACCAGTGTTGGTCCACGGTAGATTACTACAGATAGAGAACTTAGAGATGAGGCTCCATGACATCACCTTTTGCCCATAGACAGGAGGCAAACTAGACCTCTGAGGTTAAGATGTGATGATTGTATTTTCATCTCTGTATCTTAATCCCACCAGCCTGGGAACATGATCCTGCCTCCTCTTAATGGATAGTTTTTTTAAAAAATCAGAAATGTAGCTGTGGGCATATTTCAAATGCATCTTTTGAGCCTTAACACCTCCTGAGATGGAGATAAAAAAGGCATTGTGCTTTTGTTCATAATACCAAGAAGTAAACTGAGGAAAATATGCTAGTGACTTTTCCAAGGCCATGGAGCCAGCAAATTGCAGATCTGAGTCTTCTGATTCCCAAATGCAAACTCTGCTCTCTACCACTGTGCTGCAGCTGCCTGCCTCCTGGAGCCTGCTCCCTGTGCCCCACTCATCTGCTATTCTGGCAGGGTAAACACTTGAAGAAGGCCCTTTGCTCAGAGGGCATGTTGAGTGGAATATCAGGTCAGGGTTCATCTGCATTTCTGGCAACAGAAGGCTGTGGAGATAATAGGAGCCCCTTTGTGCTCAGTGGGGCTGGATGGGAGTAAGCGGATGTCTGAAGGAGATTACAAGCAGTTATGGATATTGCTTGTCATGCTACCATCAGCAGACGCCTTTTTCAATTGACTACTTGCTTGTATTTCCAGAATAGGGAATGCCAGATGTATTTACTGCAGTGAAAGAGAGTGCTGAAGGCCCTTGGAAAGACACCCAGCTGTATGGAGTATCCGCGGAGCCAGGGTAGTTTAACCCTTTGTGGTCTAATAGTCAGAATTCCTAGGGAGCCACAGACACACAGATAAGGCTGCACATACCTAACAAATGAGTTGAGGCTTGAAAGTCCTTCTTAAGTTGCTTGTTTGAAATTCAAAATTCACTTTCCTATGTAATCAATGCTACTAGAACATTTATTGAGTCCTGCTATGTGCTGAAGAGAATCAAGACATTGCACCCACTTTTTTTTTTCATTACAACTCACCTTATTACAACCTCACAATGTAGAAGTGGCCGACTCTGGCTTTCAGTTCACCAAACCAGTAACCCTTTCCTCTTAGGTGCACAGTCAAGTCTTTCAGCCATCCTTCTATTAGGTGCAGCCATGTGACAATGGAATGTAGATGGAAATCATCTGCATTGCCTTCTAATCTGCCCATAAAAATGCCTCCTGCTCAATCTTTTATACTTTCTCTCCTGCTGGATTCAGAGGATCCAGCAGAAGCCTATCAAACTCTAGAGAGCTACTTCCACTAAATAGAAGGATCCAAGATCCCTCAACAATGGAATAGAGCCAAACCCCTCATATACATCAACTGCCCCATTTCACAAACAAGAAAACTGAGGCTTGGAGCAGTAGTGTGACGTGCACAAGCATACATAGCAAGGAAGAAATACAACAAAGATTCAAAATCATGTCAAACTCCACTGCCAGCTTTTTTTTTTCACTCTATCTACCACAATTATTAGCCAGGTTTCTAGGCCAGTCACAAAAGTCTATGTTACCAACAAAATACTCAAAGTTCTTTCAAACTATTCTTGGCCATCATTCATGAGTGTTTCTGTGAGATGATGGCTGGCGTTCCAATCCTAACCCTGAGAATACATTGCATCACCATCATGTCACCTCAATCTATATCTAAGAAAAAGAGAGTGCTTCTGTAGATGCAGAAGCTTCTTGGTCAGTTTCTCCCTCAGAACTCTGAATTGGGATTTAAGAGCAATGTCCTCATGGAAATGAAAGACCCAAATTCAGACTTTTCCTTGGCATTCAATGTAGTCCTTGCTGGGTCAAATTGCTGGTAGGCTGGAAGTTTGCAAGTGACTTAGAAAAAGTAAGCCAGCACTGTGTCTTATCATATTCCTGTATTGATCCTAAAAGCATGGTGACAATTTTTCCTAAGCTTGAAATTCAAATGCATGATCTGACTAGTTGAGGTGCATGTATAGTGACAAGGGGAAAAAATATCTTACATTGCCAGTGACCTGGAAACCCTGGCAGCTCTGATTGCTACAAGCAGAGAAAACCTCATGGTTCTGTCCTAACTGGGACTCAGCCAGAGGAAAGAGATCAATGCCTAAGTGTACCCTGAGTGCCTGACATGTAACCACCCAGATTGGGAGATGAGGTATTTGGGAGACCAAACTGAAACATGGGAGCTGGAACTCTGGAAGGTCTGCACCATTACCCCCAGTGAAACACCTTCCAGTCAATGTGCAATCTACACATGTTCACAGTGGACCACAGACCTGTCTCTTTCAGCCTCCTCATCAAGCTGCATACAAGTCAATGGTATAGAATTTACTGAACATTTGATAAGGAAGATGAGAGTGGTTTACTACATGTGTCCACTGGAATCTCTTAACATTTTCCTAGTTCTGTCTCTGCCAAGCCTTGCCTCCACATGGGAAACTCTTCTGACTCCCCACATCCTCCCTGGGAGTTTCTCACTCTCCTCACCAACTAAGCTTCCAGATCTCTCACTGCTACTTTATTATGCAGTAGAATATGGCTCTTTCCCAGATTCTGTCTTCAAAGGTTTACATCCCACGCTGCCCATCCCCAACACACATACACACGCACACACGCACACACGCACACACACGCACACGCACACGTGCACATACACACACACAAGTTCTTAGCAAAAAAAAAAAAAGTGGCCTCTAACTATCAAAAGTCACTCTGGATGGTGGGGCTATGTTTTAAATAAATCACTCAAAAACATCTCTGATATTCAGCTTGTGGAAGATCACCCTGCAGAATCTCATTCAAGGTTTTGTGGGCAGGTTTGACTGCTGTCTGTGGTACTGACCTGGTAGGCTATGTGCCCTATATGGCTGATCATCCTTTCTCAACTCACCATTCAGCTATGGGATTGGATAACCTTGCTCAACTCTAAGCCTCACTCCACTCATCTCCAAAATAGGATTACTAATAGTTCGTACGTTGTGAAAAGCACTGAGTATCACAGTTGGCACAAAAAGCTCAAAAAATGGTATTTTTTTGTTCTTCTTATGCTATTTAGTCTACAGGCCCCATGTCCTTTTGACTCAATGGCATGTTCCAGACACATTCTTCATTCCCAAATCCATTACTGTACCGTATTTGTATAAGTGATACCACTCTTCTCCTCCCCGCACTTTGCTTTAAAATTAACACAAGTGTTCCAAGACTTCTTGGCTATAACAGTAAAAGATAAATAGGAGTTAACAAAGCAACTAAAAGAGGGTTGTTGCCAATCTATAAACAAGCTTAAATGCCACCATAACTGGTTGAAATACAAGGAATTAACTCCAGAAATTTTTTCAGCTTCATGTTGTTCCTTCATTGATTCATGTTGTGGCTTCTTTTTTGGTTCTTGGAAATACCTGTTCCCAATATATTCTATACTTGCCTCTCTTACAGCACATCTCCTACTCTGCAGAAACTGCTTGTTCATGAAGATCATATTATTTGCTTTTGTATTCTCAACAACTTACAGAATGCCAACTATATTGTTTGGCCTGAACGAAAAAATTAATAAGCAAAAAACAAATAGAACATGGTGAGTTGCGCTTTTATCCCCAAACTGTCATCCCTCCCGACATCCACCCAACCTTTTCCATGCGTCTCTGCAAATCTTGCCACTGAAGGAGTAGAGTATAGTTTCCTTCCCTTTGACCTTGAATTTACATATATGAGTTTCTTTGGACATCTAACAGAAATAAAAATGGTCCAGTTCTAAAACTAAGCCTTAAAAGGCTGCACCTCTGAAAATAAAAATATCATGCCCTGGATAGCCTATGATCCCATAAATATGAGAGCCATGTGGGACATAGCTATCAAAGATGCACAACCTGAAGCAGAGCCACCTGAGCTGCTCACAGACTTGAAGTAAGACATGAAATCAGGCAACTGAGACTGCTCCAGATGAGCTGTATCTCAGCTGATCTGCAGAGTCATGAATGATAATAAGTACTTATTGTTTCAATCACTGAATCTGAGCATTGATTTGTTATGAAGCATTATTTTGTTAATAACTAACCAATACATAGAGGAAAACACACATGGATTTGTGTTGTTGTTGTTAGAAGACCATGGTTTATTAAACTCAGCACTTCATTCTCTCTGAGACTTAATTCTTCCTTTATAAAGTTAGGGTGGCAATTTCTAGCCAACCTAGTTCAGCTAGTCTGTAATGAGATAAAGGCAGGAGAGCACAGCAGTGAATTAACATAGATATAAAGGAAAATTGTTATTAAGGGCTGGTCCTTAGAAGTTTCTATAATGTGCTGATACAGCCATAGTCTATTCCTGGGTACTGTATAGTCAATTGTAATGAGACACTAGATAGCTAACAATGGGTATTTGGGATGACAATAGTACTCACTTCTAAGAGGGAATTTTAAACTATCTTTCACTTTGACCAGGAAATTCAACTGAATTCCTAGATTTTCAAATAGCCCTCATCCCAATGCTTGCTTGATGGACTTCTTAATGTCCCCATAAAGAGTTTTTGGACCCCACTTAAACCCTCCAGTCAAAAGAAACTCAGCTGTAAAACAGCCTCTGTCAACTTTGGACATCTCTAACTCTTAGAAAGCTCTTCCTTATCCTCTTTAAACCCCAGACTGGGTCAATTTCCCTAGTTGTCAGCTTCTCATAGCCCTTCATACTTTTCTTCCAGAGCATACGTTATAGATTGCAATTTAAAAGTTATTTGTGAAATAAGTTGTTCAATGTCTGTATCCCACACTGCACTGTAAAAGCCATATGGGCAGAGATGGCATCTTTTTTATTCACTGCTGTATCTTCAGAGCCTAGTATTACAGTAAATTAATGGGCATTCAATAAATATTTATTTTCCAGATAGATGAACAAATTATTTTTAATTTCATTTAACAATCTCATATGGTGCCTACTTAACAAAGATTAACTCCCTTAATAATGAATGAATGAACAAAGTGCAGTATTTGTCTTCCTGAACTTTCTCTCAAGTGATACAATTCTCTCTCTCATAAGTCTGAGAGAACAAGTCTTTATCTCATAGCATCCACAAACATCCCAGAGTAGTAGAGAACTGACTCCTGGGAGATTTCTGACTAGAGGAGACAAAGGATAGAGAATGAAATTTTTTAATTCATATAACCATTATTTATTGAGAATGTATTATATGACAGATGCATTTATGAGCTTTGAGGTTATAGCAGTAAGTATAAGAGACATTCAAAAGATTCCTTCTCTCATGTAGTTTATGCTCTAATAGGAGGAAATAGATAATAAAGAAGTAAAACATAGTGTATCAGACAGTGATGAGTGCGATGGAGAAAAACAAATAAAGCAGGAGAGGGGAATAAGGAACCCGGTGGGGGGGAAGACTGCTATTTTAAGAGGGGTGGTCAGCAAAGGCCTTTGGGAGAAAATGACATTTTCACATAGATATACAGTGGAAAGAAGGAGCCATGTAAATAGTTGGAGGTAGGGAGGGGGAAGAATTCACAGACAGGAAAAATAGAGCAAGTGGAAAGGTTCCGTGCCTGGCAGGACAAGAAAAGGTCTGGAAGCCAGTGCACCTAGGTTAGGGTGAGCAAGGGAGACAGGAACTCAGATGGGTCATAGCAAGTCTTTCAGTCACCATAAGCACCTTGGTTATGACTCCTAATGAAATAACACATTCACAATTTGAATGTTTTTAAGCAGAAAATTGAGACACCCCAATCACCTTGGTTAGAAGGGTGAATCCAGCCTGGAGAAGATAAGGGCAGAAGCAGATCATCTAGAAGGATTTGACAATCGATCAAGAGATGAGGATGGGTTGGCCCAGGGTGGGGTTTATTCTTTCTATCTCCAGAAACAGCACCTGTAGGGCACCAGAAGGATCATGCTGAATGAATGAATGTTTGATAGATGGGTACAGAAAAATTTTCTGGTGTTGGAGTCAGAAAAACTGGATTTGGCTCAAAATTCCACAGTTAAATCTTGTTCATGTCCCCTGAATGTGTTTTCCCTAGAATTCTGTCTTCAATCTAAGGATGAGAATTAAAGTTATTAAAGGCTGTATAAGAGTGGTCAGCTCAGCCAGACACAAGAGACCACATCTTGTGCAATTCCATTTATATGAAATGTCCAGAAGAAGCAAATCCATAGAGACAGAAAGTAGATTAGTGGTTGCCAGGGTCTGGGGTAGAGAGGAATGGGAAATGACTGCTAATGGGTATGGGATTTCTTCCTGGGTGATAAAAACATTCTGGAATTAGATAGTGGGGACGGTTGTACAACTTTGTTTGTATTGTACACTTTAAAAGGTTGAATTTTATGGTTTGTAAATTATTTCTCAATTTAAAAAAGAGGAAAAAAATAACAATTGACAAACTCTCTCAACCAAAAGTAGCCTAAGGAAACATAACTAAATGTGATGTGCCACCCTGGATGGGGTCCTGGGCAGAAAATGGACATCAGTTAAAGATAAAGGAGATAGGAATAAGTATGAACATCAGTTAATAGTAATGTGACAATACTGGATTTTTTTCTGGGACAAATGCATTATATTAATGTAGAAAGATAACTATAGGAGAAACTGGATGTGGGCCTATCTGGGAACTCTGCATATCTTCACAATTTTTTGTAAAACTAAAGCTATTTTAAAACAAAAATCTTAATTAAAAACAATGCAATGATCACTGATTGAGAAATGAAAGAAAGAGGTTCAGGCACTACTACCCAGAAAGCATGGTGTGCTCCCTGCATCTGCAGAGATGAGCTCCCCAAGACTCAAGCTGCTTGGACCTTTCTTCTATATTCTATTCTTAGAGCTGCTCCTTTTCGTGCATGCCCTGGGCAGTAAACTGATTGTTTAAAATAATCATAATAATAAGGTAAGAAAAGCTTGATACGAAAAATATTTCTAAATGACTTTAACTAATGTCCTCTGGGCTTCTGGGTGGGTAACCTGGGCTCCTTCTGTGTGCAGGCAAATGTGATTACAGCAGGGCCTGTATTGGCTAGTCTAAGCTCCCAGCCCCAGGCCACCACCTGCCCTAACCACATTAGCAGCATGAGAGCCATCCATCAGACTAATAGGGGGCCTGGGACTGGGACTGGGCCTTCTAAAGCAGCTGGGCCCCACTGTCAGGAGATGTCTGGCTCCTACTTCTCATAATCACCAGACCAAGGATGTGGCTGAGGAACTGATCAGCTTCATTTTGCCCCTTTCTCCTCCAAACTCAGCCACCCCACAGCCTCCTCAGAGCTACTTGGCTGGCGATGTGGAGGACACACTTTGGTTGCTGTGGATAAACCAACTCTGGATGGGGTGAGAGGCCATGTTTTTAGCTGCCATCTGCCTCCCCCACCCCCAGTTCAGCAGGTGCCCTCTCTTCCACCCCCGCCTAAAACTCTTTCAGTCTCCCTGGCCCAAGCCTGTCAAAAATAGAACTCACTGGCAGCAGGAGCAGGAGAGTGTAAGGGGCAGGGGGTCTTGTTTAGCTAACACAGTACTAGTTGCTACAAAGGTCAGGGCCCATCTGCCAGGCAGTGGGTGCCAGGAAACCAGCTGCTTTCATGGCTCAGGCACCAAATATTACTGAGGGGCAGGTGGACAAACCAAGAAACAACCTCCTGATGCTCTAGCCTGCTATAGACACACGCACACACGCATGCACACTCTTCATCCAGAACTCACCAGGTAGGCTTTGTGTAACTCCTTCGCCGCTGTGCCCCATAGCAAATGGTGTGTCCCATAGTGCCTTCTCCCTGTCATTTATCATGCACATGAGCCACCATCTCTGCCCCCTGGGCAAGCTCATGGAACCTATTTTAATTTTAAACTAAATTCAAGATAATTCAGAAGCCCAACAGACTAACTTCTGGAGAAAAATACCCAACACTACTATAACTCATTTTAAATCTGAAGAGAAAAAATTCAGGAACATTTCAGCTTTAGGAACCCAATTCAGAGAGTGGAGAGTTACTCCTCCAAGTCCGTATGTCCTGTCTTCCTATTCCACCCTCTTTCCCTCTGCTGTCCTGCTTCAGTCCCTGGGGGAGATCTGCTGAGACAGAGATGCTGGACAAGAGTGATGTCACAACAGAGCTGACCCTGGAACATCCAGAAAGCAGGTGAACATGTGATCACTAAGCACAACTAGCCTCTCCCAGCCTTGGCACCTCCATCAGAGAAATGGTGAGGATGTCCCTGCTTGACCTAAGAGAAAACACTGAATTTGGAAGACTTAGGAGTGACTTGCTAAGGTATCTCCCCTGACAGCCCCCACTTTCCAGGACTTTACCTGTGGGCTCAGGAAAGCCAGGAAAGGGGGTGACTCCTGGTAAAAACAAACCCCTTATCTGGCTGTGATGGCACATACCTGTAATCCCAGTGACTCTGGAGGCTGAGGCAGAAGGACTGCTTCAGCAACTTAGTGAGGCACTAAGCAACTCAACGAGACCCTGTCTCTAAATAAAATCTCTAAAAAAGGGCTGGGGATGTGGCTCAGTTGTTAAGTGCCCCTGTACTCAATCCCTTCTTCAGGGTGAGTTCCACATGTAGGAGGGCAGGGCTGAACAGCACAGGGTCCAGGAAAATAGTTCCTGTGTTGAGAGCAAGGCTAGCTCCACCTGGCAGAATGCACATGTGGGGCTCAGTGCTCTGCAGAGTTAGAGAAAGGCAGAACAGACACATAGGATATTCTAGGAACTTCAGAGCCCCACATGGGCACTAGAACATTAGCAACTTCAGAGAGGCAATTAGGCTTGCACCAGCTATATGACCCCCAATAAACTATTTTCCTTCTCTGAGCTTATTATGAAACAGTAAGCCATCAGACTAGATCCCTCTCAACTTTCTATGCATTAGAATCACTTGGAGAAAGCTTTTTAAATTTTATTTGTGCAAGCTAGCCCAGAGATCATAAGTCATTTGGTTGTAAGTAGGGCTACCAACATTGTTTAGAACTCACTAGGTGATTCTAAAGTTTAGCTAGGTCTGAAAAACACTAGTTTGAGAATCACTTAGCTGTGTCAGAACAACTTTTAGAAAACATGAAAACAGGTTTCTGGGCCCTGCCCTTAGAATTTCTAACTCATTTGTTTGGTGGGGGCTGGTGGCGGGGGGATTTGCATTTTAAGCCAATGCATCCCAGGTAAGGCTGATGCTGGTTGGTGCATCACACTTTGAGACCACTCTCCTAGTCCAATGACACTGTAAGTATCGTCCCCAAAGTAACAGCAACAACCTTACCAGGAATCTTGTTGGAAATGAAAACTGAGTTACCTTACTACAAATTTGAAGATGTGCCTTAATGTGATAAAGAAAAGCATGGTGATGAGATGACAGTGTGATGGGGATAGTAAAGGGACTGCCGTGAGGCAAAGGAAGAGGAGCATAGAGAGAGAAGGGAGACAACCAACCAGCCAGCCACTGCTGCACTGTGTGTGATGGAGGTGGGAGGAGCAGGAGGCTGCTCCCAAGCACCACTGCCCCTTTCAGAGACCCATTCTTTCCCCTTGCCTGTCTGTGCTATTGTGAAACATTTTTATGAGAGTGCCCCCTAGACCATTTTTGTATAATTGCTGACTCAGCTTGCACCTCCCCCCCACCCCCTATGTAAGCCATCATCTCAAGTTCTTCACTTCACCTGTATTACAAATGGAAAAGAAAACACGACTTGAAGGACTGCCTGGATCCCCAGGGCAAGGGTTTAATTTCTCTTTGATCCTGGCTCTGTGTTCTGTAGTGGAGCCATAGACATGCCCAATCGGCGTGGTCAGGCTGCAGACTAAGCATGCTGCATAAGCCCTGATGCCCTGTGCTCTAGGCTTGGAAGAACTTGGCCTGCTGTCTGATTTCTAGCCAAGCATTTTCTCAGTTCCTAAGCTGTGTAAATGAAATGAGGCATTAAGAAGAGAGGAAGCCCCGGTCAGATGGGAGGCAAGAACCTCAGTACTACCTGGATGCTACTCCAAATTACTTGGTCCAGCCACCTACTCTCTTTGCACCTTAACTTCTCTGGGCAAAAGAAGAAAAGGAATCTTTGCTGATTTTCCTCCAGTGAGGTTGCAAGCTGTTGTATATATGTTAGATTTCCCTTTATTGGAGGTTTCCTCCTCTAGTCTGTTAGGTTTCCTATATTTGAAGAAGGACAAGTATGTTAAGGGGCAGGCATCAGATGTCTCATTTGGAGTGTCTAAAAGGTGCCCTGGAGTCCCATTCCTAGCAGCTTCATTCTGTGGAACAAAGCTTGGCTAAGTGACTGATCATGACACATCATAAATTCAAAGTAAGAGACTAAGGGCTTATTCAAAAAGTGATTCCATTACTTACTCCATTACTCAACTCCCATTCTGGGAACTGCTGGAAACACCTGTTGCCTGTGACTTTAAATAGCCTCGTTGGTGGCACATCTTCAACCTGGGAGGGTGGATTTGATGGTTGGAAGCAACCCAAAGCTATCCAGAGCCAAGAATGGTGAATCGAGTGAGAGATTAAGGCTGGGAAACACCATTTTTAGACTAAAACAAGGTGTAACTATAATTAAATCGATCCAGAGGTTGTCTAGATGGTCTCTAATGTCTCTCCAACTCCAGCACACTATGATTTTCTTGTATAAATAGGAAATGGATTCTGAAAGCAAAGGAAAAACATTCCACAGGTGTTTAGAATGAAGTTGCTTCAAAGGAATCTGTGCAAAATTACTCCGTCCAAAGGAGACTATTTTAAAGGATCATTCTTTTAGCTACATGCTTAATTTCATGGATTCAAGAGCATTTTTTAATATTTTATCTCTGAAATCAGAACACAGATAACAATAGGGTGAGGTTTGTCTATAATGAACATCATATCCTTCTTTCTAATGATACATGAAATAATGGTGTACTTTTCAATGGCATCTTAGATTTTGATGAAATACAGTAAATCACAAATTGTTTTAATTTTCCCTCTCAGCACCAGTTGCTTTAAGTTATACATTTTTTTTACTTCTCTATTTTGTCTTGATTCTCACCTTTGTTTGCATACCCCAGAATCCCTGGGGATAGGATTTGGGCATCAATAGTTTATTTTTCTTAATTGGTACATTATATCTAATGGCAGGGTTCATTATACCATATTTGTATATACACATAGCATAATTTGATCGATCATGTTCCCCAGTACTTTCCCTTTCTCTTTCCTCCCACTCCCTGTTTCTGCTTACTCTACTGTACTGATCTCCCTTCTATTGTTGTTATAATAGTTAATGCATTATAATTTATATACAGTTTTTTATATATATATATATATATATATATATATATATATAGCAATTTTTTTGTTCTCCATCATTACCCTATGCCTTCCCCTTCTCCCTATCTCTGGATCCCTTTCCTCTACTTTTTTGGTCTCCCTCTCCCTCTCCCTCTCCCCCTCCCCCCCCTTCTCTCTAGCCCCCTTCTTCCCCACTCTCTCTCTCTGGGTATGTGGTGTGTGTATGGTATTAGGAACTGAACACAGGGCCTCACACATGTTAGGCAAATGCTCCACTATTGAGCTACATCCCAGCCCTCTCCCTTCTTTATATGAGATCCTTTTTTTTCAGGCATCAGTAGTTTTAAAAGCTCTCCAGACACAAACCCACAACACCGGAAGATAATTAGAACTATCTTATAAACCTATAGGAATCTACTTTTCTGGGGAAGCCAACACCACAGCCAATGGATCAGAGAGATGGGAAGGTTTTAGAAATAGTGTTAAGTTCCTGGATTGAGCCATGCCTGAAGTCTTCCTTCTCTGGACTTTAGTTCTATAATCAAGATATCTTAATCATTGTTTAAGCTGGTTCAATTTGAGTTTTCTGTTACTTGCAACAAACATAGACTATGGTTCCAGCAGTGTTGTGATTGAGCTAAGAAGGTAAAGGGGAGGGCAACCAAGGCTCCACCCCCTGGGCCAGGAGGTTGGCACTCCTTGTTCTGAGGCAGCAAAACAGCTGATTAAACTATGCCCCTTTTTAATCTTAAGATGCATATTGTGTATTTGCCAAAGTCTCAGCATGTCAGAATGTGTTAGCAAAAACTTATTATGAAATAAAGACTACTTTCTGAAGTTTTCAGAAAGGCTTAAAATTGGCCCACCTAAAAAACAGCTAGAAAAGAAAATACAGATTTGCTAAAAAACATCCTTTTTAACTTATGGTCTGCAGTATAAATTCCCCAGGGACCTGGCAATTAAAAATTATGCTTGCAGAGTTGGAGAAGCTATGTTCTCTACTCTAAGCTCAGTTTCCTACAAGTGAAGGTAGGAAGTAAGAAGCTCACAAAAAGACAGACTGAGACAAACTGGTACCCAGGAGGCACCTAATCCCCCAGGTATTTCTCAAGCACACCTGTTAAGTATTGTCTGCTAAGACAAGGCGCTCTTACTGCACTGACTAAAATGTAGCTGTAGAGAGGAAGACTTAAAGGTGTATCCTCCCCCCCAGTCTGAGATTTTCAATTGCCTCAAAGTGTGGAGGATGAAAGAAAAAAATAGTCCATTGAGACCACAGTTGATTGTTCAGAAATAGAAGTGTCCAGATACTTTTCTAGACAAATTCACTAGCTTTATGCAATAGTCCATGTGCTGAAGCAAATAGACCCTTGCACTATAGAACTGTTTGATTCTTCCTACAGAAGCCTAACTACAGAGGCTTCTCCAAAAGATGTGTTTAGTTTTCATACCACTCCCCAAAATAAGAGATACTTCCCAGGTACTAAGGGAACAACTGAATTAAGATGAATAAATGACTGAATGAAACAGCCTGGAGCACTATTGATGGTATACAGAGCATATAACTCAAAATAAAGTGAATACATAGACAGTTCCTCAGTCTGAGTTGAAAAAGGACCTTAGATGAGAAATTTGGGCCTTGGACCTAAGCTGCCTCTTCATCTCTCGAATGGACCTCAGCTCTTCCAAGCAATCTCAGCTCCACCTACTGAGGAGCCTCAGAGGTCTCAATCCGTAGACAGCAGGCTCCATTCCTTGGGGCTCAAGGGGAAGCAGGACATCATGGAGGAAGAGTGTGACAGAGGGAAACAGTTCACATGATGATCAACAAGCAGAGAAAGAGATTCCATTCACCAGATATAAAATATATACTGTATAGCCGAGACCCCAATGAACTACTTCCTCCAGCCACACCCCACCTGCCTCCAGTTACCACTCAATTAATCTCATCAGGAATGGATTCACTGATTAGGTTAAGGCTATGATGACCCAATCATTTCTCCTCCACACCTTCTTGCATTGTCTCACGTGAGTTTTTTGGGGACATCTCATATCCAAACCATAACAATATCAATGAGAAATGAAAGCATGTGTCCACACAAACGCCAACTTGTGGTTATTATAGCAGCATTGTCCGCCAGCTTATCAACTGGTGCATGGAAAAACAAAATAATAATATATAAATAATATTAAGGAACAAAGTACTAATACATGCTACATAACAGATGAATCTCGAAGACATGCCAAATGAAAGAAGCCAGTCATAGTATTAAAATTCCATGTAAATGAAAATTAAATTAAATATCTACAGCTGGGGATGTAGCTCAATGGTAGAGCATGAGGCCCTGAGTTCAAACCCTAGCACTGTGAAAAAAAAAAGAAAAAGAGAAAATAAATGTCCAGAATTGGCATCTATACCAATAGAAAAGAGACTAGTGGTTGCCTAGAGCTGGGTACAATAACTAAAAGTTTCTTAATATAAAAAGAAAAATGTTATTTGTGTATAATTATAATACACCAATAAAAATATGAAAAATAAATAAATATTTGTGATTAACAATACAAAGTTCTACAGTTGGATTGTAGTGATAGTTGCACAACTCTGTAAATATGCTAAAAATCATTGAATACTACACACCAGATGAATGAATTTTATGGCCTGTAAATTATACCTTAATAAAGCTAAGGGAAAGGAGAAGGATGGGCAGAGGAAAGTTATCCAACCTGGGAGGAGAAGCCCCCCTGGGGCAGGGGGAGGTCTTCAGCCTTGGGAGCCTATGCTTTAAGAATGCACATTCATACTACACCAGCTGGGTTTCTTGTTGTACTGATTAAATTTAGAATTTTATTTTATTTCAGCAGCCAATAGCATTGGACAAGATTAGTCAGAGCTTCCCAGAGAAAGAAAGGAGTCTCTTTTGGGAAGAGCTCTCTGGAACAGATGAGGTTGGGAAGTGAATTTGGCAGAAGGAAAAGTTAAGGCTGCAAGAGCCCTGATTTCAAACCAGAAAATAAGGCACATGCAAACTTCCTCAGAGGACAATAGGAAAAATTATATGAAACCAAGACTAGTCAGATGCATGCAGCCTTATTAACTTCAGCCTGCTGTCTATCCCTGATGGGTTCAAAGAAGAAAATCAAGGCCTGTGGCTTCCCTGCCTCTAAAAGGGCTCAACTCCCAGGCAGGATGTGGGGTTTGCAGAACCTTCCTAATGAATGGCATTGTCCAAACAGGCAGGGAAGCATACGGGAGTCAGCCCATCCTCAAAGCAAGGCTTAGGCTGCCTGCATCCTGGGTACAGGAAACTCATCCTCATCCATCTAGCTTCACACCTGAGAGAGAGAGAGAAGGTGCTGTAACAAGCATCTTGATATATATGCATCTATAGTCTGGTTATGAGGTTATCAAGCAAGAAAGATGCCCCAGGGGAATGCATATGCTGTGTTCATAGAGGAAGCTGTGAGGAAATAGCTGGAATTTATCTTGAGGGAGATAATAGAAACTCTTTTTGAAAATGTGGAAAAAAACAATATTTTCCCCCAGAGCATTAAAGCCTTTCCAGGTTTCAATCATGCTTCTCATTAATGGACCTCCTGATCAGATTCATCTCAGGTCCATGAGACAAGAAAGGTAGTGGATCTGCCTGGTCAGTAGTTTTAATACAAGCCAAGTTGACGGGGGTGGGGGGGTGACTGGGGGCGGAGAGAAGCAGGAGACACCCACTACCCCAAACTGGGCCTCTGTTTATGCCCAACCTTAAAGCTTTTTGAAGAATAGCCTAAGGGCACACCCTGCTCATGATCTCTGGGGTATTGGAAATTTATTGAAGAAGTTACTGAATCTAAGTCTGATTCTGGGATCTCTTTCTGTCATCCCTGTCTTTGCTTGCATAAATGTAAAAAAACGTAAATGTATTTACATCACTGACCTGTTTGTATAGGAATTAGCCTTGCAGGCTGAGATGGATAGTCAATGAGATGATGCATATGGAAGACCTGGTCCACAGAGAAGCACTAGGGGTGGGGTAGGGCAGAGGAGGAGATGGCAGGAAGAAGTATTTATTGACAACATCCAAGTGCCAAGCACTTTCCTTTAGGTTATTCATTAAACTTAAAAAAAAAAATCATGAAGTAGACATTTCCACCTACCTTTAAAGAAACAGTTTCAGAAATCACACAGCATGTCTGGCCCAAACTGTAAGTGGCAGTTAAGAATTTGAGCCCAGATCTGTCTAACTCTAAATCTGTAGCTGGTCCTGAAGTCTGGTCACAGAGGCTTTTAGACTGAAAGTCCCCCTGAGGCTGGGGCTGGAGCTGGGCTCATTTCCTGGAGCCACAGGTAAACCATAGAACTGCCTGGTCCACAAAAATACACTTCACACCCTGAGTCCCCATCACAGCAGTCCTCTGTCTTCGATGCCAACATTTAGAAATCCCATCACCTTTTTCTATGTTCACGAAAGAGTCTCCATCTCAATGCTCTCAAATGACTCCATCCCCTAGAGAAGCTGAGGAGGTCCTGTCCTTGGGTTAGACACCATCTCCTTTTGGAGGCATGTTCTGTCCTGGCTCAGCACTTAACTTCTCTGAGCCTTATTCTTCAAATTAGAAAACTGGACCAGGGTGGTGGTTTTCAAACATATTGCATCATGACTATAGTAAGAAATACATTTTATTTTATAACTCATTTCACATGTAAATTTTTTTTCCAAAAACAGAGCTTTTCTTAGTCTATATAATGCACCCTACTATTTTTCTATTTTATTCTGTGCTTCTATTTGTTGGTTTTAACATTGGTCACAGCTCATTAATTGATTTCACTACCCTAATGGGTCATGACCCACAGTTTGAAAGTCCCTTCTAGATGCTCTCTAATGACCATTCCAGCTGTGACACTTGATGGATCTTTACCCAGTCTTCTGCTCCCCCAGAGGGGCCCCTAGAGCTGATGAGCTCCTGCTGTGTCTCCCTGCATCCTCCCCATCTCCATAATGTCTCTTCTGGCAACCTGTTCTTCCACTTACCTTCATGAATTCCCTGAGGTTAAACACATCGCTCAAGGTCACACCACTTACTGGAGCAAGGATTTTAACCTACACAAACAGATTGCAAATCTGGAGCTTTCCACACCACATCTGCCTCCTGAGATAAGGGCCGATGGTCAAGCAGCGTCCAGGCCTCAGAGAAGAATTCTGCCCTCACCTAATGCAGGCTGTTAGGCTCCCCAGGAGAGCAGAGCTTTGCATCTTACTTTTTTGCATTCACCTCTTCTCAACTTTGCTGGCTTGAAACACATCTTTCTGAGCCTGTCACTCACATCTATTTGGGTACCCTGGGGTTGGGTATTGCATTTGGAGATGAAGGACAGTTAAGTTAGTCTGTTTTGATCCATCTTGCTCATGAGCAATTTTCTGAATACTTATTCCCACAGGAGCAGAACTTCTACCTAGTACATGTTTTAATTGGACAAAGCAAATGTGTCATTAAAGCTATGTCTCTCTTCCAGTCCCAAGAGTGGACTTTTGACTCTTCCTTTCAAAGATCCCTCTGGATCTGTGATGTGGTAGCCAGGTGTCTCATGAGTGTAACAGTTAGAGATGCTGGGATGGGAAGAGATGGCCCATGACCTCCCAAGCTGTAAACACACAGAAGCCCACCATGGATAGTGTCACTCAGAACTTATGGTATCAAAAGAATCCTCTCATCCAAGAGGAACATCTGTAAGAAAATTTTTGCTTGAGATTTCTAATGGCTCTTAATTACTGTGTTGAGCTTAGGTAGTGAGGAAAGAAAAAGAATGATAGCTAGATGCAGTTGATGGATGTTAAATAATAGATGGTAGCTGTTAGATGGTAGGTAACTATAGATAGTAGAGAATAAAAAATAGCTCATAGATTGTAGCACATAGCAGATAATAGATAGCAGCTGATAGTAGATCGTAGATAACAAATGGAAGATACTGGATAATGGTGGAAGATAATAGAAGCTGATGGTAGATAATAGTAGATGGTTGATAAGAGTAGCTAATAATGGATAATAGGAGCTAGATGATAATAGTAGCTAATGGTGGCTAATAGTTGGTAGGTGATAATAGTTGCTAATAGAGGGCAGTGCTAATAGCAGATAATAGTGGCTGGCTGTAGATCAGAGCTGATAGCTCATAGGTAGTGGCCTGAAAGAGCATTATATACAGAATATCTCCTACTGCCATCTATTATTCTAAATGGCTTTAGGACACACTTCAGAATCATTGTGTAACCCTGTCCTGAAGCCTCTGGAACCCAAAGTGAAGGGAAAGGAGGAAAAGCCACTAGTTGCAAAGTTTAACTTCATTAATTAGCTTTAGGATCTCAGACCTACCACATGGTACTAGAATGTCTCATCTCTAGGAATGGGGATGAGTCATAATTTCTACTCCACCCACAGCATAGAGAAAAATGCAAATCTATGGTGGGGTGAGCACACTGTTACGTTTCACAGAGCAGTACAAGAATCCCAAGGTCAGCAAAGCTGACCACAGGCCCTGACACAGGGTTACCGTGTTCTCCATCCTCAAGGCCAGCAGGAGACCTGCCCAGGGCAGCAATGGAAGGTCGCTGAGGGATAGAGTGACTGCTGATGGGCCAGGCACCTTTCCTGGCCTTCCACAAACCACTCCCAATCTGAAGGTCCTAACACCATCCAGTACCTTTTGTTGTCTTGCTGACAGTTTCCTCTATTATACTTGGACTAAAAACTCAAATACCTCTGCAGGATCTATGATAGTCTTTCTGATCTGATCCTTCCTGACTTTCTGACCTGGTACTTCCCATCATTCAGTAACTTCTGCTTGTTCCTCAAATAAGCCACATTCAATCCCACAGGGCCTTTGCACTTGAGGTCCCCTCTTCCTAAAACGTCCTCCCACCACATCCACATCCCTGTGCTGTGTGCAGGGCTGACTCCTTTTCAACATTCCATTCTCTCCGAGAAGACTGCCTCATTCCCTCACTCTCCACTATGTCACTGATTCCTCTGTAACATTTAATCCTACCTGGAATTACCTCCCCTGTTTGTTAGATGGCTCATTGTCTCTCTACCCCACTTAAACGTGACTTCCATGAAGTCGGGGACCTTGATTCCCCAACACCTACAACAGTTCCTAGCACACACTAGCATCTCAGTGATAGTCATTCAATGAATCAATGAACGAAAAAACAAAACAAAACAAAAAAACACCATCACTTCTGTTGTGAGTCTGGGGCCAGACAGGCCAGGCTTCTGAGACTGCTCCACTTCAAGCTGGTTGTGAGATATCAGACCTCTCCTGTTACCTTTCTCAACTACAACATCAGGATGAAATCAACATTGTTGAACTCAATCTGAACCCTATGCTCCAGAAAGTTAAAACCACCCGCCTCCACCCTTTGTTTTCTCCAAAATAGTTAACTTCAAAGGACTAGCTTATGTTCCAGGTAAGACCCATCTCCACTCTTCTTGCAGGACCCGGAGAAGACCATCTCCATCCTTCCCATGACTCACACAAGATGCATTATTGTTCCCTTGTTTACCTGCCTCTGTAAGACTCCAGGCCCCCTTCCTTTTCTTGGAGACACTCCTCATTAATGAGCATTCTCCTTATTGCAAATAACCTTAATAAGATCATCTCCTTAATTAACCAGTGCATCCCATCTTCCACAACATTTTTCCCCTTGCAGAGTTAATGTGAGGATTAAATAAAACAGCATGTGTGAAAGTTGGAAGGCCCAGCACCTTCAATGTAATTTTTTTTCTCTGAAATTTGAATAATCTCCAATGGTTCTCTAGATGAGACAGAATACTAGTCCACCCCCGATCACAAAAAAATTAACCACAAAACAAAATCATCGTTATTCAGAATTCCAACCCCCCTTATTACCTCTGCTCCTGTGAGAAAGAAGAAAGGAAAATGCCTACTCTATTTTATTTTATATCTATATATCCATATATAAATTCATATATATTTCCATGTATATTCATAAATATATATATATACACATATACATATATGTATCCATGCATATATATCCATATATGCATATAATTTCCAGATATTTTTCATATGTCTATACATATGATAGGAATTAATATGAAAATACAAAACAGAACCTACTATAATATTACAAACCATTTTAGTTTCTCCTACATATCATGTGACAAGCATTGTGTATTAATTATTATTATTCCAATTTTTCAAGTGGGAAAACTGTCTTAAAGAGGGTAAGTGACTTATTTGTTCAAGGACATGAAACTAGTGACAAAGTTGGGATTTAAACTCAGGGGTAGCTAACCCCAAAACTCATGAGCTTCTCTTCTATACTGCTGTCTTGTTAAATATTATTCATTTAACACATTTTAATTGCCTACTCTGGGCTTGTCATAAACCAGATACAAAAGACTAATTCTGCAAAGTTGTTCTCATAAAGCTCCCAGGCTGCTTTCTGAGGCAAGACAGAAAGCCTGGAAATATTGAATAAGATCTCAAGGGAGGGGCCAGGGATGGAGCTCGTGGTAGAGTGCTTGCCTAGTATGCATGAGTCCTGAGTCTGATCCCCAGACCCCCAATACTGCAAAAAAGAAAAGATCTCAAGGAAAAGGGATGGGAAAGGGCAAAAATCACTGTGTACCTAGAAGGCTGGCAGTGTGGTGCTTTATGTATGGGCTCAATAAGCAGCTAGGATGAATGACTGATTTAATTAATATTTAAGGGTTAAGACGGGATTTTAGTAGTAGCAGTAGTAGTAGTAGTAGTAGTAGTAGTAGTAGTAGTAGTAGTAGGTGGTGGTGGTGGTGGTGGTGGTAGTAGTCCCCAAAATCTCTGTCCCTTTCATTAGTTAAGGATGGAAATAAGGATAGTCATCCTGCCCTCAGGACTCCTTGGTAGCCTCCTCCAGACTCTGCTCCCCAAGGGTTGGGTTGGCTTTCCTGGGTACAAGACCCTTGGCTAAGAACCCAGATTCTCTTGAAGAAAGTACTGTTTCTTCTAGATCCCCATGTGTCTCCTAAAGGCCTCCCAAGGAGCTGAAGATTTTTAAGTTATGGAAATTAAGGAGCAGGCATATTCCTCAGTCCCCTGCATGGCATGATGGCCATTAACCAATTAATGGCTGGGCATGTGCCAGACAGTGCCAGGGTAATTATTAGATGGTAATTGCTGTATCATTAGAAGGTAAATATAGGGTCGGACTGTCATCCACCCTGTAGAGGGCAACTGGGAATTCATTTTATTCCTATTAAGCACAATTATTCCCCAGTCTCCAGGAACCTGTGATTTCCAATATAATTATATAGTGTTTGCCAACTCCATCCAAGAGGGAATGGGATTCAAAAAAAGACAATGAGGGCAGCCTAGGGAGGTATGGGGCAGGGGCTTAAAACTCACAGCAGCATCGGGGTTTAGAAGCTTAATCAGTTAGGTGTATCCAAAGACAAAAGAACCAAGAAAGGAAAAGGAGGACAGAAGGAAGTTTCATAGAGATTTAATGGAACGCTCTTCCCTGAATGTCTAGAAAACTAATTACATGAGTCTTTATTACTCTAAATCTCCCAAATACAGTGTCATTCACTCAATCATTCCATCCAGAGCTGTTGAGTAAGCATAACAGAGTATCTTGTATCACGCCCAGCACTGGAGGTATAAAGTAAGGTAAACCAAGGTGCCTGTTTTAGAGTCTGCGTAGTGCTAAGGAGCAGATTATCTGCACTTCTCATTCCACAGTAGGGAAACTAAGGTTGATTCATCAGCCCTTGCTTAACTCTCCAAAAACTGGAACTAACACTCCAACAGGCAGAAGGTCATCTACAATGCTAAAAGCTGCTTTCTCTCTAGCTTGACAGGAGCCAGGCAGGTGTGACAACTGAGACATAAAGTTGACAGAGAATCCTAAGCACAGTGTGGGGAGAGCCCTGGGAAGCAGCATTCCCAACCATGGATGATGTGGAGCTCTGACCGGGTGCAATCTGGGAAATCCAGAGACACCACTTTTCATGCTAATGTGTATTAATGCCATACATCACCTTTAAAGAGAGCCTGACTCTAATAAACATTTACACCAAAACTATTTCCCATAAATCAACTTACAAATCCCTGGCCTATCTGAATTTGCTTTGTATCTGAGAGCCTCGCTATTAAATCAAGTATTGTAATTTGCTTCAGAAATGTTTTGCCAAAAGGTTAAAATATACATACTTGTAACTCGTCAATCTTATGGGTTGGTGGGAAATCCTTTGGGCTTTTTATTATTCAAGCCTTCTTCCAATTTCCCAACTGGCTACCCTATATTTCTTGAAGGCTCTAGGGCTCAGATTGGGGAGGAGGGATTGCTGGTTTATCTAGAAGAGGCAGGGGATTAACTAGACCAGAGGCATTTGATTACCTACCGGTGATTTAAAAAAAAAAAAAAGGAGAGAGAGAGAATTTTAGCAACAACAAAAATAGTACACTAATGCTACATAATAAACCAATTATTATTGCTAGGCATTGAGGAGACACTGGGGATATAATGGAGAACAAGATGGGCAGGAGCCCTGCCCTCATGGAATTTATAGTTGAACAATTCACAAGATCCTCTACACCTAGAGTCACATTTAATCCTCACCCCCAGTAGGATTATCCCCATTTTGTTGATGACACTTAAGTGAACTATACAGCTCTCCACAGCTAGGGACAGCAAAGGAGGGATTTCAAGCCAGGTCCGCCGGGTTTTGGGCCCATGCCCTTTCTACCATCCTGCATCCCTCTCCAAAGGTTCCCAGAACCCTCACCTCAACCCCCAGGTGGCCCTGCAAGCAGGACTTGCTGTCTCCTGTGTACCAGGCCTGTCAATAACCAGTCTTCAATTGTGCGTTTATTATCTTTGTAGCACACAGTTACCGTAGCAGTAAAATTTATGCTTAACAACACAGAACTACTATGATTTCCAACTACTAATGAAATTACTATTTTTGTTGGTTTAAAAGCCTTAGCAATAAAATGGGCTCCCAACAATACTCTTGCAGTTTTTCATGTCTTTAAAATTTACTGGAAGTGATAACCATAACAGGATGCCTGTAAACATACAAATGGCCTTCCTGGAAAAAGAGGGGCTGTGGCTTCTCTCATGGTGGGGCCCACAGAATGAGGACTGAAGGGAAGATACAAAGGAAGGCTGAGAACCACTATAACCATGGAGGTCCAAATAATCTGAGCCACATGAATCCAGTCTTCAGTGTTTGATGACCTAAACCAGAGAGAGCTATCTCTTCTCCCTGACAGGAGCATTAAGGAAGCCAGGGCTACAGAGAGAAGTTGAAGGACATTGGATGGACCAGGAATCCTGGCTTTTCCCCCATCATGCTCCTTCCATGGGGAGAGGGCATGAGCAGTGTGGGCCTTACCAACACTGTCCCTGTGTATCACATTCTGGTTTCTAATCCAGGGCTCAAGGGCAAATCAAAGAGGAAAGGCAGACAGGAGACACAGAGTGACCAGGATGGTGGGTTTAATCTTGAACCCTCACTGAGATTAAAGACCACCTGAAGTTTCAGACAATGAAGCATCTCAAACTTTGGCTTTGAAATTTGACCTGGAATGCTCACCATTTATTGGGTTAAGACACAACTCTAGAAGGGCCATGCCAAACTGTTACTGTTGGCAGAATATACTCCCATTCTAACAGGGGTTAGTTTATCATCAAGCTGTCTCTAAGAGCAAAGCTCTCATGGAAACAGATTACCGATAAAGGAAATTTGATGGAGATTAGAGGATAAGATAACCTACAAAAGGTTCAGAGACTAGAGGAGAGAGCCAGGCCTGGCTGAGCCATGTTATGAGAGAGAAAAGTCTGGACAGAAGGCTAGTAGGAGAGAAGAAAGGGTAGCAAGTTCAAGAAGGAGGTACAGGGAGAGGAAAGAGGAAAACTTCTCTCACCAGAGACAAAACTCTAAGTGCAAGAGTGAGATATGAAGTAGAGGCGGGGTCCACTGGAGTATACCTGGGTGCTGGGCCCTGAATGCTTGTCCAAAGAGCCTAGGATGCAAAATGAGGGACCATCAAAAGCCAAAGCTTCAGGGAAGCATTCAAAAAAAGAATCATAAAGAAGAGGGTGCTTTGCAAGGAAATATGTCCAGGATCCCAGAGGCATATAAAGACAGAGTAGCTCAAAACCTGGGGCACAGGGAATAAGTCAGCCAGCTTGATTAACATGGTCATCTGTGTCAAGCTGAACTAAGTCCCCAGGTTGTGATTATGAAACTTACCAACTAGTACATATTCTACACCTAGAATTTCTTTACACACCACTATGGACCTCCCTCAGGATGCATGGTGCCCTCCTAGGAGATGAGACAAAGTACCCAATGTAAAGGAGAGCAGTCACCTATTCAGATCCCTGGCCTGTTTCAACATCTGAAATGGCACAGAAATTAGTGAAGAGCTAGAGACTAGAGATCTTTCCAATCTCTGTCTTCTCTAGCATGCACTCTCTGGAGGCATATGTGCAGTCCATGCCCCCACCCTACCCACTCCCAGGTACCCACAGTTTGTCTATTACCTTCACCCTCACCTGAAATTATCTAAATCCCCCTTTATTTCACCAGCAACATTCAAATCTGACTTTCCTGGGCCTTCTGATGGCAGGGAATAGGTAAGGCCTGAAGCCTTCTCTGAGGACCCTAGGAGCCCTGCTTAGCTGGGCTAGAACTCAGCGGCACACATGCTACCTCCTCTAACCCCAGCATTGGAGGATGTCAGGTTTGAAAAAGCTGAATCTGAAGTTTGGAGAGCAAGCAGGCCAGGCTGGGAGCCACTGGTAGGCTGTTGGAAAGGGCAGAAGCAGACAGAGTGGGAGTTGAGCAACACAGAGAAGCAATCTAGTGCCTACTCTGCTTCAGGCTTCCAAAGAAAAGAAGTTGACTGTTGAGGTGACCTGGTGCTGGAGGGGCACATGTTTGAGTACATACTTTCATCTGTTGTTGATTGGTTTGTGTACGCACGGCCAGCTCTCTGAAGCTCCACGTGGAAAATAATCAATGGCCAATTTAACAGCACTTCCCTCCCCAGCACATTTCTAAGATTCTCTCCAGATGGTCCAAAGGCCCACTCTTCCCACCAGAATTGCCTAACTACATTCTTTGCATTTTCAAATATTATTTGTTCTTTAAAGCCTAACTCAAGTGCCTTGCCCTCCATGAAGCCTAAGACCCCATCCCAAGGATAGCAGCCCTTTCTGACCCTGAAGAACCAATGTATGCCCCTGTGCATGGGTTTATCATGCTCTCCCCTATCTAAATCTGATTCATTTTTCATATTCTATTATCATAAATAGCGTCTAAGATCCTAATAGTCAAAGAAGACCCTGTCATATACTGTTCTCGTGTCCCCTACAGCCCCCATGAGTAAATGCTTGTGATAATTTTGTGTCAAAATTGACTAGAATAAGGTATGCCCAGATAGCTTGGAAAGCTTTATTTCTGGGTGTGTCTGTGAGAGTATTTCTGGAAGAGGTTAGCATCTGAATCAGTAATGAATAAAGATCATCCTTGCCAATGTGGGTGGGCATCATCCAATATGTTGAGGGCTTAAATAGAACAAAAAGGCAGAATGGCAATTTCATTCTCTCTTCTTGAGCTGATAATATCCATCTCCTTCTGCCCTTGGAAATCTATGCTCCCAGTTTCCAAGCCTTCAGACTCATGCCCAACTATACCACCAGTTTTCCAGCTTGCAGATGGCAATTCATAGGACCTAACCTCCACAATCATGTAAGCCAATTCTTATTTTACACACACACACACACACACACACACACACACACACACTCATACACTCACATCCTATTGGTTCTCTTTTTCTGGAGAATCTTGATTAATACAATGTTCAATAAAAATTTCTCTATGAACCTGTATTAATAAGAAGGTACTATTAACAGTTTAAGTTCTAGCTCTTTTCTGTTAGGACAGCTCAGGCAATTTATTTAGCTTCTCTAAACCTCCTTTCGCTCATGGGTACAATAAGGAAATTGAACCCTTATATGATGTTTTGAGCCCAATGAAATAATGTATGTTATGTGTACATTATTTCCCACAATAATGTACACATAACAGATGCTCAGTGGTACTAGCCGCATCCTACCTACTTTCACGTTTGTTCAGAGCTTTCTATTTCACAAAATACTTTCTTATGTATCATCTTGATCCTTGCAAGCACAAAATAAGTTGTATTCTGTTGTTGTGCCCATTCTACAGGTAAAGAAATTGAGGCCGGGGCTGGGGATGTGGCTCAAGCGGTAGCGCGCTCGCCTGGCATGCGTGCGGCCCAGGTTCGATCCTCAGCACCACATACAAACAAAGATGTTGTGTCCGCCAATAACTAAAAGAAATAAATATTTTAAAAAATTCTCTCTCTCAAAAAAAAAAAAAAGAAAGAAATTGAGGCCTAAGGAGTTTATGTAACTCTGACTCAAGATGACACAACTAGTGGATCCCAGAAATGGCCCTGTAACACAGCCCATCTGCCTTTTAAGTCCAGGTTGCCTGGACAGGACCACGAGTCAAGGCAGAGCCTAGAGGTACTATCTTTGGTTAGTGTGTGATCAACAGTTGAGTACAGAAAGGTGGCAGACAACCAAGTAGCCTTCTCACACTGAGCCGCCATCCTGTGGCAGTATGGTATAAGGCTGGCAAAACCCAGGTATGTCCAACAGAATCCTGCACAAGTGAACATGGCTGGTTTTGCCTTAGTGAAGATGCTGAGGAAATCAGTGGTTCAGCCAGTCGCCATGGTGATGGTAAGAGAGAAAGCACTAAGCAGTCAGTTCTTCCTGGTCCAACCCTTCTGCTAGGGTCAAAGAAAGAAGACTTCCCTGGTTTTCTTGACACACACACACCCCACCTATTTAAACCTTCCTTCTAGAAGCATCATCACAAAGTCGTGGGCAAAGGGGAAAAGGGAACTTTGAAGGAGCCAAGAAAGTCTCCACTGTCCCAATGTCTCCTCCAGCATTAGGAATGTCCCTTCAGACATTCCAAGGCTTCAAGGAGGTGTCGGAGAAAAGGGGGTATGGAAGAAAACTTTCATTAATGGACACCAGCTGTGTGTCAAGCAATGTGGTCCATCCTTTAGGTCCATTATCACCTTTGATTCACATAGCATCCCTGATGATAAAGGGTTAGAGTCCCCATTTGATGGATAAAGATGACAAAGAATTACGGAGATCAAGCATGAACCATTGCTTAGCTGAGCTAAATTTGAGCCTAGACCGTCTGACTCAAAATCTATAACTTTGGGGCTACAGATGTAGTTCACTGGGAGAATGCTTGCCTAGCATGCATGAGGCCCTGGGTTCAATCCCTAGAACAAATGGAAGGAAGGAAGGAAGGAAGGAAGGAAGGAAGGAAGGAAGGAAGGAAGGGAGGGAGGGAGGGAGGGAGGGAGGGAACTGTGACTTTTGTTGTTGTTGTTGTTGTTGTTTTGCATAGCTGGGTATACCACTGAGATATAGTTCCAGCCCTTTTTAAAACTGTATTTTGAGGCAAGGTCTCTCTAAATTGCCCAGGCTGGTCTCAAACTCATGACCATCCTGCTTCAGTTTCCCAAGTAGCTGGAATTATAGGCATGTACCATCGTGCTGTATGCCAAAATCTATAATTTTGAAGGAGTAGCACACCCAAATTTTATCAAATTACCCTTTGGGGACTGGAGCTTATAAATGCTGTTTGAGAGGAGGCTGAAAAAATGGAAATCAAGCTGTGCAGAGCTAGGTCACAGCTGGAAGGTGGGGCTGGCTTCTTCTCCCCTCACACCCCTTCTCTGGAGGAGGAAGATGAGAGGTGGGGGGTAACCCCTGGTGATGCCCACTTGCAGAGGGCAGCCGGGTGGGCTGGGAAGGGAAGAGCAGTCCCTCTATCCTGGTTGGCCTGTGTCCTCCCCTGCCACAGCCAGGAAGAGACCATTCCTCCACCCTCCTGCAGACTTGCATTAAAAAGAATCAAGGAAATAATTACAGGATGGAGAGGATTTATTAAATTGGATAAGTCCTGACTACAGCCTTCTTTTTAGGCTTTGAGTGGTTTGTGTATTTTTTTTCATTAAGGCTGCATAATAAAATAATTGCATAATTAGTGAGGAATTTGTTACCTTTCAAGGAAGAGACTTTAATTCCCCTGAAGAACACCTCCCCTCCCCCAAGCTCTGTCTCTCTGTGGAGTGAGGAGGAATTGAGAAAGAAAATGCAGGCGACCCTATCCACTAGCTCCTACCCGTAGGGGTAATGGTGGTGACCCCACCCTCCCTCCAAGATCATCTAAATTTCCCAGCAGAGTTGACAGAACAGTTGATTGCTGAGACTGGCCAGGCATCCCTGGGTCATTCTGTCCACTTTCCTACAATCATCCGACAATGGCTTCTTACCAGTGTTTCCCAAACGTGTCATTCTCAGACTGCCCACCAGAATCCTGATAAAATGCTGATTCCTAGGTAATCCAGTAAAGGAATGGAATCAGACATCATGATGACAGTTTATATTGTTATGCTTGAGTTTGGGACGCCCAAAAGACCACCAGAGACCAAGATCCATGTAAGCAGCAAAGAGGCATTCATTGCGTGCTAGCTCAGTCCTCTGTGCGCACACAGCAACTGGTGACACTGAGAGGCCCTGAGCCCAAGGTTTGCAGCAGTTTTACACACTCTTTGGGGAAGGCAGGGACTTCACATACATCATAGCATCTCTTAGCAAATCATCACACACCGCGGGGAAAATCATAAAACAACTCTAAAACATGATTAGCACATTCACTGGTGGGAACAAGTTGGATAGGGGTGATTGGTTAGTACAATAGGGGGATTCCTTTGAACTGATTGGTTTAGGTCATGAGGGGTATACCTGCTGAACTGCATGGTTTCCCAACGTATTATCAACCACCCTAAACTACTGGGAGGGTCATCTGGCATCCCAGGTATTTTCTCAGTCTCATGCTGATTGGTGGTTGCTAGGGAGTCCTCACTTAGCCTGACTGAGTCAGGGACACCTGGCACCACAGACCCCTCCAGTTATTTGTAGATAAACAACTCAGCAAGGTGGGTATGTGCCTAGGAGTGCTCTGTGGGTTTTTTTCCAAGGACAAGGGTCACGCCCCCTTCCTTGGACAGGCTTTGCTCTGAGGTAGAGGTTGGTTTTTCAAAAATGAAGTCGTTGGAGCTGGGGATGTGTCTCAAGCAGTAGCGTGCTGGCCTGGCATGCCCAGGGGCGCTGGGTTTGATCCTCAGAACCACATAAAAATAAAATAAAGATGTAAAAAAAATGGAGTCACATCAGTTTCTCATTTTTAAAGCTTGCTTAATGCTGATCCACTCAGGGACTCTATGGAGTAAGGCAGGGTGTCAAGGAAAGGACTTGGAGCTGGTGGGGGAAAGAGTCATGTGCCCCTTCATTTTCTCTATAACCTGAATAGTTAGTCAGACACTTATTTTTTATCAATTCAAGCTACCATTGAGAAACCAGCCTCTACCTCAGAGCAAAGCCTGTCCAAGGAAGGGGGGTGTGACCCTTGCCCTTGGAAAGACCACAGAGCACTCTTAGGCACATACCCACCCTGCTGAGCTGTTTATCTACAAATAACAGGAGAGATCTGCAGCACTAGGTGTCCCTAACTCAGTCAGGCTAGGTGAGGACCCATAGCAATCCCCTAGCAGCCACCAATCAGCATGAGACAGGAAAAATACCTGGGATGCCAGATGACCCCCCAGTAGTTTAGGGTGGTTGATAACATGTTGGGAAACCATGTAGTTCAGCATGTACTCCCCTCATGGCTTAAACCAATCAGTTCAAAGGAATCCCCCTATTGTACTATCCAATCACCCCTACCCAACTTTTTCCCACCAGTGAATGTGCTAATCATGTTTTAGAGTTGTTTTATGATTTTCCCGTGGTGTGTGATGATTTGCTAAGAGATGCTATGATGTATGTGAAGTCCCTGCCTTCCCCAAAGAGTGTGTAAAACTGCTGCAAACCCTGGGCTCAGGGCCTCTCAGTGTCACCAGTTGCTGTGTGCGCACAGAGGACTGAGCTAGCACGCAATGAATGCCTCTTTGCTGCTTACATGGATCTTGATCTCTGGTGGTCTTTTTGGGGTTCCGAATTCAAACATAACACCATCTCTTCTACTTGATCCTCATTTTTCCCATCTATATAGTGGGTGATTGTGCCAGTTATTCTAATGTCCCTTCTACTCTGTGATTCTTTGATTCAATGACCAGCCATCAACCTACTCCTTATCATCTACCATCTTCTCCCATGAACTGTTATCCCTACCAGGTTCAGGATGTGAACTTGTGATATTGATGAAGCAAAAGAGAAGTCAGAACAGTTAATACTGGAAAGGATTCTCTTTTTTCAGATTCCAAGTCTTAAACTTTGGTGCCTAATCAAATGCAAACATCCCTGGGAGGGACTATTTAAATCATTACTAGCTTCTTTGTTCCTGGCAGCAGGTTTTAATAGGAAAAAGAGAATGGTGAGTGATCAGATATGAAAGAGATAAGAGGATGAAGAAGTGATCTGGGAGCCCAGAGTCCTGATTTCCAGTCCTAACACTGCAGTGTGTACTGGTCAGTTTTTCATCGCTACAACAAAATACACAGGACAAGCTACTTTGAAGAAAAAGAGGTTTATTTAGCCTACATCTCTGTGGCTGAAAGTCCAAACAGCAAAATATTGACTTTGGAAGGACCCCATGACATAAGACACACTGTAATTTGAAGAAAGGAATCACATGTCACACAGGAAATCAGAGAACAACTCAGGGATTAAGCTCGGGTTTCTGTAACAACTCTCTTTCTAGCAAAAATTGTCTCCATGAAATCAGTATTCCCTTCTGAGGGAAATTCTCAAATGATGCAAGACCTTCCACAAAGTCCTGCCTCTTCAAAGTTCCACCACCTCAACACAACCACCCTGGGGACCAAGCCTCCAACACAGAAGCCTTTGGGAGGACACACTTAAACCATATCCATTCCACAGCATGCATCATTGAGAGTGTTGAACTGTACCTGCCCTGTGATCCCAGGAGATAGTGAAGGTAAAAAATTCTCCACCCTGTGAGGCCTAGAAAGCAGCTTACGACAAAAAAAAAAAAAAAAAAAAAACAACCTCTTTCCCCTATGACTTATATAAGCCTGTGATGCCACCCTACTTACCTACTTACAAGGTCAGGCACACAATCCCCAAAGAGACTTTTTTGCCTCATAAATGATTGGCCAAACTGCTTATTTCCACTGATGAGTCAGAACAGAACTCTTGCTAGCAAAATTTTTGTCAAGCTTCTCTTCTTTCCCCAGGTCCCTGAACTTTGGCCACTCTCAGCCTGAGCCAGCCAACTGCTGACCTCATCAGGAAACATACTCTGATCTACCCTCCGATCATGCCACCCTTTCACCCCATTGAACAGAAACAGAAAACAGATTCGTGTTTTATTTGACAGTGATCACTGGCAAGTCATTTTGCTTCAGTTTCCTCATCTGTAAAGTAAGAAAAATATGTCACATAGGTCATATGTCACATAGGTGCCAAATCAAAGACATACAATCAAAGGAACAAAAGTGCTCCTCAAGATACAAGAAAATAAAATACAGTCTAGAGGGTGATCCAGCCCTGGGCCCTTGAATCCCCTGCATAAATGTTCCAGGCCCATCCCTACTCCACCATTCTCTGCCCTCTGGCCTCAGACCATCCAGACTCACACTGTCCCACCCAAGCTCCTAGGGCCAGTTCAGCCTCACTATTTCAAATCGGAAAGCCACCATTCCCTACCACAGGCACATCCATCCCTCATTCATCACTGTCACATCCCACAGAGGACTTTTATTTAACAACCAATTTATTTCCAATTTAACTAATCTGGGGATGGGCCATTCTCTCTCTCACGTAAACCAACGATGCCCTGGTTGTAAATAGACTTACGAACGAGTGCGCTGGGTAATATAAACTCTCATCACAGCAACATCAGGAGAGAGGGGAACGGAGGGAGGGGGTCATAAGACTGCAGGGTTATAAAATATGCAAGCCCCTGAGATAAACAACCCCTGAGCCCTCCCTCCTGGCCCCTGCACTTAGAAATATTTGTCTCTCTGATTCCCTGGCTCACCTTGAGCTCAGGACAAATGCTTCATAAACAATGCATGAGATGCTATCCAACTCCCATCCAGGTTGAGTGGGAGCATGCAGGTGCTTGGGGAGGTGGCCATCAATTGGCCCTTGGCCACGGTCCCCTCCTCCATTCTGCCTTGGCTAAAGTCCTGTTGAAAAGTCCTCTTGCTTGTACTCTAGTTGGGTGGAACAATGACCTCAGTTAAGGGTCATCTCACTCTTTTTACAAAGGACAATTAATCAGCAGTCTTCAAGACTCAGCCTGCCCAAGGGATCATATTATCTGCTGAAGACACCAGAGAGCAGAAGGGCTTGGATGTCAAGCTGGCAGCTGGGAGAAGCTCAAGGTAACAGTCAACTGGGTGGGCTAAGGTGTTCCCCAACAGTGCAGAGGCTGCCTGAGTATCCTTTCCACTTCCTCCAGCTTCTCAGGCTGTGTGCATGACCACCCAGGGCCTACCCAGGGTCCACCCAGGGCCCACCCAGGTTCTACCCAGGGCCCATCCAAGGCCAGGACCCCAGATCAGGGAAGAAATACCATGTTTTAATGGAATGTAGCCACTCACTTGCTGGATGACCTTCAGTAAGACCCTCACCTCTGGCTCAGCCCTCTTTCCTGAAGAGAAAGGCCTCGAACTAAGATCTCTGAAATCTCTTCCAGTTCTAACCTCTGAGGTGGAGCCACAGAGAGTGTGGCTGAGCTGCTGAGAGATTTATCCTCTCCCAGCCTGCGCACGGAGGCCTGCCAGCACGACTTTAAATTATACCTCCTAAACTCTGCTTCACTCGGCACTTTCTCAGGCTACCTTAGAGGGCAGAGCAAGTTTATGTTAAACAAACACCACTTGGTTATTAGAAACATATTTATAGTGGTGTGTGGCTCCAGGAATGGAAACAGATTCATTCCCAGGTCGGGCCTCCAGGGAGGACCGTACAGCTGAGCTGCTCTCTCCAGCCCCCAGGACCAGGACAGAGGAGCACCCCAACACAAACCAATTGCACCCTTGTTTCTTCTCTCTGCAACTGCCACAATTGCCTGTCTATATCATGCTCCTGCAAGGACAGGGGGCTTAGGGGGACCAACTGGCAGGCCTGCTGATTCCATTTAGAAATGATATATGTGGGAACTATTTTAAGTTAAGTGGTCAACTCAGTCCTAAGCCCATTACAAGAGCATGTTTTATTGAGAGCCCACCTCTTCTAGAACTGCCTTCAGGATCCTGGTTTATGTTAGAGCTATGGACTGTCGGTGGGAACCCTCTATCTTCAGAGCAGTGAAAGGGCTCAGGAATAAGAGAGGAGAAAGAGAGGGCCTCTCAGCAGAGCTTCTTCTGAGGAAGAAGCTGAGGATAGGAAGAAGACAGAGCAACAAGCCTTCATGCCCCTCCTCCCCTGCATCCCAATGTTACATGGCTGGATTCCTCTAGTGGCCAGAAATATTTAATCGAATACTTTTGTTTGGATCTTGCATCCCTGGTAACCTGAACATGTTACCATGGCAATCCCTGAGTAATACATCTCGATTATTTATGGCCTTGCGAATAGGGTGGGGAAGCACTGCAGGCCCCACAGAAACAGTGGGGAGGTGGAAGCTTCATTTCCTCTTCTCACTATTCCCCAGCAGCCTCGGAGGCAGGGCAGAAAGAAGATGCCAGTGTGGTTCAAATAGTTCAATGCTTTTTAGCATGAAGGGCCTCACCTCTCCATTCCCTTTTTATGTCCCTTAGAACCTTTCCCATCCCTTCTCTTCTGGCGTCCCTACAGTTGTGTCTTAGGTCACCCTCCACTCCCCAGGAAATAAACTTAGGATGGATGGAGCGAGTCAGGTATATCTAGTGACTTGGGCCCCAAGCTCTAACATGAGCCAGGATGGAAACCTGGTTACACCACCTATTGTATCTATGACCTCAGACACAGGCCTTGACCTCCCAGAAGCTTTGTTTCTTCAAGTACCAAATGAAGACAAGAAATAACAACTTATATGTCAGAGTTAATGTGAGGGTTAAATGAAATAAAAAATAACATACAAAAGAGCATACAAAGCTCTTTATACAGTGCCTGCAACACAGTTAAGTGTTCAATAAATCCTGGTGTTTGGTAGTCACTGCATTATCAACCATCCTAGAATATCGCTGTTTGTGGGTAGAAGTCAGAATTGTAGAGGAGCAGCAAGGGGCAGGACAGATCTGGGGATGCACCAGGTGTGTGTGTACTGGGGTGGGGGTGGGGGTTTCTAATTGTATTCTCTGGTCTTGTCCTCCCAAGATGGAAGAGCAAAACAAGCATCAGTGGCCAAATATAATCCTACCATTCAGTTCCTCTCTGACATGCCATCACCCTGCTCCTAAATGAGCAAGTCTTCCTTCCTCACGAAGTTGACTCTAAGGAGCCCTTACTGAGTTGAACGTGTCCCCCAATCTTGTAAATATGACCTTATTTGAAAACAGCATATTTACAGGCATAAGTCAAGTTATAATGAGGTCATTCCGGATGACAATAGAACCACCACAATCCATTGACTGGAAGGAAGAAGGCTGGGCCCAGACACACACTGGGAGGACACCATGTGACAATGATGCTGCCTGGACCAAAGGAACAAGGGTGGCAGGCAACTCACTGGGAGACAGGCATGAAGCAGATTCTTCAGCCCTCAGAAGGAACCACCCCTGCTGAAACCTAGACTTCAGCCTCCAGAACTGTAAGTGAATAACTTTCTGTTGGTTAAAACCACCCAGTTTATGGCAGTTTGCCAGGGCAGCCCAAGGAAACTAGAATATAACCTGAGACTGAGTATTGGCTAACATGGGTCCCCTTAGGCCCCAGGAACCACCTCTGTCTCACATTAACTGATATGCTACCTCTTGGCTTCCTCTCTGCACTCATCAGCTGTGTGCTCTTAAGAGAATTGCTCACCTTTTCTGAGCCACAACTATCAAATAGGAGTCATTGCTGCCTGTTCAGTCTGCTTCACAGGCTTGGGCTTGCAGACAGATATACAAGTGATCCTGTCTATGAAACACTGGATCTCACTGAAATGGGCAAGGTGGACCCATTATGGTGACCCAGAAGGGGAACTTGTGCTTCCTATTCGCTTGTGCTGAGACTTTGAGATTAAAAGAAGGTAGAAGTGGGGATCCAAGAGGGCAGGCTAGAGAGAGGCTGCATTCTGTGTGGCTCCTGGACCTGGGATTCAAATAATGGGAATACTGTTTCTCTGCAAGTGGTTACAGCTGCTCCCACATAGGAATCACAGCCATGGTGACTGGCTCAGGTCTCCAGGCCTCAGCGTCAGTGCAGGACTGCTAGGCTGCTCAGGTACCAGAATAGGACCACTGGCATTAGCACCTGACCAGGAATCCCAGTTGCTGCTCCCATGCAGAACACCTGGCCACTTCCCAGGCACAGGAACTCAGGCCACTGCCCCCATGTGGACCCCCATCTACTAATGTGGGGCTCCTCCAGTGGCCTCCATCTTGGGGGCAATCACGGCAATCTCTGCCACAGTCCCCTACATGCAGTAGTCTGTACCTGGGGACACTGCAGTGGATCCAGAGAGAGCTGCCAACCACAATACTGCACACCACAGAGCTGCATCTCTGAACATGCAATTCAACATCACCACCCAGCCCCACCCGAACCACCTGAAAGCAGCCACCTCAATCTTTCGTCACCATCATTAGTTGGGGCAACTCCCAGCTTGGAACACTAGCTGGGGCTTAGAAACAATATCAAGGCACCAAAAGGCCCCAACTCCCCCCTCTCCCCAGCGGCTGCTAACCTGGCACAATGCCTGAGGCTACAGATCTAAAGCTCTCAAAACTAGGTCCAAAATCAGATCCCGAACTGCGCAATATAAAACAGCTCTTTGCAAGAGGTGTGCAGCCCTAAGAGTGCAGCCCACAAGACCTCCAGAGAGAAAGAATCCTGACTGGGAAGTAGAAAGGGAGGGGGTAAGGGAGACACAGGTTAGAGACTAAATTAGAGACCAGGCATTGGGAGGTCTACAGGCGAGATAAGGAAACAAGACCAGGCTATGCCACAAAGCAACTCGTAGCAAATATAAAACAGTAGAGATACCACTCTGCATTCTATCAGATCATAATGAAATGAAATTAGAAATCAATGATAAAATTAAAAAAAGAAGTTACTCCAACACCTGGAGACTAAATAATAAGCTATTGAATGAACACTAAGTTGCAAAAGACATCAAAAAGGAGATTAAAAAATTCTTAGACATAAATGAGAACACTGATACAACATATCAAAATCTCTGGGACGCTATGAAGGCAGTATTAATAGGAAAGTTCATTGCATGAAGTTCAGTTCCTTTTTTTTTAAGGAGAGAAGAGAAAGAGAGAGAGAGAGAGAGAGAGAGAGAATTTTTTTAATATTTATTTTTCAGTTTTCGGTGGACACAACATCTTTATTTATTTTTTAATTTATTTTTGTGGTGCTGAGTATTGAACCCAGCGCCCGCACATGCCACGAGTGAGCGTGTTACTGCTTGAGCCATATCCCCATCCCAATGAAGTTCATTTCTTAAAAGAAGAAAAAGTCAACAAATAAATGACCAAATATTAGATCTCAAAGCCCTAGAAAAATAAAAACAAATCAACACCAAAAGCAGTAGAAGACAGGAAATAATTAAAATCAGAGCTGAAACCAATGAAACTGAAACAAAAGAAACAACTGAAAATATTGACCATTCCAACATGGCGGCGGGCGCAGAGAGATCAAGATCTGACCTCTTCAGCTGTGCGGGCATAGGGAGTCGTAAACAATCTAAATTCTGTTTGCTCAGGATCACTAGGCAATGCTGAACTGACGTGGATCTGGGACGAACAGTCTGGGCCTCTCAGAACACACACTGAGCCCGAATCAGCTGAATTCAAGCTCCCATTCGCCTGCTTTCCGCAGACAAACAGCTGTGACTCAGCACTAATCCATCTGGCTGAAACAACTGGTCGGCCCTTCTGTTCCTATGGAGGTAAATGCCAACCGAGCCTTCATAGGTAGTGGCCACAGGTTTGAAACGGGGCTTGGGAGAGACAGTAAGGACCCACCCGTTGCATTGGTCACCCGGCAAAGGGAAACGAACTGTCACCATTTGCAAGAGATACCACCATGACAGAGAACTGACGTCACCAGACTGCGGCGGAGGAGATAACTTCATTGAACCCTGCGGCTACAGGTGTGTAATTCCCTAACCTTCCCTCTCCACACATCCGGGAAACCTTAAGGGCCCCTCCCAGCTCTCCTGTGAGCACGATACCCAGACCAACGGAATCAGACGTGGCGCGGGACCCGTGGCTCGGAACTCCCGGCTACCGCTCCCACCAGTGCTGACAACTGAGGTCTCTTGCACCAGCTACCAGGGGCGTGGCTACCGGAGGGCAAGTAAAATCCGCTGAGGATTCTCAGCCCCAAGCTCTACAAACTTAGGGTCTGAGGGAATGGCAAACTGGGAGAGTGTGCCCAGTTGTTCATGAAAACAGGGCTCCCGGGAGCAGCAGACCTGGCGTGTAGCCAGTATTGTGGTGAGTGGCACCCGTGAGAGGGGCCTGGCTAGAGGAAAAGTGGGGAAGTGACTAGACACAAGAGGAGGCCCTAGGCACTCAGGATTGGAGACTCGCCCAGTCTGGGAGGAGGAGCTGCTGCACAGTGATTGGTTCCCGCATATTGACAGGAGAAACTTGGCCTGGTGGGCACAGTGCCACCTACTGGAAGAGAAGTTAATCAAACTCTAAGACTGCATTTATTAGTTTTTTTTTTCCTCTTTTTTTTGACTTGGGTTTTTTCTTTCATTTTCATTTTTCTTTCTTGTTGTTTTTTAATTTTTTTTACAATTTTTAAAAAAAAATTTTCTTCTAATTTTAATTTTAATTTTTTATTATTATTATTTTTAAAATTTTTTTACTTTTTTAATTTCCTATTTTTTTCTTCTTTTGTCTTTTCATTTCTTTTCAATTTTCTTATTCCCCCTTCCTTGAATTCTACCTGCTTACTCTCATTCTCTTTAGTGACTTCTTCCCTTCCCTTCTTATACCTTTCCTCCCAAGCATCAAATAAATTTATAGGAGTAAACAGTAACTCATCAGTCAAACAGAACAAGAAGTAACATGAGCAGCTTCAAAAAGCAAGGAAGAAAAGGAGTACAAACAATGCAGGACAGCCTAAATATTCAGGAGGACCTAGAGTCATCAGAAAAATGGTCATATAAAGAACTCAAGGAACACCTTAGACAGATGGAATGGAACCTTAAAGAGGATACGAGACAGCAAATTCAAGCAGCGAAAGAACACATTGAGAATGAATTACATAAACGGATAAAAGAAGAAGTTAAGCATCTTTATCAGGAGATAGAGATTATAAAAAATAATCAAACAATAATTCTAGAAATGAAGGAAACGATAAACCAAATTAAAAACTCAGTTGAGAGTATCACTAACAGACTGGAGCAAGTAGAAGCCAGAACGTCAGATAATGAAGACAAAATATATCATCTTGAAAAGAGTCTAGCCAACTCAGAAAGGCTGGTAAAAAATCACGAGAAAAACATCTAAGAGTTATGGGATAACATAAAAAAACCAAACTTACGAGTTATCGGGATAGAAGAAGGTACAGAGATTCAAACCAAGGGAATGAGGAACCTGCTGAATAAAATAATTACAGAAAACTTTCCAGAAATAAAAAAGGAAACAGATATACAAATTGAAGATGCATACAGGACACCAAGCACACAAAATCACAGTAGACCAACGCCAAGACACATTGTTATGAAGATATCCAATATACAAAACAAAGAGAAAATATGAAAACCTACAAGAGAAAGGAGACAGATTACATTCAGGGGTAAACAAATAAGGTTAACAACGGATTTTTCATCACAGATGCTGAAAGCAAGAAGGTCATGGAACAATGTATTTCAAACACTGAAAGACAATGGATGCCAACCAAGAATTCTGTATCCAGCAAAATTAAGCTTCAGGTATGACAACGAAATGAAAATCTTTCATGATAAACAAAAGTTAAAAGAATTTGCAGCCAGAAAACCAGCATTGCAAAGCATCTTGAGCAAAACACTACATGAGGAAGAGATGAAAAACAATAACCAAAACCATCAGTGGGAAGTGCCTCGGTAAAGACAGAGGGCGAGGGGAAAGATAATCATGGAGAAAAAAACTAAATTTTTTTTAAAAAAAGGATAAATAATCAAACATGGCTGGAAGTACAAATCATATATCAATAGTAACTCTAAATGTTAATGGCTTAAACTCTCCAATAAAGCGACATATTATGGATTAAAAAAACAAATCCAACAATATGCTGCCTCCAGGAGACACATCTGATTGGAAAATACATACACAGGCTGAAGGAGAAAGGATGGGAAAAAATACACCACGCACACGGTCCTCATAAGCAAGCAGGGGTGGCCATCCTCATATCGAATAAAATCGACTTCAAGACTAAGTTAATCAAAAGGGATAAGGAAGGACATTATATACTGTTAAAAGGAACCGTTCACCAACAACACATAACAATTATCAATATTTATGCACCAAATAATGGTGCTGCGACATTCATAAAACAAATTCTCCTCAAGTTCAAGAATCAAATAGACCACAACACAATAATTATGGGTGACTTCAACACACCTCTCTCACCATTGGACAGATCCTCCAAAGAAAAGTTGAATAAAGAAACTATAGAACTCAATACCACAATCAATAACCTAGGCTTAACTGACATATATAGAATATATCAACCATCATCAAATGGATATACTTTTTTTCTCAGCAGCACATGGATCCTTCTCAAAAATAGACCATATATTATGCCATAGGGCAACCCTCAGTAAATATAAAGGGGTGGAGATAATACCATGCATTTTATCTGATCATAATGGAATGAAACTGAAAATCAATGATAAAAGAAGGAAGGAAAAATCCTACATCACATGGAAAATGAACAATATGTTACTGAATGATCAATGGGTTACAGAAGACATAAAGGAGGAAATAAAAAAGTTCTTAGAGATAAATAAAAATACAGACACAACATATCGGAATCTATGGGACACAATGAAAGCAGTTTTAAGAGGGAAATTCATCGCCTGGTGGTCATTCCTCAAAAAAAGAAAAAACCAACAAATAAATGAGCTCACACTTCATCTCAAAGCCCTAGAAAAGGAAGAGCAAAACAATAGCAAATGTAGCAGAAGGCAAGAAATAATTAAAATCAGAGCGGAAATCAATGAAATCGAAACAAAAGAAACTATTGAAAAAATTAACAAAACTAAAAGTTGGTTCTTTGAAAAAATAAATAAGATCGACAGACCTTTAGCCATGCTAACGAAGAGAAGAAGAGAGAGAACTCAAATTACTAACATATGGATGAAAAAGGCAATATCACAACAGATGCTACAGAAATACAGAAGACAATTAGAAATTATTTTGAAAACCTATATTCCAATAAAATAGAAGATAGTGAAGACATCGATAAATTTCTTAAGTCATATGATTTGCCCAGACTGAGTCAGGAAGATACACACAATTTGAACAGACCAATATCAATGGATGAAATTGAAGAAGCCATCAAAAGACCACCAACCAAGAAAATCCCAGGACCGGATGGGTATACAGTGGAGTTTTACAAAACCTTTAAAGAAGAATTAATACCAATACTTTTCAAGTTATTTCAGGAAATAGAAAAAGAGAGAACTCTTCCAAATTCATTCTATGAGGCCAACATCACCCTGATTCCGAAACCAGACAAAGACACCTCAAAGAAAGAAAACTACAGACCAATATCTCTAATGAACCTAGATGCAAAAACCCTCAATAAAATTCTGGCAAATCGAATGCAAAAACACATCAAAAAAATTGTGCACCATGATCAAGTAGGATTCATCCCTGGGATGCAAGGATGGTTCAACATACGGAAATCAATAAATGTTATTCACCACATCAATAGACTTAAAGATAAGAACCATATGATCATCTCGATAGACGCAGAGAAAGCATTCGACAAAGTACAGCATCCCTTTATGTTCAAAACATTAGAAAAACTAGGGATAACAGGAACTTACCTTGACATTGTAAAAGCTATCTATGCTAAGCCTCAGGCTAGCATCATTCTGAATGGACAAAAGTTGAAGGCATTCCCTCTAAAATCTGGAACAAGACAGGGATGCCCTCTCTCACCACTTCTATTTAATTTAGTCCTTGAAATACTAGCCAGAGCAATTAGACAGACAAAAGAAATTAAAGGCATAAAAATTGGAAAAGAAGAACTTAAATTATCACTATTTGCAGACGACATGATTCTATACCTAGCAGACCCAAAAGGATCTACAAAGAAACTACTAGAACTAATAAATGAATTCAGCAAAGTGGCAGGTTATAAAATCAACACACATAAATCAAAGGCATTTCTGTATATCAGCGACAAAACTTCTGAAACGGAAATGAGGAAAAACACTCCATTCACAATATCCTCAAAAAAAATAAAATACTTGGGAATCAACCTAACAAAAGAGGTGAAAGATTTATACAATGAAAACTACAGAACCCTAAAGAGAGAAGTAGAAGAAGATCTTAGAAGATGGAAAAATATACCCTGTTCATGGATAGGCAGAACTAACATTATCAAAATGGCGATATTACCAAAAGTTCTATATAGGTTTAATGCAATACCAATCAAAATCCCAATGGCATTTCTTGTAGAAATAGATAAAGCAATCATGAAATTCATATGGAAAAATAAAAGACCCAGAATAGCAAAAGCAATTCTAAGCAGGAAGTGTGAATTAGGTGGTATAGCGATACCAGGTTTCAAACTATATTACAGAGCAATAGTGACAAAAACAGCATGGTACTGGTACCAAAACAGGCGGGTGGACCAATGGTATAGAATAGAGGACACAGAGACTAATCCACAAAGTTACAACTATCTTATATTTGATACAGGGGCTAAAAGCATGCAATGGAGGAAGGATAGCATCTTCAACAAATGGTGTTGGGAAAACTGGAAATCCATATGCAACAAAATGAAACTGAATCCCTTTCTCTCGCCATGCACAAAAGTTATCTCAAAATGGATCAAGAAGCTTGATATCAAAGCAGAGACTCTGCATCTGATAGAAGAAAAATTTGGCTCCGATCTACATATTGTGGGGTCGGGCTCCAAATTCCTTAATAGGACACCCATAGCACAAGAGTTAATAACAAGAATCAACAAATGGGACTTAATTAAACTTAAAAGTTTTTTCTCAGCAAGAGAAACAATAAGAGAGGTAAATAGGAAGCCTACATCCTGGGAACAAATTTTTACTCCTCACACTTCAGATAGAGCCCTAATATCCAGAGTATACAAAGAACTCAAAAAATTAGACAATAAGATAACAAATAACCCAATCAACAAATGGGCCAAGGACCTGAACAGACACTTCTCAGAGGAGGATATACAATCAATCAACAAGTACATGAAAAAATGCTCACCATCTCTAGCAGTCAGAGAAATGCAAATCAAAACCACCCTAAGATATCATCTCACTCCGGTAAGATTGGCAGCCACTATGAAGTCAAACAACAACAAGTGCTGGCGAGGATGTGGAGAAAAGGGTACACTTGTACATTGCTGGTGGGACTGCAAATTGGTGCGGCCAATTTGGAAAGCAGTTTGGAGATTCCTGGGAAAGCCTGGAATGGAACCATCATTTGACCCTGCTATTGCCCTTCTCGGACTATTCCCTGAAGACCTTAAAAGAGCATGCTACAGAGATACTGCCACATCGATGTCCATAGCAGCACAATTCACAATAGCTAGACTGTGGAACCAACCCAGATGCCCTTCAATAGATGAATGGATAAAAAAAAATGTGGCATCTATACACAATGGAGTACTATGCAGCAATAAAAAATGACAAAATCATAGAATTTGCAGGGAAATGGATGGCACTAGAGCAGATTATGCTTAGTGAAGCTAGCCAATCCCTAAAAAACAAATACCAAATGTCTTCTTTGATATAATGAGAGCAACTATGAACAGAGCAGGGAGGAAGAGCAGGAAGAAAAGATTAACATTAAACAGAGACATGAGATGGGAGGGAAAGAGAGAGAAAAGGGAAACTGCATGGAAATGAAGGGAGACCCTCATTGCTATACAAAATTACATATAAGAGGTTGTGAGGGGAATGGGAAAATAAACAAGGAGAAAAATGAATTACAGTAGATGGAGTAGAGAGAGAAGATGTGAGGGAAGGGGAGGGGGGATAGTAGGGGATAGGAAAGGTAGCAGAATACAACAGTTACTAATAGGGCATTATGTAAAATTGTGGATGTGTAACTGACGTGATTCTGCAATCTGCATTTGGGGTAAAATTGTGGGTTCATAACCCACTTCAATCACACAAAATTGAAATTTGCCAGTATATCAGCTTTCCACCTGAAAGATACTATACATTTGGAAAGTTTATGCTTCTCAAATCAATGTTATTTACTAAGCCATATCACGTTTTAAGAAATTGTATATACTTTTCCATACGCCCCTTCAGAAACCAGGTATTTTGCATATGATTGATTTTAGAAAGATTTTGAAGCTGGGGTTTATTCATGTAATTAAGATCAAAGTATATGTATATGTATATGTACTGTATTTGGAATTTTCAAATTGGAATTTCTTATACATTTATTAAATAAAGTGTTGTTTTGCCATGTGGTTTATTAAAAACTGAAAAAAAAAATAATGTATGAAATATGATATGTCAAGAGCTTTGTAATGTTGTGAACAACCAATAAAAATAAATAAATAAAAATAAAAAAGAAAATATTGACCAAAAAAAAAGTTGGTTCTTCAAAAATAAAGAAATAAATAAAATTTACAAACCCTTAGCCATGCTAACAAAGAGAAGGGAAGAGAAAACTCAAATTACTAAATACATGATAAAAAAGGAAATATCATGACAGACACTAAAGAAATACAGAAAAATAATTAGAAATTATTTTGAAAATTTGTACTCCAGGGGCTGGGGATGTGGCTGAAGCGGTAGCATGCTCGCCTGGCATGCGTGCGGCCCGGGTTCGATCCTCAGCACCACATACCAACAAAGATGTTGTGTCCGCCGAGAACTAAAAAATAAATATTAAAAATTCTCTCTCTCTCTCTCTCTCTCTCTCTCTCTCTTTAAAAAAAAAAAGAAAAAAAGAAAATTTGTACTCCAATAAAATAGAAAATATCAAAGGCATCAAAAAATTTCTAGATTCACATGATTTGCCCAAATTGAATCAAGATGATGTACACAATTTAAACAGATCATTTTCAAGCAATGAATCAGAAGATGCCATTGGAAGCCTACTAACCAAGAAAAGCCCAGGACCAGATGGATACACGGCTGAGTTCTATAAGACCTTCAAAAAAAGAACAAATACCAATACTCCTCAAATTATTTCATGAAATAGAAAAAGAGGGAATACTTCCAAACTCATTCTCTGAGGCCAATATCACCCTAAGTCCAAAACTAGACAAAGACACATCAAAGAAAGAAAACCAATATCTCTAATGAACATAGATGCATAAATTCTCAATAAATTTCTGGCAATTTGAATACAGAAACACATCAAAAGATAGTACACCACGATCAAGTGGGGTTCATCCCATGGATGCAAGCTTGGTACTACATAAATGTATAAATGTATAAATCAAATCAATAAATGTAATTCATCACATCAATAGACTTAAAAATAAGAATCACATGATCATCTCAATAAGTACAGAAAAAGCATTCAACAAAATACATCACTCCTTCATGTTCAAAACACAAGAAAAACTAGGGACAATAGGAACATATCTCAACATTGTAAAAGCTATCTATGCTAAGCCCAAGGCCAGCATCATTCTAAATGGAGAAAAATTGAAAGCATTCCCTCTAAAAACTGAAACAAGACAAAGATGCTCTCAGTCACCACTTCTATTTAACATAGATCTTGAAACTCTAGCCTGAGCAATTAGACAGATGAAAGAAATTAAAGTGATACAGATAGGAAAAGAAGAACTCAAATTATCACTATTTGCAGATGATATGATTCTATACCTAGAAGTCACAAAACATTCCACCAGAAAACTTCTAAAACTAATAAATAAATTCAGCAAAGTAGCAGGATATAAAATCAACACCCATAAAACAAAGGTATTTCTGTATATCAGTGACAAATCCTCAGAAAGAGAAACTAGGAAAAACTACCCCATTTACAAAAAAAAAAAAAAAAAAAAAAATTGGGAATCAACAAAAGAGGTGAAAGACCTCTATAATCAAAATTACAGAATGCTAAAGGAAAAATTTAAAAAGACCTTAGAAGATGGAAAGATTGCCCTTGTTCTTGGGTAGGCAGAATTAATATTGTCAAAATGATCATACTACCAAAAGCACTATACAGATTTAGTGCAATTCCAATCAAAATCCCAAAGACATTCCTCATAGAAATAGAAAAAGCAGTCATGAAATTCATCAGGAAAAATAAAGAGACCCAGATTAGCTAAAGAAATCCTTAGTGTAAAGAGCACAAACTATATTACAGAGCAATAGGAACAAAAACAGCATGGTATTGGCACCAAAATAGACTGGTAGACCAATGGTACACAGAGACTAACCCACATTACATAAAGGCACCAAAAACATATATTAGAGAAAGGATAGTCTCTTCAACAAATGGTGCTGGGAAAACTGGAAATCCATATGCAACAAAATGAAATTAAGCCTCTATCTCTCATCATGCACAAAACTCAACTCACAGTAGACCAAGGACCTAGGAATTGAACCAGAGACCCTGAGCTTAATAGATGAAAAAGTAGGCCCAAATCTTCATCATGTCAGATTAGGCCTTGACTTCCTTAATACGACTCTTATAGTGTAAGAAATAAAATCAAGAATCAATAAATGGGATGGATTCAAACAGAAAAGTTTCTTCTCAGCAAAAGAAACAACCAGTGAGGTAAATAGAGAGCCTACAGAATGGGAGCAAATTTTTACCACATGCACATCAGATAGAGCACTAATCTCTCTATATAAATAGATATATAAATAACTCAAAAAGCTAAGCACCGAAAAAAAAAATGACCCAATCAACAAATGGGCCAAGGAAGTGAACAGACACTTCTCAGAAGAGGATCTACAATCAATCAACAAACATATGAAAAATATGTTCAACATCTCTAGCAATTAGAGGAATGCAAATAAAAACTACTCTAAGATTTCATCTCACTCCAGTCAGAACGTCAGCTATTAAGAACACAAACAACAATAAGTGTTGGCGAGGATGTGGGGGAAAAGGCACACTCATACATTGCTGGTGAGAGTACAAATTGGTGCAACCAATATGGAAAGCATTATGGAAATTCCTTGGAAAACTAGGAATTGTAACCACCATTTGACCCAGCTATCCCACTCCTCAGTTTATACCCAAAGGACTTAAAAACAGCATACTGTAGTAATGCAGCCACATAAAGGTTTATAGCAGCAAATTTACAATAGCAAAATTGTGGAACCAATCTAGATGCCCATCAGTAGATGAATGGATTAAAAAATGTGGTATATATATACACAATGTAATATTACTCAGCAATAAAAGAGAATAAAATCATGGCATTTGTAAGTAAATGGATGGAGCTAGAGAATATAATGCTAAGTGAAGTTAGCCAATCCCCCCCCCAAAAAAATGCCAAATGTTTTCTCTGATATAAAGAGTCTGATTAATAGTGGGATTAGGAGGGGAAGCATGGGAAGTATTAATACTAATAGTAATAATACTGTTACTATTATTATTACAAACTCTAGGTAGGGCAAAGAGGAGGGAAGGGAAAGAAGGGGGAAAGGGGTGTAAAAAAAGATGGTGGAATGAGATTGACATCATTACCCCAAGTACAAGTATGAAGACATGAATGTATAATTCTACTTTGTGTACAACCAGAGACATGAAAAAATGTGCTCTATATGTATACTATGAATTTAAATGCATTTTGCTGTCATCTATAACAAATTAGAATAAGTAAATTAATTATTTTTTTAAAAAAGCAGAGAACTTCTCCCATCCAAACCAGGCCCTTGGCTCACAGCTTCTGGCTCCTCCTGTCAGTCAGCATCCATGCCATGGCCCTTCCACCCATGTTCCTGGGCAATGGTGGCCCAGTGCATAGATGATTCTGGGGATCAGTCAGTCACCTTGTAACACCAGGTGATAACTACCAATTGCCAATAAAGCCACTAGGATGCTGAGTGGCAAGGGAAGCTCAAAGGACAACAAGGAGGAGAGACCCAGGAAAATGTATTTCTCCAAGAGAGCATGGAGACCTGGCCAGTCACCAAGTTACTTCTGCTGCCCTGCCTCTGGTGCTGCTGCTACTCAAGTGGAGCCCAGATCCTTCATAGTACATTCAATTGTTATGAATCCCTATCCCAGGTATCTCACCAACCAGAAGAGATTGATGCATATGGCAGGAAGGAAAACTAGAGTTGACACCACACCCAGAACTCAAAATGAACTTTGTCTAAGGCTATCATCTGCTCCATGGGCCCATTCATCTCCCTAAAAATCAATGACTCCTCCTCTAAAATGGCCTATAGCCCTCTGCTTTCCTCTCTCCTATAGAGAGGCTATATAAGCCTCTAAATCTCTTTGGGTTATTGGGTCCTCAGTCTCCTGGGATGCCCCCATGCACATAATAAATTCCTGTCTTGTCTCCTGCCAGTGTATTACTCAGATTCAAATATGGAGCCTCTGGAAGATAAAGAGAAGGTTCTTTCTCCCCTACACCACCAAAAGATGGACCCCGCCCATAGCCCTCCCTCTCTTGCATGCTGCATCTCTCATTGGACAGATTCCCACAGTTTTTCCTAAGACTTCCTCAGTCAGAACAAGACATATAGTTCTCAGTAGAGGTGGGAGGTGACATTATGTCAAATAGATGACCCCTCGCCATCAACCCTAACCAGTACCCCTGGCCCCTGTTGGCACCCCCCATCTTGCTCCTCAATTATTCCAGGATCTTAACCCCTCACATTCCTCCAACAAAGCCCCAATGCCCCCATTCTTGTCTCACTCCTCCTTTGGGGGCCCCTATTGTGCACAACCTCCATTCCCCCATCTAAATCCTTCTCATCTTTAAGGTCTCCACCAGGAGGTCCTCCCCAGGTGGTCTCTAAGCTGTTAGTGCTCCAGCCAGCATGCCCTACAGCGGCACTTCTCTATGTGCATTGCACTTGATCGTCACTGCTTCCTCTGGCTCCCTCTAAACTGTGAGATTCGCTCCGCAAGAGCAGAGGCCTCAGTGTCTCTCTTGTTTGTAATAAATCTTCAGTCCCTAACAATGCCTGGCACACACTAGATATTAAATTATTTCAAATGAATGAATAACACTTAGGGGCTTATCGTACTAGGCTCATGGTATGAGAAACAAAATTCAAACTACACACAGGCCAGGTGTGAAGGACAACACTCTCACATATGTTCATGCCTCTGTATATCTATGGTGATGTGAAATTAGAAAGTTATGCTTTAGACACAGACTGAACAGCACTCTGTTAAAAGAAAGGAGGATGCTCATAGATGTATGTGTTGGTATGTGTTTATATGTGTGCATGCATGTGTGTGTGTATGAATGTGGATGTTATGTGTTGTGTGTGCATCACCCATGAACATATGTGGATATGTGGGGGAGGCCTGAAAAGAGTGTCACACTGTCCATTCTATCCCTGGCAGTGGTGGTGGGTCCAGGTAAAGAGTACTGGGCAACCCCCTCTCTGTGGAGGAAAGGTACCTGGGAAGGTGGCAGAGATGAGGAGGCCTGGGCAGAGGAGATAAGGAGGGTCTGGAAGATCTAGACCCATAGTCCCAATCTTTAGTCCTCAGACCCCTACAGGAGCCCACAGGTATTAACAGGGGTTCGTGAGCCGTTTTAACATTTCTGTATGCCTAGCAAAAACGGCACATTTACCAAAGATAAGACTGCACAGACTACTAACTGAGACATCATTTCTCTGCTTTTGGCTGGAATTATATCAACTCAGTGTGATAACACTACTAATCTCATGCTGATCTGAACCCCTGATTGGCAGTAATACATGGCTTTGATTAATAAAAAATGGGAAAACAAATTATTACTTGATAAATGCAGTTTGTTTGGTAGTCAAAAATCTTTAAAAATGGGGAAGCCTGGTAGAGAAGGAAGGAGAGATTGCATGACTGTTAAAACCACAGGATCTCATTCAAATCCTGGATTGAACCCTACTCACGATAAATTGCACTAGTTTCTTAACTCTCTAAGCCTCAGTTTCTTCATCAATGAAATGGAGTCATAATAATACCCATCTCTGGGGGATTGTGAGCACTGAGATGACATAGAGAAAGCTGTTAGTTATTGACTGGTACATACAGCACGCATTCAACATCAGCTCATTTTATCATCATCATCTTTACCACTCTTTCTATTAGTGGGAAGGAGGAAGAGTCAGGATCCACTAGTTAGCTCATTTTTGAGGCTAAGGCAAATCTGTCATCACTGCTCTTGCAGTGAGGTGAAAACTAGAGGAACTGCCCCTCAGCCACAGGTGCAAACTCTGAGGGCATGGAAAGTCTCTGAGGGTTGAAAAGTTTAAAGAACAAAAGAGGATGGGCACTTAGTTAACCTGCTCCCATTGATAAGGACACAGATCTTATCTGCCAAGTGAGGCCAGAAATTAAGAAGGATGGCTTTCAGGGCCATGCCCAGATGTTAGACTTAGCATATTAGTTTCCTATTGCCCCATAACAAATTGCCACAAATCTAGTGACTTAAACAACACCCATTTATTATCTCACAGTCTGTAGCTCAGACATCAAGGTAGTTTCAAATGAATTCTCAGCTTAGGATCTCAGAAGGCCAAAATCAAAGTGCTGGCCCTTACCTGGAGGTCCCGGGGAAGAATTGGCTGCCCCAATCATTTGGATTATTTCAGAATTCAGTTCCTGTGGTTGCAGGACTAACGTCAGATGCCCTTGCTGACTATCAGCCACACAGAACTGCTGAGCTGTGATCCATTCCTGCAGGCTGTCCACACCCCTTATCAAAGGGGCCCCTCCTCCTTGAAGCTAGCAATGACCTATCAAATTCTCCTAGGGTCTCATTTTCCAAGTGGCCCAAAGTGATCAGTGAAACTGGTTCAGTATTTCCTTGACTCACAAAACTCCACAAAATCATACAAATCAAGAACTTTAAATTTTCATGTTCACCCAGGAAAATACCCACACTATCAAGGGTGTGCATCTGAAAAGCCACCGAGTTGGCAGGGCATGTAGCTCAGTGGTAGAGTGTTTGCCTTGTAAGCACGAACCCTGGGTAAAATATATCACTTTATAGAAACAACATGTGTCATTCAGTGAATACAACCATGGTATGGGCAGGTGTGCCCATGCCAGACAGTGGGGCTAGACAGAATTGATGGCTCAAAAGAGTGCTAAGCCTGGAGTGGCAGTACACACCTGTAATCCCAACAACTTGGAAGGCTGAGGCAGGAGAATTGCAAGTTCAAGGGCAGCCTCAAGCAACTTAGCAAGACCCTTTTCTAAATTAGAAGAATAAAAAGGCATGGGAAAGTGGCTAAGTGGTTAGATGCCCCTGGGTTCTATCCCTGGTACCAAACAAAACAAAACTTGTGAATTTTTGCTGAACATGCTTAAAAATGCAAAAGGAGCTGCAGGTGTGGCTCAGTGGTAGAACAACTGTTTAGCATGGGTGAGGCCCTGGATTTGATCCCCACCCCAATATCAAAGGGGAAAAAAAAAGCAGAGTAATGCTGAACTTGAGGATTTAGATGTAGAGTCTCTGATCATTGACCACCTCCAGGTGAATAAAACACCCAAAATGCACCTCCACACTTAACAGAGCTCAGGGTCAGATGAACCCACACACAAGCTCTCCCTGCCGCATGGAAGTAATCCTACTTCCATGTTCTTAAACTAGAAGAGGCACTTGCACAGAAGAAAACAATATTCTAGAAATAAATAAATAAATAAATAATCAATCAGGGCTGGGGTTGTGGCTCAGCGGTACAGCGCTCGCTCTCCTAGCATGTGCAAGACCCTGGGTTCGATCCTCAGCACCACAAAAAAAAATAATTAAAATAAAGATATTGTGTCCAACTACAACTAAAAAATAAAATATAAAAAATAACAAAAAACTATGGCATGGGAATAAATTCAGCATAAAGTAAATGCATATAAAAGTTTAAAAAATCTCTTTCTGCTTCACTCTCACTTTCTCTTCTGCCACCAGCTGGAGAAAATGCTGCTTTTAAAGGACTCATTTAATTAGATCACACCCAGCCCCATAACCTCCCTGTCTTAAGGTCCACCATATTCCCAGGTTCCACCCCTACCCAAAGGGAAACACATCATCCCAGGTAAGGGCCACTGGGCTTTGATAAAATGCTTCCCCACAGGAAGAATGTGAGAGGTCAGGGGGCTTGGGACAGGGATGAGGGCCCAGCAAGTTTCTGTCTTTTTGCCCCATGGGAGGCTGTGAATTTCTTTCCAATTCAAGGGGGATAGTCATCATGAAGGGATTATAATTACTAACATAGGTGAGTACCCACTAACCGCATCTCCAGGGAACCCAGACCCCAGAGCCAGTTGTAAGCTCAGGGTTTGGGAAAATAATGTGGAGGGAGGTATATCACCCAGAACTGTGTGTCTTAGGGGTAGGTACACACTCACCTCCTGGCTTCACTCTTCCTTACCCCACATGTTCCCATCTTCCCATGGCCAGCTCAGACTGAGCCCTGGGATCAGCTCCCCTTCTGGTTTGGAGGAAGAAGGCCTTTTGTTATTTAGTCACCTTCTTCCTCTCCTCTGCAGGCTTCTGTTGAAAGCCTCATGAATCCTCTCCTCTGTGGCTCATTTCCTTGGCCTGCAAACTAGCCCTCAGTGGATCCAAGACACTCAGGTCTTTTGCTGGTTAATTCTGCTCTAGGGCCTTCTGTGCCCAAGATACAGCTCTTATCTCAACTGTGTCCTCTGTGCCCAGTCTAATCTTGCACACACAGTCCTCTAGGTTGGCCTTCCACTCAGGAGCCTTCTGTACCATATGTCCAACCTCCCACCATCAGTCCCCCAGCTAGGAGCTCCCTGTATGGTCAGCATTCATTTACACACTTCTTAGTCACCTACCCAAAACTTGCTCTGTATGTCCTCTGGCACACATCAAATAGGTCTCCTGATTACTCTGGCCTCCATTTACACATCTGTCACATGGGGGCAGAGATAAGGTTAGATCCACAGTCCCCAATTCTGGCTGTTTCAAGATTACCTATGGAAATGCTCAAATACAGATTTCTGGTCCCCTAAGAAGTGATGTGAAGCTCTGAGATTGTAGCCCAGGCTCCACATTATTAGTGAGTCCACAGGCAATTCTGTGCCCCACCAGCTCTGGAGCCCAGGCCCTTTTCAAATCTAACTTTTTAATCTTCTGAAAACCTCTGAGTCATGGATGAGCCAGACAACTCCCAGCCCTTTACCTAGGAGACCCTTCCACTGGGTACTAACAGCTCTTTAGGAAGAGGCAAGGGGGCATTCTGCCATCTGGTTCTCCAGTGCCTTTAAAGTCATTCCTGATGTCTGTTCTATCTTGGCAACAAGATCGCCTGAGTGCAATGGCATCCTTCTCACTCTCTGGGATAAAGGAAAGTGCCCTTACTGGCAGGCAATCTTATTCAGAGGGGCAGAGAGGCCACTGGAGTGTGGCTTCGTCCCGTTCCTGCAGTTTGCTGGGAAGCAGCTTGTAGCCAAACTTCTCTGAGCAGCTGGATTGTCTCGTTTGCCTGGTTGTTATGAAGAGACCCACACACAGGCAATCAAACCCCTTAGCTCACCTGCGAGAGAGGAAGCACACAGCGACAAGTGTAATAGTGAGGAGAGAACAGATATTCCATGTCACTCTGCTCACATTATCTCCCATAATGAGCTCTGCCCAACAGCTGCTCACCCAGCTTACAAAAGTACCACATTCAATGCTCACCTGGCAGGGAGCCCTTAGGGGGACTGGAGGTTTGTACAGTTCTCTACCCCATCTGAAGGCAGAGGCTGCACCATCTCCCTCCAGACCCAGCCTTGCCACCCACCTCAATCCCCAGCTAGACAAGTGGGCAGGAAAACAAAACTACCCATGAGGGGGAGGCTGAACACCCTGTGGAAATGGGCAGGGCCAAAAGAGCACCCATTTCACACATGTAAAAATTGAGGCACCTTGGCCAATAAGTTAAGAGATATAACCTGGGGGACTCATGATCAGACAGATAGAGCTCACTAATCCTGTACCACTTAATGAACTATCCACAATCATTTAGGAAAGGTGCCTTAAAGTACCAAATTGTCAGGGAGAACCAAGACCTCCGTGGGTACAGCAAGGAGGAGAGGAGAGTTGCACTGGGCTTTGTAGCAGAGACAGGACCTGACTACCCCAGGTTAGGTGATGTCAGAGTTGCTGCGGGGGAGCAACCAAACAGTTGTTGTCAGCTCTGCCTTGGGGAGGGCCAGCCAGGGTCACCAACATTAGTCATCTCCTAAACAGCCTCGTGCCCCACTTAGAAGAGTCAAAGTGGGAGTAGGGAATCAGACCTGGAATCAGCAGGTCTCTGAGTTCTTGAGGTCTAGAGGTTTTCTACAGCCTAGGGTGAATCCAAGAGATACATTTCTGCTTCTTTTCTTTCTTTCTTTTTTTTTTTTTTTTGTGTGTGTATGTGTGTGTGTGTGTGTGTACCAGGGATTGAACTCATGGGCATTTAACCTCTGAGCCACATCTCCTTTTTTTCTTTTCTATTTAGAGATAGGATCTCACTAAGTTGCTTAGGGCCTCCTTAAGGTTGCTGAGGCTGGCTTTGAACTCAAAATCCTCCTACCTCAGCCTACCACTGGGATTACAGGCTAACTCCACCTCAGCCCAACGCTATGCATTTCTGATTAGCTGTGTGGCCTTAGGTGAAGGCTATCTCACTGGGACTCAGCTCTTTCCAGTTCCTGTGGGTGCTGGGCTGCTCCTTGACCTCAGAAGGCAGCAATAGCAACCACACAGCTCATGCCTGCCTGTGCCCTAGTCTTTATGGGGCTGGCTTCAGGCCCAGCCAGGGATGAGGAATAGGAGGGAGGCAGGCAAAACTTCCCTCTTACCATGTTGATAGAACAGGAGGCTCCTACTGTGCTTTGGAGTTCCCTGGAAGAGATATCTCCCCAGCTCCCACATAAGAATTTCCCTAGCAGGCTACCCCAGGAGCCTGCAGGTTGCAAAATAAAACACAAACTATTAATTCCCATAATTGTTTTCTTTTACCTCCCCAGGGCATAATAAACCTACTCCCCCACCCCATGTGTTACTGCAGGCAGCTAGATGGTCTCAGATTCTAAGAGAAAGCTCTAGAGAGCACAGACCCAAGGAGGAGCTGGGCCCTAGAGGGGCAAGGGGGAAGTGGACACCTCTTCTAGGGCTGGAGATCTGCTAACCTGAGCACCCAGCGCTGCCAGACCCACCATGGGTTCCCCTCTCATCCACAGCTGGTGGGTGGGCTCCTCAGGCCAGGCTAGACCCGGTGAGCCCAGCAGAGTCAGGCCAAGTCCTCCAGCTGGACCAGCTGCAGGATGTAGGATGGGAGGGAGGAGAGAGACAACCTGCCGTGAGCAAGAAGCAGAGACTAGGAAGAAATCTCAGTGGTTTCTGAACATTAAATGAGTTGGTGTTCAAATAAGATGCAAATTACATGTAAATGAGCTTCTAGTATTTTTTAAAAGAGGCACCGGTGGTTTGACTAAGAGAATAGCAGTTAATCTCTCAGCCGTCAGAGATATCCAAAGTGACCTCTCCTAGGGGACACTCCACTGCATTTAGGAGCTGCCTGAGCTATACAAAGCCAGGTCCCTGCCCCACTAGGGCCACATGTGCACACAGCACCACCTGGCCATTGTGTGGGGCACCCTGCAGAACACCTGCCCTGGCAATTCCTCTGTCTTTGTTCTCCACAAGGCAAATGAATAAGAAGAGAAAGGCACCCCCAGCTCTAGAGTTCACAGCACCATGAAAGTCTAATGATCAGGGGAACCTATGTCATAGGGTAGGTCCCTTATTGTGCATGAGAAGACATGACCAAGGCCACACAGCAGGTCTGTGCCTCTCAGAACTAGGGCTCTGAAGCCCATATCTTGCACTCACACTCCAATTCAAGGTCTCATGAGGATCTCACTTGCTGTCCTTGAATGAGAATGGAATTTCCTGAGACCACTCAGGAGGTGAGTCCTCACAGGGTTGCTCAATTCCACACAGTGCTTAAAGCTTCTCCAGTCTCTATGGAGATCCAACAAAACCTCGTGCTGCCCTGGCCTTTCCCAGTCTAGACCTGCATAGACATCCATCCCTAGATGGAGCTTCTAAACCCCCGGGCTCCAGGGGGTCCCCAGCTGGAATCTGGGAGTGCCAGAGGAAGATAGAAACTGATCAAATGGCCCAGAAGAATGTATCGCTCAGGCAGATGGGCTCAGCCTTCCCATAGTTTGAGGGGCTTGAGATGCCAGAAAGGCCCTCCAGAGGACAAAAGGGAGCTGGCTCAGCCTCCTACACATACAGCAGCTGCGGAGGAGGAGAGGGCGGCAGGCCAGGGGCAGGGTGCAGTTTGAGAAGAAGGCCACAGTCTACAGCTGCTCCTCAGAGGGTCCCATGTGCCATAGGAAGAGCCAGCCCCTCTTGGAACACATCCTCTCCAGGCTCCCAGCTCAGCCATTCCCTGGAGTCAGTCCAATCTCAGGACCCAGGTTCTCCAACTGAGTGTGAGGAGGAGGTCAGGAGGGTAAATATGAGGCTTCCAGCCCTGACACTCCTGGGCTCAGAAGCACTCTGGCAGGGACTCCTTGAGTTCAAGGCTAGTTCTTCCTGTGTGCTTAGTGGCTTAATGAAGACTTGATAAATGGATATATGAATTGATTGCCTAATCAATTAATTATTGTTGGAGACATTCTTGCCAGTGAATTATTACTCCCTCCCCAGGACTTGCAATCTTTCCACAGAGCCACTCAGTTTGGCCACAGAGGGGGCCCCAAAGTCACCAGGATGGGTGAAGGTGCATAGGCTCCAGTAATGGACTTATTTTGCAAACTTTCCCACAGCCTGACAAACTACAAATCAATCCTGACTTCACCTCCCTACCAGTTCTGAGAACTCTAGCTGGTGAGATGACAGGGGCAGATAGCACTCCCTTGATGGTCCACACATCTGATTCTAATCAGTGTTTCACATCCTACTTAAATCCCTCCCACTAGAGACAGAGGAGGTTGCACAAAGCAAAGATGAAACCCCATCAAACTCCAATCCTCTCTTCTTCAGATTCAGAGAGAGATCCTGGACCCTAGAGTTCAGGAATGACTTGCCCAAGGTCACAGAGCTGGACAGTAGCTAGGTCTTGAGGACTAGCCTAAGGATAGAAGGTATAGGGCTGCAGGAAGAGAATTTTCTATGTGTTCCAGCCTACCAGGTTTCATTTGGTTCTGCTCTACTGCTGGTGTAGTGCTGAGAAACAGATACCTCTTTGTGGGCAGTCATCAGCCTAATATCACTGTATGATACATCATCCAAACTGGGGCTCTTCAGGTGTGAAAGGGAGTCTCTATTATTAATGGACTGGGAGTGGTAGCACACACCAACAATCCCAGTGACCCAGGAGGCTAAGGCAGGAGAATTGCAAGTCTGAGGTCTTCCTCAGCAACTTAGCAAGACCCTGTTTCAAAATATAAAAATTTTTAAAAGGACTAGGAATGTAACTGGGTGGTAGAGCACTTGACTAGCCTGTGCGAAGTCCTATTCAATCTGCAGTACTGAAGATAGATAGATAGATAGATAGATAGATAGATAGATAGATAGATAGATAGATAGATGATATAATTTCATGGGATAATAGGTATAAACTTGGACTGTCCTAAGCAAACAGGCATGTGGGTAGATGACCCTGATCAAGGCTATTCTATGAGGTCCTGGCTTCTTTCCACAATAACCCCACCTGAATCACCTAATGGTGACCATAGTGGCCTCGTCTGCAGGCATGTGGCATTCAACCAGTGAGGTGAGACCTGGGAACCTGCGCAGCAAAATATGACATACTTGTTTTGGAGGGAAATGAAAAGTTGGATAGCTGTTCACTGCAAAATTTGCATTTTTCCATTTATTAATCAGGAAACTTTTGCAGTCTTCAGTGTGCCAAGCATAATGGTAGGTATTGGAAAAACACTGGCAAATGGCACAAACAGCAGTCCTGTCCTCATGGAGTTTATAAATCACTAGAAATATTGAACTTTAGTTAAAGATCAGATCACATTCTCAACAAGAAATGTTAGTTACATGGAACACACAGAAAACACAATGGCTAGGCCTTGTCTAGGGAAGTTTTGATTGGTTTTATTTCCAAATTCAAATCAAGTCAGTATTGTAGGTGACCACTTAGCAGTTAGGTGACTTTGAGTGATTCATTTAAACTCACTTTCCTCACTTGTAAGAGAATGATCTGTACTTCATGGGGTGAAACCAAAAATCAGGTAATCAATGGATAAGATGCTTTTCACAATGCCTAGCAAAAGGTAGTTGCTCAACACACATACTTCTCTTTTATTTCCAAACTGGTTTACATCTTTGTGCCTTCACTCCTGTTGTTCTCCCAGCTGTTCTTCCCATTGTGCAATCCAGGAAACTCCTATTCATCCTTCAACAGACAAATATAGTGAAAGCCAATGTAGAGTAGTGGCTAAGAGTTCAAGCTTTTAATTCACTGTTCCTGTGTTTGAATTTTGATTCTGCCAATTGCTATGTGATCTGGGACAAAACACTAAACTTCTCTGAACCTCAATTGCCTCCTCTACTGCATAGGGTTGTTGTGAAGACAAAAATGAGTTAACACACTTGAATCAGCTCTACTTTATAACAGATGCTGTTTGAATTTAAAAAGAAATAAAATGGACAGCTCTGATATCATCTCCTCCAGCTCTAAGAATCTGGAATGTTTCCAAATTAAGCTCAGTTTGTGGAACCTCTTGTAGCTGTAAATAATCCTATCCTTGAGGACTTGCCTCCACACTGCTCAGGGTAGTTAGTGTGTGCATGATAGGGCAGAGTGACAGCAGAGTAAAGGCCAGCAGATGAGCTGCAAACTAAGTGAGGAGCCAGGAGAAAGGCCTCACTTTGAACTGTCTTGGGGACCCTGAAGTCTAGAATCCAACCCAAACCCCATGCTTAACTACTCCTCCTTTCTGAAGTTCATAGCTAGGGAGCTTAAGAACTGGACAGATTCTCCTCCGAAATGGCTTAGCCACTGTCCTTATGGTGGAGCTTCTCAAGGTCATTGCAAACCCTGGATTTGACAGCCCCTCCCAGAGGCATCTGCTCTCCTTTCTAGCACACAGTCGCACCAAGACAGAATCTAGCTTCAAGAATTCAAGATGTGTTCAATTCACTTCCAGACCTTCCTCCTACCCACTGCCAGCCCTCTGTCCCCTGGAGCTAGGCAGCAGCAGCTGTCAGGAGATCCTATCTAGCCCCGGCTTGACATTTCAACAGCCCAATACCCAGAGATAAAAGTTGTCACCAAAAAAAGTTCCTTCTCTGTCTCCTCCCTTTCCCTCTCCCTCTCCCTTCCTGGAGACTCTATAGGCATCAGAGTGGACACTGAGATGGTCTCAGTCTCTTGCTGCTGCTGCAATTCCTGCTTTTTTTTTTGGGGGGGGGACTTTCACAATTGATGAATACGAAGAAGCAGTTTATCACCTGTGCTTTTATGATTGCAGCAACTAAGGGGAAAAAGATGTCCTTTCAGATAAGCATTTGAAGGAGGGGGAGAAAGATTTTCAAAGCTTCCTTTGTTCTCCTGGAGAGCCATGCCACAGAGCTCTGGCAGACAGCCCGGGAGAAAGGAGGATTTTAAAAACACAATCTGAGCTGGCTTCGGAGCTGGCTTCCAAACCGCTACACCATCCCTGTCATCAATTAGGGATGTTACTTAACAAGGGGTTGGAGCTGTTGTCTCATCCAGCCTGCTCCCCCTAATTCGATGCAGAGTGGTGATGAATTCTTCCAAAAAGGGCTCCATGTTGCAGAGGTCTTTGCCTCAGCCCCCTGAAACTCAAGGCCAACTCAGGCTGGGCTGGCACAGGCCTCAGGGGCACATGGCTGGCAGAGAGATAAGAGAAGGATCTTTCTGAGGTCCCTCAGTGAAGGCAAAGAGCACAGACCCAGAACTCAGAGAAGGGCAGGCTGCCAGCCATGCTAGGAACTGGATAGCTTGGGAAGGTGGGAGGTGAACTCTGTCCCCTGCCAACCTCAGTCCTACTCAACTGAAGCCTGAGGCCCTTCCATCAAAGACCCAGACAGCCCCTCATACACCCCATATTCCACAGGGTCACTACACTTACCAAGTGGACCATCCATATCCCCAGTGTAAAACCTATCTGACAATCTATACCAACACCTCCCAGTCCCACCCCACTGCTGTACCTATACCAACTCACAGAGGCTTTTGATAACAACCAAATTCCACACACCCTTTGATTCCTTCCATCAAAGACCCAGAGAGCCCCTCACACATCCCAGAGATTAAGCTAGAATGTTTAAATAAAACTTGACTACATTCTCAGGAGAAACAAAGAGTGGCACACATCCCCATCACCAGGTTTAACAACTATTGGTGGCTCATGTTGAATTTGGAGCCCTCACAAGTTAATTCTCCATCAGAATGGGCCCCAAGCTGACCTTTCTTGCCGAAAACCACCTTTCCCCAGATCTCCCAGGATCCTGGAGGTCCAGAACCAACTTAAATGAGATAGGGTTTACCCTCCAAGCCTCCTAAGCCCTGCCTTCTGCTTTCTGTCCCATAATGCACCTCTTGACTAGATAATTAAGGTAAGAAATATCCACCAGATATCTTCAGGAGATATCACATGACCTTTTGAGCCTCCTAATCATAAGCACATAACCCATAGCCTCCCATGTGTTCAAGAAATGCACAAATTAGAAAGCAAAGCGCTCTTTTTCTCTAGTTCAAGTGAGCCTAGCCCACTTGAAGTCTTGGTCTTCAGATTGGGTTTCCTGCTCATCACTCCAGTTCTCTTTGGCATCAGAGCTACCTTGCTTGGCTAACGCCCTAATGCATCCCTGCCTAGCTCTTGCCAGCTCCCTGTCAACAGTGTCCAATAGTGTCCAATAATCTGGACACAGTTCTCTAGAACCCCTATTTACTGGCAGGGTCACTGCACTGATCAGGTAGACCATCCATATCCCCACTGTGAAAACCTATCTGACAATCTGCACCAATACTTCCCAGGCCCACCCCACTGCTGTACCTATACCAACTCACAGAGGCTATTGATAACAACCAAATAAAGCTAAGGTAATTCTGAGTCTCCTGGGAACCCATGAAGGGAATATTTAGCAGCCCTCACTGGGGACAGCCACATTTCTAAGTCAGATAACAATACAGAGGTAACAAGATGGGGTTCTTCATTTTTTAAAAGTTCTCCTTAGGAGTGAACTTTCCATGATTTTCTATGAAATATGAGTTACTCAAGAGTCCTAGAAGTGAACAGAACTGTTCTGCACAAGGCAACGGTTAAGGCTTGCTTGAAGAGAAAACTGAAGAGAAAGAAAAGAGAGAATGAACTGGCTAAATGGACAAATGTTGTGTCTCACCAAGTGAACTGAACCAACTCTTTCCTTTCTGCCTCCTATAAATCTTCAGCCAGTTTACAAAAACCCACCAAATGCCAGACATGCTCAGATAGTACATGGAAGCCAGTGAAGGAGAAGAGAGATAACCTGGGAGTGAAACATCAGAAGCATGGGAAAAAAAAAATAAATAAATAAATAAATAAATAAATAAATAAATGAAAGAGCTCAAGAAATCATGGGGAAGTTCATGTCTCAGAACCTTCCAGAAGTGGGGTTCTAATCAAGTTTAATCAATATCTCAAGGTCAAGAGGTTCCTATTCATATATTAAAGCACAATCATGATAACTACCATCTTACAGAGCATCTCCTATATGATAAACTTTATATGCCTTATTTTTCAACTCTCAAATAATTCCATAAGATAGGTATCATACCTGTGTCTTAGAGATGAGAAAACTGAGATTCAGAGTGATTAAATAACTCCCCTCAAAATCATACAACTTTTATATGGCAGAGCAGAGACTAAAACCCCAACTAGCTGAATCAAAATTCATGCTCTTTCTATTACAAGGGACTGGAATCCAGAAAGTGGTTCCCTTCCACCCTCGTCTTGCTCTTGTCTCATTTCCCCTTAATTTGCTCCTGACAGCCAGGCACAGATCTATGTTGAAATCACCTGAGTTAAGTCACAATCTGTCAGATACTTGACAAACATTTCTCAAAATTGTATTATTTTCCAGGAAGTATGTAAGAGATTGAAGATCCAAATATAAGTACAATACAAACAATCACCAAGTATTGGGTGCCATGACAAACAGTATATATGGAGCTCTGGGACAGCACAAGTGGGGGCCCAGGTTCTGCCTTGGAACAAGTAGTAAGGAATATGCCATTAGAAGGGCAGAGAGGTTCTTTGCCAAAATGGACTGTACATAGTCTCCTGATGCCAAAAGCTGGACCTAGAGGGCCCTGGGAAATAGAAATAGTCTCTTCACCTCCCCACTTTACCCTTTTTCCAGTCAGGGGGAAAAAGTATTCAATTTTACATTGAAGGAAAGGAAAACCGAAGATATTTTCTGAGCATCTCCTATGTGCCAGGTATGCCTTTGTAACTCCATTTTTCTGAAGGAATAACAGATTAGTTAAGTAACTTGTCCTAGGTCATTCTGCTAGGAAATGCAGAGCTGGAATTAAAATCCAGCCCCACCCACTCCAAAGCCCCTGATGGGGTGATCTTTTCACTAAATGCTGCCTCACCTCCCACAGCTAGACGCTGCTGGATGTCCATCTGAGAGGCTTGGTTGATTAAACTGCAGGGGCAGCAGGTAGCAAGTGCCACATGGGTTTGTGCCAGCCCTGATGTTTGCCAGGACTCTCCTCCAGTCAAAGGACATGAAGTAATGAAATATCTGAGGGCTCAGGGTCCACACTCGTTCACTCTTCAGCCTCCTCTGCACCTCAAGATCCTCCCCTGAGGCCACCTCAATTCCCTTCATCTCTTCCTCCCTTTCCTAGCCAAGACGTCTGAGTACCAGCCTCAGGAAAAAGTCAGCCAGACCTGGCCAAGCATATGCCTGTGTCATTGGCACCCGCAGGGAGCTCCAACAGTCAGGAGGTGGAAGAATCCAGTGCCAGGGGCGGGGCAGATGGCATCTCATCAGCCCTGTCACTGCTCTGAGAACCCTCAAACCTACTCTTGGCTTCCTCTCTGAAACAAGGGCTGCCCATGAACCTCCATACTCCATGCCTATGGCAACCCACCCAGCCGCGATGGCATGCCAACCCATGAGCTGGCAGAGACACTAGCACGGCTCAATCCCCTCTGCCACCTGCCTGTTGTCACTCTTCATTGAGCATCGTTGGCCTTCCACAGGGCTGTGCTCCCAGGCTCCAGGCTTCCAATCTGCTCTCTAGGAGGCTGACAGAGGACGGGCAGGCTCGGGGAGGCCTCCCTACCTCACTCCCACCAGCTCCTTGCCCAGGGCCTGGATGTTGGAACAAGTGCTAGGAACCCAGATGGTAATTGCTGCCATCTAATTATGCGTGCATATGATATCAGCCAAAAGCATTTGACTGTCTCCTGCGGTCTCGGGCAGATCAAATGGAGAGGCCGTGCGGGTTCGAGGATTACTCCAGCAAGATAATGGCTGACAAGACTGCCTGCTGCCACTCAGGCAGCTGCTGGCAGGCTGTGGTCCCCACTGGAGGCTTCATTCTTCACCTGAGGGAAGAGGAAGATCTGGGCTTAGTCCTTGTGAGGGCCAGCAGGAGCTGGAATTCTCCAAGGCTCAGGCTCCTGTCCTTTCCCAGTCCTACTAGCCATGATATCAAAGACCAACACAGAAGCAAAGGGTTTGTGCTTTCCAAAAATAGCATGATATGCTCAGGGAGAATTTCATGTCTTAGTAATCACTAAGAAACCCCTGTTCTTCTGAAACCACTATCTCTAGCCCACTGGTTGAGAACCCCTTCTCCAGGGAGGAAACTTCTACCATTGTGGCACTCATTTGCAGTTTGGAAACACCCATTTGCTTGGCCCAGTTTCCTGAAGGACAGATACCCTGTTTGATTTTATTTTCTTTCTGGAACTTAAGATACTTAGCACAGTGCTTTGCATGCATTCAGGTTTCCAGAAATATTTCTTGAGCTTATTTCACAATACTAGTCTATTTTGTCTTTATCAACTAGGTAACAGGTACTATGCTAGACACAGATATGAACAGACCATAGTCTCTGTCCTAGAAAAATGTGCCATCTAACCCACTAACATTTAATTTTGGTCAACCGGAGGGAAGGGAAGAGGAATCCCTAACAAAGAAAAAGACAGGTAGAGACTAAAGAGTAGAATGAGTCATTGTAAAAATGAGGAGTTTAAGTGAGATATCAGCAAGGACTTCCTAAGAATTTCAACATTTGCATTGTCATTAAGCATGAACTGTACCTAGCATGCATGAGGCAAGTATTTGCTTATGTGTAAAAGGGCCTTCCTAGAGTCATCTCTTAAGATACAAGAAAGTAGTGTGAGGGAGTCCTGGCCACAGCAGTCAGAAGGCCTCATAACCCCTCAGGATTTGGCAGAGCAGATGGAGTCCCTTAGAGCTGAATGAGGGAAGTAGGAGGGGACCAGGAGCTGGCATTTTCTGCCCCTGGTGTATGCTAGGTGCTGTGGTGCTAGCTTACCTAGCCAAAGGCAATGACAGCAGAGGCTCAGTCTAGTGAACAAACCTCCATTCATGACCAAGAACCAAGAAGATGCTGGGCCATCCTTTGAAAGCTCATGTTTGAGTACTAAGTTACAGTCAAGGGACAAGGGACAAGAGACAAGACTCTAAGCCCACTGCTGGAATGGAGATTGAGGCACATAAACAAAGTCATCAGAACAGGCACATGGTATGAAGGTGACAGAGGAAGCAGCATTTCTCCTCTGGAACCCTTTGCTCACCATACTCTGGCTAAACCCAGAAGGATCTTCAAAGAGTAGGTGGGACTTGAGCTCTGAACAATGCAGAAGAGGGGAAAGCACTACTGGCAGCAGCACGAAGGATAGATATAGAGGTGGGACAGTTTGTGACACATTTCTGGTCCAGTTAGAAACTGTGTTCGGCTAGGGCTTAGATTCAAAAGGACCCCTTATCACGTTTGGAGATATCAATCAGATTAGGGGAGTTGAATGTCACACTGAGGAGTCTGGGAATTACAAAGGGACTCTAGAGCCAGTGAAGGATAAAGACAAGTGAAAGTGGAGGAATGGATATAGATAATGCAGTGTTAGATCATCTCTGGAAAATCCACAGGCCGACTGGTAACCTCCACTCCACATGTTGCTGCTAACCAGGCGGAGAGGTGCAGGTGAGAAGGAAAGAGATTCAACCAGGCAGCAGTGTGTGTGTGTGTGTGTGTGTGTGTGTGTGTGTGTGTGTAACTGAGCAATGCTTACATGGTGCTTCTTACTGGGGTCACTCCATACTTGGCTTTGAGTTAGAGGCTCAGCTCCAGGGATTAGACATGAGATAAAGGATAAAGACAAGGCAATGCCCATGTCCAGTTTCCACGTTTCCCTCCAGCAGTCATCTTCTCTTTCCCTCCTCTGGTTTCTGTCTCCAGAAAGAATGGCTGCCTCGCTTCTCCCGACCCCTATGCCTGCACAGGACTTCCTTTCAGCCACAAGGAAGTGCTCCTGTCAGAGTGCAGATCACCACAGGTGAAGGGCTGGCATCTCCTAGGTAATGAAGACAGAAAAAGTGTTGGGGATGACAGCTGATCACAGAGGCTTCCTCCCTCCCCAGATGTATGTTGTCAACTGATCACTCAGAGAAACCCAGAGAGGGAGCTCACTAAAGCCCCCTGAGCACTCTGGAGAAGAGGGAGCTCTTTTGATCCCAGAGTGCTTAACTATGGCATTGGCCACCCTCCTGCTGCTCCCCTGGTGGGGTAGAGTAAGGGGTGGAACGGCTCCTTTGAAGTTCATCATGGGACAGGGCAGAACTTCCTTTCCCTACAGAAAATCAGAGCAGCAAGCTGTGGTGTACCTGAGGAATGGATCTCCCAAGAGAGGCTCTGGTCAGGGTTACTGTGGTTTTCTGCATAGCCCTAATTTTCTCTGGCTCCTCCAACCTGCATGAAAGACTGTGTAGCCATGTGACCTTGAAAAGCCACCAAATCTCTCTGAATTGCAACTTCATTATCTGAAAAACAGGGATAATTCTGTACTTTATTAAATGTAAGATATCATTGATTGTAAGACTCCATTTTTTTATTTACCACTAAGAAAGAAAATAAGGGCTCCCAATTAAACTATGACATGTCATCCACGGTAAGATCCATCCTGGTGTCAGAAATGTTACAATGAGAAAAAATATCATGTGTGAACTTATGAAAGATGATAATAACAATTCTTACTGCACAAGGTTCTGGAGAGGACAGTGGGCTAATGAGCATCAACACGCTTTGTAAACTATGAAGCTCTGTGAAAGCTTGAGCTGGGCTTATTATTAGAATGTCGATGATGGTCAAGATCTTAATTGCACTAGTATGTGAGTTTCCTGATGGCTGCAGACATCTGTTCTGTCTCCTTCACTAATCTCCTGTGCTGTGTAGTGTACTCTAAATAAATGAGTGACAAGTTAGGAAGCTCTATGGCATAACAGCCTTACCCATGACAGGTACATTCTGGGCTGCCAGGTATAGGCGTGTTGAGCTGAGGGTCAGATGCTCTACTGCTCCCCTTCCTGACTCTCAGGGTACAAATTGAGAGTTTGTATATATTCAAAATCAGGGCTTCCTGAGACTAGCAGGATACTGCTACCTTCCAAGGTTGAATTTGGTTTTCATCAAATGAGGCTGGAACACCATCCCAGTAAACAGATGGGAAGCATCCCCACTTCTGAACAACACAATCTTCTGAGCCTTTATTTAGTAGTAACCATATGAATAATCAGGGACTGAGTCCTATGTGGGAAGGAGACAAATAGGCCTTCTTTGCTCTACAGTTGACAATCTATTGGGGAGAGAAGGATGTACTAGTAAGAAATAGAGAACAATTACAACAGCCTAAGGTATTAGCATGACACTGAAGACCTGTGAGTCTGCTCCTTTGTTAGGGTATTGGTTTGCTAGGGTTGCCATAACAAAAGGCCACAGTCTGGATTGCCTAAATGACAGAAAATTGTTTTCTCACAGTCCCAGAAACTGAAAGTCCAAGATCAAGACCTCACCCTTCTGGGGCCTCTCTTTGGCTTCTAAGTGCCCATCTTCTCCTACTGATGTCTTCACATGCTTCTTTTCCTCCTTGCATTTGTATCCTAATCTCCTTTTCTTATAAGGACACTAATCATATTAGCATAGGGCCTACCTTAATGATCACATTTTACCTTGATTACCTCTTTAACAGTCCTATATCCAAATATAGTCACATTCTGAGGTACTAGAGGTTAGGACTTCAGTATAACCTTGCAGAGTCACTATGCAGCCTGTTAACCGTTGCTTGGTTAATTCAATAAGCATTTAATAATCACCATTTAATAATCATGCCAGGTACCATGCTAAGTGATGGGAAATTGGAACATTGATAAATAACACCGCCCTCAAGAGGATCACAATCTGATGGGAAAACAGACACAACTGGGCAACTATCCTCCTTTTCGAAAGTGCAATGGCAGATATATAGAACTGGTGTTATAGGAATTCTAAGGAGGGACACCTGTCCTAGCCTAAGGGCTGAGAGTGATCCAGGAGGCTTTCTGGAGGAGTAATTCTTAGTTGACCATTAAAAGTGAACATGAACCAAACTGAGATTGGGAAGAGGGAAAGAGAAGGATCTTCCTAAGAGGAGAAAGAGCCAAGTGTGGAGAAGCCATGGGGACCAGTCTGGGCTGGGACCAGGGTGAGGCAAGGAGAGGCTCACTCTCAGGGCTGACCTTATAACTGCAGGATGCTGAGAAGTAGCTGCCTTCTTGCATTTTCTGCCCTGAGGACCTCACTTGCCTCCTCCCAGGTCCAGCTCTGCCAACAGTGCTTCTGTAGGACCACAAGTGGTTCAGTGTCACTGCAACTAAGATGCAGAACATGCACTGCTCAGCCACGAGGGGAGGAGAGCTGAGGCGGGTTCTGCAGGGGCCTTTCTGCCAGCACAGAGATTGGTCTTTGTCCTGTAAGTGAGGAGGAGCTGGGGATCCAGGATGGATCCTTTGAGACTGTTTCTTCCCCTCTCTCATTGGGTGGGCACCTTCCCGTTGAGTGGTTGTGAAGTGGAAAGAGAAAGCACATGCCTTCCAGGAAGCTCAAGGGGTCCTACCTCTCACTGTTATTACTCAAGGGATAATAAAAACCCCTTATGGAGTTGTTAAGATTAAAGGAGAAGACCTGTGCAATGAGACAGCTATGTAACAAATTTCTATAAAACACAGCTTCACTATCTGCAAAATAGAGATGATTTTGTATTTTTATTAAATTTAAGATGCCATTGATTATAAGACCTGTTATTCTTATATTTTCCACTAAGAAGGCAGTGAGGATTGAATTAGACAACCTATGTAGCCTGCTCAGCATTCTACCTGAAGCACGTAGGTGCATGAAGCGAAAGAAGACTCCCCCTGCTTTGGTTTCTATGCAGTTGTCCAAGCTGGAAACCTGATCACCCTTGATTTTTCTTTCTCTGACCTCCTCACCTAATTAATCCACAAATTCCAGGCATGCTACCTCCTTACTAGGTGAGAATCTGTCTACTTCTCTTCCTCCCTATCACCTCATTCCTGGTTTCTTAATCCAAGCCACCAGCATGACTAGACTACTTAAGGTGGCTGCAGAAGCAATCAGTTAAGATGAGGTCATACTGGAGTAGGATAGACACCCTAATCCAATATGCTTGGTGACTTTATAAGGAGAGAGAAATTTAGACACAGACACTCATGGAGGAAAGACAATGTGAAGAAGCACATGCAGACAGGGAGAGCACCAGTCGATAATGAAAGAGGCTGTTGCTGCTGCAAGCTGGGAAGTGCCTGCCGCCACTAGGAGCTAGCAAGAGGCCAGAAAGGGCTCTATGCAGAGCTCAGAGGGAGCAAAGCTCTGCCCAATAGTGTGACTTTGGACTTCCAGCCTCCAGAGTTGTGAGGGAATTAGTTTTTATTGTTTTAAGCCACACGGTTTGTGCTAATTTGTATGGTAGCAAGGAAAACTAATACGAGTACAAACTCCTTCAGAAGTTGGAACTTTATCAGTATTTACAGAGTGAGGGAAGGAGGGAAGGAGAGAAGGAGGAAAGGAAGGAGGGAGGGAGGGAGGAAGGAAGGAAGGAAATGCAATCATCTTTTTCTCCTTCTAGATAATTACTCAAATTTTTTTTTTTAGGCCTGTGGTATAATAAAGAGAATATTTCTTCCAGAAAGTGTTGTAAACATGCACTCAATGTGTTCTTCTGAAACAGGAAGTGAGTAAAGTGAGGAAACATTTTCCTTCAGATAACCAATTTACAAAATAATCATGTGAAGTTATAAAGCTCGGATATCCCTATGGACCTCATAAATTTGAAGAGAGAATGAAACGCTTTTAAAAAAGCTTATAAAAGGCCTGCATTGTATAATTTCTCTTAAATGTCTTCTGGGCATCGGTGGCCTATAAATAGACAGTGCATCTGGTGTGGGGGAGAGTAACAAAAAGGGTGATGCTCTCAAACAGACTGCAGACTCTGGATCTTTCCAGATTTCCCAAACTGCAAGGTAAGGTAAGGCAGCGTCAAGGGGCTAAGGTCCCGGGAGGGAGGCCACTGGGGCAGGGCTAAAGCCAAGGAGGAAGCTGGGCTGGCTAACCTATGATGACTAGGAGGAACCAGTCCCCCTTCCTCTCGTACTGTTCCAGCAGTCACTAATGTACCGCTGGGAGAGATGGGTCTACAGTTGGTACTAGATTCCTATGGCTACCATAGCAAATTTAGTGATTTAAAGTAACACAAACTTATTATCTTAAAACTCTTGAGGGCAGAAGTTCAACATGGGTTTTAGTAGACTAAAATCAAGGTATTATCCTGACTATATTCCCGCCTCAGAGCATTAGGGGAGAATCTATTCTCTGGTTTCTTCCAGCTTCTCAAGGACCCATTTGCCTTGGCTCTTCTGTCTTCAAAGCCAGCAACACAGGGTCACATCTTTTCCACACCATCTCTCATTCTCCCTCCCTGCCTCCTTCTTCCATCTTTGAGGAAGATTACATTGGGTTCACCTGAAGAATCCAGGACAATCTCCCTACTTCATGGTTGACCAATGATCACCTTAATTCCATCTACAACCTTAATCTACCTATGCCACATAATGGACCATACTCACTGGTCTAGGGGATTAAGATGTGGACATCTTCCAGGAGAGCACTGATCTGCCTACATTTAACCCTTTAATCCCAAAGATACATGTCACCCTACAAGCAAAATTCAAATATGTTCATCCCATTTCTGGTACCAAAATCTAAATTAGTCATGAGTTTAACCACAGAAACAGAACCAGGAGAAGACATACATTACGCCATTAAGAGACTGACTGTAAGGAATTGGCATACACAATTCTGAGGTCTGGCTAGCAAGTCTGAAACCCATAGTGCAGACTCTCAGGAAGGGCAGGACAGAGATGTGGCACAGGCTGAAGATGCAGTGCACAGGTAGAAGTACTTCCCTCAGGGAAGCCTAAACACTGCCCTTAAGGCTTTTGACTGATTGAATCAGCCTACCCAGATTATTTAACATTATTTCCTTAATCTGAAGTTGGCTGGCCTTGATGGGATTATGGGAAACTATCCTAGGGGTGGGAGTGGGCCTGGAGATGGTGAAAAACAGGAATATATTAGAGGAAGTCAAGGCATCTTTTTGTTTTGACATTCATAAACAAAGGAACTCAGTCATAATGTTCTGATCATCTGGAGGAACTATTAACTTCTGAGTGTTTTCTTCCTGAAATTCAGGATTTCTTTGGTACCAGAACAATTTGCCCTGATCCCTCATTTATAGAAACTCAGAGAGGGAGAGTAATTTTCTCAGTTGCACGCCTGCCACAAGTAGACAGAACTGATCTAGAAGACAGGGCTTAGGGTTTAGGATTCTAATGCATGTTTCACTGTGTTGTTATGTCAGCCTCAGGGACGTCATGTACAAAGATACCCATAACTCAATTTATCAATCTAGAAGTGTTAAGCATATTTCTCCAATGTAGCTGATACTCTCACTGGTAGAGAATACAAAAGGTGACTTAGAGATTGTACCTGCCTGCACAACACACCAAATGAGCATGTTCCCTCAGTCCAAACAGATTATAATTTAAGGAAATTTCCCTGTCCATTCTCTTTAACCAAATTACTTCTCTGAAGTCTATCTCATAAAGAAATTCTGGAGCCCCCACTGTTTTCACAGGATCATTGTGTTCTTGTGGTTCACTTGCTCCAGCAATCTCATGAAAACCAAGCCCAAACAAAAATAGTAACATTTCATGTAACTGGTTCACTGAACAAGAATAATTCATGGGATATAATCATAACATAGCTTATTTTTGTTTCCCACTGTCCATGATATATTCAGCAGGGGCAGTTTCTCTTTTCCTACAGTTATAATCTTGGTCCTTGGCATGTCCAATGGCTTTATGGCTGCAATAGGTAGAGTTCTAAGACAGTCCCCAAGATTCTACCTCCTGCTGCTCACACCCTGTATAATACCCCACCTGGAGGAAGGGCCTATAACGGGATAGTCACTCCCTATATGTTATATTATATAATAACAGGGCCAGTCTTGGGAAGGGGGGAATTGTCCTTGGCAGAGCTACTTTGTCCCCACCCTTTGCCTTTCCACAGGTTGTGTCTCCTCCCTAACCTTTCCAAAGCTTATATCCCTTCATCCCTTCCTGTTTTCCCAGTGTTCTAAATTCCAAAGAGAAGCCCCACCTTAATGGTTAAGACGTTAATTGCTAAATAATCTTTCTTTAGATCTACTGAACCCAGAGTAAATGGTGACCTTAGCAACACTTTAGTCTTTAGTTTTGCCCATCAATGAACACAAATCATATAAATCTTTGAGATCTAAACTGTAGGAAAATAATATGTATGTTTTAAGAAAGCATAAGAACTTTGCAGGTGCTGTGGTGCATGTCTGTAATCCCAGCAGCTCGAGAGGCTAAAACAGGAGGATTGCGAATTCAAAGCCAGCCTCAGCAAAATGGAGGCACTAAGCAACTCAGTGAGACTCTGTCTCTAAATAAAATGCAAAAAATAGGACTGGGGGTGTGGCTCAGTGGTTAAGTGCCCCTGCGTTCAATCCCAGGTTCACCCCCCTCCAAAAAAGAGCATAGGAACTAGTCCCAGGTCAAGGTCAACTATAATGTTCCAGCCAGAGTGTGGGGGAGGGAAGCAACATACACCATGGAAGATGAAGACCCCATTAAACATGAAGCCCTCCTGCCCTTTGTCATGTCTCTTCATACATGACATCCCTGAGGATGACATAACAACACAGTGAAACATGCATCAGAATCCTAAACCCTAAGCCCTGTCTTCTAATACCTACTTTCTCTCTTTTTAAAAGCCCTTTGTCCCCATGAGTTCCCCAAGGTGGACCTTTGAAGTCAATAACCCGCCCCACCTCATATTCTCAAGATGCAGGCCCTTAAATAAATCTGATTCCTTCCTACCAATCTGTCTCCTGAATATTGGCCTTTGGGCAGCGAGCAGCAGGGACCTTAATCTGGTAACATTATTACATAAAACTCCTTCATGGCAAGCAGACTGAATACTGAGTCTTATGCATGTTTTTGGGAAGTCAGCTATCATATTGTGAGAGGATCACATAACTAGAACTCGAGAGTGCCCTTTAGGAGCTAAGAAGTACTCTGGACTGCAAGTCAGCAAGAAAAGGGGGTGTCAGTCCTGCAGTCACAAGAAACTGAATTCTCTCAACAGTTTAGAAGAGGATTGAGCTCCAGATGAGAACACAGCTCAGGAGATACCTTAGTGTCAGCCTTGTGAGACTCAGAGCAGAGAACCCACCCAAGCTATGCCTGGCTCCTACTGATAAGCTCGAGTTCGAGACCCCCAAAAGACTACCAGAGACCAAGATCGATGTAAGCAGAAAAGAGCTGTTTATTGAGAGCTAGCTCTGTCTTCTGCACATACAGCAACTGGTGACACTGAGAGGCCCCAAGCCCAGGGTTTGCAGCAGTTTTATACACTCTTTGGGGAAGGCAGAGACTTTACAAACATCATAGCATCTCTTAGCAAATCATCACACACCACAGGAAAATCAAACAACAACTCTTAACATTGATTAGCACATTCACTGGTGGGAACAAGTTCGGTAGGGGTGATTGGTTAGTACAAAAGGGGGATTCCTTTGAACTGACTGGTTTAAGCCACAAGGGGAGTACATGCTGAACTACATGGTTTCCCAATGTTATCAACCATCATAAACTACTAGGGGTCATCTGGCATCCCAGGTATTTTCCCTGTCTCATGCTGATTGGTGGTTTCTAGGGAGTTGCTATGGGTCCTCACCTAGCCTGAGTCCAGGACACCTAGCACAGCAGATCTCTCCTGTTATTTACAAACAACTCAGTAGGGTGGCTATCTGCCCAGGAGTGCTCAGTGGGTTTTTCTAAGGATAAGGGTCATGCCCCCTTCCTTGGACAGGCTTTGCTCTGAGGTAGAGGCTGGTTTCTCAAAAACAGAGTCACATCAGTTTCTCATTCTCCCCTTTGTCTGGAAACTTGGGGACCAATCATGGATCCCTCAGATGGGGGTCTACTTGGGCAGGCCCTACCTCTTGGTAGGATTCTCCTTCTGGGTCTAGGGCTTGATAGTGGGTACACAGAACCATTATCTGAACTGTGTTTACTCTGTCCTTGACGAAAGCCACTAGCTTGTTCACAAGTGGTTCTACTATGATTGACACTAGGGTAATTTTAGAGTAAACAGTAACCCTCAGGAGACAGTCTCCAACTTTCCAGACTCACTCAAAATTGGCCTCCTGACTCGATTAACCTATCTACACTGACTGCCTATCTACTTCTGGCTTCACTACTATCATGGAAACTGGGTAATGACCAATGTGTGGGTGGTAAAAATTCACCAAAACTAAAAGAAGTACTTAAGAGAGATTATTGGAGGAAGATATGCTACAAGGGTCCAACAGGGACATGACAAGGATGTAGGCCTGTGGATTCAGAGAGAATTGTGCTTACATGTTCTTCTGAGTTCTTTGTTTGCCTTTGACAGGCTTTGTGCTAGGAGTGGCTTACCCTGCATAAGGGGTAATTGACAGATTCTTGTGCCTTGCCCATAATGCTTATTGTGCATGCGCCAAATGCTCATTTCCAGGTTTTAAATCAGATACATGAGATACAAGTAATATATATTAGGTCTTTTTTAAATTGATTTTATTATTTTTAAATACATGACAACAGTGGAATGCATCACAATCCTTATTACACATATAGAGCACAATTTTTCATATCTCTGTATATAAGGTATGTTGACACCCAATTCAAGTCTTCATACATGTACTTTGTATAATGATGACCATCACATTCCACCATCCTTGCTAATCCCCTTCCCCCTCCCTTTTCCTCCCACCCCTCTTCCTTATCTAGAATTAATCTAATCCTCCCATGTTCTCCCACTCTACCCCACTATGAGTCACCCCCTTATATCAGAGAAAACATTGGGTATTTGTTTTGGGGGGGATTAGCTGACTTCACATAGCATTAACTTCTCCAATGCCATCCATTTACCTGCAAATGCCATGATTTTATTCCTTTTTAATGCTGAATAAGATTTCATTGTGTATAAATGCCACATTTTTTAAATCCATTCATCCACTGAAGGACATCTAGGTTGGCTCCATAGTTTAGCTATTGTGAATTGTGCTGCAATAAACATTGATGTGGCTCTGTCCCTGTAGTATGCTGTTTTTAAGTCCTTTGGGTATACTCCAAGAAGAGGAATAGCTGGGTCAAATGGTGGTTCCATTCCCAGATTTCCAAGGAATCTCCATACTGCTTTCCAAATTGGCTGCACCAATTTGTAGTCCCATCAGCAATGTATGAGTGTACCTTTTTCCCCACATCCTCGCCAACACTTGTTGTTGTTTGTCTTCATAATAGCTGCCATTCTGACTGGAGTGAGATGATATCTTAGAGTAATTTTCACTTGCATTTCTCTGACTGCTAGAGATGATGAGCATTTTTTCATGTATTTGTTGATTGATTTTATATCCACTTCTTTTTTGTTTGTTTGTTTGTTTATTTGCAATTTTTTTTTATTCTTTTTTTATTGGTTTTCACAACATTACAAAGCTCTTGACATATCATATTTCATACATTAGATTGAAGTGGGTTATGAACCCCCAACTTTACCCCAAATGCAGATTGCAGAATCACGTCGGTTACACATCCACAAGTTTACATAATGCCCTATTAGTAATTGTTGTATTCTGCTGCCTTTCCTATCCCCTACTATCCCCCTTCCCCTCCCCTCCCATCTTCTCTCTCTACCCCATCTACTGTAATTCATTTCTCTCCTTGTTTATTTTCCCATTCCCCTCACAACCTCTTATATGTAATTTTGTATAGCAATGAGGGTCTTCCTTCATTTCCATGCAGTTTCCCTTTTCTCTCTCTTTCCCTCCCATCTCATGTCTCTGTTTAATGTTAATCTTTTCTTCCTGCTCTTCCTCCCTGCTCTGTTCATAGTTGCTCTCATTATATCAAAGAAGACATTTGGTATTTGTTTTTTAGGGATTGGCTAGCTTCACTAAGCATAATCTGCTCTAGTGCCATCCATTTCCCTGCAAATTCTATGATTTTGTCATTTTTTATTGCTGCATAGTACTCCATTGTGTATAGATGCCACATTTTTTTTTTATCCATTCATCTATTGAAGGGCATCTGGGTTGGTTCCACAGTCTAGCTATTGTGAATTGTGCTGCTATGAACATCGATGTGGCAGTATCCCTGTAGCATGCTCTTTTAAGGTCTTCAGGGAATAGTCCGAGAAGGGCAATAGCAGGGTCAAATGGTGGTTCCATTCCCAGCTTTCCCAGGAATCTCCAAACTGCTTTCCAAATTGGCTGCACCAATTTGCAGTCCCACCAGCAATGTACAAGTGTACCCTTTTCTCCACATCCTCGCCAGCACTTGTTGTTGTTTGACTTCATAGTGGCTGCCAATCTTACTGGAGTGAGATGGTATCTTAGAGTGGTTTTGATTTGCATTTCTCTGACTGCTAGAGATGGTGAGCATTTTTTCATGTACTTGTTGATTGATTGTATATCCTCCTCTGAGAAGTGTCTGTTCAGGTCCTTGGCCCATTTGTTGATTGGGTTATTTGTTATCTTATTGTCTAATTTTTTGAGTTCTTTGTATACTCTGGATATTAGGGCTCTATCTGAAGTGTGAGGAGTAAAAATTTGTTCCCAGGATGTAGGCTCTCTATTTACCTCTTTTATTGTTTCTCTTGCCGAGAAAAAACTTTTTAGTTTAAGTAAGTCCCATTTGTTGATTCTTGTTATTAAGTCTTGTGCTATGGGTGTCCTAGTAAGGAATTTGGAGCCCGACACCACAATATGTACATCTGAACCAACTTTTTCTTCTATCAGACACAGAGTCTCTGCTTTGATATCAAGCTCCTTGATCCATTTTGAGTTAACTTTTGTGCATGGAGAGAGAAAGGGATTCAGTTTCATTTTGTTGCATATGGATTTCCAGTTTTCCCAACACCATTTGTTGAAGATGCTATCCTTCCTCCATTGCATGCTTTTAGCCCCTTTATCAAATATAAGATAGTTGTAACTTTGTGGATTAGTCTTTGTGTCCTCTATTCTATACCATTGGACTACCCGCCTGTTTTGGTACCAGTATCATGCTGTTTTTGTCACTATTGCTCTGTAATATAGTTTGAAAATGGTATCACTATACCGCCTGATTCACACTTCCTGCTTAGAATTCCTTTTGCTATTCTGGGTCTTTTATTTTTCCATATGAATTTCATGATTGCTTTATCTATTTCTACAGGAAATGCCGTTGGGATTTTGATTGGCATTGCATTAAACCTATATAGAACTTTTGGTAATATCACCATTTTGATAATGTTAGTTCTGCCTATCCATGAACAGGGTATATTTTTCCATCTTCTAAGATCTTCTTCTACTTCTCTCTTTAGGGTTCTGTAGTTTTCATTGTATAAATCTTTCACCTCTTTTGTTAGGTTGATTCCCAAGTATTTTATTTTTTTTGAGGATATTGTGAATGGAGTGTTTTTCCTCATTTCCATTTCAGAAGTTTTGTTGCTGATATACAGAAATGCCTTTGATTTATGTGTGTTGATTTTATATCCTGCCACTTTGCTGCATTCATTTATTAGTTCTAGTAGTTTCTTTGTAGACCCTTTTGGGTCTTCTAGGTATAGAATCATGTCATCTGCAAATAGTGATAATTTAAGTTCTTCTTTTCCAATTGTTATGCCTTTAATTTCTTTCGTCTGTCTAATTGCTCTGGCCAGTGTTTCGAGAACTATATTGAATAGAAGTGGTGATAGAGGGCATCCCTGTCTTGTTCCAGATTTTAGAGGGAATGCCTTTAACTTTTGTCCATTCAGAATGATGCTAGCCTGAGGCTTAGCATAGATAGCTTTTACAATGTCAAGGTAAGTTCCTGTTATCCCTAGTTTTTCTAATGTTTTGAACATAAAGGGATGCTGTACTTTGTCGAATGCTTTCTCTGCATCTATCGAGATGATCATATGGTTCTTATCTTTAAGTCTATTGATGTGGTGAATAACATTTATTGATTTCCGAATATTGAACCATCCTTGCATCCCAGGGATGAATCCTACTTGATCATGGTGCACAATTTTTTTGATGTGTTTTTGTATTCGATTCGCCAGAATTTTATTGAGGGTTTTTGCATCTAGGTTCATTAGAGATATTGGTCTGTAGTTTTCTTTCTTTGAGGTGTCTTTGTCTGGTTTCGGAATCAGGGTGATGTTGGCCTCATAGAATGAATTTGGAAGAGTTCCCTCTTTTTCTATTTCCTGAAATAACTTGAAAAGTATTGGTATTAATTCTTCTTTAAAGGTTTTGTAAAACTCCACTGTATACCCATCCGGTCCTGGGCTTTTCTTGGTTGGTAGTCTTTTGATGGCTTCTTCAATTTCATCCATTGATATTGGTCTGTTCAAATTGTGTGTATCCTCCTGACTCAGTCTGGGCAAATCATATGACTTAAGAAATTTATCGATGTCTTCACTATCTTCTATTTTGTTGGAATATAGGTTTTCAAAATAATTTCTAATTGTCTTCTGTATTTCTGTAGCATCTGTTGTGATATTGCCTTTTTCATCCCGTATGTTAGTAATTTGAGTTCTCTCTCTTCTTCTCTTCGTTAGCATGGCTAAAGGTCTGTCGATCTTATTTATTTTTTCGAAGAACCAACTTTTAGTTTTGTTAATTTTTTCAATAGTTTCTTTTGTTTCGATTTCATTTATTTCCACTGTGATTTTAATTATTTGTAGCCTTCTGCAACATTTGCTGTTGTTTTGCTCTTCCTTTTCTAGGGTTTTGAGATGAACTGTGAGCTCATTTATTTGTTGGTTTTTTCTTTTTTTGAGGAATGACTACCAGGCGATGAATTTTCCTCTTAAATCTGCTTTCATTGTGTCCCATAGATTCCGATATGTTGTGTCTGTATTTTCATTTATCTCTAAGAATTTTTTGATTTCCTCCTTTATGTCTTCTGTAACCCATTGATCATTCAGTAACATATTGTTCATTTTCCATGTGATGTAGGATTTTTCCTTTCTTCTTTTATCATTGATTTCCAGTTTCATTCCATTATGATCAGATAAAATGCATGGTATTATCTCCACCCCTTTATATTTACTGAGGGTTGCCCTATGGCATAATATATGGTCTATTTTTGAGAAGGATCCATGTGCTGCTGAGAAAAAAGTATATCCATTTGATGATGGTTGATATATTCTATATATGTCAGTTAAGTCTAGGTTATTGATTGTGATATTGAGTTCTATAGTTTCTTTATTCAATTTTTGTTTGGAGGATCTGTCCAATGGTGAGAGAGGTGTGTTGAAGTCACCCATAATTATTGTGTTGTGGTCTATTTGATTCTTGAACTTGAGGAGAATTTGTTTTATGAATGTCGCAGCACCATTGTTTGGTGCATAAATATTGATAATTGTTATGTCTTGTTGGTGAATGGTTCCTTTTAACAGTATATAATGACCTTCTTTATCCCTTTTGATTAACTTAGTCTTGAAGTCGATTTTATTCGATATGAGGATGGCCACCCCTGCTTGCTTACGAGAACTGTGTGCGTGGTATATTTTTTCCCATCCTTTCACCTTCAGCCTGTGTATGTCTTTTCCAATCAGATGTGTCTCCTGGAGGCAGCATATTGTTGGGTTTGTTTTTTTAATCCATGATACCAGCCTATGTCGCTTTATTGGAGAGTTTAAGCAATTAACATTCAGAGTTACTATTGATATATGGTTTGTACTTCCATCCATGTTTGATTGTTTATCCTTTTTTTAAAAAAAATTTAGTTTGTTTCTCCGTGATTATCTTTCCCGTCGCCCTCTGTCTTTACCGAGGCACTTCCCACTGATGGTTTTGGTTATTGTTTTTCATTTCTTCCTCGTGTAGTGTTTTGCTCAAAATGCTTTGCAATGCTGGTTTTCTGGCTGCAAATTCTTTTAACTTTTGTTTATCATGAAAGATCTTTATTTCGTTGTCATACCTGAAGCTTAATTTTGCTGGATACAGAATTCTTGGTTGGCATCCATTGTCTTTCAGAGTTTGAAATACATTGTTCCATGACCTTCTTGCTTTCAGTGTCTGTGATGAAAAATCCGTTGTTAACCGTATTGGTTTACCCCTAAATGTAATCTGTCTCCTTTCTCTTGTAGCTTTTAATATTTTCTCTTTGTTCTGTATATTGGATATCTTCATAACAATGTGTCTTGGCGTTGGTCTACTGTGATTTTGTGTGGTCGGTGTCCTGTATACATCTTCAATTTGTATATCTGTTTCCTTTTTTATTTCTGGAAAGTTTTCTGTAATTATTTCATTCAGCAGGTTTCTCATTCCCTTGGTTTGAATCTCTGTACCTTCTTCTATCCCGATGACTCGTAAGTTTGGTTTCTTCATGTTATCCCATAACTCTTGGATGTTTTTCTCGTGATTTTTTTACCAGCCTTTCTGAGTTGGCTAGACTCTTTTTTTTTTTTTTAGATATATTGCTTTTATTTTTTTTAAAAAAAAGGGCTAGACTCTTTTCAAGATGATATATTTTGTCTTCATTATCTGACGTTCTGGCTTCTACTTGCTCCACTCTGTTAGTGATACTCTCAATTGAGTTTTTAATTTGGTTTATCATTTCCTTCATTTCTAGAATTATTGTTTGATTATTTTTTATAATCTCTATCTCCTGATAAAGATGCTTAACTTCTTCTTTTATCCGTTTATGTAATTCATTCTCAATGTGTTCTTTTGCTGCTTGAATTTGCTGTCTTGTATCCTCTTTAAGGTTCCATTCCATCTGTCTAAGGTGTTCCTTGAGTTCTTTATATGACCATTTTTCTGATGACTCTAGGTCCTCCTGAATATTTAGGCTGTCCTGCATTGTTTGTACTCCTTTTCTTCCTTGCTTTTTGAAGCTGCTCATGTTACTTCTTGTTCTGTTTGACTGCTGAGTTACTGTTTACTCTTATAAATTTATTTGATGCTTGGGAGGAAAGGTATTAGAAGGGAAGGGAAGAAGTCTCTAAAGAGAATGAGAGTAAACAGGTAGAATTCAAGGAAGGGGGGATACGAGAAGTGAAAAGACAAAAGAAGAAAAAAATAGGAAATAAAAAAAGAAAAAAAAATTTAAAATAATTTAAAAAATTAAAATTAAAATTAGAAGAAAAAAATTTTAAAAAAAATTGTAAAAAAAATTTAAAAAACAACAAGAAAGAAAAATGAAAATGAAAGAAACCCAAATCAAAAAAAAGAGAAAAGAAAAAAAGAAAAAAGAAACTAATAAATGCAGTCTTAGAGTTTGATTAACTTCTCTTCCAGTAGGTGGCGCTGTGCCCACCAGGCCAAGTTTCTCCTGTCAATATGCGGGAACCAATCACTGTGCAGCAGCTCCTCCCAGACTGGGCAAGTCTCCAATCCTGAGTGCGTAGGGCCTCCTCTTGTGTCTAGTCACTTCCCACTTTTCCTCTAGCCAGGTCCCTCTCTCGGGTGCTGCTCACCACAATACTGGCTAGACGCCAGGTCTGCTGCTCCCAGGAGCCCTGTTTTCATGAACGACTGGGCACACTCTTCCCGTTTGCCATTCCCTCAGACCCTAAGTTTGTAGAGCTTGGGGCTGAGAATCCTCAGAGAATTTTACTTGCCCTCCAGTAGCCACACCCCCGGTAGCTGGTGCAAGAGGCCTCAGCAGTCAGCCCTGGTGGGAGCGGTAGTTCCGCGCAACGGGTCCCGCACCACCTCTGATTCCCTCGGGCTGGCTATCGCTCACAGGAGAGCTGGGAGGGGCCCTTAAGGTTTCCCCGATGTGTGGAGAGGGAAGGCTAGGGAATTACACACCTGTAGCCGCAGGTTTAAATGAAGTTATCTCCGCTGCCGCAGTCTGATGACGTCAGTTCTCTGCCATGGTGGTGTCTCTTGCAAATGGTGACAGTTTGTTTCCCTTTGCCGGGCGACCAATGCAACAGGTGGGTCCTTACTGTCTCTCCCAAGCCCCGTTTCAAACCTGTGGCCACTACCTATGAAGGCTCGGTAGGCATTTACCTCCGTAGGATCAGAAGGGCTGACCAGTTGTTTCAGCCGGATGGATTAGTGCTGAGTCACAGCTGTTTGTCTTCGGGAAGCAGGCGAACGGGAGCTTGAATTCAGCCTATCTGGGCTCAGTGTGTGTTCTGAGAGGCCCAGACTGTTCGTCCCAGATCCACGTCAGCTCAGCATTGCCTAGTGATCCTGAGCAAACAGATTTAGGTTGTTTACGACTCCCTATGCCCGCACAGCTGAAGAGGTCAGAGACTTGATCTCTCCGTGCCCGCCGCCATGTTGGAATAGTTTATATCCACTTCTGAGAAGTGTCTGTTCAGGTCCTTGACCCATTTATTGATTGGATTATTTGTTTTTTTGGTGTTTAGCTTCTTGAGTTCTTTATATACCCTAGAGATTAGTGATCTGATGTGTGAGGGGTAAAAATTTGCTCCCAGGATGTAGGCTCTCTGTTCACCTCACAGATTGTTTCTTTTGCTGAGAAAAACACTTTTTAGTTTGATTCCATCCCATTTATTGATTCTTGTTTTTAATTCTTGTGCTGTAGGAGTCTTATTAAGGAAGTTAGGGTCTAATCCCACATAAAGAAGATTAGGGCCTCCTTTTTCTTCTATTAGACACAGAGTCTCCGGTTTAAATCCTAGGTCTTTGATCCATTTTGAGTTAAGTTTTGTGAATGGTGAGAGACGGGGGTTCAATTTCATTTTGTTGTATATGGATTTCCAATTTTCCCAGCACCATTTGTTGAAGATGCTATCTTTTCTCCAGTGCATGTTTTTGGCACCTTTGTCTAATATAAGATAATTGTGATTCTGTAGGTTAGTCTCTGTGTCCTCTATTCTGTATCATTGGTCTACCCCCCTATTTTGGTGCCAATACCATGCTGTTTTTGTTACTATTGCTCAACAGTATAGTTTAAGATCTGGTATAGTGATGCCACCTGCTTTACTCTTCCTGCTTAGAATTGCTTTAGCTATTCTGGGTCTCTTATTTTTCCAGATGAATTTCATGATTGCTTTTTCTTTCTATGAGGAATACCATTGGGATTTTGATCGGAATTGCATTAAACCTGTATAGTGATTTTGGTAGCATGGTCATTTTAATAATATTAATTCTGCCTATCCATGAGCAAGGTCGATTTTTCCATCTTCTAAGGTCTTCTTTGACTTCTCTTTTTAGGATTCTGTAGTTTTCATTGTGTAGCTCTTTCACCTCTTTTGTTGATTCCCAAGTATTTTATTTTTTTGAGGCTATGGAGAATGGGGTAGTTTTCATCATTTCTCTTTCAGAGGATTTGTCACTGATATACAGAAGTGCCTTTGACTTATGGGTGTTGGTTTTATGTCCTGCTACTTTGCTGAATTCATTTACTAGTTCTAGAAGTTTTCTGGTGGAGTTTTTTGGTCTTCTAGGTATAGAATCATATCATCAGCAAATAGTGCTACTTTAAGTTCTTCTTTTCCTATACTTATTCCTTTAATTTCTTTCATCTGTCTAATTGTTCTGGCCAGTGTTTCAAGAACTACGTTGAATAGACGTGGTGAGAGAGGGCATCCCTGTCTTTCCCAGATTTTTATGTTAGGTCTTAAACAGGACTTTCTCATCTTAGGTTACTGTAGGTAAAACATGGTAGTTTCCACTCCTCAGAATGGTTGGGCAAGATCTTCTTTGATTTCTCTCTTTAGGGTTCTGTAGTTTTCATTGTATAAACCTTTCACCTCTTTTGTTGATTCCCAAGTTTTTTTTTTTTTGTTTTGTTTTGTTTTGTTTTGTTGAGGATATTGTGAATGGGGTAGTTTTCCTCATTTCCTTCTCAGAGGATTTGAAAAATAAGATCTTCACACCTGATCAAATACCTCACTGGGATAGGATGAATGGGAGGTTCTTAGGCTTATATCAGCTGTGCTGAGGTGGGATGGGGCCTGGGAAAAGGGTCCCTAATCTATCCAGGCTCACCTACTCCATGGAAACTGTACGTAAATAAGTGGGTATTATTTTAAACCACTAAGTTTTTAGTAAACTAATCAAGTAGCTTCCTGACATGCTTTCCATCAAAGCTCAAAGCACAAAGAAAATGACAATAATTATATAGTTCACTGATATAAATGGCTGAAGTTACCCAAGGTTGGAGGCACTACCATGGGAGTTCTGTCATCTCCAGACCCCACTCTAACACTCCAAGAGGCTGAACAGAACAATGTCTATTCCCACCTGTCAACAATCCGTCTAAATAGAGTCCTAACAGCACTTTAAGTCATACAGTCTCTGCTTTGAAACATGGAATGTTTGGCAATAAACACAACTCTCCATTGGATTTGATGTCAAAACTTTTTCCCGACTCCAGCAGGATCTTGATGCCTCTGGGCTGCTTGTATTTGCAGAAAGAAGCAAAGTTCTTCTCTCTTTATAGCCCAGCAATCTATCCTCTCTTTAGGCTCTATATTCCTCTCATCCCAATAAGAATGGGCCACCAGCTCTTAAGACCTTTATGGTTCAGATGAGGTGTCCCCCAAAAGCTCATATGTGAGACAATACAAGAAGGTTCAGAGAAAAAATGATTGGGTTGTGAGAGTCTTAACCCAATCAGTGAATTAATCCCCTGATACAGATTACCTGAAGGGTAACTGAAGTGGTAGGGTGTGGCTGAAGGAGGTGGGAATTGGGCATGGCTTTGGGGTATATATTTGTATCTGGCAAATGGAGTCTCTCTCTGCTTCTTGATCATCATGATGTGAACTGCTCCCCTCTGCCACCATTCCACCATGAAGTTCAGCCTCACCTCGAGCCCTGGGGAATGAAGCCGGCCTTTTATGGACTGAGACCTCTGAAACTGTGAGCCCTTAAATAAACTCTTCTTCCTCCATAATTGTGCTGGTTGGGTCCTTAAGTCACAGCGAGAAAGCTGACTAAAGATCTCTGCCAGGCCCTTCTCAGAAGTGCAGGAAAAGTGGTCCCTTCCCTGTTGCATATGGCAAGGTAAGGATTCTAAGAGGCTACAGCCACCCATCAGGCCCAGAGAACCCACTTTCAAGCCCACAGAAGCCACACCACCCAGGTCTGGGCCTGCTGGACACAGGCTGTACTCTGCGTGGTCAGGCAATAGCCCTCCTCCTTGAGGACCCCCTCCCACCAATCTTGTCTGGGCTTCCAACAAACCACAGCTGATCTTAGGGGGATGGGGTCCTAAACCCCCTCCTAGGGACCCACCAGTTAAAACGTGAATCAAGTTCAATTCTTTCTCCTCTAACCCTCCTCATCCCTTGGCTGAAATCTTATCTCTTTGGGGACTGAGAGAGAGACTCTTCTTCTCCACAGTTTGGTTTACAATATAAAATCTGTGCTCTGAGCCCTCTGGCTTTGGCTTTTGATATTTAAAGCCAAGCTTTTGAAATTCAAAAATACCCTTTTTTCTCTCAAGCACCTTGCCCTTAGAATTGAAATCTGTGGCTCTCAATACCATTGCCTGTACAATAGATTTACAAAAGGCTACTTAAGAGCTCAAAAGCTAGGAAAGGGACCCTTTGTTCTCTCTGTATGGTCCTTACCCTAAGGGCAATGCGTGGAGAAAGCCCTTCAGTGCAGCTCAAATTGTGAGGCGGAGAAGTGAGAGGGTTAAAGGAATTGGAAAGGCACCCAGTTTAATATCAAAATTTTACTGTGCAGCATTTATAAAATGCTGAGGTAAGTTTCCCCAAGATTAAGCGAGGTGTGGTTTTCATGATTCATTCCAGCCAACATATTAATAAAAGCAAGCAATTGTACCTTATAAATATTGACACAAATAGCTGACAGGTAAGTTTATTATGTTTGTTTATGAACATTTGTTGACTAAAATTTCTAAAAAATAATCTTTGAATGTCTATAATGTGCAACTTTTAAACACAATTTATTTGATAATTGAAAAAGTACACAAAAATATAAGAATCCACACATATGAACAACAAATTTTTGATGATGGGGTTCAGAATATGTGACCCCAAAATGCAGCACCTTGGCATCTGGGAAAACAGCAGAAGCAGGGTCACTCTCTCCTTCCCCTCACCCTTACTTCCCTGAAACATCCATAAGGCTTAGCCAACTTTTCCTTCAGTTAGGTCAAAAGACCCTCATTTCAGAGGTGGTGGTGGGATCCTGTAATAATTGAAAGAAACACAGAAGAAGGAACAAATAATTCTGGCTGTCCCCTGTAACTTATTCCCATTAGCTTACACCCCCTTTGTCCAAACTTACTTCTGCAGAGCCATCCACCCTTCAAACAGAAGCATAAGAACACACAGATTTTCCTTTTGTCTTTGGGTCTTCATTTCAGAAGGCTCCTGTAAGCATAACTTACATTGATTCAAAAAAAAGAAATGTGTATGCTCTTCTTTTATGAATCTTGGAATCTACTGAGGCCTGGATATACCCAGACATAAAGTCCTTAAATTTAAAAAAAAAAAGGGGAGGGGGCTTAAGCTGTTGTTTCGAGAAAAACTGTAAAGGACTTAGAGGATGCTTTTGCTAAAAGTACTGACTCTTGGAACTGAAGACACCTATAGATGCTGTACGGGTAATTCAATGCACGATAAAAGCTTGGCTTCTCTGCCTCCATTTTGCCACCTTAAATTCCAGGAAGTACAGGTATTATGGATAAAAATCTGGTGGCTTTAGTCTAAAGTGCCCTCCATGCAAGAACAACTTTCTTAGTATCATGGAAAAGGCCCTACTTGAGCAGTCCTGGGATAATGACCAACCAGACCCAGTTTGACCAAGACTGATCAGCTATTTATGCTTCCCACTCTCCACCTCTCTTCCTTTTCTATTTAAACCTGAAGCTCTTGTCAGTACCCACAAAGTCAAAGCTGAGAACACTGGTCCCATTTTCCTGGTATAGCTATATTGAATAAATTCCTTTGCTGCTTTTCACCATTATTTTTTCCATTTGGTTTTTGGAGCCAAGTGGCTGGAACTGGTGTGTTGGGACTCCCCAAAGTCAGGCTGCCTCTGCCCTAGGACTCCAATAACAATACCTCTAGAATCCATCCAAGGATGGTTGTAAACTGGCTTTTTAAAAATGGACAAGCAGATAAGCTATGGAACCAACCTAGGTGCTTTCCAATAGATGAACACATAAAGAAAATGCAGTACATATAACCAAAGGAATATTACTCAGCCATAAAGAATAAGATTATGGCTTTTGCCAGTAAATGGATGGAACAGGAGAATATCATGCTATTGAAATGAGCCAGTCCCAAAAAAAAGGTCAAATGTTCTCTCTGATGTGTGGATGCCAACTCCCAATAGGCAGGTGGGAGTGGAAGGAATAGAGGTTCACTGGATTGGACAGTGGGGAATGGGAGGAAGAGAGGGGAGATGAGAATGGGAAAGACAATAGAATGAATTGGACATAACTTTCCTATGTTAGTATGTGAATACACAACCAATGAAATTCCACATCATGTACAACCACAGAATGGAAACTTATACTCTGTGTATATGTCAAAACACATTCTATTGTCATGTATAACTAAAAAGAACAAAAAAATTAAAAGAAAATAAAAGAATGGTCAAGCAGAAGGAGCCAGCTCTTCTGGTCAATGACCTTTTGACACCGCAAGCTCAAAATTTCCACTTAGAACATAATTCCCCCTGAAAAAGAAACATGCAATATGTGAAGAAGCATGACAACCATCTACACTTACCTAGAAGAACCCTAAAACTTCCCCTTCTCAACATGCAGTCAACAAGCAGCTTCTCCCCTCTCCCTTCCTTCAATTTCTCCCACTACTGATCAGGGACACAGATTTGAGTGTTTTTATTCAGCTCCTATCCTCCTTGCCAGTCAGCCTTGCAATAAAGCTTTTTTTTTTTGCAAAAACTGGTGCTATAGTGTTGGCTTCTGTGTGCATCAGGCAGCAAGCCCTTGCTTGGTATCAATCTGTCTTTTAATATAGGCACCACAGTATGAACCTATTGATGGGTGAGAAAAAGATATTACCATTTTCCCCACATTGACAAAGACGTAAAGGCAATTCCTTGGAGAAAAGATAGTCTTTTTAACAAATAGTGATGGAATAATTGGATATCCATATTCAAAAAAATTTAATTTTAATCCACATATTCTACAATATAAAAAAATTAACTCTGAATGAATCAATCCTAAATGTGAGGCCTAAAACAATAAAACTCAAGAAAAAAACATGGTAAAATCTTTGTAACCTGAGTTTTGATAACTAAGATTTAGTTATCAAAAACACAATCCATAAAATAATAAATTTTAATAATAAATAATAGGCTTCATTAAAATTAAAATTTTTTCTTCAAAGGAAAGGGACCAAAGGGTAGGAGGAAGGGAGGGAGGGAAAAAGTGCTCAGACAAATTATACTGTTATATTGTGCGCATGTACAAATATGCAAAAAATCCCATCAATATGTACAACTATAATGCACCAATAAAAAACATGAAAAAAATTTTTGTCTTCAAAAGACATGGTTGAATAAAAAGACAAGCCATGGATAAGAAGAATATCTTAGAAGATATCTAAAGGACTTGGATTCATGGTAAAGACTGTTTAAAACTCAATAATACAACTAACAACATATTTTTTTTCAAATGAGTAGGAGATTGAAAGACAGTACACCAAAAGAGATTTATAAGACTGGTGATTTAGCTCAGTGGTAGCATGCTTAGGCCCTGGGTTCAATCACCAGCAACAAACACAACACAAAATATGATGACAAACAAGCACATGAAAGGGTGTTTAACATACTAAGTCATAGTATGTTTAACATACTAAGAGCCAGGCACAGTGGCACATGTCTGTAATCCCAGCAGCTCCAGAGACAGAGGCAGGAGGATCACAAGTTCAAAGCCTCAGCAACTTAGTGAGACCGCATCTCAAAATAAAAAGGGATGTGGCTCAGTGGTGAAGCACCCCTAGGCTCCATCCCTGGTACAAAAAAACAAAAACAAGATACCAATTCCTATCTATTAAAATTATCTCATAAACCTCTGGTTCAATGTAAAATGGTACAACCCCTGTGGAAAATAGTTTGACAGTTTCTTAAGTTAAATGTATACCTAGCATGCAGTCCAGCTGTTTCTCTCTCAGGTATGTCAAAAGATGAAATTACAACAAATTTAGTTTAAAAATCCTAATTGGCTCTATTTGTGATTCTGGAACTGAGAACACTTCATTTCATCAATCAGAATGAACGTTATAACGAGCTGGACAGAGAAGATTTTGATTTATGGACAGAGTTTAAAGAAAGCAGAAATGTAGGAAAACAAGCAGATTAGTTGCTTCAAATTCCCTTTTCTTGTAAAGGTTAAAGTGGAGGGAACTCCCTTATTATGTCAGCTAAAACTGGCTTGTTTGTGGATTTGGCTATTATCTCTTACTTTCCCTGGTTTCGGAAGATTATGTAAACAATTTAGTTTCAACTTGGTGACCAGAAGTTCACCCTGAATTATAGTTAGATATGAGGTATTCTTCAAAACCTCATATGTGAGACAGTATACAGAGAGCAGGTTATACCTCTGAGTTACTTCATGACGTACAGAACAGCAGTTTTCAGGCTGTACCTAAACCTGAGTTTACTCTCTTTCATAAAGCAGTAGTTTTCCATGAGCTGCTACATTTTGAGTTGAAGTGCTGAGGTGGAATGACTCCACACCTTTTTTGTACAAGTAAACAACCACCATACCATAAAGCATGAACTGATAAATTAATCGTGCTAATAAGAATGACCACCTTGAATTTATCAAATTAGTCAGAAGCATATGGATGCATGGGCATATCAAACTCATATCAGAAAAATCAGGTCCACAAGCTTATTCAACATACCAGACCACCAAATGATGCAATCCCCTCACTCCAGACCCGTAAAAAGAGGAGCACCCTGAGACTGGACACGACAGCATCACCTGGTCTCTCGTCATGAGCCTTGCCTAGAAAAATCACTATATCTATGAACCTCAGAATCTCTGTCCTTGGGTTTTAGCAGAGAGTAGTTTCTCATGCCCACGACGACCACAAAAGTCCCACTCTATGTGGACATATCAAGCCAACACTCCAAGCTGACACAATGAAACTGCTGTCCATCAGGACCTTGGCCTAAAATAGGTTCCTGTGTTTCAACAGCTCTGTGCCCTGAACAAGTTCTTTGTGGTTTGAAATTTATCTGACCACCTAGAGTGATGCTTTGCATCCATATCTGCTCTCTGCCTTTGCTCTCAGTTCAGCCTCCAGAACCCCTGTGGCTGCCTTAACCCTATCCTAGTCCTTCCTTTACCTACATATACAATTGTGTAAAATGTGCGACTTGAGTGTCATAGATATCAGTTTTTGTTGTTGTTTGTTTTTTTTTTTTTTTTTTTTGGTGCTGGAGCTGGGGATTGAACCCAGGGTCTTGTGCATGCTAGGCAAGCACTGAGCTATATCCCCAGCCCAGATATCAGAAATTAAGACTAAAAAAAAAAAAAAAAACTGTGGTTACCTGGCTTATGACTACCAGGTAACCCATCATTATTCAAATTATTCAGTGAACTGCCACTAATAAAAGTGTTGTAACCTGTGAAGTTATTGTTATTCAATAAATTCTGACATTATGGAAAGACACAAATGTGTCTATGTTAATGATGTTACATACTCTTGTCACAATGCAAGAACACAGGTGAATGATTATGAGAGTTGTGTCCTAATCCACAAATAGAGACTAACTGGATGGTAACTCTAAGTAGAGTCTCTCTCTCCCTATCCTCCCTCCTCTCCCTCCCACCATTCTCTCCCTCCCTCCTTGGTGGTTATCATGTCCTGAGTTGCTTTCCTCCACCAAGCTCTTCTGCCATGATGTTCTCCCTCATCTAGGGCCAGAGATATGGAGTTGGCCAACCAAGGATTAAGCCTCTGAAATCATGAGCCAAAATAAATTTTTATCTTCTACATTATTTTTGTCAGATCTTTCGATCACACCAATGAAAAAGCTGACTCAAAGACTGCAACAGACTCCATTTTGGCTTGGCTACTTGGGCCTAATGTAGGACCTCGTCTAAACCAATGGTGTCCTATACATTTTATTAAACAACTCCTCCCTTTTGTTTAAGTTCTTGCCTGGGTGATCAAAACTTAAGGTACTACAACACTCTTGGTTACCATAATTTTGGGTTGTGGTCTCAACATATTCTCAGGTTCCAGTGTTCTTATTATCATACAGTTCTTTGAGTTTTTGTCCATCCATCCAAAGAGAGACCATGGGACATTTGATAGATGGTAGCATACAAACATTTAAAATTTTTGAGAGAATACAGTATACCAGGAAAGTACTTACACTATCTGAAGGATAATACCCAGAGATTGGAATATGCTAGGGTCCTCATGAACCAAACCAACTAAAAATCAAATAGATGGAAAAATGAGCCAGGTAAGGAGTCTACTCATTTAACCATAAGTAGTCTGCTAATTTTTGCAGCTGAGTCTCTACAATACCCAAAGCATTTATCCCTATGCAACAAGAAGTGTCAGTAACTGCACAAATTTCTCTCCATTCAGCTAGTAGGTTATCTAGCATGCCATGACTGGGTTAAATTAAATCAGGGAGTGAAAATAAGTAGGTCTAAAAGTCTGACTGTATCTTATAAAGGGATCATGAGTACAATTTGAGCAGCAGTTGCATATCCAGCATTTCATCAAGTTACCCACAGAAGTTACTGATTATGAAATTTGAACCACAGCATTGTTCTGACAAGCAAAAGAGGTAGGCATGAGCAAGAAAAAATTGAGAGGTAAGAGGCTCGTTATGATAGGGAGTCTTGTTCTGACATCTTGGGAAAAGCTGTCCACAGCATGTAGTTGTCAGCTCCTCATCCTGGTGTGCAGTTTGAATTTCTCTGATTAAGGCATAAGGTGTTTTGGTGAACTCTCTTGTGCCTACACATCAAGCATGAGACTTGTCCCTTGAAATTTACATCAAGTCATCCGAGCTTCAGCTTATAGGGCTTCAGGGACAGAGCAATTCTTGCTCTTAGTGATTCCACGGGAGAAAAATATATTGCAGGAATCCAGAATATAGGAGTTGTTGAATCTGCAGGTAGATAATAAAAACTAAAAATCAGTGAACAGGGATACAATGTAATAACAGATTTGCCATAGTTTTTCTGATGAATATAATTTTTCTCTATATAGTTATCCTCTACGAAAGATAGAGTAAGACTATATGGTTTGCAAAATAAGTTTAATTGCATTAAACATGGTCTGATTACTTGCATAAATATAGCAAGAAAAGTTATGGACTGTATCACTATGGTTTTCTGGAACTTTTTTGATAAAAAATCTCAGGTTGGACTTTTTTTTTTTTTTTTTGGTACTAGGATAGAACCCAGTGGCACTTTACCACTCAGTTACATCCCCAGTCCTTTTTATTTTTTATCTCACTAAGTTGCTAAGGCTGGCCTGCCTCAGCCTCCCAAATTGCTGGGATTGCAGGTATATACCACCATACCCAGCTCCGACCTCTCAAAGCTAGGAAACCAAACTAAGGCAGTCAGATTTTGCTTTTAGGACCTATAAATTCATTCTATGCATATTCTAAAACATGACATCCCATTCAAAGCCTTAGTACATATCTAATATTTCTAATTCTATCATATTAAAGGGAGAATAGATTCTTAGCAAACATACAAATAACTATATTATCCTAAAAATAAAAATATGGTTTCCACTTTTTTATGTAGCAGAAAACCCCAATTTTATTCTATGTTACTGAACACAGTGCATACATATATAATAATCTGACATCACTGTCTGAGGTGGTGCAGACAGAAAAGCACAGCAGGAGCATTCTCTACATTACTGAAGTTACCCTGCTATAGATTCACATCAGAGTGGTGTCCCTTCCTCATTTAAATGAAATACCCAATAGGAACCACCAAGAAATACCTATGAGACATACCCAAATAAGAAGTAAGGGAATTAAAATGTTTCACTGCAAACATCAACTAAATAGAAATGAAAAAAATCACACTGAATCAAAACTTATTCTTTTCTCCTTTCAAGGACGCAAGCCACACCGAACCATGAGTCCACCCCACTCTCCTTATAGGTGGCAAGCAAGCCAGGTTGAACCATGAGCTCACCCTAGCCCTTTATCACCTCATCTTAGCACATCATAATGTCATTTCTTGAAAAAAGACTTTATTCTTAGGTGTATAGTTTTGATCCTTACACCTGTCTTCAGGGATTATAATTTAATCCATAACACTCCTAGTCCTTCTTGCCAGAGAGTTTTTAACAATAGGTGTTGAATTCTGTCCTCTAATTATTCTATTCCAATCCATTCAGTCATATGTATCATATGAGCTTTTCCTAGTTCCCTGGCTTTTTTTTCTTTTAAAGCTATTTACAAAAATAGTTTTATTCTACTACTTCTTATCTTAAAATATATCAAAAACTTATAAATATAAGAAGGACTAGATATTCCACATAAGGCACACAGCACTGGTAAATAAAATTGCACACATAGTAATGATTATATTCTGAGGTATCTTCTAATATGACCATTTTGTCTTCCATCCTTTCCCTCTAACTTTCTTCTACTTTCAGTCCAGTGGACAAGTACAAACATAGTAATGCTTAAAGATGGTTGCATCAATTCATATCCAAAAGTCATTTACAGAGACAAGCTTTCCTATGAATTTCAACACAACATATACAAAATGTGCTAATTTACTAACTACTTAGTCATACACTGGCAACCTCTTTAACATCTAGAGACTAGATGTTGCAAATTATCAATTATATACACAGCAAAACAAGAAGAACAAAACACAGAAAACTGATATCTGAAAATGTCCAAGTATGAACACACTAACATATTACCTTTTGAAATTGCTTCCCTCTTACCTCCTCCACATCACTGAACAAGTACAAATAGTACTATACTGTTTGCAGAGGTGGTTTACCAGTTCCATTCCCAAAAGACAATATCTCATATGAATTTTAGCAAAAAGATATTTATAAAGTGATATTTTACTACCTCTACATTTAACATACATCAGGCACTGCTAAACATCTAGACAGACTAGATGTTTCAAGTAAGGACTTAATTTGTCCACTATGTGTATGACAGTTTTGAATAAACTGCACACATGTAACAATAGTTCTAATTTGAAAATGTCTCGAAAGTATGAGAATTCTGGCCCTTCACCAACCCACTGGACTATAATGCTCCAATTTTCAGAAGACAATCCTTCCTAGGAATTTTAACATGAAACATACAAAATTCGTTTACTAATTTTACTTTTGTCATACACTGGCAACCTCTTTAACACCTAGAGAGACTAGATGTAGATTAGGACTCATTTGTCCTTTATATGCACTGTGTACACAGCCAAGTAAACTAAAACCCATAGACATAAGGAACAACTCTGAACAACTCTTGCCTCGTTGTAAGTACACTTGCATGGTGCTCCCAGGAGCCAGCACACAACTGTGAGCCAGCACATAACTGTGTTCAACACCCCACCCCACCCCCTGCCAAAGAAAACATTCATAAGAATTTTAACAAAAAGAAATTTACAAAATGTGTTATATTTTACCACTTCTACTTTTAACATATTCCAGGCACTTTAGAACATCTAAAAAGTCTAGATATTTTAAAAAAATAAAGTACTTAGCATTTTCAACTATATACACAGTAATGAGAAATAAAATGCACATACAAAACAATGGTTATAATAGGAAAATGTCTTTTACATAAAACCTCTCTGGCACAGGACCTCCTCCTTCTCACGGTCAAAGTCTTCTTCACATCATCTGAAAGGAAAGCGCGGAATGGGGAGTAGGGTGAGCAAGAAATGAAAGATGAAGACCAGGCAGAAATTTACACATGAGAGTCTACTTGTCAGAGCTGACAAATAAAGGCACTCTCCATAGACAAGAGAGGCAAAACAGGCTTGGGATTGGGGACCTTTATGGGGCAGGCTCAGGGATTAGAGCCCTCGGATCCTAAGGCAGCAGTGGTTAAGGGTGGGGTTGGTATGAAGGAGTGGTTAGCCTTTCTCCGAAATGCCTTTGGGCTGAAAGGGAAATTTTTCTTAGAATGGTGGCTATCACTTAAGATGGCTGTCCCAGACGCTAAGCAAGGACCTTACATCTAACAAACGTGGACAAATGCTGCTCCTAGAGGTGGCCTAACAAATCCATTTCAAAGTCACTTCCAAAAGACACTTCTGATTTTTTTTAAAAATGGGCATTTACAAGACACTATTTTCTAACGCTATCATACGTGAGCAACCTCTTTCCATTCAGAATGTCCAGATGTAACAAAAACTTTAAAAGGCTGGGGGGCAAGCTGAGAGCCCAGCTTTTTCATATTACATCCACAGGCCTTCCACAACCAACCGGAAAGCCTTCCCAACGGGTGGCGGGTATCCCTAGTTGGTCAAATATGGTATGTTACCGTGCCTTTTATCTCCTCAGTAGGAGGGACACCAAGTGACCCAGGGCCACTAACAGTTCCACCCAGCCTCATCAGGCTTTCGCTCAACTTTCAGGACCATTAAGGCCTTTCTTTGCCTTGCGGGACAAGGTACAAGTCTTCCTGGCACGGGTCTGGTCTCGCAGGTCGAAGCACTGCGCTTGTGGAATGAAGTATGGTCTCGCGGGATGAGGGGGTCTCGCGGGACTAGGCCTGGTCTCTTGAGAGGAGCCAGCGATCCGCGGCTTTGGGCAATGCCGGGGCGCACGGACCTTGCCAGCCAGGCGCCTGCTCAGCACGTGGAGGCCTGTGTGCCAGAGTGGTCACAGAGGACCTTTCTGTCTTCTAAATTATTGAGGGATCGGGTTGGGGAAAAAATTTATGTTCTTCACACAATTATACTTTACCAAATTGTTGGAAGCTATTTATAGCTAACCCCCCCCCCACACACACACACACACACACTGCCTAAGTCTGAAAAGCGAAATATTAAAAAAACCAACAATGCCTCAAAATTTTAAAAGTTGTTATAAAACAGTAATTTTTCATCAATTCATTAAATCTAAAGTAATTCCTGTTCTTGATCTTGGTTAACAGTTTCACAGACCCATCCATTTATTTATTAGTTTTAGAAATGTTTACCCAATCCGATGGTGATTGTAAATTTTTTCAGCAATCTACACTTCAAAGTTTTTCCATACTCTATAGGAACCTCCTTGAAGACACAACAGTTTAGAATTATAGTTGCTTGACAAAGAACTTTCAGAAAAAGGTGTTGTAGGGACAGAGGAGGCAAGGCACCCAGGATAGCAGAAACTGTGCCCTGCAGCCAAATAAAACTGTTTTCTGCTATCCTGGGTGCCTTGCCTCCTCTGTCCCTACAACACTTTTTTCTGAAAGTAATTAATCAATCCCCTGAACCCCGAGTTCAGGTAGTTTCAGAATTTTATACCCAGCATGTAAGGGGAGGGGGCTCAGAAGTTGACAGTATGTAGAAGTTCACATAAAAGCAGTTTTTTTTTTCTTTCACTGTTTTGGGCACATTAACCCTTTAAGGACAACACCTGAGAAAGGGAGAGCTTCTTCCCCTTTCTCCCCCCCCCCCAGCTGTTACCATGGAGCCCAATTGGTATCTTCTCTCCTCTTAGAAATGTAGACATCCCTGTGAAGCTCCAGCTCAAGGCCAGAGACCTTGTTTACACATTTCTACAAACTAATATACTGGATACATGTTTGTGAAAACCTAGTAAGAGGGTGTCTAGCACCTAGAGTGCTGATTTCTTCCTAGCCATTGGCCAAGCAAGACAGGGCAACACAAAAATAGGAAGTTTATCTACATTGAACTCTTTTGCTGACAACTCTAAAATCAGCCATGGTGAAGATTTCTGCAGAAGCCTAGTTAAGACTTGTCTGTGGAGAAAGGGGATGCTACTACAATCCATTCCCTTTAATGATGCTCCCCATAATTTAATCCTTTAAATTTAAGAGCATCATTACCATTATCTTGGCTTAAAGCCTTATGTAATGTCATAAACTTAGTTGTTGACATCCTTTCAGGGCTTCTATAGTGGACCCAATAGTTTTAATGCACAGTGGAGCCAAATATGGGAGCAATAAACAGATTAACAATTAAACTTTTAAATCTCAAAGAGTTGAAAATCACCTCCCAAAAGCATGTTTGGGACTCAAACGTTAATGCCTTCCTAGGTATGAACTAGCTGAACCTCCTTAAAGACACAATAGTTTAGAATTATAGTTGCTTGACAAAAAAAATTTCAGAAAAAGCACAGAGTAAAGAAATTAACTGGGGACAGCAAGACTTGGCATGGCACGGTTAAAGATCTGGTGGAGTTCATTACAACTAGCACCTGACTAGGAAAGTCGGTTATTTATGTGACATATTAAAATAATAATAATTTTGACTTTATCTTCAGATTTCTAGGAATTTTTTATGATTTCTGGAGCACATATTAATAACCTATTCATAAAATTCAAACATCATTTCTTACTTGACAATACTTATATAATTTAATATACCAAATAAACCTAATTGGTTTATTATGTCTCTTTACACTTTCCAGGGCCCTTTCTGGAATATCCCAAGGTTATTTCAAGGTCAAGAAGACTTAATTCAGAGGTTGATTTTACAAAGTTGGCCAAAAATGTCAAGGGATCAAAATGGAACCTCAGATCATTAAGCAATTGAGCTTAAGTGAAAAAAAAAGATTTCAAAGGCAAAAACGAGAAGTAACATGGTTACAGAAAGACCTTAGCTCTTTTAACATTGAGATGATTTATTTTTCTTAAATGATCAAAGACCTAATAAAAGAGCACAAAGCTCAAGAAATGATCCTCAAGAAACACAAAGTCTTTGTTTCCTAGGCCAGTTATCTAAAAGGTAGAGGACATTTTTTTTGTTGTTATTTCCTATTAAGAGCAGATCAATACTCCAAGGAAACCTTGTTATTTTAACAGCATAGAACAAATTCCAGTTTTGCACTTTTGATATTAACATGTAATTTTTTGGAAAAAGTTATAAATAATTTCCTTCTATTTTTAGTCAACTTGAGCTCACATAAAATTCCTTTCACAAGATTCATATTTCACTAACCTTCTACAACTTTCTCATATTTCTTCAGTTATTTATCATATACTTATTAGTTTGTTTTTGTTTTTGTTTCATATCTCTGGGGATTGAACCCAGGGTGATCTACCACTGAGGTACCTCTTTTTATTTTCTTCTTTTGAGGCAGCTTCTCATTAAGTTGCTGAGGCTGATCCCAAACTTTCAATTCTTCTGTCACAGCCTCCCAAGTAGTGGGATTACAAATTTGCACCATTATTCTATTTTAATTATCATATATTGATTAGGATTTTTTAAATGCTTAGTAATTGTTTTACTTTTTTCTGTTACTATAATAAAATAACTGAAGCTGTGGAGTTTACAAAGAAAAGAGATTTAGTTAGTTCATAGTTCTGGAGGCTGAAAGTCCAAAATTCAGTGGCCCTATCTGTATGGCCTTTGTCAAAGCCTTGAGGTGGATAATCACAGTGACTGAAATGCATGCAGAAGAGATCATATGGCAAGACAGGAAGCAGAGAGTGGGATGGCTCCACACCTCAGCTCCATCACTCTGGGGACCAAGGTTCCAGCATATAAATCTTTGGGGGACAAATCATATCCAATCCAAATTTAATCTTAAATTTTAGTGAAAACCTATGAAGTAGGCAATTTCGAATTGTCATATACCAACATTTCACTACTATACATTTAATGATTTCTAAAACCATGCACTTCCTCATAGAATGCTTTTCCATGTTTAGTAGCAGACCCAAATGTGCTTGACTTCCTTATACCACATAAGAACAATGTTTCAATATTTTAACTTACTTAGACATGATCTAGATATTTGATAAATATCCATTCTTTAATTTAAATTAACAAAACTCTTTGATGTAGTTACAAAAGAGATTAGGGAAACTTTTAAAGTAAACATATTATTGTTAAAAGTGCTCATTTATAAATTTTTATCACACTTATATTTTATTTAATTTAATTCTTATCAACAATTATGCTTGGATTACATGTGAAAATTTCCTGAGACCTTGGACAAAGCTGGCCATCATCTCAAATCATTTCACTATTAGCCGTTCTTACAGCACATCAGGCAGTTGTAGCCAAAGCAAAAACCCTAAAATTAAGTGCAGAATTGTGTGTGTTTTGTTTTGGCTGATAACTCAGGAGACACAGCTGTGTTTCATTAAATGAGCAACATTAAACTATTCTTATTTACCAAAGATTTACCCAAGTCACATGAACTTGAAAAGTGTTTTGGGTTAGTTTCTATATTTCTTGCAGTTTGGGGTCTGCTCATTTATCTCCAAGCCAATTTTAATAAAGCCTTTTACCAATATATTTAGAAAGAACTTTAAGATATTTTATTTGCCCAATTTTCAAATAGTCAAAAATTACACCAAAAATAAAGGGAGCAGTTAGAGGGGCAGAGCATAGTTAACAGGGGTTCAAGAAGGGTTTCCCTCAGGAGAAACATGATCCAAGAGGAAACAGAGAGGGTTGCATCCTGTGTATCAGCTCCCAATTAATCTGACTCCTGACCACAGAACTCCTTAAAAAATCCTTCCAGGGTTGGGGCTGGGGCTGATGGGTAGAACACTTATCTAGCATCCACAGGGCCCTGGGTTCCATCCCCAGCATTGCAAAAGGGAAAAAAAAATCCTTTCAAATATCTTATTCAGGTTTCACCAGGACAAACTGCAAACATTCTTAATAGTATCAAACTCTTCTTTTTTTTTTTTTCATTCTGAGCACTAGTTTTTATTTTAGTTTAGGAGAGAAGGTAAAACAAACAAAAAATTCTTATCATGCTCCTAATATGAAGGTACTTAATGAATGACCCAAGACTAAAATTTATAAGCTGCAAAGAGGAAGAAAAAGATGTAGTGCTTTCCTAACCCAGAGTCATTCATTCCCAAAGAAATTCAGAAGAAAGACCTAGCCACCACAACCAGCACACTAGTGACAAATGGGGGGCCACCCATTTTGTTCTTTGGCCATATTCTTGAGGCTCCCAATCTTTTGATTGGCTGCCTGCTCAGGATGGCATGACAACCTAAATGCCTCCAACAGATGGAAAATCTAGTCAAGTTCTCAAGTTCTCAGGACCAAGAGAAGGAAAGAAAGAAAGACTAAGAAAGCAAATTTGTCCATGAGTAGGAAAGGGTCAATCTTTGTGTGTGTGTGTGTGTGTGTGTATGTGTGTGTGTGTGTGTATTGGGTATTGAACCCAGGGAGGGGTGCTTTACCATTGAGCTACATCCCTAGTCTTTTTTTTTTTTTTTTTTTTTTTTTTTGAGACAGGGTCTTGCTAAGTTGCCAAGGCAAGGCTTGAATTTATGATTCTCCTGCCTCAGTCTCCAGAGTTGCTGGGATTATAGGCATGTACCATCATGTGCAAAGAAAGTCTTATTAAAGTGCAGTGTTGTTCATCTGGAATGTTTCACATGATGACTACGATAACTTAAATGATATTTAGTGAGATTTTCCCTTTTTGTAAACATGTGCAGCTTCTGAGGCCTATTTTTCATACATAACAAAAAGTAGTCAGTCACAGCTGAAATGTGGAATATTCAGTTCTTTAGAAGTTAGAGATCCCATTTTTATGGTGAATCTTAAGTATCTAAGAGCTGAGATCAAAGCCTAATGGGATACGCCTGGGAGTTGGGTCTGATGGTGCTTTCACATATACCTTGCTGTACTGATGTTTTCTGGAAACTGGTGGTGACCTAATATCAACTAGTCCATTTTGTGACCATCTAATCCTAGCCCAGGCACCTTTGGTGGTGGTGGGGAACACTTTAATAGCTCTAAGGTGCTTGAACCATGCCTACCATCCAGTTGTGGCTTTGGCTCCAAGATCTCCTTAGCCAGCCTGGACAATGATTTTTCAGTGTCTCCATGACCCAGACAGACACCTGAGGCTTTCCTTATCTAAGAGTTCAAGGAAAACACATGAAGAAGTGGGAAGCCAAAAGCCTGTGAATTGCAAACCTAGAGTTTTTCGTCTACAGTAACAGCCACTAAATACATACACTTTACAACCGCAGCCCTTGCCAGTGACTCCCTGATGACCCCAAACAAACTAATTCTTGGTACATGAAGGTCAAGCACTATTTTACAACACAAACCAACCCTAGATTCAAAAGTCAAAAAGAACAGGGGACTCAATGCAAAATGAGCAGAGGAACTCACTTTCCACACACAAGGCTCCATGAGGCAGACAGAGGATCTCAAAAGGTCCTCAAGGTGTCTGGAGAGTCATCAGCATTTTTCTTTGGGTCCCTTTGCCAATCACCAGAAATATCAAAAAATAAAATTACAACAAATTTAGCTTAAAGATGTTAATTGGCTTTATTTGTGATTCTAGAATTAGGCCAGGCTTTGTTCCATCAAGGAGAGTGAGTGTTCTGAGAAGCTGGTTTAACAGAGCAGTGTAAGGAAAGCAGAAACAGAGAACAAAAGCAGTTGGTTGTTTCAAAGCTACTTTTCTTATAAAGGTTAAAACAGAGGGAAACTCCTTATCACGCCAGCTAAGCCTGGCTCCTTTGGGGATTTGACTATTATCTCTCATTTTCCAGATTTCTCAGATCAGATAAATAATTTCACTTCAGCTTGGGAACTGGAGCTTCAGCATGTGAGATTCCGTGACGCTTTTGCCAGTTGGCCTCGAGCAGGAGCTGAGTTCAAACCAATGGCCTCCTACACGTTTTATGTAACAACTATTTGCCCAAGAGAATAATAATGTATATTCATACATAAACTTTAACATATATGTTCATAATAACTTTGTTTGTAATAGTCCCAAACTGGAAACAGTACAAATGTTTATCAACTGGGAAGTAGAGAAACAAACCATGGTAAATCCATGCAGTGGAATACTATTCAGTAATTAAAAGGAATGGACTATTGATCCAAATGATTACATGAAGAATCCCTCCAGTGAAAGGCACCAGACAGAAAAGAATACATACTATATGCTTCCATTTACATAAAGTCTTAGAAAATACAAACTGATCTATAGTGACAGCAGGTCCTAAAGCGAAAGTGGGCAAGAAAGGGACAAAAGGAAGGTGATCACAAAGACATCAGGAAATTGGTGGGTGATGATGGATATGCTTGTTATGTTAATATGGTAATAATTTCCTAGCTATATAGATACGTCAGAATTTAACAAATGGTACATTTTAGTATGTACATTTTTTGTATGTCAATTATACCTCAATAAAGCTGTTGCAAAATGTATGTTTATAAAAACTGCATGTGTTTCTGGGTCTGTCACAGGGACAGACTTCTCACACCATCTGTACACACCTTCTGAGACCTGTAGTTAGTCACACCAACTTCATGTGCATCTCTGAAGAATTTGATTGCTATACTCATTAAATGTCATACTCAAAATGAGCATGCTTATTTATGCTTATGATAAAATATATAACTAACTTTGTAAGTGTTGCTGTTTTATCAATAATTCTTAAAGATCTGTGAATGTTCGGCAAGCACATCACTAGATATCTGTTCCCTCACATTGTGTTGTTGCTTTTGTGATGCTGGGGATTGAACCCAGTAAGTGCTCTACCACTGAACTGCACCCCACTCCCACACTGAGCTGTAAGTTATCTGTAGACATAGACCCCAGAAGACTCCAGTAGCCTAAGTTATGGAAGTCTCTGAGCTCCAAGAGGAGATGGTGAAACAGGAGAGAAACCTACTAGAAGGAGGCTGGGCTGGGGGTTTGGGGGTCTGAGCCCTGCAGGGTCCACAGGCGCCATTGCCTTAGGGTCTATTAATTTATTGCATGCTTTCTATGTGTAGGGGCTTTACATATATTATTTCAGTTTCTCCTTAAAACCTTCAGAGGTAACTTCTACTCTTAAAACCTTTAAAAAATGTTGAGGCTGAGATCTGATCGGAAATTTAAATAACCTGCCTTAGATTAGAAGCCACAACAGCTGTCAGAGTTTTCCTGTATTGGTTTCCTATTGTTGCTATAATTAATTACCACTGATTTAGTGGCTTAAACTAACACAAATTTATTCTCGTACTGTTCTAGAGGTCAGGAATCCAAATGAGTCCTACAGAGCCAAAGTCAGGGTGCCGGCAGCATGGTGCCCTTCTGGAGGCTCCAGGGCAGAAGTCCATCTGGGCCTCTTCCAGCTTCTACTGGCAGCCAATGCTGCAGTGTATTTTCATTGTCACAGGGCCTTCTCCTCCCTACTTTCTCCCTTGTGAGGTCCCTTGTGGTGGCATAGGACCCACTCGAATAATCCAGGGCAGTCTCCCCATCTTAAAAGTTTCATTTAATTACACTCTTTGCAAAGTCCCTTTGACCGTGGACGGTAACGAAGTCACAGATTCTGGGGATTAAAACAACATTTTTGAAGGTTTTAGGGGCAAGAGGAAATTCACCCTGTGCCCTCTGAAGGTTTGCTGAAATGAATTGACAATGCACAGGTCAATAGGAGGAAGGCATACAAACTCATTTAATATGGACATAGCATGTGTACTTTTACAGAGAAATTATGAAAACCCAAAGAAAAGTTCAATGGTCGAAGCTTAAATACCTTCTTCACAGGGGAGAGGGGTGGGAGCGGGTAGGGGGGACTGTGGGAATTTCACAGGGGGAGCAAGTGAGTTTTAGGAGAAATGAATGAACCTAAAGAGCAGACAATGACTTGGGCCAAAGCTCCCCTCAGTTCTGGGAGAGACAGCAGTGGTGAAAGAAGGTGAGGACAGAGCTTCAGTGCAAGCCCAGGGCCTTATTAGCAGGTCAAATCTCCCAGGCACTGGCCCAGAGCTGCTCTCAGGAGAGCAGACCAGTCGGCCTGGGCATGGTCATGACCTTCAGTCTCTTCTCCAGGGTTTCTCTTTCCCGGTTATTTGGTGAGATTCCTAGTGAGGGAGTCTAAGAATTGCATTTCTTGTTGAAGAGGCTTCCTTAGTCAGATACAGGAGCTTCAGAGAGCCCCACCCTGCCAGGGGGCAATGGAGAAAGGAGAGGCTAGAAATCCTTGGTTCTGAGGCAGCTTCTAAGGCCTTCTGATTTCCTTCAATTCTGAAGTGCTTAAACCACCACTCTTAGGGGCTCATCTTCTGAGCACTGCTATTGACCCGGGCCTCTTCTGCCCAGTGCACACTATGCCAATCACAGAAACAATGAGTTTTGCAAAAGAGAGTTTATTCACAAGACACCTGACCTTGAGAAGTTTTAAATCCATTCTCCAAGAATGGGGTTTAGGGGCACTTATGGGATTAAAAAAACACAGGGTGGTCTGAGGTATGAGGAAAGGTGATTTGAGGCAGGAAAGAGTAAAGTGACCAGTGGTCGGCACATGCACAATCAGACTTCAGGGATCTTCCCAGGACATATGTTCAGAAAACGGTGGCATCAGTATGATCTAAAAATGACGCATCAGCAAACTCAGAGAGTAGTTTTGAAAACTTTGACATCAAAAGGTCACCCAATGGACACTTGCAGAGAACCAAGGGAAGGGTCAGGGTTTCAGCCTATTGGAAAGACCTCCAAGTTCCAGAAAAACAGGCAACCATTACTATCATGGCCCTTAGGTCAGAGGTCTTATCTATAGCAAAGCTTCTGGGAGTACTCTGTTTAGCTAGCTGACCTCTAAAATTAGTGACAAAAACAAGTAACTAAAAGCCAGTGAACCTAGAGGATTAATTTAGGTTTCCTTCAATTTCAGCACCAATAAGGTCATTGCTCTATCTACCAGGACAACTCTGCTGTCATAGATTGCTTCAGTTGCCGATCAGTCCCTAATCACCCTTCCCAGCCTATCTTCTCTCCCCTGCCCAGTTTATGTTGTAATCTGACCTCACAACCTGCCACAGGCCAGCTGTACTTTCTTCCATTTTCCTCCTGGTAGTTGCCTTCTGCTAAAACACCCTGCTCCATCCTCAGAACCTGATAAAATCCTCACTGTCCTCTGAGCGCCAGCTGAAACACCAGCACCTAATCTGTGAAATCTTTTTAAAATCTCTTGCTGAGAGGTGCACTCACCTCCCTGGAACCCCCACGGCATTTGAGTGTCACATTCGGCCTTGTGCTGGGTGGTTTGCATAAGCTCTCCAGGTTGGAGTCACATCTCATTCATCTGTGGAAACCCCACAGCCCACAACACAGAGCTGGCATGCAGGGGGCTAAGTGAGATTTATTCAGTACCTAAGCAGATCAATGGATGGACAGAAGTCAGGACCTAGTTGATCATCCTTTGCCTCTTAGCACTGGTCCTCCCTGAGCATTTTGAACCTGGAGCCTGGTGTGTCTCACTGACAAGGCAGCCATCATTGCCCAGAGCAACATTGACTCTACCTGATGTCCACGCCAAACTTAGTGTGTTTTCTTAGAGCTGCTTTAAGTAGGAGCGTGGGCAGTATTGAACAGATGGAGTAAGGGAGCATGGAGAATTCAAGGCAGAAAGCAGGGAGCACCAATCAAAGCTAAGAGGATCCAGTCCCTACATCCTATGCCTGAGCAAGGAAGGAAAAAGAAGCTCAGGCTGGAAATGTGTTGTCTCTGACTGATTCAAACTCCTGGGTCAACCCTTTCCTGCCATCTGGGGTGAGTGCCTTTGCACCTGGAGCCACTGACCTCAGGGATGTGCTCCTGGACACTCATTTTGCAAAACCATTGGGGTTAGGGGAAGCAAGTCACCATGCAGAGCTAACTTCTTTATTTTGCCAGCAAGGAACCCAAAGGAATGTGTCCCCATCAGGATCCACATGACCACCATTCTCATCAACAACATTTATTGACACCGTGGGTAAAAGGCGCAGACCAGGCACTGACTTGTGCTCTAATTCCTGCATGCACAGATGCAGATGTGCATATGTGCATATGTGTGTGTGTGGGGGGGGGGAGATTTGTATGTATATGTGTGTGTGTGTGTGTATATGTGTGTGTTGCACACACATGCTCTGAAATACATGTGGGGTTAGAAATATGAGAACCACAGGCTTATTCTGTTGTTGTTTTTGCCATACTGGGCATTGAACCCAGGGCACTGTACCAATGAACTACATTCCCAGCTCTTTTTGTCCTATTTTTAATTTCAAGACAGGTTCTCAGTGAGTTGCCTAGGATGACCTCAAACTTGCAGTCCTGCCTCAGCCTCCGGAGCTGCTGGGCTTACAGACCTGCACCACCTCACCCAGCAAGACCTCAGTATTCTTTAAAGCTATTGCTTATAAAACCATTGTTTTGTTAACTACCTCCTCTGTGGACAATGGGGTTTTAGACCAGAGCTCTATCCTTTAAATTATAAGGCAATGATTGTTAATCAAAAATATTTCTAGTGCCTGGTTGGTGCAGGCCTGTAATCCCAGCAGTTCAGGAGGCTGAGGCAGGAGGATTCAGAGTTCAAAACCAGCCTCAGCAACAGTGAGGCACTAAGCAACTTGGTGAGACCCTGTCTCTAATTAAAATATAAAATAGGGCTGGGGATGAGGCTCAGTGGTTTAGTGCCCCTGAGTTCAATCCCCAGAACAAAAAAATTCAAGAGTTCCTCCAGTAATAATTCATGCAGAAACACAGTCTACATGGTTTTAATTTAAAAATAAAAAAATAAAAATGCTTTTTATATTGGTTGTGTTAGTTACATACATGTCAAAACATCAAAATGCATACTTCAAATATGTGCATTTTATTGTACTTTAATTTTACCTCAATAAAGCTATGAAAATAATTAAAAAAAAGAGTTCCTCCAAAGACTGTGTGAGTATTGAGCCAAGGAGTTGGGCATCTTTCTTGGCCAAGTGTTTTGCATTTGACTGGACAGTGATGTTATCTGTCCCCAGCAGGGATACAGATAAGGAAGAAGGAAAGGAAAGATAGACTTTTTAACATAACTTTCTTCTCATTAGTCAGATTTTCACATTTGGTTCAGAACCGTGTAAATTCCTACTACCCTTAGTCATTCTCTAACAGAATTTTAGAAATATATGCTAACAGCAAACAAAGATGGATTTTGGTTCCCTGGTATTTGGGGCTGGATGTAGGACCATTCTCCCGAGTTGTCTGACAATAGCCACTGCCCTGGGGAACTGCAGGGCAGTCATACTGAACAACAGAGCAAGATTACATAGACATGCGCTGAACAAATCCAGGGGTCACCCTTCACGTTGCAACCTTGCAGAGCTGGCTATTTATGGTGATGGTTTCCCAGCAGATGGCAGTGACGTGTCCTGGGGAAGGACTCCTTGCTTCTATTTTGCACCAGGCACCATATGAGCTAGGAGCAATGCTGCACTATCCTGAGCCTCAGGCACACCTATGTAGCCAGGCTCTTTTCTTTAGAGAAATAGTGCTGGGGACCACAAAGATGATCAGAGGCTCAGCCATCTACAGCTGTGTCCATTACACATGTCCATTGCACTAGCCTTGGTTTAGGACGAATAAACAGCCTATGTCTGAAAAGGCAAACTGAGTAGCTGGGCATGTTCCAACTTCCATCCAGAGCCCAGGCCACTTCCAGGTGTGGAAGAAAGAGTGAGGAATGAATGTCTTGCTCACTGCCGTGTCCCCAGAACCCAGTGCAATACCTGACACAGACAGAGTGCATAGTACACGTTATCAAGGGGACAGGTGGATGGATAAATGGATGGATGGATGGATGGATGGATGGATGGATGGATGGATGGGTAGGTGGATGGATAAATGGATGGATGGATGGATGGATGGATGGATGGACGGGTAGATGGTGAATGGATGGGTAGATGGATGGGTGGGTGGATGGATAGATGGATCGATGGATGAATGGATGAATGGATGGATGGATGAGTAGATAGGTAAATTGATGGATGGATGGATGGTGGATGGGTAGATGGGTGGATGGGTGGATGGGTGGATGGGTGGATGGGTGGATGGATGGGTGAATGGGTGGGTGGATGGATGGATGGACAGGTGGACAGATGGATGGATGGTTGGATGGATGGATGGATGGATGGATGGATAGATGGATGGATCCATGGATGGGTGGATGAATGGATCCATGGATAGGTGGATGGATCCCCTGACAAACACATGCGGAGAACACAATTGAGCAGGTGTCCAATCACTTGGGTATCCTTCTCCTCTGGTCTTGAGAGAGGGGGACTGTAAAAGCAATGCCCAGGGACTGTGAAGGAAGGCAAGAGCTGCCAAAATGAATTCACTTAAAAGATTTCTCACCAGGAAGCAGCCCCTGGAGAGCCTCATTTCTGGGGGAGAAAATCTCTTGCTGAATCATCTGAGTTGTGGCTCACATTCACTCAGTCCAGCTGTTTATCCCACCTTTCAACAAAGCCTATTTACCCAACCCATTTGCAAGTCTAAAATGTAATCACTGGCTTCCTCCTCAGAATATTAATATTCCAACAGGACTTCCAGAACTAGGCCGGAGACCCTTGGTGGATTAGTTGGGGGCCAACCTGCCTCTCCCCTCCCTCACAGAAGCTGTTCAACATGAGAAAGTCACAGATAAGGCAGAAATATAAATCAGGCAAAGGCTTAGGGTGGAGCTAGTCAGACTGATCTTGGAAGAGTCTAGGCTTAAGGAAATAGGCATGGAGGCCTGGATCAGGCCTCAGGTACAGAGAACTCCTTAAGAGATACCTCACGCCACCCCTGCCTGTGCTACATGATGTCTGCTCATTACATCTGTACCTCAGTAGACAGGTCTGCAGCCCAGAAGCTCACTGGCTTTAGTGGACAGTCTAGCTCACAGAGGAAGTTAATAAATACTCATTGAATGGAATGATTCTAAGCAAACTGACTTAGGCAAAGCCTAACTCATTTTGTCTAAGAGCAGCTGACCCTTCCTGCAGCATGAACTTATTGAGCAACTGCTGTATTTCAGGCACTGGGCTTGGTTCTAGAAATGTATCAAGAAATAAGCAATTATGGTCTCTGCCCTCATAGAGTTCACATCACATAAGAAACGTAAAGAAACAGAGAATTGATTACAATGGGGAGAGATAAATAAGCACTCTGCTTGGCTTGGATCAAGGACACCCAACCTAATGCAAAAAAAGATTCTAAGAGGACGCATCAAACTGAGATTTGAAGTATGCATAGGATGGCAGGTAGAGGGAATAGCATGTGCAAAAGCCCAAAAGCCCCCAAAAGCATAGCGCCTTCTAACCAGTCAACATTCAAACTGGCTAGACCCATGAATGGGGGAGTGGAAAAAAGGAGGAAGGAGGGTGCCCCTCTCCAAGGGCCTTCCTTGTCCACCATGGCATTTACACTTTGACCTGGGGGCAGGGAAAGCAACACAGAGTTTGGAGAATATGCAAGGCCCAAGCAAGTAGGGACCAGGGACTGGCAATTTGGGGACACCATGGGATTTAGAAAGTCTAGAATCCATTTCTGAATAAATTTCATTACATTGCCTTATCCCTAAATTATAGATACACTTGGGTGTAAAGAAAGGCTAAATAACCTTCCTGGAAATACTTCACACTTCACAAAGGATTTTCATGTCCACCTCCATGTGATAACCTGGAGGTCAGCAGAACAACTAAGAGCAGGCTCCACTTAACCAATGAGGAAACCAAAACCCAAGGAGATGGAGTGACTCATCAATACAAGCATGATCGACATGGTGGCACTGAGAGTCCTTTATTTTCTTAATACCAGGGCTTTTACATAGATTATGTGATGATCACCAAAAGTAAGACTGTGGGAGTATTTTACAGATGAGGAAACCAAGGTCATGAAGCATGCTAAGCACACACACACACACACACACACACGCACACGCACACACTCATACAACAGTGAATGGCTGCATGATCTGTACATCTTGTCACCAAACCTCCCACTTAGCGCAGAGGAGCTGCCCCAAGGCTCTAAGTGCTGGCCCAGTGCCCTTGACCTGGCAGGCCACACAGCTTGAGAGAAGGAGGCCCTCATCACAGGCCTGATTGGAGGCTGGGGGGTCCACAGAATCCCCCAATATACAGAACACTGGAGGTTGCCTTGAGCGGAGGTGAGCAGTGGCTAGTCAGCCATTAACACCATGGACAGATCTAGTCCCTGTTCCTGCTGGCTCCACCCTTGCTCCAGCAGCTCAGGCTGTTTTTTGGAAACTGGGCCTGTCCTGCTGCAGGATATCCTGTTCCCCTGCTCTGCCAGCTCTCTAGGGCATGCTGCTTAAGTAGGGAAAAAATAATAATCCCACTTCAAACAGCAGTGGCTAGCCCGGCCTTCTGTCTGAGGGCCATTCTGCCCTTTGCCCAGCTCCTGTGTCTTCTCTACAATCAATTTCTTTTCTGGGGAAAGGGAGGGGCAGGAGAGTAGAGAGCAGACGTGGAGATGGACATTATTCTTTTCTTAAGAGGGTCTTTGTTGCTGTCATTTCCATCTTCCTCATGGGCCGTGAGCCCCTGCAGGGTGGTGCAGGCTGCTCAGTGCCATGGAGACAATTGTGTTATCAAAGGGGGAGGATTATGGCCTTGGTGGAGGGGAGGAGCAGGAGCACCCGCCGAGCAGCGAGTGACAAGAGATGACAAGTCACTTAGGCCCCGGGTTGAGAGGCTGGAGACAGGTCTTGTCACTGCTGAAGAATTGCTGGTTTCACCAGGAACACACTCTCTTTAGAAAGAAGCTGTCCCCCCGAAATGGTGGGGTGGGGAGGGTTGCCCAAAACACAGAACATGCTCGAGAGGCTGTAGGGGACAAGACCAAGCAATTGACAGAAGGCTGTCCCTGGCAACAAATTACTGGCAGAGGTGGGATGGGAAAGGAGAGGCAGGGTTGCTGTCTAGGGCAGAAGGAATGGGCCCACCAGGTGCCCAGGAAGGAGGCCCACCTGACCAGGGCAACAGCAGGGGGGAGAAGGTTTGGATGTCCCTGCACAGAGTAAGGACTAAGCTTTAGAGAGCTGTGACCTCAGAGGTGTATCCAAGGACATATTCTCCCAGGTTATACTGTGAGCTCACTGTGTGTCCAATATCTTGCTAGGTGACTAGTAAGACATGGCAAAACAGTAGCCATGGCTCCTGCCTTCCTGATTGGCTGCAAACACATACAAATCATATATCCAGACCTGTCTTTTCTGGGATCATGGAGTGTGGGGACTGGCAGCAGGAAAGACATCAGAGGAAAGAACAGAAACAGTCATCTACTTAATTTCTCTGGAGCTCAGTTTCTTCATCTGTACAGAGGAGGACTTCATGTTCTAGGCTTTCTAGGGTCTGTATCAAATGTATTAAGTGCATCTTTCAACCAGGGTCTAGCTCCTTCTCCTCTAGCAGCAGAGAGTGGTCCCTGAGACCCACAGCTCTTGGACTAGAAGTAGTTCATAACATGACAAGTTACCAGAGACAGAAAGGAAGCCAAGTTGGTATAGAGGCAGCCAGTGACATCTTCCAAGAGCCCCCCACTATTATCCCATCCTACCACACCCAAAATAAATAAGGGAACACATTTTGGGGGCTCTCCTGACACATCTAATGGATATCAGATGGGAGCGGCCGCATAGCAAATAGAAATCTAATCTATCCCCTCTTTCAGCCAAATGGAAACAGCAGGATATCCACGGCTGAGCCTCTGGCTTCTGGCGGGGGACACGTAGAAGGAAAATGGAAACAGATTACAGTCAGTCTGATATCCAAATAACAAATAGGTATCCTGGAGAGAAATTTGTTTTATTGATGTTCGGGAAGAGATCCACTGATTTCCTCCTCTCCTCTGCCTTGCCACTTTAATTGAGGAAGGTGCTAGTTAAAAGCTAACAGAAAAATAAAATAAAAGGAGGGGCCTGAGGCTGGCATGCATCCGTTCCTGAGCGCACACACCCAGGCGCACACACCCGACACACTCCGCAATGAACTCCACCCCTGACAACCGGTGTCAGTAGGAACTGTCCTTTAATTGTGCACAGTTCATTTTTCCAGGCGGTGACAGATGTTCTAAGCCTTCGAGGCAGATGACTGCAGGGGAATGGGCCAGTGTTGGGAGAGAGCTGGGGACTGAGGCCTGGGGATGTCGGGTTTCTGTCAGGAGAGCTGAGATCAGCCTGGGATTGAGGCAGAGAAAAAAAGTGTGGCCTCCCAGAGGCCAGAGAAAGGCCATGGGGTCTTATCAACAATCTTACAAAAATCTCACCTTAGACCCCCCAAAATAGAGAATAGGTAAATGGAGCAAAATCATGGAAAGACAAAAAGCTGCTCATAGGAAAGAAAAGAATGGAAATAAAAGGAGCAAGGAGTAGATAAAACAGTTGTCTTGTACCCGCCCCAGCTGCTACATTATCCAGGACCATGGTCCCCCTCTGAAGATGCCAGGGGGGAGGGGAGATTTTTGTGATTCTATAAATCTAGTTTATAGGCTTTGGTTTATCTTTATGACAGACTCAATAAATAATTTACTGGTCAGTAAAAGATCAAAGAAACTGCTAGAACTGCATCCAGAAACATCAAATCCTCTAATGTTTATATGGAATTTATACTGACCCTGCAAATTTATAGCTTGATAGGATCAGTTTATGGTTGTGCACCCTGGTCCCCAAAACATAGAATTTTTAAGAAAACGGAATAAACAAAATACTAGGGCAATTAGACACAGGAACAGGCATGATAAGGACAGAACTGGGGGCAACCAACAATGCAGCTGCCACAGGAGACACTACAGAGAGGCTGTGAACTTGGGCAGGGCTACCCACCCCCCATCTGCCACAAAGAAGCCCCAGAAGGGATGAAGACAGGTATAAAAGCCAAGAAAATGTATGCAATTAGCCTTCTGAGAAGTCACTAGGGAGAAACCCAAGACCTGATGAGCAGAGAGTGAATAGCCCCACATCCAGTCAAGGGGGTGGAGGCATTTCGCAGGAATGCTGAATGTGAACATAGTGGAGATCTTGGAGACCCCTGGAAAAAGGACTATATAGTACTCAGGCTTTATCCCAGAGCTCAGGCCACATGGCCAGGCTTTGTCTCCCCATCCTATGCAAAACAGCTGCTCCCTGGTCATCTTGGGCCTCGGGATATGTGTGCAGGCTATGGCTATGGGAAAGAGGCCTTGGAAACAGGCTTGGGGGGAATTTCTAGGTTCCAGTTAGGAGGAGGGCCAGAGTGAGGCTCCCTGAAGCAAGAAAATTCCCTATTTCCTATTTTATTGAGTGGTAGCAGCCGAAAGAGCAGGTGTTTGCCTTATTCATCCAGCATTGGCTAAATAGAGACACCTAGACTGATGTGAATATTCTGGGTTCTCAAGAGAGAGGTGTTTGCAGCAGTAAAAAAGGGGTTACCAGTTGATGGGACCTCAACATGTAATCTCCACTAGCCCTCCATCCATACTCACTTTTGAATTATTAATTCGGGAGACATTGTCGTGGTATAAGAGAGTATTCCAAATAGAAGATAGAAGTCCTCTGCTCGCTGACAAGGAACAGTTCCTTTGACTATTTCTCTGTAATTATTCATCAGTCTCTTGTGAGTCTGGTTAGTATGAATCACTCCCCCTTGAGCCAAATCACCTCTGAGTACCCTCCTTCCTCCCTCCATTTATTTTTATCAAGGCCATTATTAGCATTTGTGTAGGGTGAGTCTTTGTGTGTGGGATTAGACTGCTCAGGTAGAAAGTTTAGCATCTCTGACTCCTACCCACTGACTGTTGACTGTCAATGACTCAGTGTCCTTAGTCATTGAGACAACCAAAATCCCACAGCATTTCCAAGCATCACCTCTCCAGTGCACATGGCCTCCTCCCTAGTTGGAAAACACAGCTCCAGCTACAACCAGGGAAGGAAAATGTGGGGGCAGACATGAAAGATCAGGGGCCACATAGCTGGAAATAGACAGGACACATGAAGGATATGTGAAAGTGGGGACAGGAAAGGACACATGGAGGTGGGAGACTGGACAATATACAATAAACCCCACACTCTCCAGTAAGATCCAACCAGAAACTTGGCATTTACTCTGTTCTTTCTATGGCAGAGGGGCGAAGATTGTTGGCCCCTTCATGGAGAAAATCAGCCCAGTCTACCTAGGCTCCCTGCCACCAACACCCTTCCCAATCCTTTGGAGATCTGGAAAACTGAAGATTAAATGGTTAAGCTAGGTCCCCTTACTGCTCTGCCTCCTCTTGACACCATGGCCATCCTGTCCTTACGGGGAACCTACTGCTCACAGATTGGAGGCAAGTTGTCTTGCTGTCCTCCCTAAGTTGCTTCTCCCAGCACGGTTAGGGGGTGGCTGCTGTGGGCCAGACACAAGTCAGAGCAAAAACACAAGCTCACCAGCAGCTTCATTCATTGGAGCAACTCAATCCAGGGCTGCTGACCCAGCCTGCAGCCTGCACTAGGCTGAGTCTCTGTGCCTACAATCGCCCCTTCCCGATTTGGCAGGAGATGAGGGATTGGATCTGGCCCATCTGCTACCTCCCCAGTGCTCAGCTTCAGGACCCATCTACTCCAGGAGAGGCCAGAGGCAAGAGCACTCCAGGGACCCAGGCAGTTTTCTTTCCTTCCACTTTGGAGAAGGGACAGAAGACCTGAAGAAGAAGGCCCAATCTCTCTGCACCCTGCCTTGCCAGCTTTGTCTTTCTGGAGCATAAGCACTGCATGTTCTCTAGGCCACAGCTCCATCTCTGAACCGGCCTGTAGACACAGCTGATCCAGGCAGCTGGATGAAAGGCCCAAGGACCAAGAATTTCCCAAGGATGCTGAGAGGAGGTCCCATGCAAAGAGTGACATGTAACCAACTTTCAGGGTACCTAGGTCCCTCTCCACCATAGTCAACTAAAATTAAGGTGGGGTGAAGAACATTACTCTAGTTAGGGACTCAGGAACCCAATTCTGCTTGCATAACTTGCCTCTGTTCTGAAACAAATCAACAGTGGCTTTCTTTGCCTGCTATTCAGAGTGCAAGAAATGATCTCACTGTAGGTTCCAGATCCCTGGGGTATAAACCACCCAACAGTATATAGCATGGAGATTGATAATTATCTTTACCATTTACTGAGCTCCCATCACCACATACTAGCTCTGCACCAAGCTCTTTAAATACATTGCCTTATTTGGTCCTAATAACAATCTTGTGAACTAGGTACTATCATTATTTCTCATTTTTAAAGCCAAGGCAACTGAGGCTCAGAGAGGTTAAATAACTTGCCAAGGGCCACATGTGCACAATATTCTACTCCATGCAGTGCCGCACATAGAGACTCAATAAATACTTGACAAATGAAAGAGCAAATTAAATGCCCAGCTTTGTCTTCAGTGATTCAACCTCCCAACCCCACCCTGCAGCCAAACCCGGCCAGCTAAGCTATTTGTTTATTCGATAACTACTTATTGAACACTTACTCGATTTTGTTCACTGCTGTGAGGGGGTACAGAAAAGCAGTCATTGGAAAAGTTAATGGAAACATTCAACTAATAAAAAGTTAGCAACATTTAACATTAACTTGAATTAATTTCAAGGTTATCTGTTTCCGCTCTCAGCTAATTAAACGTTAGTTAAATGGTGCATAACTAGTTGACTACAGTGTAATGTAGCAAAAAGAACACTGGATTTGAAGTCAGGGGTCCTGGGTTCCAAAACCTTACCAGCCCCCTCAGCACGTGAGCATGGACAAGACACTTGACCTATGAACACATCTGTCTGCTTCCCTACGCTGGGCTGAGCACAATCCTGCCTTTGCTGTCCCGGTTGTAAGCATTTCGAAGAAAAATGCATGACAGCAATATTTATGAACCCTAAAGCTCCAGAAACACATGAGATGGTATTCATTTTTGAAGGTTGAAAATTAGTCAATTGACTTAGTATTTAAATTTTTTTGAAGGCAATAATGGGCAATTTGTCCATAAGCTCATAAATTTACTTGAAACTTTCCCTGAAAACAATTTGTTCTTTCCTCATAATTTTCAGAATGACAATATAACAATGTTGCTAGACTACCATGGCAAGGATTTTTTAATTTGCTGATAGCAGAGAAAGGAAACTATAATTAAAATAAGGCAGGACAGTGACATACTTAGTGCCAATAGCCTAGTAGCTGGGTCTGAATCTCATTTTCATTCTCATATCTGGTGGCGTTTCATAGAAGTTGGGCACTTTCCTTTCTGTCTAACCATATTACAAGCTCCCTGAGGACAAAGACATGTCTCCACTACCTTTTCACCCTTGAAGCCTCCCCCAGCCCAGCATAGCACCCCATTGAAAGGGAACATAAGTGATTTTTTTTATTGCACACACCTGAATAACAAAGGAAACTTGAATTGGTATTGCACTCAACCAGAAATTCTAAAAATGTTTTGTTCAGGCTTCGTTTCATTGAGAGATCATTTCAAGGAAAGGAAACAAAGAAATGAGTCTTATATCTTTGGGAGTTTGAAGGGCAGTTTTATATGTCCATATGCCTGGGCTAGGAGATGCCCAGATAGCTGATAAAACACTTTTTCTCTCTGTGTCTGTGAGGCGTCTCCAGAAGAGAGTAGCATTGGAATCAGCCCATCACCAACATGGAGGGTATCATCCACCAAACAAAAAAGTGGAGGTGGGGCAAATCCATTATCTCTCCTTGGTCTGGGGCATCCACTTCTGCCCTTGGATATCATGCATGCTTCAGATTCTCCAGCCTTCCATCTTGGATTGAAACTCCTCCACAGGACTTCCCCCTCCTCCCACTTGCAGATGGCAGATCTTGGCCTCCATAATGACATGAGTTGATTCCTCACAATAAATCTCTCCATATATCTTACTATTTCTGTTTCTTTGGAACACCCTATCACAGAGATGAGGCAAGTATGGCAGATCAGTGGAGCCAGTAATATCACCACTGATAGTTGTAAATCTAATCATAGATGCTGCTCATTGACTGCTTCCTCTTTGTCTGATACTATGTTCTCATCTAATCATCAAAACAACTATGAAGTGCTATTATTAGTCTTGCTTTACAGATGAGGAAACAAATGCATAGCAAGATCAAAAAATTGTACTCCCCTCACACCAACCCCTCCAAAACCCATAGCTAGTGGACTGAGATTTGCAGTGACCCCAAAGCCCTATAGTCTTAACCACTGTGTATAATGCTATAGATGCAACAAGAAAAGTCCCTCTTGTTTATTACTAGAAAAGTGATTGTTCTCTGACTTCAGGAAAGGAAAGAGCCAATAATATTTTTTTTTAAAAAAAAATCTAGGTAAGTCTAGTTTTGTGCTAAGAATGATGAAGTTGAGAAACACTTGGCTTTTGGCCAGAGTCAGTTTGGTTGTCTTTCTAACTGACTGTGACTTATCTAAGCTGGAACAGTGCTGACTTAATTTTGCAAACTTATAAATGAGGTAGATGAGGTAGATGCCAAGGCTGGTGTGCAAACTAGCAAGAGATTTCCGTGGTTGGAAAACCTTCCAGTCATGAACAAGTGCAATGCAGGAGATGAAGGCAGGAGAAATTATTTGGCTTGTTACCAAGTACTTTTAATAGCAGCATCCTTCAATTTCTCTTCCTTGGCTTTAGTCAACTTCAGGAGGAGTCAGCTGCCTGGCAAGCCATGAATCTCACACAGAATGCCTCATGCATGTGCACATACACATATCCTGGCAGTCTAAATAGTACTAAGGACCTGTGGCATTTGTATTTCCCACAGACCCAACTTCCACGGGGATGTATACCTTTGAGTTCTCAATGTTTTCAGGGGGAAAAAAACATCTACACTGAGGATATTTTTTAGAACTGGAAGTCAAATCCAGGGCTTCCATGCATGCTAGGCAAATGTTCTACCACTGAGCTATACCCTCAGCATTAACATTGAGAATCTTGAATGAATGAATGAGTGTGTAATTATAATTATGAATCCAAACAACATAGTTCTCAAAATGTTTCAAGTTTCTAACTTTTAAGCAAGTTTGAGATACTTGCAAATGTAGAATTTAAATCTTTACCACTTTTTAAATACAATGACATCATATATAAGATAACCTTTTAATTCACTAGTTACTGGTTAATTAATACACCTGCAAGCGTGAGTTATTATCTCCACCCACAAGGAGGATGAGTCTAGTAGGAAAATAAGACATATACATGAATAATCCTAATTCAAGGCACCATGTGATCAGGGTAAATAAAGAAAGGGAAAGTTTATGTTTCTATGGGCAGCAAAGACTTCATGGTGGAGTGTGCCTTGGAAAGGTACCTGGAAAACAGCAGAGTTTTACTAGGTAGATTTGGAAGAAAAATGGAGGGAAGAGGGAAAATATAAAGCAAGACCAAAAATTGGGTTCATAGAAAGCGGAGCTATTTAACTTTCCCTTGAAGTTTCTGTGGGGGGCAGGGCAGGATGGGGAGGATTTGTAGGAGAGAGAGGATTAGAAAAGTAAGTTGAGAACAGACTATGCAGAACTTTGAATGTCAAGGTGAGCCTTATGGGATTTATTCAGGGCACAATGGGGATTCATTGAAGGTTAGTGAGCAAGGAAGAGAGATGAGCTCATCAATTTGCTTCCTGTCCCTGTTTTTTGAAAACATATGATCTTTTCTGGCAGATGCCATGCACAGCCCAGACTGAAGCCAAAACTACTCTCCCAGGCAGTGCCTAACCTGGCTTTGCCTCCTGCCTGCTCTCCATGCCCAGAAAGCTCTTGAACAAGTCCCCTTTCTGGGCATGAGGCCTGGGTCATCTTCCCTGGGCTGCCCTAACTCCTACTTTATTGAGCACTCTCCATGGTTCTTAAACAGGACTCCAATTCGGTAATAGCAAACCTTTCTCTAGTCTCAGAAGGGAAAAAAAAATAATTGATGATTGTTTTAATTGTGAATTTTTCAGCTATAAATTTATTTTTAAATTTTGGCCTCTGCTATAGCTTTCCTTTAATAGAATCTAGTGAGCTGCTACTCAATTTAGCACAAAATGATATTTTTAATTAGCCTGGGCTTTGAAGTTGGGTCCATCTGGATAGGAATTCTTGGTCCACCACTTACTAGCTCCGTGACCTTAAGCAGATCAATTGCCATTTTTGAGCCTCAATTGGCTCATCTGCAAAATGTGAGCAATTATGCCTTTCTACTTGGGGGTTGCTAAAATTAATTGAGATTAAAGTATGGACTATCTAGCCAAATTGCAGGCACTTTAAAATACTCAACAAGTGTTCTGTCTTGTTGTGCCCTCCCCCACTACATGTCTTTCTCCCCCATCCCCCTTGGGGTAAAGGATGTGTTTTATTCAGGTTTTGACTTATCCTCATTTTGTGATGTTCTGCAAAGAGGGAGGCAGTGCTGGAGGGAGGAACTAGCATATTATTGATTAGGAAAGACCTAGGTTCAAATTCTACAAACTTACTGGTAATATGAACTTGGGTGAAGTTTATCCTTTCCAAGCTTTAATCTCCTCTTATGTAAAAAGAAGCAATAGAATATATAGATACAGATATACAGATTTATTACAGGAATTGGCTCATGCAATTAGGGAGGCTGAGAAGCTTCACAATCTGCCATCTGCAAATGAGAACCAGTAAAACTGGTGGTGTAGCTCAGTCCAAGTTCAAAGACCTGAGAATACATGGTGGTGGGGAGGGGGTGGGATTTGATGGGGGTGGGATTTGATGGGGGTGGGAAAGAGAGCTGATATCATTCCAGTCTGAAAGATCTACACCAGGAACTCCAGAGTCCCAGCGCAGAAGAAGATGAATGTTCTAGCATAAGAAAAGAGAGACGTTGCTCTTTTTCTGCTTTTGTACTCTATCTGGACCCTCAAGGGGTCAAAGTATGACCATCCACATTGGTCAAGGCCACCTTCTTTATTCAGTCTACTAATTCAAATACTAGTCTCTTCTAGAAACACAAGGAGAGAGAGAGAGAGAGAGAGAGAGAGAGAGAGAGAGAGGGAGGGAGAAATAGTGTTTTACCAGCAACCTGGGCATCCTTTAGCCCAGTCAAGTTGACAAAAATTAATCATCACAAAGACCATGAGCAGTTGCCATGAGATTAAATAGGTTGGCATGTGTGGCACTCTTTAGCACCATGCCTCTTACAATAAGGGCTCAACAAATGCTAACACTAGAAGCTTCCAGCAGTTTGAGGACCACTGGGGTCAATCCTTTCCCCTCTTAAACTCACTGTTCTTCATTCCCCTTTGGTCTTCTGTTTTCAGTCTTTTCCCTCCCCCTTGCATTCTACTTGCCTGGGAAGTGGTATATTGTAATGGGTCATCATTTTGTTACCTAAGACAGACAGACTTGGCAAGATCCTTGGCAGGATTCACATTACTCACAAGCCAAGTGACCACTTCTGAGAGTGGCTGTGCAGATTTAAATGAGAAAATGTAGGGAAAGAGCTGAGAACAGGGTCTGTGTATGGCAGCCTGCAATAGGGTAAGCCCAACCAACAGTCCATGGTGTACCCTGTGTCTTTCCCCAGACTCAGCACCCCATGTTCATTAGTTCTGCCATCCATGGCCTCCTCCCGATCATCTTGGACCCTCTCCAAAGTCTTCTCAAAGTCCACAGTAGCACTGATCATCTTAACTACAATAGCAACAAAAGCAATGGTTCTTTTAAAGCACAAGTGGGAGGAGTCCTCATTTCCTGGGGAAAGCTGGAGGGGTCTACAAGCAAGAAAGAGGAAGGGAGGCCAGGGCAGCAACCTAGAGATGAAATGAATGGTTTCCTATTCCTTTTTGTCCACTTTATTTAAAACAAAGCTTATAGTCATCTCTTGCCCTATATTAAAGCAATAGTTAGTTCTGCTAACTTGCCCTGCAGGCATTAATTAACTCCCTGCCAAGCATGGCCAGAGTCCACAGAAGTCAATGCCCCAGGAGACAGGAGGTCTCCCTAAGTAACACCCCCAACCTTCACAACAGGAAATGGTAGCTATTTGTTCTTTGCTTCTGTGACCCGGCTGTCCAAGGAAGCCAGGGACTTTGGCCTCGGAAACTTGGCCACCAAAAGAAAATTATCCTGTCTTCCTAAATCCCAAAGAAATGCCTTTGCTGCAGGAAGGCTCTAAAGTATTAAAATAATCTCTTCTGTTTGTATTTGCTTTGCCCATTCACAGCTCATTGATCCCTACCTCACCTCACTTGATCTGTGTTCTTCATTTCACCCTGAGGAAATGAGGTCTGGATAGACCATGAGACTGGCTCAAGGTCATGGGAACTGCATTTGGCAGAGTCAGAAACAGACCTTAGGCCCAAGGGTTCCTTCCTGGGAGAGCTCAGCCTCTACTCTGAAAGCAAGCACAGGTATGGAGTAGACGCCAAGTCCATCCATTTCTCATTTGGCATTTATTGAGCACCTATTGTATGCCACTTTCATAGATATTATTTTATGGGATCGTCTAGTCCCATTTTGGATCCCTGCCAACACTGGCTGATAATAGTAGCTCAATAAATGTGGGTTTTCTTCTTTGCTCCAGGAGCCATTTTGAATAGAAAGAGAGTGGGGTTTGGAGTCCATCTGAATTTGAGTGTCATCCCTAGCACTTGTTGGTTTTTAGGTCTTTACCAATATAAGCCTCAGTTTCTATACCTTTAAAACAAAGATGACTTATAATGATGAGTTTCTTTTTGGCTTTTTTTGTTTGTTTTTGGTTTTGTTTTCTAGTACTGGGGATTGAACCCAGAGGTGCTCTGTGAATTAGCCACATCCCCTAGACCTTTTTACTTTTTATTTTGAGACAAGGTCTTGCTAAGTTACCAAGACTGGATGGGAGCTTGTGATTTTCCTGTCTCAGCCTCCCGAGTAGTTGAGATTTTAAGCCTACACCACCACACGTGGTTGGTTATAAGTTTTCAAGTTACTGTACATGAAGGACCTCATTCTAGTAGGAAGTGCTTAGTTAATTATAGTGGTTCCTGCCACTGGCCCCACTGTTGTTTATATTGTCACCTGCCTTTAAGGACCTGATAATTTCAAACATCAAGACACACATATAAATGACCATGAAGCAAGGCAGAGTGTGGTAAATATCCTAGAAGAGACCAGGAGCAGTGATGAGCTACCAAGGCTCCAGGGATGGTCCTCGTGTCCGGGGATGACGGGAGGCGTGCTGGAACAGGTGTCCTTGTGACTGAAGGGAGCTGAACAGACAGAGGGGGCAGAAGCACCGCTGTGTGTGCAGAGGTGAGAGGATGCGGCAAGCATCTAGTCCAGAAGGGTGGGAATCTAGGAATTGAGGGAATCTAGAAGTTTGGGGAAGCAACAGAAGATAACCAAGGAAAGATAGGTAGGGTCCAAACTATGAAATCTACAGATGGGAACCTCATTCTGCTGGCAATGGTAATACAGAGAAGCAACTGTACCAGGAAATGATAGGCTAAGACTGAAAGTGATTATGTGGGGCACGTGTTCGTGATCTGGAGGGCAGACGTCAGAGCAGGAATAAATGAAGGCCAAGTATAGGGGGTAACCTGGGAGGGAAAGAAGAAAGTGAATACAAGAAGAAGATTAGAGGTAACAGTTGAATGTGGGAATGACGGAGGGAGATGGCTGTGGGTGGAGAGGAGGTGGAGAGAACGGTGATGCCGAGAATGCAGGCAGCAAATGTGGATCAGAGATTGCAGGGAGGACAGGAGCATGGTGGACAGGAGGACTGGGGAGATGGGGCCATGCAGAGAGAACTAGTAGAAAGACAGACACTGGGATGCAGGCAAGAGAGTAACTGAGAGAGCAAGCCCTTGGATGAGGCCGGAGTCCCACTGGGGCCTTGGTTAGAACATGCGGCAGTGATGGAAAGACAAGAGAAATTTAAATTGGAGAGAAGGACATTTTAATTTATTCATTGATCTTCTGATTCATCCTATAGACTCCCACTGAGCGTCTGCTACCTTCAGACAGCAAGCTGACCCTGTCAAATTATGGACTCCCCATAAGTTAGGGGCAGGGCCATGTGCTAAGGGGAAAGGAGTTGGGAGTCCTTAAGAGCTTGCTTGAAATGCAAATTTCCTAGCTGCTCCAAAGATACCAATTCAGTGTCATTCTACAGGTGGCTCTTTGGGCGATGTCCCAACATGGCTGTTTAGGAAAACAAATTAGACACTTGCAAGAGTGTTAAGGTCAGAGCTAAGGCCTCAGATTTATAGAGGACCCAACTGCCCCCTTCATAGTTAGTAGAAATGGTCAGAGCAGGCAGTTATGGGCTTAGCTCTCACTGGATGAACAGGACGGAATGAGGGAATCACAATGGAAAGAAGAGGTTATGTCAAGAGTCACTGAGGGAGCACTGCAAATGTCCCAGCTCTAATCTCTGCTGGGCTTTACACATTCCCGTGTATGACCTCATCTCCCAACCTTCCCAACTCCTAATCGCCCTTCTCAGAATTCTAAGGAACTAGATTTTCTAAAGTCTCTAAGCTTTCTTCAGCTTTAATATTTAATAAAATTACACTTAAAATATATCCAACCATCATGGGGCTGCAAATTGATGCAACAAATATGGAAAGCAGTATGAAAATTCTTTGGAAATCTTGGAATGGAACCACCATTTGACCCAGTTATCCCACTCCTCGGTTTATGCCCAAAGGACTTACTACAGTGATGCAGCTACATCAATGTTTATAGCAGCACAATTCACAATAGCTAAACTGTGGAACCAACCTACATGCCCTTCAGTAGATGAATGGAGAAAGAAACTGTGGTATATATAAGCAATGGAATATTACTCAGCATTAAAAGAGAATAAAATCATGGCATTTGCAGGTAAATGGATGGAGCTGGAGTTATGCTAAGTGAAGTAAGTCAATCCCAAAAAAACGAAGGCCAAATGTTTTCTCTGATATATGGATTCTGATCCAAAATGGGAAAATGGGGGAGCATGGGAGAAGTGAAGGAACTTTATATAGGGAAAAGGGTAAGGAAGGGAAGGGAGGGTAAATGGGGGTAGGAAAGATGGTAGAATGAGATTGACTTCATTACCCTAAGTACATGTATGAAGACATGAATGGTGTGACTCTACTTTGTGAACAACCAGAGGCTTGAAAAATTGTGTTCTATATGTACACTGTGAATTTAAATGCATTCTGCTGTCATGTATAACAAATTAGAGTAAATAAATAAATTTATGTGTGTGTGTGTATGTGTGTGTGTGTCTCCAACCATTAGATCCGTTCAAAGGAGAATATAGTCCTTGTGATAATGCCTGAAGTTTGTGGAGAACATCAAGTTTTCAGAGCAATTTCATGCATGTTACTGCAGATGACACTAAGTCAGCATTTCTCAGGGTACTCACATAGTCCATCAGTATCAACATCACCTGGGAGCAAAGTAGAAGTGGAGATCTGTGGTCCCAGCCCACACACCTAATGAAGCAGAATTACCAGCCAAAATTTTAACAGACTCTAGAGTGATTTGGAAGAAAACTATTACTTGGAAACTGTGATATAATAGGAATATATCAAGCTTTTGCTCCCAATCCCTGGCACAGAGCTTCAAAAATCCTTGGAATTTCCTGATAAAAGTACTTATTTATAAGAAACTCCTTTGGGCCAAACTAGAGTTTATTTATGTTGGAAATGAGCCCTTAAATAGTTTCGAGGAAGAGGATGACCATGTCAGAAAGCCCAATCTTGGGATTAAAATTGGGACTTGTCCCCAATCTCCAACCTCTGGGGAGCGGTGGGGGATTGGAGATTGAGTTCAATCACATGGTCACTTAATTGATGATGCCCAGATAATGAAATGCATATGAAAACTCTGGACAGGACACCAAATCCCAGAGGATATTCCTGGTTTTGGAACACACTGATGATCATGGAATCTTATCAATTTTTGACCTTCTACCTCTTTCCTGCCCTGAAGGCCCTCATGTAGCATGTGTCCTTCCTTATGTACAGGGGGAAGAGAGAAAAATCTAGGCAAGGTTCCCCTCTTGCTGACTTGCTCAGAACCCAGGAGGAAGAGCATGGGAGCGCCGCCATCATCAAGCTCCCTGTCCCTTCAGCAGCTCCCAAGTCATATCCTTTCTAATAAAACTGCTGCCATATGTATCGTGCTTTCTTTGAGTTCTGTGAGTTGTGCTAGAAAATTATTGAGCCTTATGAGGGGTCACAGGAATCCCAAAATTTTCAGGCAAATCAGATAGAAGTGAAGGCTAGTGGTGGGTACAGGAAATACTGGCCCAGAATAAGACAACTTGGCACGCTGAGTACTTTAAACTGAAGGAAATTGAGAAAACTATAGCAGCAGGATGTTCTCTCTGACCTTCTGCTGCCCTCTCTCTCCTGAAAAGGACCACAGAAGATAGAATTCCCCCCACCCTTTCTTCACTGAAGTAAGCCATAACACCTAGGAAGGTCACTTTCTGACCTTCTACCTTCTTCCTGCCCTGAAGGCCCTCATGTAGCATGTGTCCTTCTTTATATACAGGGGGAAGAGAGAAGAATCTAGGCAAGGTTCCCCTCTTGCAGAGTTCCCTCCAGGTAATTTCCATTAGATCATACCTTTTGACTTCCAATATTAGTTTGTATGACTCTCCTTAAAAATACTTATTTCTAAGTCTTTGGGCCTTCATTTCTGAAAGTTCTCAGCACATGCACAATTTGTGGGCAGGGGGGGACCATGTTTGTGTTCTGGATATTCAACCAAAGGGCCTCACTCAGCCTACACACACACTCTTCTACTGAGCTAAACCACCAGACCCAGCAAGTTTTTATTTAATAAGTGTGTATGCTTTTCCTCTCCTCCTATTAAGGGGGTCTCAGCCATAAACCTGACAATGGATGAGGAAATATTACTTTTTCTCCCCACACTAGTGTGTTAGCCAGCTTCCCATCACAGTGACAAAATAACTAAGATAAACAATAAAAAGGAAAGGCTCATTTGGGCTTATGGTTTCAGAGATTTTGGCCCATAGTCACTTGGCTCTGTGGCTTTGGATCTGTGCAGCACAGTACAACATGGCAGGAACACATGGCAGAGGAAGCCTGCTCACCTCATGGCAGCCAATAAGCAAAGAGAGAGACCCAAAGGGGCTGCAGTCCCAATACCCTTTCGAGGGCACGCCCCCAGTCGTCGGGAGCAGCTCTGGACAGGAGCTATGCACACACCTTTAAGTCCTGAGTAAAGATGTGCTGAACTGGTATTGTACCCATTGCAATGCAATTGACCTTACCTCCACTTGGATAAGGGAGGTGCAGGAGTGGGCGTCACCCCATGGGGTTGGTTTATACTCACTTGTTTGTTGTAACCCTACCCCTTGCCTCATTTGAATGGCTTCTCCCCAATAAAACCCAGGTTCAAGGCGTGCTCCTTCTCTTTCTTACCTGCCTTGCCCGCCTTGTGGGAGCTGTGGCTGAGGAGCAGTCACTGAACCCAAAGAAAAGGTAATTTCTGTGTCTGTGTCTTTATTTAGTCAGCCCAAATTCACTTGGAGTGACCGTGACCGGTTTAGTCGAGTGTCACAACACTCAGTGACCCAACTCTTTCCCATTGGTCCCTACACCTTAAAGGTTCCACCATTTTCTAACAGTACCACTTGCTGACTGATGACCAAGTCTTGAACACATGGGCCTTTGGGGGACATTCAAGATCCAAACTAGGGTTGGAACATGGCCGCCGAGGAGGAAGCAGCGATTCTAATGTCTCCACATTAATGGGATCAAAAAGACCCTTTGGAACAGTGGCAGTCTACATACCGAAGAACTTCTAGCAAAATTCCGTGAAGAGGGGTCCCGCCGGGAATTGGTAGATCTATTAGAAGTGTCAGTTTGTGGCCGCCGGGACTCGGGGCCCGGGGACTGTGGTACTTGCCGGAGAGGGGCTGTCGCCTCCCCGGCCCGGGCGCTGCTGGAGCCGCGAGCCAGAAAGACACGGACCGGGCCGTGGTGCGGCTAGAAGCTGGGAACGCCGGGGGCGGAGAGAGCGACCGGGGCAGCGCTGGCTGTGGAGGCCGCGCGGAGAGAGGCGTGGGAGCCCGAGGCTGAGACACACCGGAGAGAGCGAGCTAGCGCCCCGCCATCATCCCGAAATAGCAAGAAGAGGAAGATGGCGGCGGGAAGTGAGTAAGCCTCTCTGAGCTCCGCGCCCCGTGCCGCCGCGTCTGAAAAGCTGAGACAGACAGCTGCGACTCGGCATTAATCCATCCGGCTGAGGCGGCTGGTCAGCCCTTCACATCTTACGGAGGTGGATGCCTGCCGGGCCTTCGTGGGTAGTGGCCGCAGGGTCCAGGCAGGGCTTGGGAGAGACAGTGGGGAACCCGCCCATTGCGTTGGTCGCCCGGCAGGGGGAGGCGAACTGTCGCCGTTTGCGGGGTACACCACTGTGGCGGAGGGCTGGCGTCGCAGGGCTGCAGTGGAGGAGATAACTTCATTGAAGCCTGCTGCTACAGGTGTGTGGTCCCCTGGCTTTCCCTCTCCACGCATCGGGGAAACCTTAAGGGCCCCTCCCAGCTCTCCCATGAGTGCTACAGCCAGCCCGAGGGAGTCAGCGGCGTGGGACTGCCGCTCCCGCTAGGGCTGACTGTTGAGGCCTCTTGCACCAGCTACGGGGGAGTGGCTACTGGAGGGCAAGTAAAATTCGCTGAGGATTCTCAGCCCCAAGCTCTACAAAATTAGGGTCTGAGGGAATGGCAAACGGGAAGAGTGTGCCCAGTCGTTCATGAAAACAGGGCTCCCGGGAGCAACAGACCTGGCCTGTAGCCAGTATTGCGGTTCAAGAATCAAATAGACCACAACACAATAATTATGGGTGACTTCAACACACCTCTCTCACCATTGGACAGATCCTCCAAACAAAAATTGAATAAAGAAACTATAGAACTCAATATCACAATCAATAACCTAGACTTAACTGACATATATAGAATATATCAACCATCATCAAATGGATATACTTTTTTCTCAGCAGCACATGGATCCTTCTCAAAAATAGACCATATATTATGCCATAGGGCAACCCTCAGTAAATATAAAGGGGTGGAGATAATACCATGCATTTTATCTGATCATAATGTGTCGCGACCCCCTTGCCCGCAAGGAAGACGCAACACCGGGAATCTTCTTACAGCTGTTTATTCAAGCTCTCGAGAGTTCTTCTAATCTCCCAGAAGCCCCTCCCAGCCTTAATAAAGTATCCAAACACCCAATGCGAAGCTGCCACGTGGAGCTTTCTCGTAGGGTGTCAAAGAACCATGTGCCAACTCTCCCAAAGAAGGAGTTGTTTATCACAGACCACCACAAGGCCAGCGCCATCTTGTAATGGCGACCACAGTCCGCAGAAGCGGCTCGCCACAGTTCCCCCTTTCGTTTACTAAAAACAAAACAGGCAAGAGTAGAGGTGAATCGCCATTACTCATACGAAGCCTTCAACCAGGAACCTCATCAGACCCAAGCAGGTCAGGACGTTCCCACATGACCGTTATTGGCTGAATATGAAAACAGACACCACAAAGCTGTTAAGGCCCTGTGAGCTGGCCTCCTTGACGTGCATACAAATCAGGGCTGGATCCAAGCCCTGGGGGCCGGGGGGAATCCACTGCCAGCAGTTTTTTCCTTCTGTTTATAGCACGTCAAAGGGAATCAAGTAGCCCCTGTCTTAGGTCGTTCACTGCCCTTACATTGCTTACCCGTCTTTGGGGAGGCCCCATTCCCCTGTCTTAGGTTGCAGTGCAAGCGTGAAAGTTGCCCGTCTCTGGGTACTACAAGATCAGCTCGTTGTTGCCAAGGCGTTTAATGGTATCTACTCAGCCAGTCATGATTAGGTCTCTGAGGCTGAACTGTGGCTGTATAGAAATACAACGACAAACAAGTTGGCAACACCCTAAAAGAAAGGCACGGGTCATAGAGCGATAGAAAAGTACTAGCGTGGAAACCCATCTGTGTGCAATGGCAGTAAAGCCGGTAGAGTGCAAGGGCTTTCCAACACTAGGAGAATAACAAGGAAGGACATGTCGTTCCCAGTGCAATGTCCGTAAAACTTGGGGTGCAACGACCATGTCAAAGGTTTACTGTTTAATTTGTGCAAGCCAAACTTGAGGTGAGTTGCCAGTTTCCAAAGCTGCAAGTGCTTGTATAATCATAGCTTTATCGCGAGCATTGCGGGCCTTAAGGCGGCAGAGAAACCACAAGCAGAGAACCATACCGAAGCAACACATTGCGCCAAAAATGCCTACCCCCACCCACTCTTTAAAAAAGGAAAAGGCAGAAGATATCCAATCAGTGAATTGACCCAACGTTATGGGATCAACGTGGGTACTATTCAAGACAGCTATCTGGGTTAGTTGAGACTGGATCATGTCTTCCGCTGCCATGGACCAATTTCCGGCCAAGTATTCTCCGATGATACGGGAGGCATTCCTGGAATCATTAAATCTGACAGAGGTTATGCATAAATGTGCACGTTGATCAACACAGCCCAAAAGCACCAAATCAGCCAATTCTTCTACCTGAGCTTGGAGTAAATCTATTCTTTGGTTGGCAGCTAAGATCCCTGACAAAATATGTTGATTAATTGCATTTTGGGACTCAAGTATCATAGAAGTTTGTTGAACAACTTGATTAACGGAGGCAGCAGTCTGCACTTGATTGGCCATGGCCACTCCGGCCGCGACCGCTGCAGCAGCAGATACCGCCACGGCTGTCACTATAGCAGCTGTGATTCCAAAATCCCCGCGGACTCTAAGTAGCTCAACAATGGGGAATTTATCAGGGTCCGCAATAACTGGGATTGGAACAAAGGTTGGAATTTTCATAACCACTGCTACAGCCGAAGAACCATCCCAACATTCAGATAAGAAACAATTAACATTAAAACAATCCAGCATTTCTGACGAGGTGTCATTAGCCAAAAGGAGTAAGAACGGAGATTGAACACAAACCGCTGCAGGGGGCAATGTGGCATTATCCAACAGAGAGTTGAACGAAACAGATGTGAGTCTACTACCTCGCTCACTCTCGTAAACAGTGCCAGAAACATTAGCCAACCAACTTTTGGCTCCCAGCAATTGAGCCAGTGCAGAAATATCAGCTGAAGCCCCCTTTGTGTTGGAAATCAGCCATTGAAACCAGGACCAACCCACTCCTGTAGAGGAGTTGGCACTGTTGCTAAAGTCATAAACATACCTCTTAAGAGAGGGGGAAAGGGAGAAACCTTTAGCAACTTGACGTTTCTCCCAAGAATAATCCTGACAAGGCGTGAATGTTGGGGGGAAACCAAGATTAGGGGTACAGTAAGGAGAAGCCTTAAAATGAGTGGCATAAGGAAGTCCACTAGAATATGGGGGCATTGGAATTAGTACCTCGGAGATACTAGCCAAGGTAGTTGTGGTTAAAGCAGAGCTATTTACGGAGGTTCCTGAGCCTGATTGTTCCCCTGAGACTACTTGGCCCAATACAGTACTGAGAATGCTCCCTGAGACTTGACTGGACTGTAATGGATTGTCCCAGTTAGTCAAATTCTTGGTCTTAAGACGGATACAATGAGCGTTCCCAAGGCTAAAACAAAACACTCCTGTGAGATTAACTTGAGATTGATTGTAAATGCGTTCCACGTCCCCTCTAGGAGAGGCACAGGGCGCAGACATCTCACACGAGGTAGAGAAAAGAGTGGGAAGGACACTGGAATTACCGTGAACCGGCATCGGCATTGGCCAAGCCCGTGCCACCGCCCACCATTGCATTGGTGTCGTCTGTGTCATCGGCATCAGCACCAGAGCCAGAGCACTCAGCAGAATGAAGATCCTCATCGCGGGATTGCTGTGGTATTTCTTGTTGCTGAGTAGCTGGCGTCAGGACTCTTCTTGTCAGGCGTTCAGGGACCCACAATGGTTCCGTGCGATCCTGGGGAAAAACACATACGGATCCTCGTGCCCATGTCAGCACGGGGTCGGGGCCGTTCCATTGGCCCGTAAGAACATCTTTCCACTTAACATAGCCAATCACAGAGGGCTGAGGGAACACATGTCTATCGGCCGCAGAGCGACCATGAATATCCAAATTCAAAAAATTAATAGTAAAGAGAGCTAAGGACAAGCATTCTTTAGGAGTATGTCCAGCTCCTATTCCCCCTTTTTGTTTTTGTAAAGTTTCCTTTAAGGTGCGATGAGCACGCTCAACAATGCCTTGTCCTTGAGGATTGTAAGGCAGACCATGAGTAAGTTGCACTCCCATAGTAGAACAAAAGGACGTGAATTGTCTGCCAGTATAAGCAGGTCCATTGTCAGTCTTAAGGGACGTGGGCGCACCCCACGCCGCCCAGGCTTCCAGGCAATGAGTGATGACATTACGTGCCTTTTCTCCTGATAACGCAGAAGCATGAAGAACTCCAGAGTACGTATCAACAGAAACATGGACATACTTGAGGTTACCAAAGTCAGGTATATGTGTCACATCCATTTGCCAGACAACCAGTGGCTTCAACCCCCGTGGGTTCACTCCATAAGTAGGGGGATGAAGAAATGTGACACAATGGGGACAGTGCAATACTATCTGCCGAGCATCTGCTCTAGAAATGGAAAAACGCCTGCGCAGTGTTAAAGCATTAACATGGAAATTTTGGTGAAACAATTTAGCCTCTTCTAAGGAGGAAGCCAAACAGATCAACTGACCTCGAGTGGCTGAGTCCGCACAGGCATTACCCTGTGATAAGGGAGAGAGGTGTGAGCCCGGATGTGCATTGGATAAAAGGGAGCAGTGCGGCTACAGATAAGCCGTCGAAGCTGATTAAAGTAAGCAGATACATTACGGGCATCACTAATAGCTCCCACAGCCTCTAGGATTTTTAGTGCTTGCACCACATAGATGGAGTCCGAAATGAGATTAAAAGGAAAAGAACACTGTTTAAACACCTCAATAACAATTTGCAGTTCTACCCATTGTGGATTTCCAGGAGCAAATTGATGCTGGACAGGGGGAGAATCATTAATGACATAAGCTCCCATTCCAGACTTGGAACCATCAGTAAAAATATTAACAGCCCCCGGAATTGGACTGGATGAAGTTACTTTAGGGAAAATAATAGGATGTTCCTTAACAAAATGGAGTAACGGATGAGAAGGGTAATGATTATCAATATCCCCTTGAAACGAACAACATAGAATAGCCCAGTTATCTAGAGTAGCACACAAAACATTAAGTTGAGCTTTAGTATAGGGTATAATAAGAGAAGAAGGTGATTGTCCGAAAAATTGAATGCTTTGTTGAATCCCTTTAAGTGCTAATGCTGCAACAGCATCAGGATAATATTCTAAGGATTTTCCTGGGGATACATGTGGGTGTATCCATAGCAAAGGTCCATCTTGCCATAGTACTCCAGTAGGCTGCCGCATAGTGGCAAGCACACATAATTGAAAAGGGTTATCACTCTGGAGCCTGCATAAAGTGGCATGTTGTATAGCTTCTTCTACTGTCATAAGGGCCGCTCTAGCCTCTTTGGTGAGGCTACGAGGGGAAGTAAGATCTGGATCACCTTTAAGAGTAGCATACAAAGGCTGTAGTACAACATTAGAAATATGTAAATATCCTCGTATCCAATTAATATCTCCCAGCAGTTTCTGAAAATCATTTAGAGTTTGAAGATCCTGAGTTCGTATGGTGATTTTTTGTGGTTGTAATTTGTCATACCCAATTGTTGCTCCCAAATACTTAATAGAATCTCCTGTTTGAACCTTTTCAGGTGCTATATGCAGCCCACATTGTGCTAACAACTTCACGAGGTCGTCATAGGCCTCATGAACTGTTTGTTCTGATTTAGCAGCCAATAATACATCATCCATATAATGAATGATCTTGATGGAGGAGTACTTTTGTCTGAGGGGCACAAGTGTCTTCCCTACATACATCTGACACATTGTGGGACTATTAGCCATTCCCTGCGGCAACACTATCCACTCAAACCTTTGATCTGGTTCCTCGTGGTTACATGAGGGAAGGGTAAAGGCAAAACGCTGCGAGTCTTTAGGATGTAAAGGAATAGAAAAGAAACAGTCTTTAATGTCAATAACAATAATGTGCCAGCCTTGAGGAACAGAAGAGAGCAGAGGCAGCCCTCTCTGAATGGGCCCCATAGGTTGCATTTGAGCATTAACCGCTCGTAGATCATGCAGTAGGCGCCACTTCCCTGATTTTTTCCTAATGACAAATATGGGAGTATTCCATGGAGAAGTAGAGGGTTGGATGTGACCCAAGTCAAGTTGTTCTTTAACTAGAGCATGGGCTGCTGCCAGTTTAACCGAGGGAAGAGGCCACTGAGGCACCCAAACAGGCTCCTCGGTGAGCCATGTTATGGGTATTTGAGCCTCAGCGGCCCCTAGGAAAAACCCAGACCAAATCTGTCAAGCTTTTGATGACCTTGTACAGGATGCTTACGTCCCTGTAAATGTTTTCCTAGTCCTAAACCTGGCCTATACCCCATATTGTGCATAATTTGTTGGGACACTGGGGAATAGTCATTACTAAGAGTGAACCCCATGTCTTTCATCAGGTCACGGCCCCATAAAGAGATAGGTAAATTAAGTACATAAGGCTGAAAAGTACCATGATGTCCTTCCGGGTCCTTCCAGGAAAGATGTCTACAGCTAACCTGAGGAGCCTGGGCATATCCAAGTCCTCTCAGAGATTGATCAGAAGTCTGCACTGGCCATCCCTTAGACCAGTCCTTAAGTGCAATGATGCTACGATCTGCACCTGTATCAAGTAAGCCCACAATTGATTTACCTTCTATGCTTAATTCCAAAGTAGGGCGATTACTCATATCTAGTGACAAATAAGCACAATTCCCTCCGGTGGTACCAATCTCATTCCCTGTCCGTGACTTTGAGTCTGCAGGGAAATGATCATGTAAACTAGGCAAAACCAGTAATTGAGCAATCCGATCTCCTGGGGAGATGGACACAATGCCTTTTGGAGCTTCCACCATAACCTTTACTATCCCTACAGTATCAGGACTTATGACTCCAGGGAAAACATGAAGACCTTGCAAAATGGAAGATGCACGTCCAATTAGCAAACCTACAGTGCCAGGTGGTAGAGGCCCTTTGAACTCAGTTTTCATCAATTGGACTCCCATCTTAGGTGTTAACACGAGTCTGGAGGTGGAACAGAGGTCCAATCCCGCGGCACCTGTAGTGGCTCTCCGCGTTTCATGGGATGGCGTAGAGATGGCCATGTCTCGGGTTCGGGTGTGACATTCTCCACTGCCCCATATATTTGCGGGCCCTGGGGTCGGGGGCCCCGTCGGCCGTTTTTTGGCCCAGCTGAAATAAGCCGTCCATGGATGTCCCTCACTGATGTACACTCTTTTGCCCAATGCTTCCCCCTTTTGCACCTTGGACACAATCCCGGTGATCGAAGGCCAGTGGAAGGGCCACCGTGAGGAGGTCCAGTAAAATTGACATTTTTGGGACACTCACGTCTGATATGACCGGGTTGACCACAATGGAAGCATGTTCTGGCGGCAGGATTGCCCCCTTTTGCAATCCGAAGGACAGCAGCTGCAAGACCTGCATTAGTTAAAGGCCCTCCAATCTCTCTACACACTTTCATCCATACTTCTATGCCTTTGTTCTTATAAGGAGCGATTGCTGCTTTACATTCCTTGGTGCATTGCTCAAAGACCAATTGCTTAACAAGGGGCATGGCTCTATCAGGATCCCCAAAAATCTTTCCAGCAGCATCCACCATCCTTGCTACGAAATCTGAAAAGGGTTCTGTAGGGCCTTGTAAAATCTTGGTCAAATTACCAGACACTTCTCCTCTATTTGGAAGTGACTTCCATGCCCGAATGCAAATGTTATTAATTTGATCATATACCTCAGGAGGGAATCCTGTCTGTTGATTAGCAAATCTACCTTGCCCCAAAAGCATGTCCTTATCCCAATGAGGATGTCCTGCTGCATGGTTTTGGGCGGCCTGCTCTATTGCGCCCTCTAGCATAAATGCTCTCCAGTCCAAATACTTGCCCGGAGAAACACAAGCCCGAACAAGGCTAGCCCAATCAGAGGGAGTCATACAGAATCTAGACAGACTCTCCACCTGAGTTAATGTGAAGGCGGCATCCACCCCATAAGTGCGTACAGACTCTGCCAGGGTCTTCACAATTTTGAAATCTAAAGGCTCCGAAAATCTTCCCCTATTCTCATCCTGAAAAACTGGATAAGCAAGACCCATCTCAGCGTTAACAGCCCTCCATGTTTGAGCATGGAAAGCTCTCCCCGAAACACCCCCACCATACGGCGGTGGGTCCGGAGGATCACATTTCTTGAGCCCCGGTCTATCTTCGTTCCCTTCTCCAGCAGCTAAACTCCCTAGCTGGCGAGACAGCCTCCCAAGCTCCTCCTCCTCATCCTCCTCTTCTTCTGACCCGCTTCCACATGGGGGTGTGTGCAGCGCACTGAGATCTGGATACAAGCGTTTCCTCCCCTGCTTCTCGCTCCGCACGCTCCCATCCTCCCGAGATACCTCACCTCTTGTCAGAGATAATCGTCTCCTCCCCTGTTTCACGCTCCGCACACTCCCATCCTCCTGAGATATCGCACTGCCTGCTGTCTCCGATTTCTCCTCATGTAACTTTTCTAAAACCTCCTGTCCTTCAGCAAGTGCGTCATGACATCTGCCATCTGTGAGGCAACTACGGACTATCTTCCAAAGGGGAATCACCCCACCCTCCAATATGCCCTGCTCACAAGCAAAGTCAAGATCCTTGCCCAATTTATCCCAACAAGGCATAGTAAGGCTGCCCGAATATGCAAACCACGGTGCAGCAACATCTACTTTCTGCAAAAATCTCTGTAAGATACTATGTTTCACTTTCAGGCCTTTGGAACGTAACAGGCCGTCTAGTGCCAGAAGAAGCGGGCTTGAAGATGTGACACCCATGACACAGCAACAGAACAGATACAGAGGACAAAACGAAAGTACACAGAAACAAAAGAAAAGTACACAGTGCAGCTGCAATAAAATATGAGGCTCTCTCTGTCTTTGTAGAGGAGCTGACTCCGCTTTGATTGCGGGTCCCACTAACCGGGACTATCAGGTCCCGCCCACCGGGACTGTCGTGTCCCACCCACGGGGACTGTCGGGTCCCACCCACGGGGACTGTGGGGTCCCACTTACCGGGACTGTTCAGTGCACCACCTCTGACGACTTGCAAGTTTTGATTTTCCCGGGTCTCGGCACCACTTGTCGCGACCCCCTTGCCCGCAAGGAAGACGCAACACCGGGAATCTTCTTACAGCTGTTTATTCAAGCTCTCGAGAGTTCTTCTAATCTCCCAGAAGCCCCTCCCAGCCTTAATAAAGTATCCAAACACCCAATGCGAAGCTGCCACGTGGAGCTTTCTCGTAGGGTGTCAAAGAACCATGTGCCAACTCTCCCAAAGAAGGAGTTGTTTATCACAGACCACCACAAGGCCAGCGCCATCTTGTAATGGCGACCACAGTCCGCAGAAGCGGCTCGCCACAATAATGGAATGAAACTGGAAATCAATGACAAAAGAAGGAAGGAAAAATCCTACATCACATGGAAAATGAACAATATGGTACTGAATGATCAATGGGTTACAGAAGACATAAAGAAGGAAATCAAAAAGTTCTTAGAGATAAATGAAAATACAGACACAACATATCGGAATCTATGGGACACAATGAAAGCAGTTTTAAGAGGAAAATTCATTGCCTGGGGGTCATTCCTCAAAAAAAGAAAAAACCAACAAATAAATGAGCTCACACTTCATCTCAAAGCCCTGGAAAAGGAAGAGCAAAACAACAGCAAATGTAGCAGAAGGCTAGAAATAATTAAAATCAGAGCGGAAATCAATGAAATTGAAACAAAAGAAACTATTGAAAAAATTAACAAAACTAAAAGTTGGTTCTTCGAAAAAATAAATAAGATCGACAGACCTTTAGCCATGCTAACGAAGAGAAGAAGAGAGAGAACTCAAATTACTAACATACAGTATGAAAAAGGCAATATCACAACAGATGCTACAGAAATACAGAAGACAATTAGAAAGTATTTTGAAAACCTATATTCCAACAAAATAGAAGATAGTGAAGACATCGATAAATTTCTTAAGTCATATGATTTGCCCAGACTGAGTCAGGAGGATACACACAATTTGAACAGACCAATATCAATGGATGAAATTGAAGAAGCCATCAAAAGACTACCAACCAAGAAAAGCCCAGGACCGGATGGGTATACAGTGGAGTTTTACAAATCCTTTAAAGAAGAATTAATACCAATACTTTTCAAGTTATTTCAGGAAATAGAAAAAGAGGGAGCTCTTCCAAATTCATTCTATGAGGCCAACATCACCCTGATTCCTAAACCAGACAAAGACACCTCAAAGAAAGAAAACTACAGACCAATATCTCTAATGAACCTAGATGCAAAAATCCTCAATAAAATTCTGGTGAATCGAATACAAAAACACATCAAAAAAATTGTGCACCATGATCAAGTAGAATTCATCCCTGGGATGCAAGGATGGTTTAACATACGGAAATCAATAAATGTTATTCACCACATCAATAGACTTAAAGATAAGAACCATATGATCATCTCAATAGATGCAGAGAAAGCATTTGACAAAGTACAGCATCCCTTTATGTTCAAAACATTAGAAAAATTAGGGATAACAGGAACTTACCTTGACATTGTAAAAGCTATCTATGCTAAGCCTCAGGCTAGCATCATTCTGAATGGACAAAAGTTGAAGGCATTCCCTCTAAAATCTGGAACAAGACAGGGATGCCCTCTATCTCCACTTCTATTCAATATAGTTCTCGAAACACTGACCAGAGCAATTAGACAGACGAAAGAAATTAAAGGCATAACAATTGGAAAAGAAGAACTTAAATTATCACTATTTGCAGATGACATGATTCTATACCTAGAAGACCCAAAAGGATCTACAAAGAAACTACTAGAACTAATAAATGAATTCAGCAAAGTGGCAAGATATAAAATCAACACGCATAAATCAAAGGCATTTCTGTATATCAGCGACAAAACTTCTGAAACGGAAATGAGGAAAAACACTCCATTCACAATATCCTCAAAAAAAATAAAATACTTGGGAATTAACCTAACAAAAGAGGTGAAAGATTTATATAATGAAAACTACAGAACCCTAAAGAGAGAAGTTGATGAAGATCTTAGAAGATGGAAAAACATACCCTGTTCATGGATAGGCAGAACTAACATCATCAAAATGGCGATATTACCAAAAGTTCTCTATAGGTTTAATTCAATGCCAATCAAAATCCCAACGACATATCTTGTAGAAATTGACAAAGCAATCATGAAATTCATATGGAAAAATAAAAGACCCAGAATAGCAAAAGCAATTCTAAGCAGGAAGTGTGAATCAGACGGTATAGCTATACCAGATTTCAAACTATATTACAGAGCAATAGTGACAAAAACAGCATGGTACTGGTACCAAAACAGGCGGGTGGACCAATGGTATAGAATAGAGGACACAGAGACTAATCCACAAAGTTACAACTATCTTATATTTGATAAAGGGGCTAAAAGCATGCAATGGATGAAGGATAGCATCTTCAATAAATGGTGTTGGGAAAACTGGAAATCCATATGCAACAAAATGAAACTGAATCCCTTTCTCTCGCCATGCACAAAAGTTAACTCAAAATGGATCAAGGAGCTTGATATCAAACCAGAGACTCTGCGTCTGATAGAAGAAAAAGTTGGCTCCGATCTACAGATTGTGGGGTCAGGCTCCAAATTCCTTAATAGGACACCCATAGCACAAGAGTTAACAACAAGAATCAACAAATGGGACTTAATTAAACTTAAAAGTTTTTTCTCAGCAAGAGAAACAATAAGAGAGGTAAATAGGGAGCCTACATCCTGGGAACAAATTTTTACTCCTCACACTTCAGATAGAGCCCTAATATCCAGAGTATACAAAGAACTCAAAAAAATAGACAATAAGATAACAAATAACCCAATCAACAAATGGGCCAAGGACCTGAACAGACACCTCTCAGAGGAGGATATACAATCAATCAATAAGTACATGAAAAAATGCTCACCATCTCTAGCAGTCAGAGAAATGCAAATCAAAACCACCCTAAGATACCATCTCACTCCAGTAAGATTGGCAGCCACTATGAAGTCAAACAACAAGTGCTGGCGAGGATGTGGAGAAAAGGGTACACTTGTACATTGCTGGTGGGACTGCAAATTGGTGCAGCCAATTTGGAAAGCAGTTTGGAGATTCCTGGGAAAGATGGGAATGGAACCACCATTTGACCCTGCTATTGCCCTTCTCGGACTATTCCCTGAAGACCTGAAAAGAGCATGCTACAGGGATACTGCCACATCGATGTTCATAGCAGCACAATTCACAATTGCTAGACTGTGGACCCAACCCAGATGCCCCTCAGTAGATGAATGGATAAAAAAAATGTGGCATCTATACACAATGGAGTACTATGCAGCAATAAAAAATGACAAAATCATAGAATTTGCAGGGAAATGGACGGCACTAGAGCAGATTATGCTCAGTGAAGCTAGCCAATCCCTAAAAAACAAATGCCAAATGTCTTCTTTGATATAATGAGAGCAAATATGAACAGAGCAGGGAGGAAGAGTAGGAAGAAAAGAGTAACATTAATCAGTGACATGAGATGGGAGGGAAAGGGAGAGATGAGGAAAATTGCATGGAAATGAAGTGAGACCCTCATTGCTATACAAAATTACATATAAGAGGTTGGGAAGGGAATTGGAAAATAAACAAGGAGAGAAATGAATTACAGTAGATGGGGTAGAGAGAGAAGAAGGGAGGGGAGGGGAGGGGGGATAGTAGGGGATAGGAAAGGTAGCAGAATACAACAATTACTAAAAGGGCAGTATGTAAAATTATGGATGTGTAACCGACGTGATTCTGCAATCTGCATTTGGGTAAAATTGGGGGTTCATAACCCACTTCAATCTAATGTATGAAGTATGATATGTCAAGAGCTTTGTAAAGTTGTGAACAACCAATAAAATAAAAAAGAAAGAAAAAAAAAAAAGACCCAAACTAGATCACCTGTGATTCAGGTATGTCTGACATCTGAAGGTAGGGTGTGAGATCTACAGGAAGGGTGGTGGTGTTGGTGACCTTACCCTTGAACTTGGGGAATCTTATACGAACTCCCAGTAGTTACTGTCAGCATTGAAATGAATTGCAGGACACTTGCTGGTATGAGAGAATTGTCACCAGAACAAAGGAACTGTTTCATAAATGCCAACCACAATCTTGTAAATTATGGATCAGCATTACAGACGGGACACTGAGATACAGGAGACTACCCGGCTCACCCACAGGCAGAGGTATTGTGGGGCAAAGCAGAAATATAAAATCAGGCCCTTGGCATGGGGTCATGACTCTTCCCTCCAATGCACAGCTGCCTAATGGGTCACCATGCCCCAGGTTAGCGGTAAAAACCACAAAGCAGTGGGGGCTGGGCCCTTCTTTGGGGGTCAGGTTATTCAATCCATCAGCACCAACTGTCAGGGCAGTAATGAAAAAGAGCAGAGGCCCTCAGACCTTTGAAAGTTTAAATTATACCTTTCTGACTGCATGTGTCTTGTGTAATCCTCAAAGATTTGTAATTGTGACAGCCTAGGAAAATTACAGGTGACTTGAAGCAATTTAATGATAATAAAAATAAAATAAAAACAGTAAACAGCACTGCTGCTGCCTCTAATTTGCCAGCATCTTTATCATATAAATGCCTCCCTTCTTTTCCCCTTAGACAATTAATGAATCTGCAATTGCCACTGAATGTTCTGCTGTTCTCTTTAATCCTCTCTGCTGCAGCCCCAGCGCTGGGGCAGCTCCCCCACCCCCCAGCTGCAGTGCCAGGGTTCCCACTGGACTGGCCAGACTTCAGAAGCCCCCAGAGACCAGCTGGGCCTCCCTTGCTGCATGGAGCAGACTTCCTCTCTGGTCCCTCATGCAGGTGCCCAGAGCTGGCTTCTCCGGCCAAGTTTCTCCACGAGTCCTGCTGATTTGAGCAACCACAAATTGACCTTCTCTCCAGGCATCTCCTTGCCTCCCTCCTGGTGTTAATATGTGCCTTAAAGAGCTGCAAACTCAACAAGTCTCTGTTATGCAGGTTAATTCAGAGCGCAGCCAAGCTGTGATCAAATGACCTTTACCCACTTCCCTGCTAATTTTGATGGGCAGCTCCATTTTCCTTCTCCCTCCTGATCCCCCCTTGTTCTAAATTGGAAATCTATCAATTTTCAAGGTAAATGGAAAATAAACACACACAGGCACATGCAACACACACTCACACGCATACACACCAGCACCGATATGCCATTGTTGAGACCATGGCCAAACTGAGCCGTTTTTTAAATCCTCAACTCCTAGATCTTAGAAGGATGTTATAGCTGGATCCCTAGCTGATGCCAAAAGAAAATAAACATTCTGAAAGAGAATCCCTCTTCACGGTTTCATTTCTTGCTTTATCAGTAGGGTACAATAAAAATAATAAATAGGGGGAACAATAACAATAAAACCCCACATTTATCAAGAGCTTGCTACCTACCGGTCACTTCTTGAGGAGGATCTCATTTAATTTTCTTGTCACCTCTGTGAAATGAGAACTATGATTAGCCTTGTTCTATAGAAAAAGAACCTGAGGTTTCAAGAGATTACAGAAAATTCTGAAGGATATTCATAGAGAAAGAGGCAATTCAAGCATTTGAACTCAGATGGTCTGATTCCAAAGTCAAGTCTTGCTTTGTTATGAGCAGTGGCTAATCACATTGGGCCTTAGTTTCCTCATCTGCAAAATAAGGGTGATAAGAGGGACCTCACCAGGCTCCTGGGAAGTAAGGAGGTGACCTTACTTTGAAAGCAGCAAATCGCTGCCTATTGACCAACATTAGAATTATTGTTATTAATTGGATCAATTAATTTCTCATACAAATATTGCCTGATCGCCTATTATGTGCCGAACCTGTTCTAGGCATGGAGATGCATCAGTGACCAAGAAGGATAAATACTGCTGTCCCCAAGAAGCATGCATTCAAGTGGCAGACAGATGAGAAACCAATGAGCAGAATATATAGTGTGTCAGATGAATCTTAATCCTGCAGAGGAAATGCATTGTGGGTAGAGGGGTGGGAGCAATGGTTGGAGAGCTCTGGTTTTACATTAGTTGATCAGGGAAGACCTCATAGAGAAGGTGAGACCTTGGCAAGGGCCTAAGAAGTAGGTAAGTGAGCCACACCTGTATCCCAGGAAAGAGACTTTTAAACGGTGCAAAGACACTGAGGCGGAACTAACAAGAGGCCAGAGTAGGAAGAACTGAGGGAGGGAAGAAGGAGGGAGAAGAGAGGAGTAAGAGGGGGGTCCAGAGAGGTAAAGCAGGTAGATGGCCATGCGACTCCTTACAGGCATTGGCATGCCCTGGGAAGCCATGGAGGGTTTTGAGCAGAGCCGTGATGCTGTCTAACATTGTTCAAGGGTCACTCTGGTTTCTACAGGAGGGCAAGAGCAGAAGGAAGACCAGTCAGGGAACTGTTGCCACTCACACAAATGATGACACTTATTGGCTCTGACAGGGGAAGTGGCAGTAGAGGAGAAAAGATACCTTTGGATTCTGAATCTATTTTCAAGGTAAGACCAACAAGATATGCTGATGTATTGGATGCATGTATGGGAAAATGTGGCGTCATTGATGACTTCAAGATTTTTTTTACCCAAGAAGTTGGAAGATTGGAGTTACCATTTACCAAAATGGGATAAAGCAAAGGGAGCCAGTGTTATGTACTGAATTGTGCCCCACCCCCCAAAAAAATATGTCAAAGTATTAGTATTACTTGAGAATGTGACCTTATTTGGAAATAGGGTTTTTGCAGATGTAGTTAAGATGAGGTCATTGGGGTGAGCAGGCTTCTGGGGCAGCACTCAGGGCCTGGCTAGTGTGTCCTTACACACACAAGGAATTTGGGTACAGAGACACACATGTGCAATCCAGAGATGTGCTACCAAGCAAGGCCACCAGAAGCGAGGAGAGAGGTCTGGAACAGATCCTTTTCTAGCACCTTCAGAGGGAATACAGCGCTGTGAACACTTGATCTTAGACTTCTGGCCTCCAGAACTGTGAGACAATCAACTTCTATTGTTCCAGCTGCTCGATTTGTGATGCTCTGTTGCAGCAGCCCTGGCAAATTATGATAGCAGATTTGAAGGATAAAATCCAAAGTCCATTTCTACACAGTCAGGTGGAGATGTCAGACAAGAGTTGGGGGTGAATCCAGAGTTCACGGGTGAGGACCAAATCGGAGATACACATTGGAGAGTCATATTATCTGCTGTGAACTTATAGCCTCAGGGCTGGATGAGATCAGCTACAAAGAGAAGAGGTTCAAGGATTAAGCTTGGGGACCCTCCACCAGGAGTGGAGGACAGATGTTAAATCCATCAGTGAGGAAAGACAGAAACCACGAAGAGTGAAATTCTGAAAGGTAAGCAACATATTTTGAAAAGGAAAGCCTTGTCAGTTCTGTCCAATGTCAGCCATGAGTCACGCTGGGTGAAGAGCAAGTATTGACCCCTGGATTAAGCAACTCAGAGCCTGTTGTGTGACCTTGACAATGACAATTTCAGAGGTGGGAGTGAAGTACAATTGGAGTGAGGTGAAGAAAGAATGAGATGAAAGGAATCAGAGGCAAGGTCAGACACTCTGTTGAGGAGTTTTTTTAAAGGGACATGTAGGGTTCAGAGAGAACTTATTTAAATGTAGGAGAAATAACAACATATTTTATGCAGAGAGAAATATGCATCAGAGAGGGGGCAACCCATCATACAGGAAGGAGCAGGGAGAATTGTGGAGTGTTTTCCTTGAGGATCTGGTGGATGTGGGGTGGGGTGCATGGAAAGGGTGACCTTGGTGGGAAGCATGCACAATTCTCCAGTGACAGGAGAGGCAGAAGGTTAGTGCATCATCTGAGAGTCAGGACAGGGGACAAGGTACCAAAGCTTTGGGAGGAGAAAAGAATGAAACAGGCATGGAGGACAGCTGGAGAGTGACAGGGGCAGGAAAATAAAGCAGATTTCTCGGGCAGCACCCAGGGCCTGGCTGCAATGCAGCAAGAGCAGCCCGATGAGGACCTGGTCTTCTCCAGCCACTGTCAGCCACACAAGTGTAAGCTCAAAGCCAACAGAGATCTATACTTGATCGGGGCTGAGGCTTTGCTCCTCAAATACAAGAGAGAAGGAGCAGAGAGAGAAGAGGCATGCACGGGTATAGTACAGGGCTGGACTATGGAATTCCAGGGATGAGGATAAAAGACCAGACTTGAGAAAGGCAGGAACCAACAGAGGGTGTTGGGGTCTAGGGATGGTTCATTGCATAACTGTCAGAGTTGGGGTGCCAAAGCCTGTGAAATAGAATGATGAAGGTGAGATCAGACTGGGCTCCTTAACATGTAACCTTGGAGATGTGGCAGTTAGCAACAACAACAAGGTCTAGGGACTGGCCATGGCAGTGAGTGGTTAGGACAGAATAGAGAGCAAGAACATTGGAGAAGGACATCAAAGAACTGAGGGTCCAAAGGTACCAGGAGGATTGTGGATATTGATCATGGATGCCTCTATTATAAGAGAGGTAGTTTTGAAGGCGTGATGGTGAGCCAGGGGGTAAAATCTTGAAGGACCTAGAGGTAGTCACCAGGGGTCATTAGGTAGCCACATCTCTTGGTGGACATGAGTCCCATAACTGGAGGTTTGTTTTGGTTTGAATGTGACTTGTTATCCAAAAGCTCACCTGACAGACAATGCAAGAAGGTTCAGAGGAGAAAAGATTGGGTTGTAAGAATGGTTTAATCTCCTGATAGGGATTAACTGAAGGGTAACAGAAGTGGTAGGGTGTGGCTGGAGGAGGTGGGAACTGGGGCATGGCTATATATTTTGTATATGGAGAGTAGAAGCTCTGTCTGTCTGCTTCCCAATCACCATGATGTGAGCTCTTTCCCTCCTCCACACTCTCCCACTCACTTTGAGCCCCGAGAAATGGAGCCAGCCTTCTATGGACTAAGACCTCTAACCTTGTCAGCCCTCAAATAAACCTTTTCTCCTCTACAATTGTGCTGGTCAGGTCCTTTAATCAGCAGTGAAAAAAACTGACTAAAACAAGGTTCTCAGAGAAGAGCCAGAGAATAGTGTGGAATCAGCAATGAGAAGCTTTCGAAGCACCTGCAGGCAAGAGTTTTGATAATGGTGAGAAAGATCAAAGTCACCATTTAAAAGAGCTCCCCAGGAAAAGGCACCCTTAAGGAGAACCAAGGGATGTGCAGAGAAGAGACTGAGGAAATGACGGGCTTTGCTGATGGCTTCCCATGAGTTCTGGAGGACAAGGCAAGGGTTGAGGAGGGACAGGAAGGAAATGCAGTTAGAAAAAGAGACAGGGACAATCTCATGGAGCAAAACCTGGGCAATCGGGGACCCAGGAGTCCTGGACTTCTCATACGATTGATGGAAACCAGGATAAATGATCCGTCCTGGGAGACAGAGGCAGAGACTGGTGACAGTGAGGAGCTGGGGTGGGCGGAGCTCTTTCCAGGAGCACTGTGGATTTTACCACATGCCATATGGAGGTGCTTGGAGCTATACCATAAATATGATTATGTTATCATTTGTACAGTTTCAGTCAGCCTTCTTAGGTGTGAATAACCCAACCCACCGACTGGCAAAAGAACCCCATATTTATTAAAGGAGATGGGGAGTTCCCAGCAACTCAGAGCCAGCATCCAAAGCCGCATCTTCAGGACTAATGCCTAATCTCCCTGCAGTGCCCGGTATGAGGACACCCCCTGTTTGCCTCCTGTAACACTCAGGACTTAGTGTTAGAAGTTCTGCTGCTGCTGCCTTGGAAGAACCAAACTCCACCCCCACCCCCACCACGACAGCCAGGACACTGATGTCCCCCTCCCCCACACCTCCACAGGCTGCCCACTAACAAGGCTCTCTGAATGAATCTAATAGGCCAAACACATCGCAAGCCAGGCCTCGGCTGCAAGGGAGGCTGAGGATGCAAGGTTTCTTAGGAAGATTTACCAAAATTTGTACAGATTACCCAAATCTAAGGAGGATGTTCCAAGATACTGGCAAATCACAAATGTCATATATTTATTTTAAAATTATAGTAATAAGGAAGTTTAATGTTTATTTTGTCTGATATTTGCAAGAAAGAGATGAGAAGCATGCTGTGTAGCCATTCACCACTGGGATCTCAGAGGCAGCTTTGAACCTCCCAGGAGCCGTTGGAGAACACAATTTCTATCAGCTGGCTCCAAGGTCTCAATAAGCCACACGCATGTTCTCAGGTAGGACTTAAGGGCCTGAGTCTCCCCAGATAAGAGTAGACCTGTTTAGAGACCACTGCACAGCAAAGCACACTCTTGAATCTGGGAAGACAAGGTGATAAACGCTCCTATTTACCCAACAGCTCCCATGCGCCAGCTTCTGTAATCTTCTCTCGGCATGCATGATCTCGTTTAATCCACCTGGCAACTCTGTGAGGAAGGTAGGAGGATTACCATATTATATTTAAGGAAACAGAAGTTTAAAGAAAATATTAGTCACTTGCTTCTGACCCCTATTCCCCTACCACACTTTCCTTCCAGCCACAAGTTCATCCAATGCTGATGTGCAGGTTGTGCACTGCACAACCCCTCAATGTATAAATGTATTCCATAGGCATGGCACCACCTGGAGCCAAGCAGTACACAACCTGTATGCTTAAATATAGAGTCCCTGCTCACCTGGTTCCAAAGTCTATTTTTCTCACAACTGTATTCCCAAGTCCAGTAATCAATGTCTTTTAAGTAAGAGCTCCTTAAGGTCAGGGAAGATTTCTTCTTTGTATCCACAAAGAGTAAGCACAGCGCCTGGCACATAGCAGGTGCATGATAAATGGCTGCAGGATGAAAGGCGATCAGAGATGAACATGAATGTGCTCATCAGCTCTTGAATCACTGGATCTACGGAGGCACCACTCGAAGCCTGAAATAGGTAGTTTAAAACAAATGAAAGGAAGAACTACGGCTTTGCACAGCTGGTTGTCAGCTTATAAAACTCATTAACCCAAGGGGTGGCATAGGCAGCAAACACTAATGGACTCCAGGTGTGTCTAAGAAAGTTCAAAGCTTCTACAACCATAGTGTACTCTTAAAGAGAGGAGACCAGAGGCGGACTTCCCTTGAGCACCCACTATGTCCCAGGCACTGGGCTAGAGCAAGCACATCTTTTACCAATCTCTTCCGGTCTGTTTCCTTCTAGACAAAATAGAAATAATGGTGCCTACCCAATGAGGGTGTTGTGATCATTAAATCTCATAATACACGGAGAGCACCAGCCCAGGTCTGCTATGGTGGTGATGCTCAGCAAATGCCGACTATTGTTCCTCAAAATAATGATGAGATTATTAATGAATGAAATTGCGTTTACATTTCACTTGCAGGAAAAATATTTTACAAAATTTGCATCTTATACCAAGCAACCAGGTTCAATTATCCCTTCATATAGACACTTCACTGATCAAGACTTCTAGAAACTCACTTTTAGCCTCAGGGATTGCACATAAATAAAAGAATAATTTGATTTTCAGGACTATCTTGCTGAAACAGCAATATAATAATCATCATCTCAAGTTCCTTTGAATGTGTGTATATGTGGGCATGCACATGTGTGTGGTATTGGGGGTTGAACTCAGGGCCTTGCACATAACAGGCAAACATTTTACCACTGAGATACACCCCCAGATGTGTCATTTCAGTTTTGAGAATTTACTACCTCCTATAATTTCTACCAGAAGTTTTTGGACACAGTGTCAAGCAATGAATAAAATATTCATATGAGTTGGGTGCACATCTGTAATCCTAGGGACTCGGCAGGCTGAGGCAAGAGGATCACAAGTTCAAGACCAGCCTCAGCAACTGAGCAAAGCTCTCAGCAACTTGGCAAGACCTTGTCTCAAAATTAAAAGTAAACAAATAAGTTAGAAGGGTCATGGTTATAGCTCAGTGGTAAAGCACCCCTGGGTTCAATCCCCAGTACCCAAAATAAAGTAAAAGGAAATAAGTATTCAAACAAGACCTTCCTTCCTATGTAGTCTGTGTACATTATGGTACTTGGACAAGTTGAAAATATATTAATATTATTAGAAGTTAGAACTCAGAGAAAATCATTCCCAATTTTCCAGCTTAGTCGTGTTTAGAACAAACCAGCTTTTCTACAAATCTGAACATGTTCATATGGGGTCTGTGGATCCAGAAAAAAAGCAACACATAATAGAATGATCATTGCCTTCCAGGAGCACATGGCGAGGCCTGATGGATGGATGGATGATGTAAAGATGGCGGGATAAAGCAATACAGTATAATTAATGCTGGTATAAGCTTTGAAGTGCTATTAGTTTTTAAAACCAGCTCCACCACTATTGAGCTGTGTGCTTTGGAAAAGTTGCTTAATCTCTGTCTGTAATGTGAGGATAATAATAATACGTATCTCATAGGTTGGTTGTAAGCTTTAAGTAAAATGGCACATATGAAGCGCTTATTTATCCATCAACAAATGTTCATTGAGCTCCTACTTTGTGCCAGACAATGGTCCAAGCACTGGGACTAAACACTATTAGTTAAAACAGATAAAAATCTCCTGCCTTCATGGAGTTTACTTTCTAACTGGAAAAATAGATAAAAGAGTAAGTTAGACAACTATATCTTATATTAGAAGGTGAGTGTTTTAAGGGGAAAACAGAGAACAAGTGGGTAGGGAAAAGTGTGCAATTTGAAGTAGTTAGGATCAACCTCACAGAAACAAGAATATTTGAAAGTCCAAGGAGTGAGGAAGTGAGCCATGAGGCTCTCTGTGAGGAGAGCATTCCAAACCCAGGAAATGGGCCTGAGGTGGGAGTGTGCCTGGTGTGTTTGCAGCACAGAGGAGACAATTTTTCACAAAGGGAAGACTTTGGATGCACTCCTAAGGGATGATTCCTCCACAACTGTCAGGCAGCCTCTTCTAGGCCAGAGGCATGAACACATTTTCCCCAAAGTTGGTGACGAGGAGGACATTCACAAGAGGCAATACACCAAGCCTTCTCCTCTCCTCCTCTTCCTCCTCCTACTTGTTCTCCTCTTCTTCCTTCTCCTCTTCTTCCTCCTCCTCCTTTCTTTCTTCATCTTCTTGCTCCTTCTCTTTCTCCTTCTCCTTCTTCAACACCCTCAGTAGCAGCATTTACTCATTTCGTCCTCTGCCCACAGCTGTGATAGGCTCTTCACATGCATTAATTAACTACTCCCCATAATAACCGTAAGACTTAGCGCTGCTACTAACTCCAGTTAATGCAGAAAGAAACAGGCCCACGGAGGTGCAGTAACCTGCCCAGGGTGCACACACAGGCAGTCTGCTCTGGCTGCTCTGCTCCCTGCCTACAACTGCTTTGTTTCTGGATGTTGTTATTCTTCATTCGACCTACCTGAAAATGCTGTCGATGGCCCCTCAAAATTCAGAAAAGGACAAACAGTAAGGGAGAGTGGAAAGGACAAGCAGCCATGTTAGGGGGGATCTGGCATCCACTCCAGTGTATTTGACCATGAGCCAGAACTGTGTCCTTACACTCAAATAGGTGCAAGTATTATGTATAGGTGGATGATAGACAATAGACAGGTAGATGGTAGATGGATAAGAGATGATAGATTGATAATAGATAAATAGTTAATAGATGGTAGATAATAGATAAATAATAGATAATAGATGATAGATGCTAGATATAGATAGATGGTAGACAGATAATTGATGACAGATGATAGATGGTAGGGAAATAATAGGTAGATGATAGATAATACATGATAGATGATAGATAATATATAATAGATGATAGATAATAGATAAAAAGATTATAGATAGATGATAGACAATAGGTGATAGATGATAGAAACAGATGATAGATAATAGATGATAGATAATAGATAGATGATAGATAACTAGATAATTGGTGATAGATGATGGATATATAGATGATAGATAATAGATAATATAGATAGGTAATAGGCAAACAGATAGAAGTTAGATTTGGATACAGGGGATACAGGTATAGACATGGATCTGGCTGTCACAAACCTACATCATACTGAGAGAAGTGTGGAGATGGCCACCAGCCCCAGCTCCAGAATCAGGCCCTGGCTCTGCACCTCAGCAGATGGGACACCTTCATCTCCTCAGACTCCCATGTTCTCCACTGTAAAATGGTGAGGATAGTTCCTACCCCCAGGCTTGTTATAAGAATTAAATGTGCTGAAGCACAATAGAATAGGAAAACTGACACACACTTTAAATTTATAAAATACCTTCTTCATATGGACTAATAACTGACATTCAGGCAGGCATGGTCATCTACTGGCCAGAGTCTTAAAGAGGATTTGAGCTATGGATCAAAGGGATCCATAACTTCCATCAGAGAGGAGGGTCACTTTAGAAGCCTGGTACCAACCTCAAGAATTATGAGGCATGGGCCCAGGGTGAGGCCTGCATCGGGAGAGCCCATGTTGCAGGTGGGTGCTATAAACACCCCTTGGTGCCAACAGCCTTGCTCCTGCCCCAGGTGAGCTCCTCAAGGGAAAGTCTTCCAGTGATACTGCAGCTGCACTGGGGGTGCCACACTGCACCAGCAGGATGTGTCCCAGGAGGCTGGATCTTCCTTGCTGCTCAGCTGCTCCTCAGCCTCCCCTGGTCATGGACTCTCCTTCCCTTCAAACCACGCATAGAGGAATGGGGTGAAAAGTGGAACTTTCATGATCACCCCACTGTATGGAAGAAACTGAACAATCCCCCAGAGCAAGAGCTGGTTCCCCAGGACCCCGTAAAATGCCAGGCATATGGCAGACATGCCAGTTCTGTGGAAGAAAGGAAAAAAGATGACAGAAGGAAGGAAGGATGGGTCAAGCTTTTAATAAATAATACCTTTGATTTTTCACCTGACCAAGAAAATTTGCCAACTCTTTGGGGAAATGGCACTCATTTTCTGTTAAGAATGTGTGATCTACCTGGGGGACAGGTATGGTCCTGAAGGGCCCCCCCTGGAGGATGACTCACCTTCCCATCCCAGCCTATCCCCAGTCCCTCTTTCAGGCAGCTCCTGCACCCCCAGGTGTTTCTCTAGAAACCCAGCCCTGTTGGGTATGAGCAAAGAAAGCCACATTATTGCCTGCACCTCCATCTGTTAATTAACAAATAAATCCGCCCCATCTCACCAATTAAGAAAAGATATCTGGGTCTGCGGAACGTGACTTACTCCTCTCAGTGATAATGAAAGGTGTTGTCACAGGACTAGAGATGATGGGGCTGCCTCTGTCTCCTTCACATGGTCACATCCTTTCCCTGGGACTTGAGCAAAGACCCCAGCAGCAGGCATGCTGGGAGCCCCCCTGGTCACAGCCCTCTCTGTTCTACCCTGAGCCTTCTGTCCTAGCATCCCGCACCCCACATCTTAGGAGAGGACAGTATCTGGATCTATGAATCAAGGTATAGTAGTATCTCTTAAACTGAGATCCAAGGACCACTTGCATCCAAATTTTTATATGAGGAGTAAGCAAAACTGCAGCTCCTTGGGCCCCAGCCAATTGCCTCAGATCAGAGTCTCTGGGGTCAGGACCAGAATGCCACGATTTTAACCCATTCCCCCAGAGATTCAGATAATCTAACAACCGCTGATGATAATCTGACCACCTGTCCTTTTTTCTTCTTGGGAATTCAGATGCTCTCTTTTTACATTGACAAAAAAGGGCTTAGGGGATTAGGTTATGGCAAATGACACAGGTTCATAGAAGGTCTGTGATGGAAAGAACTCTAGTTCAACCTTCATTTTGCAGGTAAAAATATCAAAGCCCATGTACAGGTTGAATTGTGCAGGCCTCAAAAAGATATATTGAAGTCCTAAATCCCAGCATTTCAGATTGTGGCCTAATTTGGAAATTTAAAATGAGGTCATTAGGGTGGACACTCATTCAATGTGACCAGTGTCCTTACAGGAAGGAGAAATTTGAGTACAGAAACAGACATGCACAAAGAAAAGACAGTGCAAAGGACACAGAGAGAGAGTGCCTTGGGAAGACTGGAGTTATGATGTCACAAACCAAGGGATGCCTGGGGCTATCAAATGCTGGAAGAAACAAGGAAGGATTCTTCCCTGCAGGTTTCAGAGAGAGCATGACCCTATCCACACCTCAGTTTCAAATATCCAGCGTTCAGAACTGTGAAACAATACATTTCTGTTGTTCTAAGCCACCCAATTTGTGGCTCTTGGTTATGACAGCTTATCTAACAGCCCATAAAAGGCACATGACTTGATTAAGGTCATGCAGCTGGATGAGAGCAGCCAAGACAGGGCTCAAACACAGGCTCCTGACTCTCTCCTGGGCACCCCTGTACCCTACACTACCACACAGTCTAAGTCCACAATGCACAACTCTGAGACCCTCAGAACTGCAGAGGAGGTGACCATTTCTAAGGCATCCCTCCAGATGCATAAAGCAGAGGGGGCCTGGAAGAAGGGTACACTTAACCAGTGTCCAACCCACAGGTCCCAGAATGAATCATATTTTCAGGGCCATCAAAAAAAAGGCAAGCAGCAACAGCACAGGAGCCAAAAGGCTAAACAGGGGTGCTGTTTTTAGCTTCTAAGCATTTCTTAACTTCCACCCTACTGAAGCCCAACTGTCAATCAGCACATATACCAGGGCCTTCCATGGGGCCAGTCCAGAAAGGCAACGTGTTGGCAGGGTTCTCCGGCTACCCAAGAAGGCTGCATCTGTGGAGCGTGTAGGAGTTTTCCCAAATCCAGAAAGCTCCCCTTGTGCTTTGGAGCATCAGTAAGGCCAGATCTGGGGAGACAGTGACAAGAACTGCTGGGGGCTTCCCTATAAGACAATAGCTGTATAAAGTCATCCTCATTCTAGCAAATTCTTCCCTCTAAGGTCAGGCCACTGACAGAGTATCCAAGGCCTCTGATGCCCATGGATACCTATCTCTATCCCTCCACAGGATGCAGGTTAACCCACAGCCTTTGGAAATTGCCACGGGGCTTAGGAATGCTCTTAAGAAACAAAGCAAAATTCTTCAAAGCTATTACACCTAAATTTTGTTTTAACAAAATTTGATATAGAATTTCTTTGTTCTCTGGGGAAACATTACCTACAAAAGTTAAAGGCCATTTAGGATTCTTTCCAACTCCAGCACCTGACAAGCTGGAGAAGGAGGAGGCCTCTGCAGCCAGCTCTAGTGATCAGGAGCCCTCATTGCCTCAAAGGTCCCACCATATGGAAGCTTGTCATCCCCAAGAGTAACATATCCATAGGAAAGTCATTTGTGATGAGAGTGAAGAGAGACAGCAAAGAGGGAGAGTTTGTGATCAAATTAACTCTGATGACATCAATAAGGAGATTTGGAAACACAGACAATCACTCCATTAAAATAATGACTTTGGGTCATCACCTGGGGGGTCTTCTACTCCTCCTTTGACCACTGTGTCTCGTGAGGGCTGGCAATGACCACTGCATTGGGAGACGGCAAGGATAGCTGGTTTGAAACTGATGCCACAGAAAGATAAACCCTCTTTCCACCCACCAGGTCTCGATTAGCACTCATTAGTCCCCTTGGTTAGCAGGTGTAGGGAGAGAAGTGAATCACATCATGAACTATGCACGGGTCAAGAAGCCTGGCTGAGCACTTCTGCCATCTCTGGGATGTAGTCCCACCATGTCCCATCCACATAGACCATCATGACAATGGTATCCCCTGGAAATGTGCAGAATGGCAGCCCTGGTTGATACTCGCATATTTGTGTGGGCAACTTCCTAGGAGCTCAGGATGACAAGAAAGTTATCTAGTACACCCAGGTGCCCTCGAATTGCCCTACATTCCTTTTCTTATTTGTTTTTATTTTTTATTATGGTGAAATTCACATAAATTTCATAAAAATTAATCATTTTAAATGAAAAAGTAGAATTTAGTGCATTCACAACATCCTGCAGCCACCACTTTTGTCTAGTTCCAAAATATTTTCATCACCCCAAAAGGAAACTCCATATCCATTAAGCACCCACCTCCTGCCATACCTTCTTCCTCCAGCCCCTGGAAACCACAAATTTACTTTCTGTCTTCACGGGCTTACCTATTCTGGACATTCCATACAAAGGTAATCATACAATATTATAAACTGTTGGGCTTCCTCATGTAGCATAATATTTCCAAGGCACACTCACATTGCAGCATGTGAATTGCAGCATGTGAACATGCCATTTCTTTTTATGCCTGAATAAAGTTCCGGTATGTGTATGTGTGTGCACATACATGTATGAGTCCTTGCTTGTACTATAATTTGCTTATCCATTTATCTGCTGGTGGACATTTGGGATAAATCCACATTTCTGATTGGACCCAGAGCTCTTAGCCTCAGCTTCTCCTTGAATTGGTTCACCTGTCCTTGCTACCCTGATTTTGCCTTCAGGCTTTGACTTAGCCTATTCCTCCTGCATACTCTACCACAAATCTCTTATCCCATCTTTGTTTAGCCCAAGTAATGCTAAACTTAACTCTCTCTCCTGGAGGAAAACTCTCCCCCCCCACACACACAGGGTATTCAGGCTGTCTTCAGAAAGGTGAAGATGCTCTCACCAAAGCCCTCATTCTCCACCCAAGAAGGAGAAGATGACACCAGCAGATCTTTTGTCTGAAGTTTTGCAGTCCCAAACTCTCAATCAAGGAAAATTTGGACAAAGTTATTTAGTCTGAACTATTATATCTGGTGTATTTGTTCCACCTGGCCAGAGAGGTAAATGTACCTGCATTCTGATTCTCTTAACCCCAGGGGACGCCCTCTTGTTAAACAGCCTGGTATGCCCATCCCAGAGGACCAAGCCATGGGTCAGGTTTTAATTTCATCTAATACATCCTCACTGGGTACCTGTCCCATGATAAGCTCTGTGACACTCCCAGGAAGACTCAAAGATCAACATGACAGGGCCTGAGGAGCTCATGATCTGGAAAAGGAGTCAGATATATGCAAGAGTAGCACCAAGTCAGGAAATACAGACAGACATAAAAACACTTTAAGAGTCATAAAGAGATTCTGGAACCCTGAGGAAGGGAGCTGTCTTCAGGCAGAACAGGGGAGGGAAGGCTTCTCAGAAAATGTGACATTAAAGATGGAAGGACTGTAACATTTGACCATGATGAGGAGGGAACAAAAACACAGAGGGGGCATAGGGTCATGCTCCTCCTCGCTGAAGCCAGGGGATGCTCAGGAGGAAGGGGCAAGGAAGGCTCTGGGCTGGAAAGGGCTTGAGGCATCAGGTGAAGGCATCTCTCCTAAAGTATCTACAGGTTTGTGACCTGAGGAGGAGGAAGGATCAGAGGGCACAAAGGCTGGAGGCCAAGAGGCCATCAAAATTCTACAGCAGTGGCCCTGCCCTTAGGTCCCACGGCAGCCAACCAGCAGTACCAGCTGAATTCCTGGAAGAGAGAAATGAGGGCAGCAATCTTGCTGAAAGACAGGGAGCAGCAGCCCTGAAGGCATTAAAGTGGTCATTTATGCAAGATGAAGAAAATACATGGAGAGCTGATGGAGTTGGGGAGGCTAGCGCTCTTCACGCCACCCCTGCATTAGCACCACACTGATCTGAATTTGGCTCAGAACAGAAGCCGTCTCTTGGCTGCTGGCTACACCCTGGATTCTTTCCTGCTCCTGCACTGCTTGGTCCATCTCCTCTCAGGCAGAGCAGCTGACGGCCTGGCAGGGTCCAGCCAAGCCTCCACCTCCTCCCTGTGCTGCCACTTGTCAGCACCAGGCAAGAGAGATGCCAGCTTCATCCCCAGCCTGAAAGCCCATTCGGGGTGCTAGAAGATGAATTATGTTTCATTTATATCAAAGAAGCAATCTTGGAGCCCATTTGTGATCAAATTTGCTGTCAGAGAAACTTTGCTTTATCTCATTACATCTGATATCTCTTGGCTTCTTGTCCTTGAGACTATTAAAGTTTAATGTCAAATTCAAGATGAAATGAAATCTTTGCTGTATCATCTCATCAGGACCTGAGCATTCCCCCTTCCATCTAAAAATTTTTGACAACTAATTACAATAGGGGCGGGGGGGGGAGTAAGAGAGCTGCTCCCCTCTCATTTGCTGAAAATGCCATCATTTGAAGGAGTTACCAATAAGCACCATGGCTCTGTGGCAGCAGAGAACAAGAAGAGGTGTTTGTCTCCATTCATCTCCTCTCCTCCATCCCTTCACCCCAAATTCACCTCCCCCAGACCAATGATATTCATCTTCACTCCTATTCAAACAAGGCATTCTATAGCCAGAGGACATGGTGTAGGAGAAGACACTCTGGACTGGGGGACAGATCAGAGCTTCAATCCAGGCTCTTTCAGCTATGCAACTATGGGAAGGTCACTACCTCCCTCCAGGTCTCAATTTCCTCAACTGTAATATGATGGGGTTGGATTAGAACTGGATAGCTCCATTTAGGAACTAGGAGGGAAAATGGATGAATGAACAATGAAGGGAGGGGAGGAGCCGGTGACAAAGAAAAGAGTACATCCTCATCAATAGACATCCAACTTAAAAAAAAATAATAATAAAAAAGACCTTGTCTGCAAGCCTTTTTACAATGACAACCCCAGGACCAGTCCCTGTTCAAGGTTTCTGATCATCTTTGAATAAAGCACCCATAGAAAACAGCCTTCACACTGTGAATATGCTTTTCCCTGGAAAAAGAGTTGGTGTATTGATTAATAATACAAATTGAAACCCACCTGTACAACATAGGACCATCAGAAAGCTCAGGGATACCCAGATCAGAACTCCTAGAAAGCAATGTATGAAAGTAAGAGAAAGAGAGAGAGGAAAGGTTTTTAAAAGTAATATATTAATTTATTTATTCAAACAAATATTAATTAAGCCTTTCTTAAGTGCTTAAGTGCTTAAGTTCTAGGTACTTGGGATTCAACAGTTAAAGTTTTTAAAAGGCAAATATTCTTGTCTTCCTAGAACCTAAATATTGGTGTGAGGAGGACAAATAATAAATGTGATATCAGTAATTAATTTTTAAAGTGGGTGGCATCAAGGCCTGGGATGTTAGGATAGTCTCAGATAGTGAGTTCTGCGGCCAGTCTCCCTGGTCTCCAGTCACAGCTCTGCCTTAACCACCAGATGACCCCAGTCAGTTTGTTCACATCTCTGGGACTTTGTTTCTTATCCATGAGACGACCATTAGAGCACCTACCTCCTAGGATTCAATGAGTCCATCTGGGGCAAGTACCTTCAACAGTGCCTGATTTAGAAAGAAACTACATCCATGGGATAATCATGTCCCTCTGGGAAAGCTTTCTAGAGAAGTCGAGCTTGGACCAGCAGGCAACAGAGCCCAATGCCAAGGGAAGGAAGAGCAGCTGGGTTTAGAAATCAGATCCCAGAGCTTAGAAGAAGGTCCTACCTGTCTTTTAAACAGCTACCCTGCTGGAACAAAGCAAGAATTACTTTAATGAGTATGTTAAAGAGCTTTTGGTCTCTGTGACAAAATACCTGAGATAATCAACTTATAAAAAGGAATAATTTTGAGGGGTTCAGTTTCAGAGATTTCAGGCCATGGTTGGCTGGTGAGGCAGAACTTGGTACTGGAAACACATGACAGAGGAAGCTACTCACCTTATGGCAGTGAGGAAGCAAACAGAGGCTGAGGTCCTGATACCCTCTTTAAGGACACGCCCCAAAGACCTCACTTCCTCCCCCTAAGCCCCACCTCCTAAAGGTTCTCACACCTCCCAATAGCACCACAAGCTGGTGACTGAGTCTTTTTTTTTTTTTTGTAAGTGTTTTTTAAAAAAATTTTTAGTTGTACATGGACACAATATCTTTATTTTGTTTGTCTATCTTTTGTGGTGCTGAGAATCAAACCCAGTGCCTCATGTGTGTGAGGCACCACTCTGCCACAACCCCAGCCCCAGGTGACTGAGTCTTTAACACATGGGCCTTTAATTCAAATTATAACAACACATTCAGCCACGTTGCACTCAGCTTCTCCGTGATGATTCCTGTCTTGAGTCACCTATCCCTATGCTTAGCCATCTTCAGAGAACATTCTTACAGATCCATCCTATATCACTTCTATAGCAAGAAATGTCATTTCTTCCCTTCAGGAGAACCAAAGACTGTCTTAAAACTCAGTCTGTGATCTAAGCTTCTAAAAGTTTGAAGATAGCAAGTTATTCCTTAGCCATCTAATATCTTGAAAAGAAAGGATAATTAGGAAATGTTTGTCGGTGTTTCCTTTGAAATCAGAATAGCTGTGTGCCAGAGTCAACATTCATCTTTCCAACAACTCTATAAAGTACACGCTATTCTTCCATTAAACAGACAAGTAAACTGAGCCCCAGAGACTTGAAATACCTACTTAAGGCAGCCTGGGGGCGACAGGGCAGGGATGCAAACTGCAGCCATTGGCTTCAAGTGGCAGAATCTTAGCCACACCCTATATTGCCTCACCAGTTGGGAGGTTTTCTCAGGTATTGATACAGTTCTAGAGAAGATTCCTCACAAAGTCCTTGGAATTGTGTGTCTTCTTTTAGAATATAAGCTCCTTAAAGGTACAAGCCACTCTTGATGACTTGCAGTTCTCTGAAGGACACACACCTGTATGAGGAGAGCCATAGGCCGGGGAGACTGAGTCTGGACAGACACCCCAGCATTTGCAAGGTGGTGCTCTGGGATGCTCTTCACTTATTCCATCGAGCACTGTGGTCACTGTTTTGATGTTGCTGCTTTGTTTTATTTTTATTTTTTTGTAGGTTTAGCTTCCTTGCTTTTCTTCTTATGAATCTGCTACAAGATGGTAAATCTTTAATGTTGTGAGGGTAGATTTGATTTCTGGAAAATGACCAAACTTATTTGGAGCCAAATCTTGCCAATAAGGTAGACAAGTAGTTTATATTAAATTTTAAAAAGAACCTTGTGCCTGGGGCTCAATAAATATTTGTTGACTAACAACGACAACAAAATGAAAATTAAATACATGCTGTTTGATTCTAAAGAAAAGAGACTAGTTCCATTCTTTGGCTCATAAAGCTTCTCTGAAAGTAATTCCAGAAAAGAAATTCCAGAAATATTCTGAACAGTGACAGGATCATTGGAATAAGAACAGTGTATCCAGGGGAATCACTCTGGGAAGACAATTTATGGTTAGATTTCAAATCGGCAGGCATTTAAGGAATTCAAATTACAAGCAAGACACAGTTATAGATGTTGTTTGGTACAACTCAACACAAACAAAATCCTCCAGGAGCTGCCTCCTTCCCTGTGGGGAAGGAGGGCGGGAGGATGATAGAAAAACAGTAACTACCCGCCATACAGAGCAGGCCACAGAAGGACAGAGCCTTCTAGAGACTTCTAACAGGAGGGCTGAGGAGAGGCTCTGTGCAGGAGACAGCAGTGGATTGGGCCCTAAAGCAATGAGTCCCAACCTTTCCATGACACAGAAAGTCACCCCAGGGGGATGGACAATGAGACAAATGGACAATGCTGCCATAGCTGGGAACTCTGGTCCAGAGGAGTCCCAGCAGCCCAGCCCCATCTGGCTGCCCCCACCATTAAAGGCAATGACTACTTTGGTCCTCTCCCTCAGGACACACCAACTGAGAGGCCCTGCTGAAGGAAGGAGCAGGACTCCAACAGGTGAGCAAGAGGAAGGACTTCGCAGGTTCACAGACACAGGGCCAAGAGTGGGAAGTGTGGGGCATTCTGGGAACAGGCTGATATCCTGCTTGGCAGGAGGGAAGGGAGCTGAAGAGAGAGTGAGTTAAGACCTAGAGGCAGGTAGAGGCCAGCAACTCAAGGGCCTTGAATGCAGGGTTGGAGAGTTTGGTCTTGATTCTATAGACAACAAAGACCCTTTCAGACCTACTGATAGAAAGCTGAGCTGTATATTCAAAAAGGAAAAAGAAAGAGGGGAAAACCACCTCACACTTCTCATGGCTGACTTAAAATGGCCATAAAGAATGAACTTTAAATAAACAGACAAATCCCCAAAGCTAGGATTCAGGCCTTTCTCCCGCTTCTAGCTTAGCAGGGTGCCCCACTTAGAGAAAGAGGCCTGGGTGATTTAGAAATGAGATGAAAACCTCCAACCCCAGTTTTTTAAAAAAATTCTGTGAAGCTGGAAAGTAAACAGCAGTGTCTCCCCAGGAGCCAGGGCCCTCAGGAACTGAGAGCAGGTAGGCGCCTTTGTGTATTTTGTTGTTGTTGTTTATCCTGATAGTATATGAGTTGCCGTGCTGTTGTCTACCCTGACTTAAGTGAGAATAAATATACACGTGGTGGCTCATAACCAGGCAGGCCGCCCGTCTGTGTGGGCAGGGTGGAGAAGGCCAGCAGACCGCTGAACAGGGCTGGGGGAGAGGATTCGTAAGATGGCTGCCAGCGTTGCTATGGAAATTTAATTCCCGACTAGAAGCAAACCATTCAAAGGCCAAGAATGGCCATGTTAGGTCAAAAACGGAACATGAACTGGGGGAAAAGATTGCTTTTCAAGAGAACCAGACAATTAATTTAGCAGAGGAACCACCCTCCAAAGAGAAAATCACAGAGACCTCATGTGAGGGATCTTTATTCTGTTAAAGTCCAATTTTTAAAAGAGCCTACAAGGGATAAGGTGGCAAGAGAATGTTCTCTATTTCAGCAGAGAAGAAGTTTACATGGAGGCAGGAGGGATGGAGGTGAGAGGTCAGGGAAAGACTTTTCCCTGGCAGAAGAGTTGTAAGACACGGATCTGTGTTCCTGAGGAGAGTTGCGGATCCATTTCTCCAGGAATTCTAAAGAAAAGTAAAATTAGGTACATGTCCTAGGTGGTTCAGTTAATGTCTTCCAACATTTTTTCAGTCAAAAACCTCCAAGAGAGTCCATAACACCATTTTCTTATGTCTGACCTAACTCAAGATTAGAATCTCCAGTCTCTCCCTATCAGATTGTGCGTTGTGTGTGCACATAAAAAAGAGTGTGTATGTGTAAGTTTAACCATAAGTAGAAAGCAACTGCCTAAATTCACATGGAATGTGTGGGAAGTACGCTCAGGCTCACTACCTCCTACTCTTCGCCTCTGTATTTGCTCTCTTCTCCGACATCCTGCAGCTCACAGTCCAAAATACATTACAGGAACAACAGTTCAGTCCATCAACAAATACCAATTGAACTACTATTATGTTCAAGACTTTGTGTTAGGTGTCATGGTGGGGTAGTGGATAGAGAGGTCAAGATGTCATCTCTACCTTCAAGAACTTATCCAAAAGGCAGTTCAAATATGATCACATGAAGAAGTGACCATTCGGTGGAAGGACCAGTTGTAGGAAGGGTAAGCACTTTAAGGGGCTCTGGAAAAGGGGTGGTCTTTCCTTTCTGGGTTGGCCAGAGAGGGCAGGAGGAGTATCTTCCACGTAAAACTGTACCAAAGAATACATAAATTAAAAAAAGAATATATATAAATATATATATATATATATTTATATATTTATATATTCTTACAATCCTAACCATTTTTATACCTTTATTTTTTTGTTGTTGTTGTTTATTTATCTTAACCATTTTTAAGCATACATCTCAGAAGCATTAAGGACATTCTCATTGTTGAGCAACTGATCTCTGGAAATTTTTAATCTTGAACTCTGAGATGCTATACCTAGTAAACAACTCTCCACCTCCCTTCCTCCTGCAGCCTGGCAAACCCCATTCTACTTTCTGTTTCTGTGAGTTTGACTACTCTGGACACCTCATGCAAGTGAATCATACAATATTTGTCTTTTCCTGACTGGCTTATTTCACTTAGGATAATGTCCTAAATTTTGACCATGTTGTAGCCCGTGACATGAATTCCTTTCTTCTGAATAACGTCCCACTCTATGAATGACCATCTTCTGTTAATTCATTCCTATATCAGTGGATCTAGGGTTGCTTCCACTTCCTGGCTACAGTGTATACGACTGGTATAATCATGAATGTGCAAATATTTCTTCAAGATCTTTGGACACATACACCCAGAAGTAGAATTGCTGGATTATATGGTAGTTCTAGTTTTAATTTTTTGAAAAACTGTCATACTATTTTCTACATTGGCTCTGTCATTTTCATTTCCCACCCATAGTGCACCAAAGTCCCAATTTTTCCACATCCTTATCCTTGCTAATACTCGTTCCTCTCTCCATCCTTCTTTCTTTCCTTTATTCCATCCTAATTCCATCTCACTGATTTGTATTTCTGGAATGATTAGTAGTATTAAACATCTTTTCATATGCTTGTTGGCTATTGGTACCTCATCTTTGAAGAAATTTCTCTTTATGTCCTTTGTCCATTTTTTCATCTGATTATTTCCTTTTTTGTCATTATTGAAGGAAAAGCATCTTGAACTGAGTTTGAAGAGAGAAAAAAAGACCAGGAAGGCAGAGGTAAACATCTGTGGAGCCAGGAGTCAGATGGCCCAATCAAAAGTATTAAGAAAGGTGAATATAGTGTGCTGTGTTGACAAGATGAGCAATGTGTGGGGCACAGTCTTCAAGCCAAGATCCTGTAATTATTTGTTCAGCATTTGGAAAGGCTGAGGGCCCTAGGCCTGCATCTTAACTAAAACTCAAGTTCTGATTTAGGGTGGACTCCAACTCATCCACATTGCTGTCATTTACTCAAGCATGTGCCGTTGGGAGAAAGGGTTTTCACCCCAAGTGACAGATGGCACAGCCCTTTACATTTCTGGTGTTAGTTCTAGTTTAGTTTCTAGTGTTATGTGGTTGCAGCATACCGGTGATTGGCACTTATCCCTCTGCCTACCTCCAAGTGTCCTGCAGTGGCCAGGACAAAAGCCCACAAGCAAGACAATATGCAGTGACAGGGCCTTCAGTGATGTGGCAAGATCTGCTGTTATGGCTGTCACAACATCCTTGGGACAGGGGGTTTCACACTGCCCTGCCTAGAGGGCTGCCCCTCCAGCCAATGGCTCTTACCGTGCTCCACATCCACTGAGAGAGTCAGATCTGTCAGCGCTGAGATCTCCTCCGAGAGCCAGCCATCCGGCATTTCCCACACCAAACACCTGGCCACACTCATCAAACGGCTTTTGTTGTGTGGGGAAATGCTCCTGATACACTGTTACCAAGTAGGCGACAAAACAGTATTACAGCGTGAAACTCCTATTAAACAACAGAGACAAAGAGACAGTGAGAAAGGGAAGGACAGGAAGGTGATATACCTCAAATATTAATAGTAGTTGCTTCTGGGTAGTGGAATATGGATGAATTTTTTTTTCTTTGTGCTTTTCTGTATTTTCCCAATTTTTGACCATGAATATGTATTACTTTTGTAATCAGTGAAAAGGACAGCACGTGGTAATTTTAAAAAGCCTTTGTTGGGCTTCCTGCCCACTTGGGCTCAATGTTCTGATGGATTTCACACAGAAAATTATAGGATCCTGGCCCCTTAGAGCTCCTCGTCCCAGATACAGCTGCTGATCTGCCCAAAGGGACAGAGGCAGTCCTAAGAGATGCAGAGCAGCCCTGGACACCAAACCAGTCAAGGTGGGGTACCCGGACACAGAACCAAAAAAGGATTTGGGTGTTCCTGGGGTCATCTTCATCTCTCCTCCCATTAATCAGAAAGTCTACATCCTTCCTAAAGAGATGGGGGTAAGAGATGGCCCTTCTTCTAGAAACTTGCAGATGAGGCTGAGAAGAGCCAGGATGGACTCACCAGGTAGTGCAGGTGGCCATCACAGCAGGGCCTGCCTGGCTCCTTACAGCCCTCCCTCACTGGGGAAATCACCACATTTTCAAGGACTGATTCTCTCGATAGAAATCGGCTTGGTAAGGGAACTGGAATGAGTTCAGCAAGACAGAGAGGAGACTGAAAGACAGTATCTTGATTTGAATCGATGGTACAAAACCTGGCAAGCCTTGGGATTCTAATATCAGTCATTTCCCTTCCTCCTCCAGGAGGGGAAGCATCATGGGTCCTGAAGATAGCCAGTATGAGCAAGGGGCCTGTGAGGCAGCACCATGCAGAGGTGGAGATAAAGTCGCCCCTTTGCACTGTCCCTCAGAAGATAAGGTTGGACTGCTGCCTGTTTTTATGCATGAAAGATGAAAGTTATAATCATAATCCTTTGCATTTATACAGTACCTTCCCCCTCCCCAAGATCACTTATGCAATATATCCTATTATTAGACAAGAAGGGAAACTGAGGCTCAGAGAAAAAGGCAGAGTGGTGCAGCTAGAACTGCAGCCCAGGGCACCGACTCCAGAATCAGGTGTCTCTGTGCCTAATGCCAGCAGGCATTTACATAGTCCACTTACCTTTCTGGACTCTAGGGAGATCTACCCTGGCAGGGGAGTGGCCTGGGTTTTTTAGGATTGTTGTCTGACAGCCCAGACCTTTCTGTTCTCATATCTGTGGGTCAAGTCCTACCCTCAATGCCTCCAAGTCTGACAGCCCAGATGCCTTCTGCCCTCACTCCAAATCCCAGCCCCATCTTGGAGTTGCCCATCTTGTCATATCAAGTTTGAAGAAACCCATTCTTCACAATTCAAAATACACCATTCTGAGGCCCTCAGAAAGATATGATTGGCTGCGGGGGGTCCTGTTTTTCTACAAGCCCAACTGCAAGTACACAACCAGTCCCCACAATCCTGCCTGGCACCTCAGTTTGCATAAAAGATGTTTTTGTGAAAATTAGAATAGGGCGCCCCCTCCTGGCAGATGAATTAGAACACAAGGATCCCTGGTCTCACTCTGGGTTTTGGGTCCATAATTTCAGTTCTCACTCAATCCAGGGAAAACGACCCCCAGCCCAGGGCAGGCTATGGACCTCATCCCAGAAATGCGACTAGAAAGCGACCCCAGGCCCGCCTCCCCACCCTCCTTCTCCCCAACCCTCCCTTCTCCCCGGTGTCACTATTTTCTCAAGCTCTCCACTTGGTGATTAGGAAGGCTTCTGTCCCTTGAACTGCCCCTTGCCAATGGTCAGGATTGGATTTCCAACTCCCCATGTAGAACTGATGAGGTCACCTTCCCAGGGGAACCAGAGCACTTTCCAGCCCTCTGCCCACCCGACCCACACCCCTTGGAGAGCTCCTTTGTGCTCTATTTTTAGTTTCTTGATTGCAAGTGAGAAGTCGAAATCAGAGAATGCCGGGAAACTGCAGCGGTAACCAACCCAGAAAAATGGACAGCGACCTGAAAAGGGAGGCGGGGTTCTGAGCCGAGGGGGAGAAATGGCATCCAGAGAGCGCTCAAGGCCGAACTCCAGGGTGTAAAGGCGGGGCGCGGGTGTGTTGTCCTTCCCACCTCCCGCGGCCGGCGGCCTGGAAAGGCACCTTTAGTTAAAGCCACGGAGCTAGGACTCCTACAGACCACCTCGCCCAGCCCCCTCCTTTCCAGAGGAGGAAACTAAGTCACCCAGCTAGGGTGGCAGGGTCGCAGGAAGTACCTCTGATTCCCGAGGATTCCTTCGGTGGCCCTGAGCAAGGAGGTGCACAGCAGGGCTGACTGACTCGTCCTCGAAATGCATGTCACCTCCCAGCCAGCCTAAGCCCAAGAACCCGGAGGGCCTCTCCCCTACTCCCTCTCCCAGCCCAGCTGGGCACAGGCCGAATTCATCCCGCAGCCCCCTCGGCCACCCTCAAGCTGACCAGGGATCGCTTTCTCTGGCTGGCCTAAGTCTGAGCGAGCCCTCCGCCTTCACCAGCTGCGTCCTCTCCCTCCTGGAGCGAAGACAGACCCGGCCCGGAGCACTTCCCCGACGTGCGCCGCACTCCCTAAATGAATGAACTGGCAGCTCCAAAACGGCGGCGCAATTGGCAGTTATTGCTGGCAGTTTATCAGTATTAACTGATTAGGCCCAGGATGATGGATCCCCTGTCTCGAACAGCCCTCGCCCCGGGGCCGCGCTCCCCCCGCAGCCACCTCTGGGCAGCCTGCGACCCTGCTCCTCCGCTCCTCCGAGACGCCTGGCCCTCGTCCGCCGCCCCAGCCCTGGCCCGCGCGCTCCGCACTCCCGACTCTCCCTTCCCCTCCCCGCAAAAAAAAAAAAAAAAAAAAAAAAAAAAAAAAAGACACATTTAAATAAATAAAACAAAATTCAAATGAGGACACTAAATCTCCCCGGCGTTTAATTGATGATCATTATGCTTGGGAACCTAAACTCTTTTAATTTCACTGCGGTGCAGAGAGATGAATTATAGAATTACAGTCGCCAATTATCAATCACGCCTTTGCTCCGCGTCTCTTGGCTGCCCAACCGGCTCGCCCTCCCTCTTGCAGGCCAAGGGTTGAAGAGGCAGGATAATAGCATTGGAAAGGAGAGTTCAGCTGGAAAGAGGGACGCCAACCCCAGGTTTTGGGGTGCCCCGACTCTCCCTCTTTCTCCACCGTCCCATTTCTAGTATGCCACCTTTCCCACTTCATTAAAAAGAAAAAAAAAAGCAGCTCAAAAAAGAAAACCGTTTTCATTTAGAGCTTGGCGTTTGATTCGTTTTATTCAGGGTAAGATGTGCTTGTACCTTCAGTCCCCACTCTAGGCAGAATTCCAACAACTTCTGCCCCACCCGAGCAGCTGCAATAGAGCCCATCTAACCCAAGGCAGCCTGCAGAGGGATGACTTAAAGGGGCTCCAACAGGCTTGAGAATGCTGCCCCACTGCCCCAGGCTACAGACTGAGCTCCCACCATCAGGGACAGTTCCATTGCCCTCTCCTTCCTGTCCTTCTTTACAGTGAAAATAATAATAATAATTTGAATAATAATTTCCACCAAAGCTGAGAATGATTTGCATTTGTATAGTGCTCTGCAATTTACAAAGTGCTTTCATGTGCATTATCTCATTTGATCCTCCCAATAATCCTGAGAGAGGTCGGCAGAGCAGGTATTTTTGTTATTCAAACGTTTATTCATTCATTTCACTAACATTTATTGAGTTTCTACTTTATGCCAGGCACTGGGGATATAAAGTCAAGAAAAAAAGGAGAATTCATTCCGTAAGGGTGCACAGTCTCTTGCGGAGTCCTACTAAGTGAACAGAGAGTTAAAAGGCCTTGGGACAAAGTGTTGTACTTCACAGGGGAGGGTCAAGAGGATCAGGGCTAAGCAAGCTGATCACAGCTATGAGGGACAGAGCCAAGACAGGCCCACATCTGCAGCACTGAGCTCCAAACATGTGCTTTCCCAACCCCAACCCCCATGTCATATTGTCACCTTTGTATTCATCTCAACTTTTAAAACAGTAACCATATAAATTCATTGCTAGCCTTGAGGTTTTTTTTGTTTGTTTGTTTTTAATCTATTCATAGGTAAATAGTTTTAGGTCTGGAGAAAGAAACTTTGCCGTTGACACTAACAAATAAATCCCTCAAGGATAAATCTATTGCCACCACATAAAAGGGGGGATAAGAATTGAGAATGGAAGCCAGATGCCTGGGTCCTCCCTATCCTATGGTATTCTTCCTTGAAGCCTCTGATTGGTTGACTGGTTCATTGTTTATGATGCTGTTTTATTCAAAAGAAGATTTTCTTTTTGGTGCCAGGGATTGAACCCAGGGCCTTGTACATCCGATGCAAGCACTCTACCAACTAAGCTATACCCCAGCCCCCACAAATGAAGATTTATGATGGACCAAGACTATGCATTTTCTCCTACCAGAGTCAAAGGAGGAAGCTAGGTTTGCCCACTCGCCATTCATTGCTGTTTGTTTAACAGTCCCATCCCCATGTTTAGTCTATGAATGGAAGCTCAATTCTGTCAGTTTTGGTCCAGAGTCTCAGCCACCCCAGGTCCTGTGACTAGAAGGTCTGAGGGAGATAGAATTAACCTTGACCAGGTCATTTGGCTCAGCCTCATCCCAAAGAGGCTGGACTCTGAGTTCCCAAGCCAGTGACTGAGGTAGGGAACAAAGAGTGTATATGGAGCGATGTTGGCTCGGGCACTGGTAACACAGCTACACAGCAGTCTTTTCCTCTTTTTGAGGAGCTAAATATCTCCAAGTAGAGGTCCTGCAGGGATCACAGCCTGGGTCAGAGCCCACCAGTCTGCCTGGCCAAAGCCAGGACAACTCTATCCTGTCACCAGCTGGCTTCCCTGGGCTCTGGGCCACTGGCCTCTAGCCATGGGCCAGGCACCCAGCCATGCTGGGGAGCCAAGCATCCCTGGCATGGAACAGCCCTATAACAGTCTTGGAAGGCTGAGATGGAACCAGGACACTCTGTAGAAATTATGTCTCCATCCTTAGATAGGGCGGGCCTTCTAACCTTTTCCTGGTCCTGAGTCTGCCCCTCCAAATCACATCTCACACCAGCTCCTGCCCCTGCCACCGTGCCTGTGCTCCAAGAAAAGGGAAAGTCAACTTTAGCCCATGACCCCCCACTCTCAATTCCAACCATTTTGTTCTGGAGCTTAACTTCCCTTTAGATCTCTTGAAGCCCAGCCTCTCATGCCCTATCTCTATCCCTTCTTCCTCTCTCTTTGCTCTGTGAACATCTGTTCAGCTTTCAAAACCCACCTCAGCCATAACCTCCTCTGGGAAGTCTTCCTGATTACCCATCACCACTACCAAGTCAGAGCCCACTGCCACCATCTTGGGATGTCCTGATGTTTACACTTCACTTAGTCAGTCCCCTTATCACACACTAAAGGGCAATTAATCTGTCTAAGTGAGCACTCCTGTCATATCCCTCACCCAAAGAAGGATATCAACTAACATTTTCAGACCTGAATATAAGCCCCATCCAAAGATGACTGATTCAGTCTGGTTTGCCCATAACTTCCCCATTTTTAGCACTGGAAGTTCTACATCTGGAAAACCCGCTCATACCTTGGCAAGCTGGAGTGGTTGGTGGCCCTACTCTTTGTCTCTCACTTGGTTTGCAGTCCTCAGATCATGGGAGACCTGTTTTCTCAACTGTACTGTCCAGGTCCATAGTATCGTCAGGGAAAGGTGGAATACCCTGGTTTCAACCAAGGATCCAGAGAATTCCAGAATGGATTTGGTGACCAGGACTCTTCAGAACTGAAATATCTTGGGGATTATTAAGCAGGAAGTTGAGGGCTATAGAAATGAGAAATGACCTACCCTATGGGGTAACAAAGCTAACTCTAAGCTGAGAGTCCTGAGACCTGTGGTCCTCGCTGTGCCATGACACAGGCTGCCCTGCCTAGCCCCCACCTTCACCCCTGAGAGGGAGGCTAGCATTTGGTGAGTGCTTAGTTCTGTGGCACAAACTGTTTACTCATTGCTTTATTTAATCTTCCTAATACCACTGTGTCATTTTACAGATGAGAAAACCAAGATTCAGAGAAGTCAAATACATTTCCTAAGCTCAGCCAGTTTAGTGATAGTGCTGGTTTCCAATTCAGCCTTCTTTAGCTCTAAAGGACAAGTCCTTCAGACTAACCTCCAGGCTCTTGATGACTGTGGTCCAGGTCCCTCCCAATATAGCTCCCTTTAGATTCCATAGTAGCCAGATGGGCACCATTGCCGCTGAACTGGATGCCACCATCAGGAAAAGGAGAAGATCCTAAGGGTATGAGGCTAAGGCCATCCCTCCTAGGACAGAGAAGGGACCTAAGCAGAGCAGGGAGGAGGATGCTATCTGAGACACTCTTCTGAAGCCCAGTTTTCAGGGGACAATAAAGGGAGGGATCTGCTTAACAGGGAAAGCGGTCTTGTTCAGAATGAGGTGTGGAAAAACACTGTTGGGAGGAATGCAGGAAAGGAGGAAGCAAAGGAAGATGGAATAGGCTTCTCAGAGGTTGCAAGGAGTTAGGGAAGGACAGGTGGCCAAGAGGAGGAGCCTCCTGCTGCCTCAACTTCCACCTGCCACACCCCTCCAACAGCCACCCTGGATGCTGCAGGTCTGCTGGCGAATTAGACCCACACCCCGAAGATGCTGCCACCCTCATCTCCTGGACCTCTAGAGCCAAACCTGAAAGGAGCAAGGGACAACATTTGCTTCTAGTTGAGCCCATAAAATGGCCTTGCTCCAGCTCCCTTCCTAGTGCCGGCAGACGGTCAGAGGTTCCAGGAGAGCAGGAAGGTTGTCGCCTGGACCCTGCTCCCCCTCCCAGCAGCTTGACTTCACCCCACTTCTTCACCCCCTGGGTGGTGGCAGCTGCTCAGCAAGGACAGGGGAGCCTGCTGAAGAGGCGCTGCGGGGACTCCTCTCTAGTTCAGAGTCAGCCTCCAAGATGACAGATGAGCACATGGACCTCAGGAGCCACAAGCCCAGCCCTCCTTTTCCCCCAGGCCCCTCCTCCCAACCTATCTTTCTGGCCCAGACCCCATATCTCCCTTATAGCCTCAAATAGCGGCACTGCCAAAATATAAAGTGCTGTTCTCTTCTAATTACAAAACTCACAGCTGACACACACGTGCCAGAGGCCCCCTCTTTTCCTTCTGAGCTAACAGCCCCATTAGGACAGATCCTGCTATCTTCTATGCCCTCTCCATATATTTTATGGAGCAGCCTCAAAAGTACGCTGTGCCTCACCCTCCCTCCCTCCTCTCTCTTTCAAGGCGATGGCTTTGTGAAAGCTGTGGGGAAAAATAAAGCCTTTTACTAAAATGTCACTCTGGGAAAAGGGGGGGAAATTTTCTAATAGGCCATTGAAGGCTTGCTTTTTTTTTTTTTTTAAGTGTGATAAATTTGGCCTGTCTTAAAAAGACAGCTCAGTGTTGCTTATCAACCGTGATTTGACCAGATAGCCGTTTCAAACAACAGACACTGGTCTTTTTATAATAAATGAAAGCAATAAAACCAAGAGCTGGGCCAGAACTATAATTAAGAATCAAGGCGCTAAAAATGGGGGTGTGTCAGTAGAGGGCAGAGTCCATCCAGTCTTTGGGCAGGATTAGCTGGAGGACCACCAAGTGGGGTGCTAGGGGCCACACTCCATAGGGGAGAGCCACTCCTTTTGCTCCAGGTCAGAACCTCTTGCCGCCCTTGGGTCCTTCTCTTTCCCCTTCTCATTTTGGGAGAGCGCCCTCTCTGGGCAGATGGGCCCAGGGGTGGAAGGAGGGGCTCATCACCCACCCCCAGAGCCAAATCAAATGCCTATTTGAAATTCAGCCAGAAACCCCCCTCCTAGCTCTGTCTGTTCACAATAAACATCCCAGACTGGGCTACTCCTAAAGAGCTGTCTGTTTAACACAATCTCCATCTCAAGCGGCTGTTTTGCATTTCCTTTTGGCTTTATTAAAACTGATTTTCTATTTGCACTATAAAAACTGATCTGATTAAATTTCCATTTTTCCCCAAAGAAAAGATTCTCCTCTCTCTCTCTCTCTCTCTCTCTCTCTCTCTCTCACACACACACACACACACACTCTCTCTCTCTCTCTCTCTCTCTCTCTCTCCCTTCCTCTCTCTCTCTCTCTCTCTCTCTCTCTCTCTCTCTCTCTCTCACACACACACACACACACACACACTCTCTCTCTCTCTCTCTCCCTCCCTCCCTCCCTCCCTCTCTCTCTCTCTTTCTCTCTCTCTCTCTCTCTCTCTCTCTCTCTCTCTCTCTCTCCCCCCCCCACCTCAGTCTCTCCTTGCCTTCCTCTCTTTCCTCCCTCCCACTCTCCCTTTCCACTTTTTTTCTATCCCCAAACAAATAATTCTTGATTATTCTCCCTCCTCATCCCTCTCTTATCCCTCCACAGGGTCCCCACCCCAGTTTCCATGGGGATGGCTGTGAGTGGCGCTCCGGGGGAAGGGAACAGGAGGGAGCTCCCGCCCAGGGAAGCTGGAGAGGAAAGGCCAGTGGGGGGTCCATCAGTGAAACTCTGGCACCTCCCAGGCCCCCCTTTATGGGGTACATCATACTCGGGGAGGCCCCATGGGACTGGTCAGCATCCAGTGCTGCCCTGGAGTCTGCCCTATGGCTCTGAGGAAGCCCAGGCTGTGGGTTCAGTCCTCCTGGAGGTGGTGGGGTGTGGCGGACATACTTAGCTCCTCCCAGTGGCTAGGGGCACTGGGAGATGGGCCAAAGATACAGATAGGACACGCAGACCTACCTCCCCCATGTGAATAAAAGACCACAGCACTTAGCTTTTGCTTTATCCACATCCCTGTCCTTCTGTAAATCAGGGGACTCATGTCTTTTTCACCTCTGCACAATGAAGATGACAGCTGTCACTCATTAAAGACCCATTGTGGAGTGTGCCCTGGGTCAGTGCAAGACCAGGTAATCTGAGCTTTTTGCCTCCACCCCTGGAGGGAGAAACCCTCTCAGGAGGTTAAGTAACTGGCTCATGGAGACACAATCCCAAGTGTGCCAGCCCCAGAGCCAATGTGCCAACCAGTGCACCACATTGCCTGGTGAGAAAAGAAGGCCATTGTGAAGGACCAAGCCAGAGTGCCCAGAGGCTCGTCAGTGGACAGCTGAGGAAGGAGGCAGGAGGTAGTCCTAGGCAGGAGGGTCAGGTGATGAAGCAGTTCTACTCTGTCCTTCTGAGGGCTACCTCCCTTCTGAGTTCCCCAGGGCACTGGGATGCCCCTGCCTCCAACCCATTGGTCCCCATCCTGCACTCCTGCCCTTAAGACTCTAGTGCCTCCCCCAGCACAGCTGAGGCGGCTGGCATTTAAAAAGATTTTAGTAAATATTCAGAGAAAACAAAAAGCAAATAATGACAAGAAATATAAATGGCAGGAACCAACTTATTTCCCAGTGCACCAGATCACCTGCTCCATCTATAATTGAGTCAGTGAGTGAGTGAGTAGGTGAAGTTTCATGCTTACTAGCCAAAACCAGAAGATGCAATGTCTACGTTTCCTGCACAGCTGGGGCTGTCCATTCAGTGCTGGATTCCAGTGTGAGAGCCACCTGGCCCACCTTTGCCAGGTGGAGTGGCTGGTACTGGCTTGCACACAAACCGAGCCCCCACTTATCCTGTGAGACTCCTTTTCTCCACACTCAGAGGCGGCTGTTCTCATCAGATATGCCCAGTACATCTGACCCATACCATGCATAGAAGAAGAACTCTTACACGTTCCAAATGGTCCGTTCATGGTTCCTGTCCTCTTCAGAACAGAACCAAGACATCCAGAGTCAAGTAGGAAAGAACATCAAAGGTGGACTAGGCCAGACCCCAGGGGGCTGGCTGGTGTGGTGCATCCTTCATCTCTACTGGTCCGAATCCTCCTTGCCCTTTAGCATGCAATTGAAGTCCCACTTCTCCAGGAGCCTTTGCTCATTTCTCCAGAGAATAAGTTCCTCTGCCTTATAGTCAACACCACTCACTGGACATTTGGGCCTTTCCACATCTGGTACAAATGCAGCAAGCTTCCACCAGCCCAGTGCATTGCACATGCACCTCGCTTCCCATCTCCCACTTGCCCATCACACCTACTTATCCTCAGGGATGACTCTAGGAAGGCTTCCTTGTCCTATGGCTGCACCATAGCACCCAATGCCTCCTGCTCCCATTCTCCCCGTCACCATGTGGGCTCCTCAAGGGCAAGGACTATTCCCTTTAACTCTGCAGTCACTGCCTGGAGGAGTCAGAGCACAGTGGGGAGCACATTGAGGGTCTTCAGCAAACCTCTCTTAGGTGAATAGACAAACCAATGAGTGAATGCTGCCTAGTGAATATCTTGCATTGTGGTTTTAGTTTGCTGCATGATCCTCTGTGGATACCTTGGACCCTATCTCCACACCCTCTGCACCCAGCCCAGTGCTGTTTACAAACCAAGGTGCTCCCTGCATTTTTATATTAACATGTAATAATTGTACATATTTCTGGGTACAGCGTAAGATTTCAGTGAATGCATATATCATGTACTGATCAAATCAGGATCATTAGCATTTCCATCTCCTTATCATTTCTTTATGCTTAGAGACTTTGAGCTCTTCTCTTCTAGGTTTTTTGGGGTTTGGTGTTGGGGATTAAACTAGGACCTTGCACATGCTATCTTAATAAACCATGCAATCGATTATTGTGAACTATAGTCACCCAAGGCCCTAAATTTTTGACAAAAATATCTGGATCATATTCTTTGAATTAAGTCACACTGGAAGACTCTGGAAGCTTCTTCTCAATTGAAGCCAAGCAGTGTTCTGTGTGATGGTCATTGCAGCCCATGAGAGGCCTGAGGCACAGAGAGTGAACAGAGAGCCGAAGCCCTCGGAGGGAGTGTCTGAGGCTGTTTCTTCCTCTCAGATGTCCTGTGCCTGAAATAGAATAAGGGACCAACACATACCTGCTGAAAGAAATTCCATCAAGCCCAGAAGAACTACCCAAACAACTGAAAACAACATAAAGAGGTTTTTTAAAAAAATTTGTTTATGACTGCCTGGATACAGGAAACTAATCAAAGAACAGTGCATGAAAAAAGGAAGTGGAGGGGGCAGCAGTGGTTGGTGACAGAAGATGCTGAATTTGGTTCTAGACATTTTATGATGACAGCAAGACATTTGAGGAGAGATGTCCTGCAGGCTGCTGGATTTATGAGACCAGAGTTCTGGTAAGAGGTCAAGGCTGGAAATGAACATTTGAGCATCTTGGAAAAAGAGAGAATAGCTGCAAATGAGCTTGTGCAGGATGTGAAACTAGCAGCAGGGAAGGCAGCACCAGGAGGGGACTTGGGGGACAGTGCCAGGGTGGGGCCGAAGTGCAGTGGGAGAGTCAGGAAGGCACAGTCAGGGAGGTGGGAAGCACCCAGAGGACAGTGGATACACGAGGTCAAGGAGGATGAACAAACTCCACTCACTCCTGGGGGTTTTTACCTTCTTTCTTAACAACTCTCAGCTCTACCCTTTCTCAGGAACAATGTCACCATGTCCTGCTCTAAATTCTGGCTTGGTCCTGGCTTCTTGCTCTGCATGGCGCACCCACTGCTTCCCCATTCATCTTCCCCTCTCTCCTTCCTTGCAAGCATGCTATCATGGAACCACATAGTATCATGGGCCAGTAAAGTTTCATAGTTTTTTTTTTTTTTTCCAGTATTAGGAATGGAACCCAGGGCCTCACACATGCTAGGCCAGTGCTCTACCACTGGCTCTACCACTGAGCTGCATCCCCAGCCTTTTCAAATTTTATTTTGAGACAGGATCTCACTAAAATGCCCAGGCTGGCCTCAAACTTACCATCCTCTTGTTCCCGTCTTTTGCTCAGCTGGGATTATAGGTGTGCACCAAGGTCCCCAGTTTAGCCATCATAGAGTTTTTTAAAAAGGAATTTGTGAGACATCACATCCCTTGCTTTCTTGTTACAGATGAGGCCCAGACAGGGAATATAACCTGCTGGAAGTCGCACAGCTAATGCATGGAGAGTAGGAAACAGATGCCAGGTTTCCAGTGGCCCAGGCTGGTGCTCCCAGGTTTCTGCCACTGTGCTTCCTCCAGAGGAAGAAGAGAACCAGAGGGAGAACAAGACCTGAGTGAGGTTCACAGCTGGGCCAGGCCACAGCTAGAATTGAGACCAAATTTCCTAGCTGCATTCTTCTCATCTTACTTCCTGGACAGGGAAGTAAGCCAGACCTCTGTCTCCCAGATCTCTCGGCCAGCCCTGGTGCACACAGCACTCCTTGGAGTAGGCAACCTCACAATCTATACTGCAAGGCAAAGATCTGCTCCCTTCATCTGTTTTATCTGTACCCCTCTGCTAGGTAAAGTTCTCAGCAAACAGGTCTCCTTTAAGGGTGAGGTCCTTGCACAAAGAGCAGGGGTTGTTAACTTCCCTGCATCCACACCTAAAATCTGGGCCATTCCAAAGAGACAATTACATGGCGTTTACTATCCCAGCACTGGTTGCTGCTGGCTGCTTAGAAACCCCTGGCCCTCCTTGTCCTGAAGCTGCCAATTTCCTCATCAGTATTTTATTTGTCTGTTTTGCTCATTTTTAAGCTGGTGGCAATTGCTATTTAAATTGTTTTGTAAAGTGTCTTTGCATTTACAATGCCGGCTGTCAGCAGCCCCACAATAGGAAATGAGATTTGGCATCAAAGGCAAAGACGCTACTAAAATACATTTTAATAAATATGTAAATCAATTAATCAATCACCCATCCAGGGAAGGAGCTTCAGGAACACAGACAGACTGGCTGAGAGAGAGGAGTTGAAGAGAAATGTGCAGTCCAAGGGGCAGGAGAGGCTTATGGGGCGCTGAACTTGGGGTTGCAGGTACATTGTGGGCAAGCAGTCGCGCCTCTAGTCCCAATCCCTACTTCTGCCTAAATGGGCTCCCCTGGGGTACTACCACAGCAGCCCCAGCCAGCCAAGGGATCAAGTTCCCACGCAGGTACTGACAAAATAGCTCCAGGACTGAGACTGGGAAGCCCACCCTCTGGCAGAAACTCCCATCTCAAAAATTTCTGCTGTTTCCTAGAGCGGGCAGATTAGAAAGTGCTTGCAAGGTTTACGTCTGTAAATCAGACCAACCCAGGGGATTAGCATCAGGAAACGCTGGGAAGAAATGACCAGCTGTTCTCTCTTTTCCCAAAACGGCACCAAAGGAAAAGAGCTTAAGTTGTCACCGGCAGCTGGGGGAGTTGGGGGGTGCTGTCCCCTCGGAGATGGTCCTGACTAGAAAAGTAAGCAAGACTCCAGGGACAGTGTAGGGTAACGAGGATACCCAAACACATTTTACCTCATGGATCAGAAGGGGGCAATCTGATGACAAGGGAGCTGGCCACATAGACGTAGATCCTCAGCTTGGACCAAGGTGTGTCATAAAGACATGACCGTGGCCAATAAAACCTGGGCTCTAGCTGGCCTGTGTCTCCAAGTCTGGACTGGACAGACACAACAGACTCTGGCAAGATTTTCTGAGGAGTGTGCCTCCAAGTCATGGCAACCTGTATTCTACACAGCTGTCAGTATGACCTTAGGCAAGTCACTTCCCCCCCCCCCCCAGGCCTCTGTCTACTCACTAGACAATGTGAAGTGGAGCAAAATGCACTTGAACTTGAAAACTCTAACTTGCCATCCCCACCACTGTGGAGATGGAACTCATATTTCCCCATTACAGCTGCCGGCATAGGTTGACCCTGACCTTGACGGAGAGGAGACTGAACATTTGGAGGCAAAAGACCAAGGTGGACCCATCTGAGGGGCCTTGACACCCCCCATCAGAGACAAAGCAATGGAAAATGGCATATGTCTGCAGGAAACTCAAGGATTCCCCCCTCAGCTTCTCTCCCGCCCCTTCCTCTGCACTCACCCCATCCCCTTCCCACCTCCTCCTCTTGAAAAAGTAAGTCCTCTGATTGAAGACCTGTCTGGCTCCCAAATTACCTCGTTTTTTAAACCGATGCCACCTGAAACAGAGGGCAAACATTCCCATCAGCTTAGAGCACGCACACAGATCCACCCCTGGGTGTCCAGGCGTGTATGCAAACGGCATCCTCATGGGCCATGTGTCATGAGCACATGTGAATGCGTGGCCTTAGGCCTGCCTGGGCATACATGAGTGTGTGGGCCTCTTGCTGTGTGTGTCCACACTCAGGCAGTGTGTCCCATCTACTTGCATGTGTGTCTGGGTGGCCGTGTGAGGGTGTGAATGATGCATGAATAGCCATGCTTCTAAACATGCTTGTGGCATCCCATGTATCAGGAGAGGGCTGGTGGACATTATTGTGGCCAGGTACCTTGCTCATCTTGCTCTCTTCCCCAAGAGAGTCCATTTCACAGCATTGCCCAACGTCACTGGGGAGCAGGCTGCCATCAACCTCTATCTGTCCCTTCCTGACGCCATTAAAGCAGAGGCCCAAATAAGTCACACTGGTAATTCTGAGTGGGAACCTATGGGATCACTCTGTCATGAGCCAGGCTCTCTGCTCAGTAGCACTGGCCCTCTGCTTGTGCACAGGTATGTCTGTGAGAGTGGCATTTAAATCAAGATATTGGCATTTGAATCAGTGGACCGAGTACTGAAGACTCACCCTCACTCTGTGGATGGGCATCACCCAATTGGCTGATACCCAGAGAAAACAAAAAGTCAGAGGAGAGGTGAACTTGCCCCTCCTCCCCATTCTAGATGTGGGAAGCCCTTCTCCTGCCCTTGAACATCAGAAATCAGGGTTCTCTGGATTTTGGATTCCTGGACTCACACCAGCTCTCAAGTTCTCAAGTCTTTGGCCTCAGAGTGAGAATTACACCATCACTTATCTGGTTCTAAAGTCCTTCAGAGTCAGACTAAGCCAGGCTGATGATTTCCCTGGTTCTCCAGCTTGTAGGCAATTAGGGAAGCAAAGTTCCTAATAAACACACATACACACAGTAGGTTCTTTCTGAAGACACCTAGTACAACATCATCATCTGTGCTTGCCATGGATTCATTTGAGAAGACATCTTTTATTTTTGTTCCTTTAGCACTTAGCGCATAGTAGGCCCTCTAGTATTTATAAATGAAAACAAGTGTTCTGAAGTTAATTTGCACATGCACACACATCAGTTCCTCTTCATGTGTGCTATAAGCCCACAGTGGCAAAAGTGTGCCTGCCTAGCTATGCCTTGGAGCCCCCACCCAACTCTCTTGCCCTGCCACGGTGGCTGAGCTCTCAGACAGACAGACTGAGAACTACCTGACTGTCCAACTGACTGGTCACCACAAGCCCCAATAAGCCATCCCCCTTGCTCCTCGTGACTCGATTGTCCCCACCTGGAGGGTGACAACACTTCTGGGGAGACTTTGGAAGCATCAACTTTATTAAGATTGATTTGGCCTGCCTGCCATTCTGACAGGTCCAAAAGCAAACACGGCAGGGCCATGGGGGAGATTTGGTCATAATTACCATCTTTAATTACTGCTAAAACATCAATTGCTCTTGTTCAATTAGCAGTGCGGTTTCAGGCATGGCAAACTTTGCAACACAAAATAAGCTGAAAATTGATTTCTGAACACTTAATGCAGATCTGAAATTGCTAACCTGATAAGGTTGTCATAGAAGAGCCAACATGGCCAAGGAGGAACTTTGTGGGGCTGTAATTGCCTCGGTAGGAAGATTAATAACTTGTATACTTACATCTTGTTCATCAAGTGGGAGGCACTCGTGGGGGAGCCAGGAGTAGCGGTTGGGTGTGAGACAGGAAGGCAGAGGGAGGGTGTTAACAAGGACACCAGCAATTAGGCAGAGAGAGCAGCAGCCTGCACCCAATGGTCCGTGAACGAGGACATGGCCCTCCGGGATGGCTTGCAGGAAGGGCCGGCTGCCTGGGATGGCTGCCAGGGAGAGCAGACCAATGCAGAGCAGTCAGGTACTGTCTCAGGCAAGTGGAGAGAGGATGCCTGGGGCCAGGCCACCTCCACTTCCTCTCCAAACGCTGGAAAAGGACCTTCAGGGTCAAACCCCTTTAAAGGTTCAACTGGCCTCTGGGAGAGCTTTCTGTATTCAGGACTCCCAGTAAGGGAAAGGAGGGACCCTAGGACACCAGGGCTGTTCCACCCCAGCTCTGACCATCCATCACTCTGATGCCTGGGTCTCCCTGCCGCGGGGTTGAGTAGATTACTGACTGCACACCACAGAATGGTGCACAGGGAAGCCTTTTACTACCAAGTATTGCAAGGGGTGTGCAAGTGATAGTATTATTGTTATGGTTACTCTGGGCCTGTGGGTGGTGTGGGCACAGGTCTAAAGTCTGAATAGCTTGGTAAAGTTTCTCTCTCTCTCTCTCTCCAAGTTCTGTCCTTTAAGCAAAGAGAAACAACAACAAAAAAAGTAAACCTCCATTTTTACTTACAAAATTAACATCTGCTGAGCACTGGTGTGTGCTAGGATAGGGCAAGGCACCAGATAGATGAATGGATAGATAGACAGACAGACAATAGATGGATAGAAAGATGATTGATAGGTAAATAAATGGAGGAAGGGGAGGGAGGGAGGAAGGAAGGATGGAAGAAAGGAAGGAAGATGGTAGAGAATCAGTAGATACATAATTGCATTCAATTCTCTCCAAACCACTAAGGGGTAAGTATGATTATCTTCATGTGACAGGTGAGGGAAATGGGACTTAGCAAGATTAAATAATTTACTCCAAAGTTACATACCTACTGAGTAGAAGAGCTGAAATTCAAACCCAGACCTCTCTGAGGAAAGAGACAATACACTCTCTGCTCTCTGCCCTTGAACTTCCTACCACCTTTCGCTGGACTGTGCTGGGCCTGGAGCAGACACAGGCAGGGATCAGAAATGCCCTTGTCCTGTAGAAATGGAGACAGACACTCACTCATCCAACCAGCTGTGCTATGCCTGCAGCCAACAAGCCCATCCCAGCAGCATGTCCAGAGCAGCAAATCAGACACTCTCAGGAGACATACTTGCTAAAGCCAGGCTTAGTCAGAGCCAGATTGCAACCAGACCCCTATCTTATATTTTCTCCTTAGGGTACTTACTGATCCAAGGTCCTTTGGATCCAGAATTCAACTCCATTCAATAAAAGTTTATTGAACTCCTTCTTGCCCATCCTCAGCCCAGAAGTCAAGAGAACAGTAAGACTTTCTAAACACTCCCTCACTAGCAGAGGGATAGGAAAAGAGGGCTCTTGGGGTGAGCAGTGCAAGACAATGAGCAAGATGCAGAGTGCACAGGAGAGGCATCAGATAGAAAAGGCTGCCCAGGGGAGAGGGTGTCTGAGTGGGCTTTGCAGCCAGTCAGGAGTTAGCCACATACAGCCAAGCAGTCCTTCGGGCAGACACATGAAGGTACAAAGGGGCATGGTCTGTCCAGGGAACTACAATCTGTTGGTATCTCCAGAGCTTAGTGCATGAGGCTGGGCTTGGGGTATCAGATGTTACAAGGTCTGCACAATACACTAGTCTTTATCTTGCAGGTGCTGAAGACCAGGGCTCAACTTTGCACACCAGAAAGCGTCTTCTAATCATACTAAGTGAAATAAACCAATTCCAAAAAAAAACCTAAGGTTGAGTGTTTTCACTTATATGTGGAACCTAAACCATAATAAAGTCAGGGAGGAGAAGAAAAAAGTTCAGTAGATTAGACAAAGGGGAGTGAAAGGGAAGAAGGGGGCACTAGGAAAGAGTAGAATAACCTTAACATAATTTTCCTATGTGCACACATGAAAATACCTGAGTGAACCCCACCTCGTGCCCCCCACAAGAATGGGGTCCTAATTAGAATAAAATATATTTCATGCTTGTATAATTTTATCAAAATGGATTCTACTGTCACATATAACTAAGAAGAACCAATAAAAATTTAAAAAGAAAAAAATAAGCTTACTCTGGCTGAAGATGGAAAGAATGAATATTAGTTTACTGGAACTGCCATAAAAAAAAAAATTGCCTCAGACTGAGGCTTAAACAACAGGAATATAATCTCTCACACTTCTCACATCGAAATGTTGACTTGACTGGTTTGTTCTGAGGGCTCTCTCCTTGGCTTGTGGATGCCCATCTTTTGTGGTATCTTCACATGGTCTTCTCTGTGGACATGTCTGGGTCCTAATGTAAGAATATCACTCATCTTGGGTTAGTTTCCACCCACATGGCCTTGCTTCAGTGTAATTACATTGAGTCCTTAGAGACTCCATGTCCAACTTCAGTCCCATTCTGAGGTGCAGGGGGCAGGATATCAATATATGAATTTGGAGATGGAGGGGGTTACACAACTCAGACGGTCACAGAGGGCCTACAGGTAATAAGACAACTCTTCCTAAAGCCCCCTCATTTTGTCACATCACTTCTCTCCAGTTTCCATGACTCCCAATAATCTATGAGTGTAAGTCCAAAACTCTCAGCACTGAATTCAAGGTTGCTCTCAGGCTACCATACCTTCTGCCTGTTCAGCTCACCCTCCATCACTCCTGAGCTTGCTCCCCTCCATCAAGGCCTGGTGTGGGCTCTATTCCACACTCCCAGCTCAGTCCGGACCTCAAGTCATTGCCTGGACTTTGTTGGCTTCTGTATTTTGGTGACAATGAGGATTGAATCCAGGAGAACTCTACCACTGAGCTACATCCACAACCTTTTTTAATTTTTACTTGGAAACAGGGTCTCACTAAATTTCTGAGGCTGGCCTTGAACTTGTGATCTTCCTATCCTAGCCTCTCCAGTATCTAGAATTACAAGAATGGGCCACTGCTCCTTGCTACTTGTAGCATTTTTACCTAAAGAAATCCCTCTGCCCATAGTTTCCTGCAAAGGACACAGCCAGACTGCCATATTCTCTAGTGCCATTGAAGAAACGCCAGTGGAAGAAACTTGACCCAGGTATCAAGTTTAACTACCTAAATAAAGAAGGTAGTTATTCGTTAAATTGTCCAAATTATCTCAAAAGTTTGAATGGGAAGATATAGGAGGAGCATCCATCAGTTGGCAGCAAAAATAAAAACTCAAAAGATACATACAGATAGGTGTTGAGGGAAAAAAGGATTATTCGTGTGTTCGAGGTAAGAAGAAATGAGTGCTTCCTCTAAGAGAAAAAATACTTCCCTTGAAAAATCACTTAACAGTAATAGGAGAATAAGAAAGAAATTCTGTCTCTGACAAAGCTAGATCTACTAACTCAGGCCACAAGACACAGGAAGGGCAGAGGAGTTCAACTGGGAGTGAAAGGCATAAGAAAGAATGACTGTGGGACAGAGCTGAGGAGCTGGCCAAGCCCAACTCCCTGGGGTCAGTGCCACACCCCCTGGTCAAAAAATAGCACTCACTTGTTGGCAACAGGAGAACAGGTATACGGGCAGGCAGTGGGCAGTTGGTTTTGACATAAAATAGAGCAGGGATGGTGTGTTTGTTTGACAGGTCACACAGCAAGTCATATTTGCAGGAAGCAGCCAGACTGCAAAGTGGGATGGAGGACAGAGGCTCTGCATTATGACCTGGCCACAGCTGACATTGCCACTTGGCTAGAGAGAAATAAAACTTAAAGGATCTTACACTGATGGTCCCATAGATTTCCTGATGGTCCATTATATGGCCATACCTTACCCCCAAATCCAGAACATCATGCAAACAGCTGGTCCAGGAAAAAAAATCACTTCATTCAAAGTTAAATTAATAATAAAAAGGAATCACCATGGGATTTCCACAACCAAGATACTATAATAAAAAAGGAGAGAGATGGAAAATAAATAGTAAATATTCACATTCCAGAAAAATGTTACCATGGAGAAGACAAAATTTTTAACACTCAATGAAGCAATTACTTCTATAAACCAAGAAGACAAAAAAGAGATACAAAGTCCCTTTAGAAATATAGCAAGGCCAGAGGCTGGGGTTGTGGCTCAGTGGTAGAGTGCTTGCCTAGCATGTGTGAGGCACTGGGTTTAATCCTCAGCACCATATAAAAAAAAATAAAGCAAATGAAGCTATAAAAAATAGTATTTTATATATATATATATATATATATATATATATATATATATATATATCTATCTCAAAGACAGGTGTAGTAGCACATGCCTGCAATTCCAGTGGCTTGGGAGGCTGGGATCACTTGTGAGGAGGATCACAAGTTCAAAGCCCACTGCAGCAACTTAGGGAGGCCCTAAGCAACTCAGTGAGACCTTGTCTCTATATAAAATATGAAATGGGCTGGGGATGTGGCTCAGTGGTGCTCAAGTTCAAGTTCAATCGCCAATAACAAAACACACACACACATACTACAAAGACAAGCTCATGATATAAATCATGAGATGGTATCATTCAGAAAATAAGTGCTAGAAAATCATTAAAACCAACAGAGACCCTGCTGAAAGCAAAGGAAGAGATAAGGAAGACAGACTAGGAAAAGAGAAATTACTAAGAGGTCAAAAAAGTAGAAGAAAAAAATCATAGATATAAAAGACAAATATGTAACTTATGTCTCCACAAAAAGAGCAAATATTTTAAAATATGATTTATTAGAATTTCCCCAAAATAAAATAGAACTAAATCTGTAGATTGAAGAGACTTACCGTGTCCCAAGAAAAAACTGGCACAGGTGAAAGATACTGAACTTTAAAGAAAAAGGATTCTTTGAAACATCCAGTCCAAAAGATCAGGGAGCCCAAAAGTGGGAGACAAAAAATCAGGGTAATGTCAAACATCTCCACAACATTATTTCATGCAAAGAAATGGAAAGTGTGACCTAAGAATGCTGTATTCAGGCAAACATCAATTAGGTATAAAGACAGCACTAAGAGATACACAAGAACATTAGAACACCAGCTTCATGAGCTTGAAGAATCTGTAAGAGAATAATTTCAGGGCAATCAAAGGATGAATGGAAGAAACCACAGCAAAAGTACTGGGGCCGACATTAGATCCATTTAACTGAAAGTAAGAACAAGACCAAAGCAATGTAGAAATTACAGCTGCAGAAGCAAGCATTAGGGTTATGCTCCTGACAATGTAAAAATTCCATAACTAACAACTTTTGGCTGGGGGAAGAGAAGAGAAAGTAAAAAGCAATATAAGTAGGTAGCAACTGTTTTGTTTGTGCCTTATTGTTAAAGATGACATCTGAAGCTAATAAAGTAAGCGATAGACCTACATACACACTTAAAGGTTTAAAAGAAAAACACTTAGAAAAATAGTAACAATACAAACCAATTAAAACTAAAGTGGTGAGGGTAGATTGGAAATATACTAATTCACTCTCATAGAGACTAAGGAAAACAAGCATAATGATATAGATATAAATACAGGTACAGATACTATCGAGGGGAAATGCAAGTCTTCCAAATTATTAGAAGAAATTCATATACAAAATATAAGCAAACAACATAGAATATTGGGTAAAAGATTGAAAAAAAAAGCAGCAATAAAACAAGAAAGCATAACAGAAAACTTGATTTAAAGAAGATAGCTAAGACCAAACATGCCTGTCATATTAGTTTGTATGAATTTTACCGACTAAAAATATTTGCTCTCAGACTAGGTCACAAAATAAAGTCTAAATTTCTCCTCTATCTTAAAGCACAATTACTTAGAGAGGTTGAAAACACACAAATGGGCAAAGACATATCATCCAAGCACAGATAAAATGGAAGCAAAGAGCACTATTTTAGTAGCTGGCAGGACTGAACTTGGGGGCAGGGACAGAGAACGTGAGAAAAGGGACACTTAATGATAAGAAGGTGGCCAAAGAGAGACTAAAACCTGGGTGTCTTTATTCTGCAAATATCATCACATCAGCATTCTTAAAGTAGAACCACCAAATATGCAAGAAAAAAGAGAAGCACCATAGAATTCAGAGATGGCTACAACTGACCACCCTGTCAACAGCAGAAGTAAATGAAAATCATTAAGGATATAAAGGGATAATTAATCTGATTCACAAAGTTACTCTAACATACGAATATTTATGTTTTTCAGCTCAATGCCCTCAAAACAGAAAAGCAAAACACTGAAAATCTTAAACTACAAAGAAAACCTCAACATACTCCAGAAAGTAGAAACTCTATGAACCACAATCTGAAAATAAAATGTAATAATATTAGAAATTTGAAATAAAATCCTTTCTGCTCAGAAATTTTCATTGCTCCTCTTAAGCAGCACTTAAGACAAAGAGGAAAGCAAAATGGAAACTGAAAATATCTTTAAAATAGTCCTCATGAAAATATTTTTCTCTCAGTGGTAAGAATGAAAATAAAAATAAGTAAAAATGAGGCAAATGAAAATAAATAAGAACTAAACTCAAGAAGTTAGGAAAAAAACAGACTCAAGCTATGGAAAACAGAAAGTGAGCAGTGGTTATTTGAAAGTAGAATTAAAAAACAGTAGAATTAATGTGTAAATCCAAATGATTATATATATTGAAAGTGAATAAATATGATAAACTATTCACTAGCCTTGTCAAGGCAAAGACAGAACAGAAATACAGAATGGTAAGGGAAAATAACTACTGAAACCAATAAAATTTAAAACATAATGTGACATTATTTTGTTCATCATTACACAAAATAATTTTAGAACCTAGGTAAAGAGAGAAATTTACAGGGAAATGTAAATTGAGAAAACCAACCATAGTAAAGTCAGGCAATCTCACAGGTAAATTCCTCAGCTGTCATATGCTACTCCCTCCTGCAAGAACATCAAGCCCAGGTAACCACAGAAGAACTCCAAGAAACCTTTAAGAAACAGGTAACTCGGATGCTGTGTAAACTTCTTAGGAGTACACAAAAAGGGGAAAATAAATTTACACTCATTTTTTATGGAACTAGCATAACAGAAACATCAAATTACTTAGAGAGGTTGAAAACACACAAAACATGAAAAGAAAATAACAGCCTGATATCAATTACCAATATCACAACAACAAAAATAAATACATATAATATTAGGAAATAAACCACGCACAGTGGCACATGCCTGTAATCCCAAAAATTGGGGAGGCTGAGGAAGGATGACAAGTTCAAGGTCAGCCTGGGCAATTTAGTGAGAACCTGTGTCAAAACAAACAATGAAAAGGTCTGGGCCCGGTGTGGTGGTGCATGCCTGTAATCCCTGAGGAGGCTGAGGCCAGAGGATCAAGAGTTCAAAGCCAGCCTCAACAGCTTAGAGAGGCCCTAAGCAACTCAACCAGACCCTATCTCTAAATAAAACACAAAAAAGATCTGGGGATGAGGCTTAGTGGTTAAAGCACCCTGGGGTTCAAACCCCAATACCCAGAGGGAAAAAATTAGAAAACAAACCAAGGGCCCTTTTAAAAAAATAACACTAAGGAAAGTTTACTCTGAGAATTCAAGAATGATTGAATGTTAACTAAATCATTTTGCAATTCAGTATATCAATAGATCAAAAGAAGAAAATCACTTGGATGTCCTCATGAATGCTGGATAAACATTTCAAAAATTCACACCCATGCTTGTTTTATAAAGCCTCTTTCAAAATAGCAATGGATGGACACTTCCTTACTACATCAGAGATATATTGGTGCAATTGCCACAGTAATGTTTAATGCAAAGACACTAGGAGCACTCCCACTGAATCGGAACAACACTAAAACATACAATATTCCCTATTATTTAACATTGTTCTGGTACTGTTAAGAAAGGAAAAGATAAAAGTATTCATCCTTTCCAGTTGATATGAGTGTTTACTTGGAAAATTCAAGATAATCAACTAAAACTGCTACAAATAATAAGAAAATTTACTAAGTTGGCTGGTTATAAAATTTGCATGCCAAAATATTTATACAAATAACCAGTTGGAAGTTATAATGGAAGAAAACAATACATTCAGAATAACAACAGAAGAAGATAAAATTAAATCAAGAAGCAGATGATCTAGGAAAAAAACTGAAAATACTATGTACCAATAGAAGATTTAGATATGAAGGTTCAACATCAAAACTATGTCAAACTCCACTAATGTTTAGATTTGATGTGATTCTGCCTCCCAAATAAGGGTTGCAAATTTTTTAAATTCTGCTTATTTGTTTTTGATTGGGTATTTGGGAGGAGATCTAAAAGGATAATTCTAAAATAAATGATGACCTCTCAAAATAATTAGGCAAGAATTATTAGGAAAATATTTTTTTTGTAGAAGAGTGATGGTTGGTAGAAGGAGGACTAGTCTTACCAGACATGAAAACATAACGTGAGAGCTACCACATGTAAGACACCACAGCACAGGACACGAACAGGTTGTTCTAGTCAGCTTTTTTGCTGCTTTGACTAAAGGACCTGACCGAAACAACAGTAGAGGAGGCAAGGTTTATTAGGGACTTGCCAGGGACCAAAAGGGAGTTCTCCTTCAAAGAATAGCCTGACAGTTACAAGAAACAGCCCCCTGGGAGACATCCTGCCTGGGAGACACCCTGCAGCCATCTATCTCCCTGAGACATCCTGCAGCCATCTGTCTTCCTGAAACATCCTGCAGTTATCTCACCTTGTGAAGACATCCAGCAACTGCCAATAAGAGAGCTTCCCCCATCCCCAGCACATAAATGCCCCTGTGTGAACAATAAAAGTTTGCAGCTTGATCAGAACTTTTGTCTTGCTGTCACCTTTCGTGTCTCTTGTCCCTTCATTCCTCCCCATCTAGGTTTGCTGCCCACGTTGATGTGTCCTGCCGGTCAGGACAGGGACTCACAGAGGTCTCTGTCACGAGCCATCCATGGGCTGTGTGTGTGAGCTACGCACATTTGAGCGTATGAGGGGACTGGTCTGACGTTACTGCCTGTTTGGGTTGTGTGACATACGTGTGCCTTTTCTCTCGCTCTGCGTGTGATCCCACACAGCACCTGAGATGGGTGTGCCTTTCCAAGATGTCAGTCAATCTGCTGACCACAAGACATCACCCAGCAAGACTCCACCTTCAAAACCCAATCCCTTGCCTTATTTGGTTGGAACTTACTATTGAATGCCTTTCCCCAAAATAAATAAAGGGGTTCAGGGTTCTCTCTCTCTCTCTCTCTCTCTCTCTCTCTCTCTCTCTCTCTCTCTTGCCTCTCGCCTCCCTTGCTCCCCTTGCCTTCCAGCATGGGAGCTGATATCTGAGGTTTTCAAGCCATCCCTCACCCCCGAAAAGGTATTTCTGTGTTTGTGTGGCATTTTAGTTGCCAGCCCGGCCCGCTGGTGAGAGGTCTCAGTCTGTAAGAGGCTGGCTCCATTCCTTGGGGCTCAAAGTGAGGCAGGACATCAAGGTGGAAGAGTCTGGCAGAGAGAAGCAGCTCACATGGTGATCAGGAAGCAGAAAGAGAGACATCATTCACCAGATACAAATATATACCCCAAAGCCATGCCCACAATGTACCACTTCCTCCAGCCACACCCAACCTGCCTCCAGTCATCACTCAGTTAATCTCATCAGGGATCAATTCAATGATTAGGTTAAGGCTATAGCCCAATCATTTCTCTTCCAAAGTTTCTTGCATTGTCTTACACAGTTAGCTGTTGGGGGATACCACATCTAAACCATAACAGATGAACAAATCACCTGAACAGAAGAGTCCCAAAGACACAGTTTCAAAAGGGTGGAAGATAGAACTTTTATAATAAATGACACTTATGTAGTCATCTAAGGAAAAAAATTAAACAAGCAAAATTACATCCCTATACACACCTTATACCAAAATCAACTCAAGAAGGGAAAAATATTACCTTTTTTAAACAAAATGAAACCATAAAATTCTAGAAAAAAAATGGCAGAATTTTCCAAATGTAATACTGGAAAGGGTAGACCTTTCTCATTCTGATCCCCAAACCCTGAGCCATCAAAACTGTTGTTAATTTGACCATATAAAAATCAAATTTGCCTAGTTTGGGTCAGGTGAGGTAGGAAACAGCACAATGAAAAGGCAAAACCAAATGACAAGCTGGATTTTTTTTTTTTCAGTGTTGTGGATGGAATCCAGGGCCCACATACCCACAGTGCAGAATTTTTGTTGTTGCAGTTTTTAGATGAAGTCTTGCTATGTTGCCAAGGGTGACCTTAAACAATCAATCCTCCTGCCTCAGCCTCATGGGTAGCTGGGATTGCAGATGCATGCCACTGTGCCTCACTTAGAAAAACATTTTAAACCATATAAAAAACAATTCTCTGAAAGGAGAAAGAAAATCTACAAAGCAATGAAACGTTGGGCAAAAGATGCAGACAAACATTCACCTTAAAGGAGCTTGCTCTTAAACACCAGACTTGACTGTGATCAAAGAAATATTAACATTATGGTACCATTCACCAAACAACTGCCAAAGATCAAAAAATTCAATGTCCTGTGCAGGATAAAGTATGGAGACCCAGGATTTTTTTTTTTTCTGGTAGGAAGATAATTTGATAACTTCTATGGAGTTGTTGCTTACTAGTTGGATATTGTACCCTGGACGGTTTTCTTGAACTGAGTCTCGATAACACCATCTCTTAGAATTATTTTCAGAATTAAGAGGAATAGTATATACAAGAGGCAGACATTGATGTTCCTTGAAGCTTAGTCAAGCCCCATGGCCCTGTGGACTCAAACAGAAAGTTATATCCACAACTAACCCTGTTCAGGGGCTCTGCTATCTGGGAAGGAGGTTTTCTTCTTCCCAGAGCTAGAGGAGGAAACTCTGGTGTGTCCCTGAGACCCAATCATGCCTGAGAGGGGCAGAGGCCCCATCTCCCACACACCAAGGCCCAGGGCTTGCCTCTCCAATAAGCCTCAGCTCAGTCTGGCCAACTAACCAGAATGAAGAGAAGAATGCAGGGTCTTTGGCCTCACAGCCACATGCAATTGGACACACATGCAAACCCAGAGCACAGCAACCATCTGACTGCAGTTTGATCATCCAGTGATGTCCCTTTGCTGGCCCAGATCCCAACTGCTTAGATCCAGCCCTCCCCTCACCCTCAACCCTGTGAATCAGGGGTGGCTGAACTCTCTGATCCCCTTCAGGTGTCGGGGAATGTAGGGAAGGAATTCTAGCTAAACTCAGTTTAGCACAAAACCACCATGGCCCCCTTATGACAGCATCATTTGGGGCAGAACTTTCTCCCTTCCTGGTGACCCCTCCCCTGCCTTTCCACACTTAAATGGTCAGTAAGAGTTCAGTACCAGTCCCTGGCAACTGGGAGGAGGTAAGCTGGAGAAAAAAAAAAAGAAACTAAACATATCTGCCCGGCAAGCAGTAGAGTCTGTTCACCTCTGACTTCAACTGGAAATAAGGTGTTAATCACAGTGCCAACAAGATATATAAAGTACCTGGAAACTAACCTACCTAAAAATACAAAGAACTTTGATGAAAAACACTACAAACTATTAAAAGTTAATAATTAGTTTCTCTAAATTAATAGAGGAAATTATCCCCAACTTTATCTGTAAATTCAATACGATTCTAAACAACATCCCAGGAAGATTTCTAAAATTAGTTTTTGGTTTATTATAGATGAATCTGAATTTTTTTCTGTATATTAGCTTTTTAGTTTTTTCAATTTCCTCACTGAGGACTTGCCTACTCTTGTGATTGTTTTCTTTCTTAACAGTGTTATAGGACTTTCTTCTGATGAATACTTGATTTACTAAAGTCGCCAGCTTTTTCCTGTCCTGTTCATAAAAGTCTGCAAGTGGATTGACTGTCCTTTTACATGGTTTGGATCTTACATGTCCCCCAAAGCACCCTTATATGCTAAAGGCTTAGTTGCAGCCTGTGGTGCTGTTGGAGGTGTGGACTCGTAGGAGGTGAGCCTAGTGGGAAAAGCTGGGTCTCTTGGGGCAAAGCCTTGAAGGGGATGCTGGGACCCTGGCTCCTTACTCTTTTTCTCTGCTTCCAGGCCACCAGAGGAGGAGAGTTTCCCTCCACTGTGTACCTCTGCCAGGACGTCCTGCCTTGCCACAGGCCCAAAAGCAACAGGTCCAAGCAGTCATGGACTGAGACCTCTAAAACTGTGAGCCAGAATACACCTTCTTATGAGCTGACTTACCTTAGGTATTTATGATAGCATCAGAAAGCTGACTAATGTACCTTTAAATTTGCTTCTACTGATTAGACACTTAGCAATCTTACTGTTTTATGTAGTTAAGCCCATCAGTTTCCATATGTATGATTTCTACTTTTGCTTTTAAGGTTAGAAATAGAGGTCAGACTTTTTTCTTCTATTTTTCTTTTAATATTTAGAGTTAGCATCTTTATCCATATGAAATGTATTGTTTTATAAAATATGTTATGTGAACATATGTCTTCCAAACAATTCTGCCCTGACACCATGATCAAGAGCTATCTAATTTATCCTGCATGTTGTTTGCGGGGAGAGGGGGGTACATGGGGATCAAAACACAGGAGCTTGCTCATGCTAGGCAAGTATTCTACCACTGAGCTAAATCCCCAGTGCTCCCAGTATTTTTCATATGTAACAAAGTGGGTAATTTTGTATTATCTTAACAGCTAGCATCATAACTCCTCTTAGGTGAGAACTGTCAATGTTTGAAAGTCTCCTGATAAATGTGAAATAAAGGGGGAATTCCCTGAGGACAGAGTAATAGTGGCACCAAAATTTGGGTAAGAGGGAAAGTTTCTCTGCATGAGATTCAAGAGCAACTTGTTATTCATGGAAAAGAGGGTGTGCCAAAAAATGAAAATCAGGAAGAGTAGGCAGGGAAAAAATGAGCAGGAAAAGTAGTAAAAGGTGGGAATGAGCTGAGGGCCAGTGAAGAACCTGGAGGCTTAGCACCCGTGTATGAATTTTAAAACTGAAACTATGTCCATCGAGAGATGAATGGACAAAGAAAATGTGGTACACATACACAATGGAGTTTTATTCAGCCATAAAGAAAAACGAAATTATGTTATTTTCAGGAAAATGGATGAAACTTGAGAACATTATGTTAAGTGAAATAAGTCAAACTCGGAAGATCAAAGGTCAGATGTTTTCTTTCATCTGTGGAAGCGAAGGAGGAAAAAGGAAAAGAAAGGTGGAGGGATCTCATGAAAATTGAAGGGAGATCAGCAGAGGAGAGGAGAGGGACCAGAGGTGGGAGGAGAGAAGGGAAGGAAGAAATAATGGGAAATGATATTAGCCAAATTATATTGTTATATTGTGTGCATATATGAATATGTAAGAAAAATCCCACCATTATGTATAACTATAATATACCAATAAAAATGTGGAAAAAATAAAAAATAATTTTAAAAAGCTAAAACTAAATCTAATTATATTTCAAAAATATAAAGCCAACTTGCCTCTGTTACATTCTTGCTGTAAATTGTTTGTATGGGTGGATTTTTTTTTCAATTAGAATATCTTCAATCATTGACAGACAAATTCTAAAATGTAAGAACAAAGTCACAAAAAAAGTACAGAATCTTTAAAAGAAGAGCAAAGAGGAAGAATGTGTCCTATCATCTATTGAAATTAGTATGAAGTATGGCAATTGTTATAAGGATAGGCTAGGTTTTGCTGCAGAAACAAAAGCCTCCAAGTACAGGGTGGGTGCCTAAAGACTCTGTTCTGTTACCACACTCCAGGATCCAAGGCTGACAGTATCCTATCCAACCTGGAGCAGCACAGGTTGTCATGGCAGGAAAGGAGCCATGGTAAATCATATACCAGTTCTGAAAGCTTCCTCCCAAAAGTGACAGGTGTCACTTGTGCTTATATTTCATTGTCCAAACCAAGTCACACAGCCACAACTAAATCCAAGTGGACAGGAAAATGCAATCCTACCATTTTCCTGAAAGATAAAAAAATCTACCCATACAAGTAGAATTAGACTATTTATGAACGGTCCTGATGACTACTGCAATAATCTGTTTTAAAAAAAGGAAACTGTAATATTGACATGGGCACTGACAAATAAATCAATGGAACAGAAGAGAGAATCCAGCGCGCGCATGTGTGTGTGTGTGTGCGCGCGCGCGCATGTGTGTGTGTGTGCCCGCGCGCGCGCATTTAGACCTGGCCTAAGATATAGGTGAAATCATTAAGCACTGGAGAAAAGGTGGTTTGTTCAGTGGGTAAGGTTGAGAATATTGGGTTACTATACAAATTTTAAAAACCTTAAATCTCTCCTTCCAATACATAAAAACTTGAACTAATCCAGAAGATTAAGGCCTTCCATGTGATATGTAAAACTATAAAGCTAATGGACAAAAATACAAAAGTATATCTTTGTGACCTTGGTAAGAGAAGATTTCTTTAATAAGACCCCAAAAGGCACAAACTTTAAGGCAAAAAAAGAAATGATGGATTTGACCAGAATAAAACTGAGAACTTCTGTTCACAGAAGGACACCACAGAGTTAACAAGCAGTGTTAGGTCGGTGGAGACTTGGTGGCGACTTAGTGGCAACTTAGAACAAAGCAGCCCTCACAGGTAAAGAACATCAATCAGATGCCGGCAGAAATGCCTGTCAATCAGCCCGATCTCCTGACTAATGCCTGTCAATCAGCAGGACCCCCTGGCCAATCCTGGAGTTCAGCCAACTCCCCTGACCAACTCCAAGGGAGCAAGGGACCCTAGAAACACCTTTTCCTGTCCCAAGCCCTTCCCTTCCTGCTGTAAGCCCCATAAAAGTCCAGTCCGGTCGAGCTTCCACACGGTTTCTCCTCAGACCCTTCCCCTGTCCCCTCTGTGGGTCTGATCGAGTTCCACCCGGGAGTGATATCTCAATAAAGCCTGTTCAGCGGCCCTTTTAAATCTGCCTCCTTTGGTCGCTGCCTGCCCCGCCTGATCTGACAGGCAGGTGACTAATAGAAAATATTGCAAAAACTAAAACAAAGAATGTGTCGAGCCAGTGTACATTAGGAAAACCTTTCAATCAACGGGCAAAACACAACAGAAGAAGGGCAAAACACTAGAACCAGTGTTAGAGTCTGTAAACAAGTCAGGATGGCGCCTGGCATTTTGCCAGAGAAATGTTAGAGTCCGTAAACAAGTCTGGATGGCGCCTGGCAAAATGCCAGAGGGAGTGGTTTGTGAAGTAACACCAGCGAGCCATTAAGTGTGGAGATTTCTTATTGGTTGACTGCTGTATCTAGTTTATGCTAATTAAGATAAGCTGTGTGGAATGTATAAATACCTCTGTTGTCCTACAATAAACGGCTCCCACTCCTGCTGTATCAATGTACAGAAGTTGTTCGTCACACCCTGGTTATTTTGCCCAGCCAGCCAGGCTGCGGCAGATGGTGGCCCTTACGGGGAGCCCGGGACACTCGGGGGTAAGTGAGGGGAAAAAAAAAGCTGCCCGTCCATAGATAGGATGGGAGCAAATCTGCTCGTCCCTAGATAGGGCGAGAGGAAAAAATGGCCATTTTGAGAAAATGGAAAAGATTGATACAGTATGTTTGTGTCTTGTTTTGTCTCAGTGTATTGTATTGTCTTTATGATGAAAATATGGAAGGAGTGTTAAGTAAATTGATAAGGGAAGGAGGCACCCCAGTGGAACCAAGAGCAGTTAGGGCATGTGTTGATGCAAGCCCAGGAACTCTAGTCAGAAAGAAAAAGAAAGTTCAGAAGAAGAAGGATTATCAAGAAAAAAGTTGCAGCAAAAGGCTATTACTGAATACTTTTCGTTACCAGAGGGTGCGTAAATTGTTGCTGCGGCTGCCACATGCACGAGCGGGTCACAGTGCAGCAAGTACTTTCCAAACGGTGGCAGCCGGCTCTTTCACTGCCGGGAGCCCAAATCTAGACCTGACCTGGAGGCACAGTCTCGCAGGCTCTTGCTCCCTGTGCCCAGAAGCACAGTTTGAGTCCCGGACTCTCCCCAGGGCCATCTGGGGCTTCCCGGGATGCTGCAGGCGAAAGACGGCCTGCGTCCCTGAAGTTTGATCATTTCCAAGGCCAGTAACTACAATGGTTCTCCCACACCTGGAAGCTAATGAGTAATGAGCACTATTAAGGCTTATTTCAAATGTAAAAAAAACTTGAGATAATGTACTAAATTGTTCAGAAGGTTGTTTTCTTAGTGGAATGCTACAGGAGTTTCTTTAGCATCATTGCTGGAGTTCCTGCCTTCATCCCAGTGCCGGTGAGACCAAGGTGGAAGAATTTCCAGTGTTTCTGAGAACCAGACAAGACTTCAGATCAAGCTAGCTGCCTGCAGAACTTACCTGGACTGTGATTTAAGCTAGCTGCCTGCAGAACTTAACTGGACTGTGATTTACCTGGACTGTGAGTTAATCTATTGAGACACTGCTTTACCTGGACTGAGACAACAAACTGTAATCTACAACAAATTGTAACTCGGTATCTTTGCAAACGGTGTCATTGCTGGTATAATTTTTCTAATGGCTTCTTGCATGGAGCCATCAATTGGCTTGGTATTTTGGCATTCTGTTTCCTCCCCTTCTGCTTGTAGCAGATTATTTATGGTGTTTGTGTAAAAACCACTATGGTCGTTATTTAAATTAAACAAAAGGGGGAAATGTTAGAGTCTGTAAACAAGTCTGGATGGCGCCTGGCAAAATGCCAGAGGGAGTGGTTTGTGAAGTAACACCAGCGAGCCATTAAGTGTGGAGATTTCTTATTGGTTGACTGCTGTATCTAGTTTATGCTAATTAAGATAAGCTGTGTGGAATGTATAAATACCTCTGTTGTCCTACAATAAACGGCTCCCACTCCTGCTGTATCAATGTACAGAAGTTGTTCGTCACACCCTGGTTATTTTGCCCACCCAGCCGGGCTGCGCAAACCAGGCCATTTACCTACCGGTGAAACCCAAACAAATCCTTCCCCACAGGCAGGTATGTGAAGATATGTATGACCCCACAGCAGTAAGAGAAAGGCCAAGGGCAGAGAAGAGCACCTTTCATCCCATCAGCCTGGCAACCATTAGAAAGCCGGTGACACCAAGTGTTGGGAACGATGTGGGGAGAGAGAAGCCTGTGAGCACTGCAGGGACATTCATTGGCAGAGTTGCCTCCAGAGCCACTGGTGGCTCCAAGGGAGCAATACCAGGGCCCGGGAACCCCATCTGGGCCCACACCTCAGGTGAACTTCCACTGAGATCCACCAGAGTGCATTTTGGAAAGTGTTCATCCCAGCAAGGAGTTTGAGGCCACCCATTGTCTGCCAGTTCAGGAATCAAAGGCCATATTTGGTGGGTGCTTAGGGTAAAGTACTGGACAGCAGCCAGCAATAGTGAAATAGATGTATTTAGCAACAGGAATTAATTTTTAAAACAGTTGAGTGAAAAAGTAAGAAACAGACCATATACACAAAGATACTTAGGTCTGTTTCTTAGCTCTTGGACTTTCAGAACTGTGAAAAATAAATTTCTGTGTTTTCTAAGTCCACAGTGTTCTGTTATAGCTGCTGAACCAATCTAGACAGCACTGAATCCTGTTCTAATCAGGACTGGACCTTGGCACATCACCGGGTCCAATTTGATCTCTGTCCCTATACCTGTAGAATGATACCTGAAACATTCTAAAGACACATCCAAATGCTGAGATTCTAGGAAGTAACTTATACCTTCCTGTAACTTACTTTGTTCCCTTTCCCTGGTGTGTTTTCATCTCCAGGGGACAAAGGGACAAATAAGGTATGCTAATGGTGGCATTTCGCCCTCAGGCAGGGACGGTTAGAGGGATGCAGTCTTCCCTAAGTGACCTGAGCAGCTGGCCTTGGGCAGGTGGTTGGCTCCCATTTATCCCAATCACCCCATTCTCTTCACCTCCCCTGCCACCCCCACCCAGGGGCAGCGACCACTCACTGCTAAAAGTCAAACTCTGCCAGACCCTGGGCTGGGCACAGAGGTGACACCAAGTATAAAAACTTGCTTAAGTTCTCCAGTTGCCACCTGGGATTCAGGCAAACAGAAAAGACATGCCTGAGGCCCTCGGGAGGGAGCGTCTGGACCTGGGGGACGCAGAACTGTCGTTGGTCAGCCCTTCCCCTCTCTCTCAGGGCCGCTAGCAGCCACAGCCCCCAGCTCAAGGGATGGCAGAGCCCCCACTCTTGGGAGCCCCATTCCCAGCCCCAGACTGACCTCTCCCGGCCAGACCCTGCAAAGCAGCTTGGAAAGAGAGAGGGTGAGGCCGGGTCCTGGGCTCATTGTTTTTCCGCCTCCTTCCTGGCAAATAGAAGGAAGAGCCGGGACAAAGAGGAAATCCGAAGGAGTCCTGGGTCCTCCCACACTCCAGCCTCCCGCCTCTCCCCCAGACTCCAGCTGTCGGCCTGAAATCACAAAGCCTTTTCTCTCCCAGCCCAGAGGAGGAAAAAAAGAGGAACGCAAAGGGAAGAGAAGCAGCGGCGGATTTCAAAAGGAAGGCTAATTTGTGCGGCACCGGACAGCTGCATTTGCATAATGAAATGTGCAGAGGATGTTTGGCTCATGTATTTTTTAGAAGGTTTAACTTTAATTTTATTTAGCCTAAGAAGGGCATGTCACTCAAACTCCGCTGGTCATTTATAAAAATATTTCAATTGTGTTTCCAAGGAGCTGTCTTTCTGGCCTAAGTGGCTGGTGCCGGAGGTTGTGAATGCTAATACAGAGGTCGGAGATCGATAGGGGAGGGAGAAAATGAGAGAGGAAAAGGGGAGGGGCAGAGACATCAAGAAAGAAGCAGGACACCGTGAAGAAAGGACAAGCAGGAAGATAAGCCAGAGACAGATTAGAAAGCAACAGAATGGTGCAGTGGGACAAGGCTCCCTGGACTTCAGAGAAGTCCACCTCAGAAGTAGGGATGGGTGTTCCCAGTGGACCACACCCCACTCATGCAGGTGGGCGGGGCTCTCCCAGACCACAGTGTTTGGATTTTGTTTTCAGCTTTGCGACCCTAATCTCCAACAAACACAGTTTCCAAAAAGGGGATTCTATGGCCAAGCTTTGTTCCTTCCACGCCTGGGTCCTGCACAAGAAGTGCTTTTTCCCATCTTTAGTCGTGGGCTGTTTGCTTTAGAGATGGGGATGGGAAGGCTGAGCTGAACTTGAACTTGACTGTGTGCATGTCTTTCCTCCTGCCAGTGAAGCCACAATTACCCTGCAAATTCCCTCCTTCCTTCCCACTCCCCCAAACACCCAGCCCCCTAAATAAAACATTCCACTTTCAAACCCCTGTTACAACACTGGCACAGAGGAGATGGAGGAGCGGGGGAAGAGACATTGAGGGTAGAATCTCTCTCTTCCTCCCCCACTGTCCTTGAGGCACTTTGGAGGCACTTCAGAAAGACCTTAGAGTCTCAGGCCAAGCCAAGTCTCTCACTGCCCCATGCAGAAACTGAGGCCAGAGGAGAGAAGAAGTGGCCAAGACAACAGAGCCACCTGGGTTCTCTCCCAGCCACACCTCTCTGCTTATGCACCACTGAAAGCCTGGGATCCCTTAGTTCCTCTCTTGGTCTTAAAGGCCAGGGAGGAGACCTCCAGCAATATGGTCAGGAAAATGCCACCTAGTGAAACTACTCAGATCTGTGTCAGGTTGGTTCCTATGGAATCGTTGTTCCACCTAAATTTTCAGTTGTCGCCTTGATCTGTGGACACAGCCTGGGGACCAGGTATTCTGTGTCTGGGAGCCTCCAAAGGTCCCAGCCTGGGACATCCTAATTCCTAAGGCAGACTGTGGAGCTGAGGGGCCTGCTATATCATCCTACAGGAAGCACCCAACCCCTACCTCAAAGAAATAAAAGTAAAAATGACACCCAGCCTGGGTGGAGTAGGGCTGGTAGTCCAGCTCCCAGTGTTTATGGGTACAGGTGGGATAGACAAGGGAGCTCGTAGGTCAGCAGGTGAAAGGCAACCTGAAAGGGCAGGGGATTTGGAGTTGGGATTCACATTGACTCAAGTGATGACCTCACTTGAGCAAGTGGCTAAAGTTCTCTCATCCCATTTCTTTATCTGCAAAGAGGAGGAAGAGTCCCCCCAACACACACACACACACACACACACACACACACACACACACCCTGTTGTGAGATTCTGTCAACTTGCATTCTAAGAAGCTGGCACCAGGCAAGACAGTTTGAGTTGCTCTCTGTCAGGCACAAGGATGGACAGACCCCAGTGGCAAAGCACCCATCCTGGACACCTTAGGGAACAGGAACAGAGAAGGGGATGCAAAGGCAAAGAAATGCTTCACTTAGGAGCAACCACTGAGTTTTTGCTCTTTGGGTTGGCCCTTAACAAAAGTGGTTTGAGAAAGACTATAGAATCAGAGGCTGTTGGCAGCCAAAGCAGCAGAGGCAGCCTAATACAATGCTCTGGTTGGAAGATAAGAAAACTAAACCCAGAAAGGGGTGTCAACAGCCCCAGGTCCCACAGTAGGTCCCTGCAAAGCCAAGATCTGAGCCAAGCCCTGGGGTCTGGCTCCCATCATTCCCTTTCCACTAACAACACTAGCAGCTTCTAATGGGTAAAAGAACCCACTCCCGGCCCCTGGTCAGGAAAGGTTTCTCTGGAGCCTGCTTCCAGCCCTCAGCCCCCCCATGTGCAGATGGAGGTGGCCGCTGAGACCAGACTGGGGTGGGAGAAGAGCCAGGGGAGGGGGCTGGCGCTGGCCACTGCGGGCCCCATGGGAGGCGCCTGCATATGGCCAGCCAGGCTTGGCAGCCCGTGCACACTAATCCTGCTGTCAGCCAGGCCGGGCGCCGGATTAGGAAATGTCACGTTTCAAAGGAAATTATTTCCATTTTCTCCCCAGGAAGGGAAAAGGCAGAAAGACAAGCGAACTCCCAGGGTCGTGTACTGGGAGACAGGCCAGCATATGCGCCTTCGACAGGCGCCTGTCCTCCCCCTTCTCCAGCCCCCTCTGCAGACGCCCAGAAGTGACAGCAATCGCCTCGCTGAGTTCATCCTGGCCAAGGACAAATGGATTTCACAGTTTATCAAGGGAGGAAGGGGGGTGTCACTGACTCACCAACCATGACCCACCTTTGATCTCTGCCTTTCTGCCCGGGTCATGGCTACAAGTTCCTGCACAACCCCCTCCCTCAGGGGGTTCCTGGACCAGCCTCCTGGGATCAGCCAGGCAGAGAAAAGTTGCCCTTGACCTTCTGTACAGGTGCTGGAAGCTCTGCCCTTGACCCAGCCCCGCGGCCCTGCCTCTTATCTGGGGCTCCACACTGATGCACGGTGCAAACCTCAAGACAAATGAAACAGTACCTTCTCTGTGTCTGGATTCCTCTCTCTGCTACGACTTTTTCCGCTTCTCTTCCTTCCCCGCCTCATCTGAGACAATAATAAATACTTCTCATTCTCACTGCCACTGGAAATTGTGGAGCTTCTTAATTACAAAAGTAATGTCACAATATTAGCAATTAATTAATTCTAATCTGGCCCGGAAGAGAGGTCGGGCATACAATCACCCCCTTATGCCTCTGGAGCTGGGGACCAACCCGGCGGATATTGTGATTGAAATATATTTGTCTGGAGTTATTAGATACTATCTGCAATCAATCCATTACCATAAACTTAAGCTTCCACGTTCTTTCATATTAAATGAATTTTCATATCACATTTCCCAATAAGCACTGCTTCAAGTCAACCCTTATTTATCTAATAACGCCATGCAAATATTTTATTATATTTCAATGAAATGTGTCAAAAACTATTACCTTGTGCTGCCTTTGGGGTGGGGAGGGAACAGCACTGGGTGGGAGGTGGGGAGACGTCCCTCTGTGTTTGCTCAGTGAGAGGTAGCCCCTGAGCCTTCAACACCCACTCTTCTCTGCCCCCAGCCCAGGCCCAGGCCCTTCAGGGAGGTAATCTTCAAGGAGAGTGTTCTCCAGCTTCCCCTGCCCCAGACAAACTGAGGATTTGCAGGGAAATCCAAAGACAGAAGCAGGGACCCCTCCTCAACTCTAGCAGCTCTCTGCCCCCAAATCAGTGCTAGCTTCATGGATGTATGACCTATGAAGTCACACAAGGCCCCACATTCAGAAGGCCCACACTTTGGTTAATGGTATACTGTCACTTTGTTGAAATTCTTCATAATTTCATTTTCTACTGAAGGATCCCACAAATTGTGTAGCTTTTTGCACCTGACATGCTGCGCTCTCTGGAGTGTTGATTTTATTTTTTAAAATTTTTTATTCTAATTTGTTATATATGACAGCAGAATGCATTATAATTCATATTACACAAAAAAGCACAATTTTTCATATCTCTGGTTGTACACAAAGTATATTCACACCATTGGTGTCTTCATACATGTACCTAAAATAATGCTATCCATCTCATTTCACCCTCATTTCTACCCGTATGCCCCCTCCCTTACCCTCCTACCCCTTTGCCCTATCTAGAGTTTGCTCCCCCTCCCAATCCCGCAACAGCCTCCTTATATTAGAGAAAACATTTGACATCTGTTTTTTTTTCTTTTTGGAATTGGCTAACTTCACTTAGTATTATATTCTCCAATTCCATCCGTTTACCTGCAAATGCCATGATTTTATTCTCTTTTATTGCTGAGTAATATTTCATTGTATATAAACCATATTTTCTTTATCCATTCATCTACTGAAGGGCATCTAGGCTGGTTCCACAGTTTAGCTATTGTGAATTGTGCTGTGGCTGTGTCCCTGTGGTATGCTGTTTTTAAGTCCTTTGGGTATAGACCAAGGAGAGGGATAGCTGGGTCAAATGGTGGTTCCATTCCCAGTTTTCCAAGGAATCTCCATACTGCTTTCCATATTGGCTGCACCATTTTGCAGTCCCACCAGCAATGGATGAGTGTGCCTTTTTCCCCACATCCTCGCCAACATTTAACTGTTGTTTGTATTCTTAATAGCTGCCATTCTGACTGGAGTGAGATGAAATAAGCTGACATACAAACATCTTTGGTTAGAAGAGGACCTTCCTGGTCTCACCCTTTCTGTCTGTGCCGCTTCACTTCCTGACACAAGGAGAGTCCACCATGTTGCCAATGAGCACCCAGAGGTATGGGTCTCAGCCACACAGCCAGAAGCTAGAAGAATGCAGACATTTTCCTGGACTCCGACCCCAGAGTAGGGATGTCTTCCTCCCATCACACTGGCAGGTGTCATGGTCACAAAGCAGTCCTGGGCATGAGGACAGTTGGACCTGATGACAGCACTCACAGCCTCTGGCTCCAGCTCCCTTCACTGTCTCCTGGGATCCAGCCATTGCCCGACCTTGATCTGTTGCTGTCCCATTGTGACTGGTAGAGTTGGAGGTAAGCCTGTCTCCACTGTCCCCAACTTTGGTAATCAATCTTGGAAGGACTGAATTCTCAGTGGCCAAAGCTCTGAAATCATCACTGGATTCTTCTCACTTTAACAGTCGGATCAGCCAAGACATGCAGCCTCCAGGGCTTGGTGTAAACTTGCATACAGACCTCCTTCCATTCTCTGGTTCACAGCTTTACCATCTTCAAAGTAAGAAAATAATATCTCATATGAACATCCTCAGAGCTTTTGTGAAAATTAGATGAAACAATATAGATTTATGAAGCACTTGGTGGAGGGTTCATATGTTTTGATTTTCTAGTTCCCAAGCAAGTTTGTCTAGGGTAAAGGAGATCCTGAGCCATCTGCCTTCCCTGCTCTTTTCCAGGGTCATGACACTCTGCTGCTTAGGCCTCCTCGGCATTACCTCCTGACCCTCAAATAACCCTCCCTTCTCTTCATTGCTTTTTCAAAACGTCTATCCCTTTGGTGGAAAGGTAGAGAGAGCACTCACCAAATAATACACAGTAAAATGGATTTGACTGATAACAAAGAGGCACAAATCATCCCAGTTAAGATGCTTTTCATTCTACGGCTACCCCAGTACCGCAGGACTGAGGCCTCAGAGTTGGATTTGGCTCCAAAGCCAGTAGGGATGTGAAAATTCCACCTTGGGGATTCCCTGCCCAAATGGCTTGCAGCAAGAATTTACTAAAGTGAAGTTTCCTTGTTTTCTGTCCACTTTTGCTTGGGCTTCTTGCATGCCTGCTCTGGCTCCCCGTGACACCTTCTTCAAATCTAATCCACACCACGACTGCCACGTGGATGTCACCACTGCATTTCACAGATGAAGAAACTAGGTTGCACACTTTGAGACTGACCAGACGGAGAGTCTAATTTGGACCTGTCTGACTCAGAGACTGGTGCTTTCCATGACTTGGGGTCACTCACATGTCTGCCTGTTGCCCACTCAGTATGTTTTACAAGGACCCATTCATAACATAAAACCTTCACTCTGAACCCCTGAAAGATCTTCATTCATCCATCCATTCAACAAACATCCACTACCTGATGATGGTTTGCCAGGCAGAGTACAGGGCACCAAACAAACCAGATCCAATCCCGTGGCTCACAAAATGGCCTTTAATGTTAGTTCTCTGCTTGGTCCAGAAGCTGCACAGGGCCCAGCTCTGAGCCTGAGCCTAAGCAGTCAAATCAGAAATCAAGGAGAGAGGAGCCCAGCCAGCAGCCTGCCCACATCTCAGGTTAGGGGGTTTGCTCTCTCAGGAGCTGCCCTGGCCACTAGGATTTGAAGAAAGGCAGAGTCACTCCTCACTGGAGAAGGCATTCCAGGTAACAGGATGGAGGAGAGGTTTTGTGATGGAGAATCCTTTCAGAGGGCCCTGTAGGGAATCACCCACTGTTTAGCAGGTCAAGCTGTGGTGTGTGTGTGTGTGTGTGTGTGTGTGTTGCACATGCTAAAGAGAGGGAGTGAGGGGGCCTCATTCCATTTTAAGCCCCCTGAGGGCAAGGATGCCAGCCCTAGTTTCTTGGGCACCCCCATCTAGCTTCATTCAAGGAGCTTATTGACTCTCAGTGGAGCAGGTGGACTGACCACCAGACAATGTAAACAGACCTTCCCCACCCCCCGGGAGGACATGGGCTCCTCCCTCTCCTCTGTCCTTCTTCTAATCATTCATGGTGACAGGTTGACAGAAGAGCCCCCACCACATAAAATTGCCTCTGGGCACAAGTACAAAACATAAAACATTTAGGGAAAATCGTCCAAGAACAGTTGGCACCACAAGTAAACTGCTTTAAACACTCAACTATAAGCAACCAGTTTAAAAGTCTGGCACTGCTGAGTCCTGGCATTGGCCTGGTCAGCTCCACAGGGTCCCTCCTCTGTGCTCCTGTGCTTCTCTGATTGCCACCACCTTGCCCTCTGGCCTCCCCCTTCCTCACTTCCCTTTTGCAACTGGGCAGCAGCCCCTTGGTCCCCACAGACACATCCCAGGAAATTCCGACAGTAAGGGATTTCACTGTTTTATGTGTGGGGAAAAAAATTAAAAAGAGGGAACTCGCTTTTTTAAATTCATCCTCATGAAATCTGCCATACACATCCCAGTTCAGGGCTAGGATAAAAGAGATCTGAGCAGGACTCATCTTTGGACTGGTGCATGATTCCATGGAGGCCTTCACAAAATTGGGTCTCAGATCCTTCCTACTTTTTGCAGAGCATTGACGATCCACAGAGGGGTCTCCGCTCTTCCATCCCACTGGCCCACCCCACAGCCGACAGTCTGTGTGGTGGGCTTGTTGAAATGCAGAAAAGGCCCAGAAGCAACTGTCCAGGCACAACACAGGCAAGTGGTGGAGCTGGGGCAGGAACACAAGTCCCCTCACTTCTTGACAGCCTTCCTGCTTTAGCCAGCTGCCCTTCAGTCCATACTCGGGTACCTCTTTGGGCTCAGAGGTGGGCTGCTGAGGCCCTGGGCACAGGGCTGGGGAAAGACAGATGCAGCTCCAGGAAGAGGCAGTGCAGGGGAAGGGGTGTGAGGGTCTGCAGGGTTCAGAAAGGTGAGGTCTGGCTGTCCTGTTCCCCGGAGCCAGTCAGGCCATGCCCTCCTCCCAGGGACAAGCCTTAGGTCCATTCCCAGGAAGGAGGCATGGGTCTGGGCAAGAGCTGAGTCGAGATGATCTTCTCTCCACTGTGAACCTTCCAGGAGCTTTGGAGCAGCTGGTGCTCTCTGTCCTGCTGAGACTCCATCACCAGGCCCCAGGGAGTAAGGGATTTCACTTTTTTTTATGTGTCCTGGGGTCTTCTGCCTTTCTGTGTGACCAGGCTCACCTAAGGCCACCATTCACCCAAGTCCCTAACTGATGCTGAAGAGATTGTAAAATCACACTTGTAAAACAGACAGCACTTCCTACAAATCTCACCTCATTCTGACAATATTACGAGGTTGGCATTCGTGTCCCCATTTAACAAATGAGAAAAGCAAGGGCTTGAGAAGGTCAAAGGAATCTCCATGAGTCATTAAGGGATAAGAGATGGCAGAAACACACCTGGAATCCAAATTCTCTGACTCAGAGTTCAGTGCCACTTCCAATCACCATTCACATAGCCAAACAAGTCCCAGTATTTGTGGTGATGGCTTCATCTCCTGCTATGCCCTGGAGCCCCACTTGACCCAGAGATGCACTTGTCTGCTGTGGTCTGGGCTGGGCTCTGGGGCCTTTAGTTCATTGCCAAACTCACTCTTTCACTTAACAGACATGGGCTGAACACCTGCTATGCACCAGGCACTGTGTAAAGTGCTGGGAATAGATGCTAAATAGCACATGGTCCCTTCCAAGAAGAAGCTTCATGATGAGGGTGACAACAGTGAGGAAAGCTGCCATGAAATTGCACTGTAGTGGATTCCAGGACAAAGCAAGGTAAATGCTAGCCTGGAACATCTGGGCTGGTCTTAGAAGATAATGGGTTTCAGCAGAAAAGAGATCTCTAAGATGTTACGTAAGATATGAAAGTTTTACCAGGCAAACAGGGAAAGGTAGAAGACTCCAGGCAGGTTGGACAGTATGCCATGGCTGGGACTGCAAATATTTCATATGGGATATAGTATAAAAAGGGCGGGACAAACTATGAGATGGTATCTGAAGAAATAAGTTGGAGTTAGGTAGGTGACACAAAAGCAGATGAGTATCAAGGTACTGAGGGCAATGAGGACTACCATAGTGGTTTTGGAGCACAGAGTGTAAGAACTATCTGATTAACTTTTTTAATTTATTAATTTTTAAAGCAGGGATTGAACCCAAGGTGCTTTACTGAGCCACATCCTCAGCCCTTTTATTTTTTATTTTGAGATATGGTCTTGCTAAGTTGCCTAAGGACTCACTAAGTTCCTGAAGCTGGTTTTGAACTTGTGATCCTCCTGTCTCAGACTCCGCTAGGATTACAGGCATGCATCACTGCATCTGGCTACCATCTGCTCTTAAAAGAGATACGGGATTGGAGGCAAAACTAGAAATAGGGAGGTAAATTTGGGAATAAAAGTAGTAGCCCAGTTCATTAGCCAGCTTTTCATCATTGTACTAAATACCTGCAAAAACCAACAGTAAAGAAAAAAACAAAAAGCTTTTTCTGGGTTCATAGGTTCAGGGGTTTCAAGCTATGATCCACAGTGGGTCCCATTGCTTTGAGCCCGTGGCAGCACATCATGGTGGGAGTCTGTGACTGAGCAAAGCCATTTGCCTCATGGCTGGGAAGTGAAACGAGGAAAAGAGGATGTGTGGTCCCACAATGTCCTTTAAGGTCACATCCGAAATTACCTAAAGATCTCCCACTAGACCCTGCCTCTTAAAGGTGCCATCCCATCCCAACAGTACCCCACTGGGGACCGAGCCCTCACCAGTGGAACCTGGGAGACACCAAACTACAGCATCCAGGAAGCAATAGGAGTGAGAGGCATTCAAAAGGGATTGCAGAAGTAGATTTGGCAGAAATTCATAGTTTTAAAAGATAAAAAGTGAAACAGGACTCAACTCTGACTTCATTCAGTCTCTGGCTTGGGCACTCAGGTCGAGGGTGTCCAGAGTCTAGACCACTGCCTGGCACACAGCAGGTGCTCAGTGAATACACATCAAATGAATGAAGTTGCCAAGGGAAGAATCTAGGAAGAGGAGCAGGTTTGTTGGGTGGGGGGTGATTAATTAGGTTTTGGAGTTGTGCAGCCAACGGTAGCACACAGGTGGTCTGGAAAGAGGCAAGATGCCAGTGTCACCAGCTGACAGATCAGAATTAAAGCCTTAAGATCAACCTCAAACACCCAGAGAATTTGCCAAGTAAAAGCAAAGGAAGAAGAGAACTAAACTCTGAGAAATATCCAAAGCTTAAGGAAAAGGAAAAGGAAAAAAAAAAAAAGTAGACCATGGATTGATCCAGAGTTTAGTGTTTTCCGGTTCATGACACAGAGGCAATGGAGTCAAGCCTGAGGATACAAGAGGGTGGCATGATGAGTAATTGTGTGTGTCAAGTTGACTGGGCCACAGGATGCCCAGATATGTGATCAAACATTATTCTGGGTGGGTGGGGGTGATTCTGGATGAGAGCAACATTTGAATTAATAGCATGTGTAAAGCAGACTGTTCTCTCTAATGTGGGAGACCCATCAAATCAACTGAAGGCCTGAGTTAAACAGAAAGGCCAGCCCTCCCATGAGGAGAGGAAATCTCCCCCTGCCAAGGATATGGGTTCTTTCTTGCCTTGAACTTGAACTTGAAATATTGACTCTCTTTCGGTTTTGAGTCTGCCAGTTTTCAAACTGGAACTTCCACCATCTGCTCTCCTGGGTCTCCAGCTTGCCAACTGCAGATCTGGGGACTTCTCGGCCTTCATATTTACATGAGCCAATTCTTTATGATATACATGCAAGGAATATGTGTATTACACACACACGCTAGCTCAGTTTCTTTGAAGAGCCCCAATTGATACAGTGGCCAAATAATGGACCAGAGAACTTAAACTAGAGGAGAGCAGAAGGAAGGACAAGGAAGCCCAGGAAATCAAGGGACACTCCATGAGAGTAAAAGATACTCATTGGAAGAGACTGAGCAGCAGAACTTGGTTCACAGGAAGTTGTGGTTGAAGAAGAAATGTTTGAATACAGGATTTTGGAAAGGGTGCAGTTTGGGACCATAAGTGTCCTATGGCCACTATGGGAGTGGCCACCTGAAGTGGAACAACGATGAAGACTAATGTAAATATACAAATATGAAATATATATGTATGTATATACATACATATAAGAAGTGTATGTGTGTGTGTGTGTGTGAGAGAGAGAGAGAGAAAGAGAGAGAAATATGGGAAGAGACAAGAGGACGGCTCAGCCAGGACTTTGGATGAGTCTTCGATATGGGCATTGCAGGTCCCAGGACCTTGACATATGGACAAAGACTGCAACAGATGCCATGTGTTCAGTGAACGAGGGAGAGTGACTGAGAGGCCAGTGGGTGACCACAGTGAGAAGGGAAAGAGAGAGCTAGAGCCAGACGACCCCAGCCTACTGGGGGAGCTCCTTATGCAGGGTCCAGGCCTGGCTCTGGAATGTGAGGAGGATGCCAGCGCCAGCCTGAGGCACATGGCTGTGAGAAGCAGTGTCCTCCAAAGACAGCCCGTTTCCAACAAGAGCCAGGAGGTGGGGGGAGCTTTCTGAGAAAATGCAGAAGATGTAGGAGGAATCATATGCCAAGGATGGGGTGGGGGCAGAGGACAGAGCAATGGTTTGGGAGGCAGGGGAGTAGAGAGCAGGGAGTCAGTGAGAGGTCCCAGAGAGAAGTGTAGGTTGGGTGGGAAAGATGATGGCTGAGATGACATCTCAGGTGCCGTGACAGAGCCAAACCACCATGTTCACCAGATCACATGGCATCTGCCTCTCTCTGAGCACACACAGAAACACTAAATTTCCCAGGCTTCCTTGCACCTCAGCAGGGGCTGTCTGATAGGGTCCTGGCTGATGCACCATGAGCGGAAGTGGCCTGAGCCACTCCCTACCTTAGCCACGAGCCCCCACGTACACTGGTTCCTACTCTGTCCTCCTTCCTTCACAGACCACGTGTTAATATAGCAGCACCCCAGTATGGAAGGGGCAAGCACCCCTGCATCAGAGCTTGAAGAAGAGCTTCCAGGAAGAGCCACTGAACCTGGATCCACAGTGCCACAAATGAGAAATAAGCCTTTGCCCTGTGGAGTCACGGCAACTTGGGGACTGATAGTTACTGCAGCACAGCCTGCCAGTGCGACAGCCCAGGACACACAGGTGAGGGCTATCATGGGATTTAGCTGGCCACAAGGTTTCCCTGAGAATCCATCTCAGGGTTTCCCTGGTGAATTAGGTTGGACAAGGAGGGAGGTTGGAAGGATGGTGGAGGGAAGAGGAGAAGGTGGGAAGGCTGGAAGTCTAGACCTCTCTGGAGGATTCAGCCACACCCCACGATTGGTCAGGGTTCCAGATCCACCTGACCCAATGATAAGGAAGGGGCTGGACCACAGGCACCTCCAGCCTCAGAGATATGGAGAATTTGGAAGACCTTTTCCCAGCCTGGGGCCGTGGGTCCTGGGAATGTCACATGATGCAGGCAGGGTAGTTGAGCCTCTCTATGCCTCCATGTCTCCTTCTCCCTGATGGGCTTCCTTTACTCCTCTGATCATTCTGACCCCCTCATGTATCCCAGGTGCTTCATGTGGTGCTAGCACTAGAATGGATAGGATGGTCTCCCGTCCAGACACCCTCTCAGTTCCCCAGGGTACACCAAGCATGTGGGTGAAAGGCAATGGCCTTCGAAGTCCTTGCTGCTAGTGTGCCCAGGCACAGGACCATATTGGCCTAGAATCTCAGCAGCCAGTGGGACTTGCTGTGGTCTGGCCCTTGAATGCCCATGTGCTGAGGCTTGATCCCCAGGGTAGTGCTATCCAGAGGTGGTAGAACTTCTAGGAGATGGGGCCTAGTGGAAGTGAGTTCATTGGAGGATTTGGGACCACTACCCCTTCCTGTACCCTCTCTCCTGTCTTCCTAGCCACCATGAAGTGAACAGGACTCCTCCACCATGCACTGTGCTACCAGGCCCAAAGCAACAGAGCCAAGCTCGGAAACCACGAGCCAAAATAAGGTATTCTGTGACAGAAAGCTGACTAACACAGGGCCCTTCCCCGAGGCATGTGCCCTCCTTTCTGGTCCTCTTGGGCAGGGTGAGGGTAAAAAGAGGTGGGACTGACACACAATTCACTCAAGGTCACACAGCTAGGAAATGGTGCAGCTGCTCTGCCATCCAATCAGTCTGGTCTGAGTTTGTACTGCCTCACGTTTATACTATCTTACAGTTTTAAAGAATCACTCTGTATCCAGAAAAACTATAGGTAGGTGGCAGTGGGGAACAAAGAGAAGAATTAAGATACCCACTAGGAAATTTGAATAAGACATTTAGTTGAAGTGCTGAGAAATGGCACATTGTTGGACACAGAAGGCCTCCTCTGGGACATATGAAGGCATAAGAAAGAGGAATCAAGGTAACTTTAGAAAAGATCCTCCTCCTTTAGAGGAGGATCATTTGCCTGGCATGGTGGCACCAGGCCTGTAATCCCAGCAGCTGGGGAGGCTGAGAAAGGAGGATCAAGATTTCAAAGCCAGCCTCAGCAAAAGCGAGGCGCTAAGCAACTCAGTAAGACGCTGTCTCTAAATAAAATCCAAAATAGGGCTGGAGATGTGGCTGAGTGGTGGAGTGCCCTGAGTTCAATCCCCAGTATCAAAAAAAAAAAAAAAAAAAAAAGAGGTGGGACTTCCCAACCTGGCTGCCAAGCTGAGTGGCTCATTCCACTTAAGGGGCTTTGAGCCTCCACAGCTTTGACCACCCTGTGTCCCTTGAATCCCAGAGGAAGGAAGCTGAGGGTCCGGGAGAGGGGGAGTAGGATGGAGGAGCTTTGCAGACAACAGGGACTCTGACCAGGCATGGCACCACTGCCACAGGTCTCTGGGGTCCAGACCTGCTGCCCTGCCTCATCTCTGCCCACCTCCTCCCTCCCTCCCTGACCGTCACCAAGCCCATTACTGCTCTGGAGGGCACCTCCCTCTCAGGACACCTCCTTCCCACTCGACTGTCTCCCCACTTCCCCTCTTCCCTGTGCTCTCTCTCTCTCCCCTGTCCCCTCTGGCTCCCTCCATCTCTGCCTCCCCCTTCCCTCTCCTGCCCCCAGGTTCTCCCTTTCCTTATCCTCCTCCTGCTGCTCCCTTCAAATCAAATCAACAAGTTCTCCTGGAGTCCGAGCCCCTGTCCTCTACTCTGTCCATCCAGCTCTGTCCCCTAAGGCTGCCCTGTGGTTGCCTCCACTGCCCAGAAACCACCCCCACGAGGCTGTCAGCAGCAGGACCCCGGAGATGGGGAGCCAAACGGGTCCCCCACGCACGTTCTGGAAACCAAGCCAGAAGCCCCTCCTCTCTCTGCCCCCCTCCCTCCAGGCAGCCCGGCAAGTGCACATTATTTAGAGAAATTATTTAGCATTCTGCTCCTGTCATTCCTTGCCATGGCACCAGGCCCTGATATGTGATAAAAATATCAACGTTAAATCGACTCTGACAACTGCTGTTTACTTGCAGTGTCACCGGAGCCAGGGGCAGAGTCGACAGCTCCTGCAGGACCCGAAGTGCCGCCGGCAGCCGTAGCAGAGGCTCACAAGGCTTCAGCTCCCCGCCTGGCAGGCCGGCCCTGGAAGGGAGCCCAGATGGCAGCCCTGGGGACAGCGGGCCTCAACCATCCCACCCAAGCCATCCCCACATCACTCAAACTCTTCACCCTCAAAAATGCTGTTTTCACCATCAATAGAAAGATTCCAATAAAAAATAACTGAGGCTTGGGAACATGCGTGGCACTTTGTGGCCAGGTGACAGCATTTTTAAATTTTACTTCAGGCTCTGGTAGATAGAAATTGCATGCCCATATAACAGATTTTAACACTGAGGTTCAGAGAGGTCGAGTAGTTTTCCTGTGGGCATGCAGGACAAGCAGAGATTCTGAGGCAGGCCATGGCTCTGTCTGATACAAGCCCGTCTGTAACATACTAATGGGCAGACAGGCATGTCTGATATGCAGAGATCAGATTCTGGCCTGTGCCCCTGATGGAGGCTCAACAGCCTCTGAAAACTAGTAAGGACAAATCTCTCTGGCATCTGAGTACCCCCCTGGGATGACCAGCCACCACCTGGAGGAGGGAAGTAGGTCAGCATGACCTGTCTTAAGAACGGAGATAAGAGCTGACCAGACCTTAGCACCTCCCCACTCCTCAACCCTGCACCCCGAGGCAAGGCAATGTCCCTCTGGCAGGGGAGAAGCAGAAAAGAGAGCCACAGAGAACTGTAGAGGTGGGGGACAGGACCCCAGGGAGAGATGGGAAACGACCGAGGAAGAGAAGAGTTGTTCTCGCTCACAGGATACTCAGGGGACCACAGCACCCTTAGGGCTCATGTCCACCCCTTTGCATATAATTGCTCAAAAAACACATACCTGTTGGCTCTTCTTAGCTAGTGGATGGGTGAGGACAGCCTCTGACAGGCATCCCTGGGACCACAGAAGCTGGTCCTAGGAGATGTTCTCCTCCAGTCCTTAAGAGAAGGACTTAGGGGCTCCAGGTAGCAGCAAGCCAACCTTGTGCAGGGGTTGCCTGCAAACCGCCGGGTGAGGCTGCGTTCACAGAGACGCAAGGTTCAGGAGGAAGATCACCAGAGCCCTGTCTGACACGGCAAGGTCAGCCCTCCTTTGGAACTGGGTTCACTGCTGAATGTCATGCTTTAGAGAAATTTAGACAGAGGAGGGTGACCAGGATGGCAATGGACTTCAAATCATGTCCTGGGAGAAATATTAAAGGAACTGGACTTTTCTGACTTATAGAAAACTTACAAGGACAAACTACCCAATATTTAAAGGGTTGCACCCACAAAGGGTCCTGTACCAGGTGGCAGACGTTTGGGTTGACGGATGTGTGATACCATAGCACTTCCTGTCACCTTCCCATTGTGGCTGACACAGAAATTGATCCTATCTATACAGCTCACTGGGGACTGGATGAGGTTGTCCACAGCTCTAGGTGACCAGCAATGGTATGCTGTCCACCCATGTGGCAGTCCTGTGACTGGGAAGAGTTCACATAACGTGCCTGGCAGTGGCACCCCAGAGAGAGGGAGCTTCCTGTCACTGGAGGGTGCAAGTAAAGCCTGGGTGAGGATTTGGGGCAGAAAGGGTGCTGCAGAGAGTTCAAACATTGGAAAGCAAGTTGTTCACTTTCATCTTGGAGCTTCCGAGATTCTAGTCCTCCGGGGATGACCAGAGGGGAGAGTGGCAGCTGTTGCACACATGCACACGAGCCCCGAGCAGATCCCAGGGCTTCCTCTGCTCCATGAAGAACAGGATTTCTGTGTGGGCCAGCCACTCACAAGGATGAGCTATGTGAGTCCACTGGCCATGCTGGGGAATGGCTATCCCATTAGCCTCCCACCCCCACCTGGGATAAGGCCTCCAGATGAACTCATGAAAATCACCCAAATTGAGTTCAATTGAGCAGAAGAAAGGAGGATAGAGCCTATTAATTATCCCTAGGCCGACCCTCATGCATCACCCCAAACAAAGAGCAGTGCTACTTCAGGCAGGCGTAGCCATTAGTGATATGGGATTTGGACATGGTCAAAATAAAGCACCTATGCTGTGCTTGCAGGGCGTCAGATGAGGAGATGGCCCCACAAGTTGGCCCTAAAAACTATCTCAGCATGTCTGCAGGAAGGGCGTGGAGTGGAAAAACAGACAGGCCTAGGATTCCCTGCTTTCTAGCTGTGAGACCTCTAGCCAGCTACTTGGTTTCTCTGAGCCTCTGCATCCTGAATTGTAAAACAAGTATTTAGAGCTCACCTCATAGACTTGTTAAAAGGATTTTATAAGATAATGTGTGGCATTGCCACGGATATCTTTTTTGACCTTAAGAAAAGTCATTGCGTTCATGAAGCTCCAGCATCTCCCTCCATAAAGTGAGAGAATTTGTTCATAAGATTACTGAGTTTCTTTGGGCTCTAATGTGACTTGGGAACTAATGACCAAGCCTGGCATGGACCAAGAAAAGGCACCCTCAGGGACTATGTAGCCTTCCCTGGAGTGGATGCTTTTCTCCCTTTCTCAAATCCAAATTCACTCCCTTAGGACAAGGGTCTCTTGATCATCCCCCACTCCGATCAAACCCAGACACCAAGCCAGCAAATGTCCATCAATACCCCTGGCCTGAAGTCCCGCCAGACCCCAAATCATTAGTTTTTGATTTATGAGGCACTTTGGTGTCCCCAGCCAGGTGCCCTCTACCTCTGCCCTGCACAAAAGACAACCCACTTCTTGGAAGCTAAAAAGCCACTAATTGTTTCCCTCTCCCCCACTAGTATTGACTAGCAGAGTGTAAGGCTATCGGTGTTTCATTGACAGCCAGCAGGCTCTCTTGCCTGGGGTGGATGATCTTTAATGAGACAGAAGGAAGAGAGGAAGTCCATTGGTTCACGGAATCAGAGACCAGGAAGACTGGCCAAAGGGTGAGCTGGGTTGCTGGATGAGCTGGGTTTGTGGTTCTGCATTCCTGGGACAGAGATGCAAAGACCTGCCCATCCACCTACTGCCAGCCCAGCCCCTGGATGAAGTGAAGCTTGGGATCCACACTTGCTGTCTGAAGTGAATTTTCTCCTCATGCCCACACTCCGTGTGCTGGGTATTATCTCTCCCCTGCCCCTTCTGTCCAGTCTCTTGCCCACCTGCTGTGTGTCTCAGGAAGTGGATCACATCGTCCCAGCTCCCTTGCTCTCTGGGATCCATCTAAGTTCACCACAGAGGACACTAGCAAACCCTGGAGGGCAGAAGGAAGCAGAGGTTGGGCTGTCCATCACCTGCAGCCCAGACCTTTACCTAAGGCCACCACTCCTACAGCTACAGCCATCACCTGGTGGTTGTGCTCTCTCCCTGTGCCTTTCAGGCCTGGGTGGTGATCACCCTGCCACCCTATGCCTCCAGCACATAACCAGCCTTGTTGGCTGTCTTTAGTCTGTCCATACTTCTGTCCGCTCTAACTAACCAGAACCATATTCCCAATCTACCCATTCTTTCCCTCAATAAATCTTCAGTGAGCTCAGATGTTCCAGGGAGAGTGCTGGGCACTGAAATACAACCATAAATAGGACACAGTGTTTCCCCTAAGGAGCTCATGGTCAGTGGAAAGTCAGACATAAAATAGAGACTTGGTGTCTGAAGGTGCTCTGGGGCACAGTGGGTATTGTCCATTATTCTGAGACCCCACTGGGTGGAAACAGATGGGTATCTTTTACTCAACTTGTCAATATGCCCAGAGATAAATTTTCTCATCGAGGGACTCTTTGGATTTGAACCTTTCTGGAAGTTGGGGAATGACCTGGGTGATATCTCTGAGCTCTAATCCCGGGAATCCCCAGCCCAGCTCACCATGCTTCCCCCAGGTCCTTCGCTTCCTCTCCTTTAAGCAGCATCAGCATTTCTCCCAGGGGCTCCCTGGCTTGGAAGAGGGGCAGGGAAGCAGGGTCCCCACCACCCCTTCCCAAACTGCCACCCTCCAGCTACCAGATGGGAAGATGTCCACCAGAGTGTCCAAAGTCACAGATTCCCCTAATAAGGGCAGGATTCATTCCTGGTCCTCTTTCCTGGATTGTATAATATATTCCATCAAGGAAGGGGCCTGTTTAAGGGATCGCTGTGGCTCAGAGAAGAATTTATAGGATTAATATTTAATACTTGCTGGCATCAGTAATTGGATATTAAAAAGAAGAAATAATAAAAGAACAAACTGATCCCCTACCATTTGATGAGATTCCCACCTCTTGAGCACAAACACTCCTACACACACACACACACACACACACACACACACACAGGCTGTCCTGAAAAGCAGATGGTGGCAACAATGAGCACAAAGACCCCTGACCTCAGAGGCCAAAGGTGGGTTCTTTAGGCTCAAAAGAGTTATTTGCAAAAGATGGACAAAACTAAATGAAAGGATTCTGAAGCCTAAATAGAAGGGGGGGGGGAGCGGTTCCAATGCTACTGATAATGAATATTAAATAAGTTAAAAACCACCAAAAAAGACTTTTGAAATTGAATTTAATTGAATGTTGTCATGTAGATCCCCACATTTGAATATAATCAGATTATAAATCATATTCCAAAGACTTCAAAACCCAGAGAGTGCCATTAAGCTAACTCACTTCTGGCAGGAAAGGTTACAAAAAGGTCATTTTGATATTTGACACGTTTATGAAGAACCTACTGTGTGCCGAGCACTGTTCAGAGCCTGGGAGGCGAAGTGAACTAAAGATGGCCCCTGCCCTCAAGTTACTCCCAGAGGAAGAAGCAGATGCCCAAGCAAGCAGTTGGAGCTTAGGGGATAATGCAGGCCCAAGCCAAGTGCCACGGAGGGTCAGAGGAGGGGACAGCACCTCTGTGCAGGGGACCTAGAGAGGGCTTAACAGAGGAAGGGACAACTGAGATGGGTCATGCAGGGAGAGTTTACCAGGAGGATAAGTACTAAAGGCTCCCAGGACAAAGGAACAGCATGTGCAAACGTGCAGAGGTGTGAAAGGCAGCGCTACCCACACAGCAGCACGTGACCCCACTGGGTGGAAGCGCCCTGGAGTCCCTATTTTATGTCTGACTTTCCACAGGGCAGTTTCTGAATGCAGGGCTAGAAGGTTTAGACGTTCTCCAGCCGCAAGTGCCAAGCCAGAACGGATGCTGAGCAAGACTGTGAGCAGTTAAGTCTGTGTTTTAGAAAGATACAGGAGAAGAGCAAAACCAGCTGCTCTAAGGACCTAAGGGCCCTGGGGTCGGGGAAGATCAGGGATTCCTCAGAAAGTGGCACCCTCCACTGGAGAGAAGCCAGGTGGCCTTCTTCTAAAGGAGAACTCAGGAGACCAGCTATGTACACTCATGGCCTCAGGGGTCCCGGATGGAAACCACGCCCTGCATTTCTATCAGTGCATGGAGGAGGAAGAGCAGATGGGCAAACAGACAGACCTGCGGGAGGGTTTCCAGGCCTTGGACTGGAATGGCTGGCACAAGGCATGGTTTTCCCCTCTGGAAGGAGCAGTGTGGAGATGACTTCAGGGAAGCAGCCAGGACCCAAGATAAGTACGCAAATCTCCAAATTAGTTCTGTCTTAGAAGAGGTCAGGTTTTCAAAGATCAGTTAACACTGAACAGGTAGAGGGTTCTTTGTCCCTTGCAAATAAAACTCAATCTACACATTGTTAACCAATTCTTAAGAATCAAGGCAGGAGTTTCAGAAAGTATCACGTTTTCTCTCATATATAAAATGTAAAGGGAAAAAGAAAGGATGATGTGAAAGTAGAAGGGGGACTTAGGCGGAGAAAGGAAGAGGTTGAAAAGGAGGAGGGGAGAAGAGGAAAGTAGAGAGGGTAGATACAATCAAAGTATATTGATATGCATGTATGAAATTGTCAGAATGAATCCCATTATTTTGTACAATTAATATGCACTAAAAATTATAATTTTTAAATAGAATTAAGGCATAATCTCCAGTGATTGTCAAGCGAAGAAGTCAGAAGAAAATTTTTTTCAGGGCTCGGGAAATCAACCAAAGGGAAAACAACAAGTTGAGAATCACTTGTTCATGAAAAATTAAACTTTGTAAGAAAAGTGGGGTCTGCGGAGCTCTAGCTTGCAGCTGCTCCCATCCTCACCTCTAATGGCAGTTCTTGGGTGGCGCTGACCAAAGACACCCGCTTCTTCCCTGTGGGAGAGCCAGTTTGGTTTGGAGCAAAAGACCTCTGACCTCCCTCCAATGGTGGTTGATGCTGGAGGAACCAACAGGCAGGGCCCTGGGCTGTGCTGAACTACTGTCCTGCCTGGGACAATCTGCACACAACAAAAACAGCCAGAAATGTAGCAGAGAGCTCCCAGAAGTGAGAGAGCCTCTGAGGAGCTGGTGCAGCATCCCTTCCTGGTATCCTGGGGGGCTTGCACATGCAGGGAAGGCCTGGGGTGGCCTGGTGGAAAGCAAAAGTAGGGAAGCCATGAAAACTACCTGAATTGCAAATGTGCTATGAGGTCAAATCTGCACAGAGGATGGGAGCTTTTCTGGCTAAGGTGTTTGCAAACATCTCTAGCCTATTACTGGCTGATCATCAAGCTATACAAACATAGAGACAACCTTTAGGAAGCCAGGCTCAACAATAAGAATCATAGGGTGGTCATGGGGACAGGGGAACGAGTAGGAATATCAGCAGCCAAGCAACACTTGGGAGAGATTCCCTACATAAAGTCAAAATATATCACTTTAAAAAAATCAACAACAACAACCCTTAAGGAAGAACTATCAGAATCCAGAGGTTGTACAACATATTATCTAAAACGTCCAATTTCCAATAAAAAATTACAACATGCAAAGAAATAGGAAGGTGATCCATACTTAAAAAAAAATAGTCAATAGAAACCACCAACTTCAAGAAGACCCAGATATTGGATTTAGCAAAAGCGTTAAAAGCAATTGTTATATACGTTTTTTAAATAATTGAAGGAGCTAGGCACAGCAGCACACACTTATAATCTCAGCAATTTGGGAGGCTGAGGCAGAAGGATTGCAAGTCTGAGGACAGCCTGGGCAATTTAGGGAGACTCTGTCTCAAAATAAAACATGATAAGGACTGGGAATATAGCTCAGTGGTAAAATTCCCCTGGGTTCAACCCCCACTATTAAGAAAAACACTTAAAGGAAACTGGGTGTGATGGTGTACTCCTATAATCCTAGCTACTCAGGAGACTGAGGCAGGAGGATCACAAATTCAAGGCCAGCCTGAGCAACTTAGTGAGAGCCTGTCTCAAAATAGAAAATTTTGTAAAAGGGGGAGTTGGGGATATAACTTGGGGGTAGAGTGCTTGTATAGCATGCATGAGACCCTGGGTTCATTCTCCAGTACTGCACACACACACACACACACACACACACACTGAGAATTAAAGCAATGCTTAAAGAATTAAAGGACCATAAAATAACAATGTCTCTACAGATCAAAACATCTCAATAAAGAAATAGAAACTATAAAAAAGAACCAAATGGGGGCTGGAGTTGTTGCTCAGTGATAGAGCGCTTGCTTAGCATGTGTGAGGCCCTGGGTTTGATCCTCAGCACCACATAGAGATAAATAAATAAAATAAAGGTATTGTGTCCAACTACAACCTCAAAAAAATATTTTTTTTAAAAAAAAGAAGGACCAAGTGGAAATCCAAGGGTTGAAAATATAGCAACAGCAATGGGGGAAGGGGTGGAGTTCATTATATGGGCAGATTTAAGGTGTTAGAATAGAGAATCAGTCAATTTTAAGATAATTTAATTGGAATTATCCAATTTTAATAACAAAAACTATTAATGGAAAATGAACAGAGTCTCAGAGAACTGTAGGACAGCATCAATTGTACCAACATACCTATAACAGGAGATACAGAAGAAGAGGAGAAAGCAAAGTGCAGAAAAAAAAACATGAAGAATATGAAGCCCCCTAACCATTCCCCCCGTGGATTTGGGGGAGTGGGGTGAGGAAGGCAGAGGCTGCTGAGGTGTGGCGAGAGCCCCTACAACTGTAGCTCTGAGCTGACTCTCAAGGAGGAAAAATTGTACCTACTATGTGCTGGGCCCCATGCTGCCCTGAAATCAGCCCATTGCCCTTCTCAACAGAGAACCATCCTCAAGATATAGAGAAGGATCTGAGTGGTCAAGTCTGCCCAGTCGCAAAGCTGGTGAGTGGTCCAGTTGGGGCTGGAACCCATGATCCCCTTCTTCATGCCTTCCCCTCACCCTGGTGTCTCACAGCTCATGTTCATACCCCCATGGACTCAGCAGCAGCATGTCCTTGGGGTCCTGGGTCAGGGAAGGACAGAGGGAAGCACTGAGTGGGGGGTCTGGGGCTCAGGAAGGAGCAGAGCAGGAAACACAGTGGACACAGTGGCGTCCAGAAGCCCGTGAGATCCTCTCCGCTTCCCCCAGGGAGGTGGGGCCTCAAGCTGGGATGGGCTATTCCACTCCCCAGAGAGCTGTGCCCTCTCCCAGAGGCTGACTCACCAGGCAGGGGCTGGGCTGGACAGAGGCCAATCTTAGGTGGCCTCAGGATTCCCAAAAGCTTCAGCTACACCAACCCCCAAATTCCAGGCGCAGGGACCACCTTGCTGGGCTGGGCTGGAAGTCAGGCTGGGCCTCACTTGCCTTTAGAAGGTCACTGTCCCATTCTTTCACTGTCTACTCCATTCACATTTCATCCTCACAGCTTTCCTGACAAGCGGATGCCAGGTGAAGAATTTGAGGCCCAGATAGGTTAAGTAAGTTCCCTGATGTCTCACAGCTGATGGACTGTGTTTTCACCCTGATGGGGCTGACTCCAAAGCCCATGCCCTTCTCTCCATCTCTCTGGGGCATCTTACTCTGAATAATCACCCCAAACTCCTCTTCTGAGGTGACCAGGGCCAGAAGCACATGTGCTTCACAAAGCCCAGCACTACAAAGAGGGACCATGTCACAAAAAGCAACTCCTGGATCTCATCCTGGACACCATCTCCCATTCCAGTACCCTTCATCCCACAGCCCAGGGCACATGTGTGACCAAAACCAGAGAAAGAACATTTACCTGTCATGAGACGTAGAGAGGCAGATCCCACATATTACCATTCAGGGTGGCCCCACTCACAGCCTCCCCCGCAGTTTCTTATCCTTTTCCCAGGGGATGAGAAACGAGCTCAGCTGTCTGAGTTCACAGCACCCCCACCCCCCAATCTCATTCTTCTTGGAACTTAGCCCCTGGGAGGCACTCAGTAGGGACTTCCACTGGCCTCCCCTGTGTCTCCATGGAGCATAAGAAGACCTGGACCCTTAGCCTCTGAGCCACAATGTTCTCATTCTTTGGTGTACCTCCCAGGAGAGGTAAGATGATGAGTGGGAAGATAAAGATGCCACAAAGGTGCCAGGACAAGAGTGGGCGGAAAGGGCAGGGAAGCACTCACAGACCTGTGAGGCCAGGTGGGGCTGGAAAGGCGGACGGAGGGGCCAGAGCCTGGAGGGAGGGGAACACGGCACTGCTAATGCACGTGGGACCAGGGGGCCCTGCCTGGACCCGAGGGAGTGAAAGAATCAACAGCAAGGTCCTGCAGGGTTTTATGTCCCCGCTGCTGGGGAGAAAGCAGGGAGTCCTCAGGCCCAGCCCGACGCCAGCATGCTCCAAATTAAATAACTCCAACTCCCCTTTTTATTTCCTAGCTGACAGCAACTTATTGGGAAGGCGGCTGCATCTGACATTCTAATATTCAGAGTCACCTCCTGTGGGACAAATGCATCGCTGTTGTCTCAGCCAATGATCTGTACCAGGAAAGGAGGGACCTGGGAGGGGCAGAGAGAGGCCGGGCCTGGCACTGCTGGCAGCAAAGGGAGAGAAGGGACAGAGCCCAGGTCCTACTGATCATCCCAGGTGCCCCCTGCAACAGGCTTTTGACCCATAATAGTTATGCTATTGTATAGTTATGTGACCAGATAATGGTATCTGGTCACACCTCCCCTAGAGGCTGGTCCATCAATAGCCATTTCTGAGCGCTCACCACATGCCAGGTCTCTTGTGGGCACTGGGAGAGATGGAGAGGTGGTCATGGCACAAATCCTATATTCAGGAAGTGCTCATCTCACATTCCACACCCCAGGATGGGCAGGCAACCAAGTTACCAAGTGCACCCTGGAGCCTATTGGTTAGAGTCAGGTGCTTTGAAGAAGCACAAACCTGGCTTCAACTTCTTACTCTGCAGCTTACAAACAGGGTAACCTTGGAACACTTTCCAAATGTCAATCCTTCATTGAAATGAAAACAGTATGGACTACTTCCTAATGTCATCCAGAAGATTAAATGAAGAAAGGCAAATAAAGGGCTGACCAGCCCCAGTGCCTGGCACAGGGTAAGAGCTCATAGTTGCTGTCAAAGGACACATAGGTGGGATGAAGTGCTGCAAAGAGAGGTGCCCGCAGGGTGCTATGGTGAGTTTGGGGGGTACTTGCTCCCAAACCACAGTTCTGGGTTAAGTAGGAGCGTCCCACTGGGCATATGGGACCCTCCAGGCATCTCAATGTATCTGGATGCTTCATGGCATTTCCTGGCCACACCAGTGGAGCACCAGGTAGCCAGGCGCTCTCAGGACAGAAGCAAGTGGGTAAGCGGTCACCCTGATGGGGTGGGTCACTTCCAAGGGAGCAGAAACAAATGACAGTGAAGTCAACCATGAGTCTGTCGGTGTTCTTAAGCCATAGTATAAAATCTAGATATCCCTGTGGGGTGGAGAGACCCAAACAAGGGCCCACAGGGCCAAGAGAGGCATCAGGGAAGGCTACTGTGGCTGCAGGCCTGTTGCTGGCCTGGGGCCGTGGGAGATGCTGGTTCCGTGTAAAGGACCAGTGGTCCTCTACGGTCCATCTGTCTCCTCTAAAACTGAGGTTGAAGTATTGAGAAGCAGGAACTTTAGGGGGTGCTTAGGTGGTGAGGCTCAGCCTTCATGAACAGATTAACTCCATTATGGAGGAAGTTGGGTTCATCCTCCCAGGAATGGCCTCTCCTCTCTCCTGCATCTCGCCCACCCCTTCTGCCACATGATGATGCAGCAAGACGTCCCTCACCAATTTTGGCATCTTACTACTGAACTTCCCAGTCTCCAAAACTATGTGCCAAAAATTTCTGATCATTATAAATGGCCCAGTCTGCAGGATTGTTAGAGTAGCACAAACGGACTATGACAATCAGCAGCCAGGAGAGCCTAAGGGGATGGGGTGGTGCAAGGCCAGACCAAGTGGCCAGAAAAGTGGGCACTGAGGGGGACAGTGTGTCCTGGGGCTCATGAGATTATGTGAATTGGAGCTCAGATTTGGGTCAGGTTTTCCTCCCTGGCCTTAAGAGGGAAAAAAAATGTCTCCACAGGCCTGAAAGGAAGAACAAAAAAGAGTAAGAGAGAAGCTAGGAGAATACTCTGAAGAGTTGTTGACGACTGCTCTGGCCTTTAAAATGGGGCGAGTATGGTAATCTAATAAACACAGCAACAAAGCGTTTGTCACCAAGCTAATTTTATTAGAACAGATCTCAAATGGCTAATTTCCTTTTACTAATGAGCAAATTAGTTGAATCTCTGATCTGCTTTTAAGGCACTTATACTAATAAAACATGAACGACAGTGAAATTTGTTGTGAGATGAGGTGATATGTGCATTTGGGTTGAAGGGAATCTCCAGGCATGGAGGGCTGTTCCAACGGGGTCTTGTCCAGAGGCACCTCCAGGTTATGCAGTACAGCTTGGATCCCAGCCCTGGGGAGGAGATGTCAACCCAGATGTGGAGCCCAGGGGACCAGCCCAGGGGAGGAGCCTCTGGAGTGAGGCAGGGCCTGGCCCCGGCAGCTGAAAAGTGATGTTTTCTGGCAGAACCTCAGAGCGGGGGCAGGATGGCCCCTTGGGAGGGGGTTCCTCCCCATCTCCTCCATCCTCCCGACTGTGCAGTGTAGAGAAGCATTTCCCAAGACTTCCCTGCCCTCTGGTGTTCCAGACTGGCTCTCCCCAGACTTCCACCAAACTTCCTTTCTCAGTGCCATCACTGAGGCTTCTGGCTGCAGCTCTTCCAGTGAGTTTTGCAGGTGCCTGGGGAGCAGGAGGTGTCATGCTCAGCATTTTTTCACAGCAAAGGGGCTTTGATCAGGGGCTAGCTTTAATTGCAAACAGCCAGGGCAGGTTTGATTGCCACCTGGGGGAGAGTTACATGGAAGGGCCCTTGACCAATCAGAACCCAAGGATGTTGCTCCAATTGCTCTGAGCTGAGAGGTAAAGGAAGGGGTCCCAATTACTTTGGTGGTATACTAAATGTTGGCAAAGAGGGAAAGCCCAGGAGAGTGCTCTGGCAGTTAGAACAAGGAGAAGGGCTGCAAGGTTCTTGGCAGCAACCTGGCAAATGCAGGATGCCCTCCCGCTTCAACTTGGTTATACAACGAAGAGGAAAATGAATTCCTGGGAAGAAAGTTCAGACTCCCTGCTTCAAAATATGCTCTAGTAGTCGCTTTACACCAAGAAGGGCTTGGAGAGCTAGGTGGGCTTTGGCACATCTGACAAGCTGTCCCACCAGCAGGCCTGACCAAAAGTCCCTCAGAATGCCCAACAGAGGAATAAGAAGCTCCCTGCAGTTGGATTTGGCATGAAAAGGGGCCAGAGTTCAAATATCTGCTCAGTTCCATACATTTGACTCTGTTCACCCACTTAGCAGTGTGGTCTGAGCCAAGACACAGACTACACTTCAATTTTTTCTTCCAAAGGGGAGATACTAGAACTCAAATGAACTATCATGTGGACTCTCTGGGAAAGCACCAGCAACTCTGTAAAGGGGAGCTCCCTTATTTCTGCAGGATGAGTTTAAGGAGCTGCTGCCCCCTTTAGGCCATGCAGAAAGTACATGGACAAGAGGGAAAATAGGTGTCCCAGGAGGTGCCCTCAGGATTGAAAAAGGCACCCTAAAGAGAAGAGAGCACCTTGTTCCCAGAAGCACACAAGCACCTGGCAGGGATGCCCCTGAGGACCCTCAGCTCTCTCTAAGGACTGTCATGCAAGCTGCCCTTGCCTAACACCTGCTAAAAGTCACACGTGCACACCACCTCCCTCCCCACTGATCTCACCTTCTCAAAATTCCCCGGAATGAACCTCCTATCCTGCAGCCCTCACCTTCAGAAGGACTCCCTGGATAAAACAGTTTAACCGGCTCCACAAACCCTCAGTGAAGTACCCTGGTAGCTTTTCTTGATAGGGCAAATAAGTGGTGGTAAAATAGGGGCACCACCAGGAGCTTAGATCTGCGACATGCTGAGAGCTTGCTTCACGCTCCTACACAAGCTGTCAGAGCCCCTTCCATCCTGAATTCAGCAGCTCTAACCAGCAGTGGAAGCCACAGCCACAGACCTCATCACTGCTCCTGGTGTCTCTCCACATTCCAGGTCTGCCACCCCCCAACCTGTACATACCCTGCCTCCTCCCACCGCCCAAACAGTCCCCAGGGCCACCTCTCTGAAGTGCACAGGCCTCATTCATTATTCAACCACTTCCTCAGTTCAGAGGCCCAGGGGCCAGAGGGCTGGCAGTTTGTGGGCTCTTTCATCTCCCAGGTCTCAAGAGGAATGCAGAAATGCTAGGCTGGTGTCCAGGATGCAGACAGAAGGCTCTCAGGCCTGGGTCTGTGACCCTCATGCTTTGTGCCCTGGGACTCAGCTCTCACAAGGCTGCCCCCCTGGAATGTCCTCACAACCAGAGCATGCCTTTCCGGGCTTTGAACCCCACTCTGTGGAGCCCCAACCTACTGATGCCCCATCCCTGCTTCTAATCAGGGGAGCTGGGATTTGATCCCAGTGTGTCTGGGTCCAAGTGGCAGCTCTTTACTACAGCAAGCAGTGAGACCTGACTGTTCTGTAAACAGCCCGCAAGCTACCTGAGGATGAGTTTTGGCCCAAAGGCAGCATAAAAGCCTTCGCAAACCCCTGGGCAGAGGAAGAAAGACTTCTCCTGAAGTGATGCCAAGATATAATATGTGCCGATTCTAAAGGCAACATGAGAACCAGCTCCATGGCTGTGCCCTGACCCTTGCACCAGCGGGCTGCACAAGAGGTGGCTTGAAGGAGGTCTAAACAGGGGCACACATCCTGTGACATGCACACAGAACTCTGTGACATGGCTCTCCTCCCCTCAGGCTGCAAGATCCTCTTAGGCGTTCAAGTTCTCCTCCCAAGAAACTTGCATCATCAACGTAACCTTCAGACACCTGGATAAATGCAGGGGTTGAGCAAGAAGGAGAGATTGAGAGTCAAATCTTCTGGTCCTAAATACTCCTCTCCCTAAACACTCCTCTCCTGTCTCAGATCCATCTCTCAGTGTGACCCCCCCCCCCCCCACACAAGATTAAAACCTTTCTTTGATACAGAGCTACACAAGTTTGGAATTGAGTTACTGAACCAGGACAACGAGACAGAGCCAGCCTGGCCTGCCCAGTGGCAGGCAGAGTGTTAACCTGCCATGGGCTCCCGTGGCCTTGGATGGAGGAAGGCAATAGGCTGGATGGGCACCCAGCAGAGATGGCTCCCATCATCTCTTCTGCCCCTGTGCCTGGCACTACAGGATCTGGCTAGGACGGTGGCAGTAAACTGAGTGCTGAGTCCTGATGCCTCCTCTACAAAGTCCCATGTCAGAAACAACCACAAGGGACATTAAAAAAGATGTCCCCTGGTGAGGCCACCAAAGGTAGAGTGGGAGGGAAAGCAGGATGCCAGTAACAGCTACCTCCTGGGGATCCAAAGAGTAGGTTTCCTCCTAGAAATTGGGGTCTCTGCCGGGCACCGGGAAACCAGATGAGGGGACCAGACAAGATCTCAAAGTGGGCTCCTACAACCCAGGATGCCTTCCCAAATCCAGATCCCTAGACGCATTCCCTCCCTCAGCTCCTTGCTGTGGCTCCTGCAGAAGTGACCAAGCTTAGCATGGAGGATGAGGTGGGTATTCTAGATACTCACTGGCCAGAAGAGAGGAGGCCAGACTGTTCAAGGCTCTGTGGAGGTGCTGGCCTGGTGCGCCTATTGATCTGCAACTGTCCAAAGAGCAGGGGCTGGAGACCCTCACCAGGGTCCTCCCGACATCCTCAGCCTTCAGGCTGCAGGGATCCAGAATTTAATAGTATACCATATCCAGAACTAATCACTGACTCAGCCTAGTTCCTACCTTGAAGACCTAATCACATGCCCTTGCTTGCAGCTCCCTGCCAAAGACCCCCTCCATTATCTCTAATCCTTTTCTACTCAAATCCCACCTACATTCAAGAATCAGCTCAAGTTCCACCAAAGCCAAAAAAACTTTTTTCTCTCCAGCCCCGAGTCAATTCACCCCTTTACGTCAGCCCAAGACACAGATTTTGACATTTGACCACATAACAATTTAGCAATTCATTAAATGTTCTTCTTATGTCTTTGGCTCACTTTTTATATATTTTATTAGCCTTATTTCTCTAACTAGGCTTGCAGATGAAAGCCATGTCTTTCTTTTCTCTAAGTTTCCCAGTACATTCCTAGCCATTCAACACTTTTGCCCAGAACACTACTGTTAGCTGGTACTGCTCAAATACATCCTATGCAACTCTGCTAAATGAATCTTCCTCAAACAACACTCCAATCATACCATCCCAAAACCCATAAATGGCTCCCCACTGATTATTCAAACTCCTTGGCTTGAACCTCAAGATACTCCAGGATTTAGTTCAAATTCCTCCCAAGGTTTCTCTATTAACTCTCTTCCACCTGCACTCCATACTTCAATTAAACTCGACACTATGCCAGTTCCCAGATATAACATAATTCCTTGTCTTGGTGCCCTGGTTCATGTCATTTCTGCAACTAGAACATTCTTCCTCCTCACCACCATTTGTTGAATTCTTGCCCATTGTACAAGGTCAAGCTCAAAAATCAAGAATAAACTTCTCCCACTTCTGAACCTATGCAGCACTTGATAACTGCTGTAGGACATGTAACCACTGTCTGCCTCTTATCACAGTATCTTCCTATACATGTGTTTATCCTGCTTTGGAAATGTAAATAACTGGGACAAGGACTAGCCTGTATCTTGATAACCCAGAAAAAGGTGGTAATTAAATATATTAGTCAACTCAGGCTACTATAACAAAATGCCATAGACTGGATGAATTACACAAAGGCATTTATTTTTCACAATTCTAGAGACAGAGACCAAGGTGCCAGTAGATTTGGCTCGGGTGAGGCCCTCTTTCTGGCTAACAGACAGCCACTTTCTCACTGCATTCCAAATGGCTCTAGTTTCTCTTTTTCTTCTCACAGGGGCACTAATTCCACCCTAGAGGTCCTATCCTCATGAGCTCATCTAAACCTAATTACATTCCAAAGGGCCCACCTTCAAACACTATCACATTGGGGGATTAGAGCTTCAACACATGAATGGTGGGGTGAACACAAACTTTCAGTCCAACATCATGTCTTCCCCCTGTTTTCTCACATTTCCAAATAATTTCTTAAAGAGAATCAAAGGGTCCAGAAAAGGATTTAATTATTTTGAAAAGCACAATAACCTCAGATTCAGGATGAACATCTGCTTTGCCAAGGCAGAGGGAGAGAGACTGCCACCCAGTTGCTGGCTCCAAAGTTCCACCCACCCAGGGACCTGAAGCAGGTCAGCAAGGGGCCCGAGAGGAAGGGCCACCCATCCTCCCCTCTAAGCCCTCTGGATATTCATAGATGCCTGGTTGAGGGAAGAAATGGGGCCTATGAGCCTGCCTGCTCATTCTCTGGACTCTAGAGCTGAAGAGGTCTAAGAAAAGGGGAAACAGAGGCTACACCCATACCTGTTTGGCTGCTCAGGGCCATATGTTCTAAATGTAAATCTTCAAACCAAGGAGGCCAGCATATGCCAAGTGTATGGTAAGATCCATGAAGCCCTTCTTAACCTGCCACCCTCCTCCCACCAAATCTCAGCTACCCTGGCCTTGGTCCATTTTCTCCTGCTATAACAGAATACCATAGACTAAGTCATTTATAAAGCAAATAAATTTATTTCTCACAGTTCTTGAGGCTAAGTCCAGCATCAAGATGCTGGTACCAGGTGAAAACCTTCTTGCTTTGTAATCCCATGACAGAAGGCAGAAGGGCAAGAGAGCAAGGGAGAGCAAGAGAATGAGAGGGGCCTGAGCTTGCTTGTATAATAAAGCCACTCTCACGATAATGAGCCCACTATCACACTAACAACATTAACCCACTCATAAAGGCAGAGCCCTCATGACCTGGCCATCTCTTAAAAGTTCCCACTTCTCAAAACTATTGCTTTGAGGATTAAGTTTCCAACACAGGAACTGGAGGGGACACATGCAAACCATGTCATCTCTCCCTGCCAGAATCCTTGTCTTTCCTTAGGCTGTACACACACACACACATGCACATGCACACACATGCACACACATACGTAAGCACACCCCAATAACCTTATCTGCCTGATCTGAAATGGTCTAGATGGGCAGGACCATGAAGAAAACACGGAAGAGTCAAGAACATCAAACCAGGCGTACAAAGGCCTGGTCAAGGAAAAACCACTTCTACAAATCTGTTTCTTCATCTAGGATGTGTTCAGTGTCAACAATTGTGCTCACAGATTCCCTACAACACCTCGCTCAGCAATGGCATGAGCACTTCCTGGGTGCCAGGAGGCTGAGCTGCCCACCCCGACCCCATTCTGCACAAACAGCATGATGTCACTTGAAAATTTCTTTATCTGGAAAATGCAGGGGCTGACATTCTCACTGTAGTCCTTCCCATGTCACCTTGAGTGTGCCCCTGAATGTCCAAAGTCCCAACGTGCCCTCCTCTAATGGTTGTTTGAGAATCTAGTGGAAGTTAGACATGGAGGTAGAAAAGGGTTGTCTAACAGAAGGTCTGGGAGCCAGGGAGGGAGGGAAGGTGCCAGCCTCCAGTGGGACATCACAGAGCCCTGGCTGGCTGGGCCAGCCTTCTCCCAAGGGCCTGGGGCCACCTGCACCACCTCTCTGATCATAGCAGGTTTTCAGCTGTCTCCATTTGGGTAGGAAATAGGGCTTTTTGTAGTTTTGAGTTTCAGATCTTTAGACTCCTCCTTCTACTCTTTTCCTTATTAAAGTTTGCCTCGCCCAGCTTATGTAATATCAAAAAAATCAATTGCTTATTTTCCTGTCTGTTTAGAAATGAAAGTGGAACTTCGAGGGGAGCCTGCAAGCCAGGAGGCAGCCCCAGGCTGAGCCAGAGGCACCGGGAAGGAAAAGGCAGCAGCTGGCTTCCAAGCTTAGTTGTAAAGAAGCTGAGCACTTGGGGTCTCCCAGGGCCTCGAGGTGGAAAAGGCCCCCAGAGCAGACTCTCTGTTGACAAGGCAACCCCCTCCCCTCCTCTGCTCTCCCTCACCTCCAAACAGGGCCTGGAGCACCAAGACCTCCAGAGGCCACAGCTCAGTCAGTGGGATGGTCTGGATCAGCAGTTCCAGCAATTCAAATTCATCTGCAGGCTGTGTACCCCTGGCACTAACTCTCCACAGGACCTGAATTCAAAGAGGTCTTCATGGTTAGGTAGGGTCAGGCCTAGGGATCCAAGAGGGAAACTTCTAGAAAATTCTAAAAAGATGCAAACCAACACACAAAAAACCTTGGCAAAACTGTAGCGACAATCAAAAGAGCCGTGGTTAGTAGGGTCTCTGCAGGGAGAGGGATGAATAGGTGGAGCAGAAGGAGAGCTCAGGGCAGTGAAATTCCCTGTACAATACTGTAATGATGCATATATGGAACTGTGCATTGATTAAAACCCACAGAAAGTGCAAGGCAAGGAGTGAACCTTAATGTAGACCATGCGCTTTAGTTAACACTAAATTGTCCATATTGGTTCTTCAATTGTAACAAATGTGCCACTCTGATGCAAGATGCAAAGCAGTAAGGGAGTTGGGGGAGGGTGCATAGGATATATCTGCTTTCCACTCTGTTTTACTATAAACTGAAAACTGCTCTGAGAAATAGTCCATTAATTAAAACAAACAAACATTTACAGCCAAAACTTGGAAATGACTTGAGTATCCTTAGACAGATGAATGGGTTAATAGTGCTACATGAATGCCATGAACTGCAGTTTGGATCTTAAGTGTCCATAAGGCCAATGTGTTGGACAATTGGTGCTAGGGAGAGGTGGTGGAAACAGACAGGGTCTAGGTGAAGGTTTCAGGTCACTGAGGGCGTGCCTTCAAAGGGGCGTGCGCGCGCACGGGTCGGGGAGGGTGAGTCCTGGCTGCTAGGTGAGCTACTTTGCTCTGCCATGCACTCCCTGCCATGATGTGCTACCCCACCACAGGCCCAAAGCAACAGGACCCACCAACCATGGACTGAAATCTCTAAAACTGGGAGCCAAAGTAAACCTTTTCTCTTTATAAGTTTATCATCTCAGAAATCCATTACAGTAACAGAAAACTTACTAAAACATCATGATATACTACTGAGCAATAAAACAGAACTCACTATTCACACTCTTGCACATGGAAATATATACAGCCCTGAGTTCCAGTAACACAGCCACTGACTGACTATGTGAACCTAGGCAAATCACTTGCTGTTTCTAGGCCTGAGAGTGACCTCCAGCAAAACATCACTCCAGCCCAACTCACTGCTTCATTGTTGCCCAATAGAAGAAGGTGGCAGTGAAATTTGATACTTCACTTGCCTTCTTAGGAAAAAAAAGCTCTTCACAGCCCCTGGCTCCTTGGCAGTTCTGATAGCTTCCCCACTCCCAGTCAGACAAGAGACCAGGACTTTCTTTCCTCACCCCGCTCAGCCAGGCCCTGCTCTGCAGGACCAAGAGCCCATGCATCAGCAGTAGCAGCCACCTTCTCTGCACTCTAGAGCCAACTCCTCACCTTCCCCTTCCTCGCAGCCCTCCTCCTGCTCTTCTGACGTGTCCATACATCACCAGGAATGTAATACCCTTTAAAAAGAATAAAAAAGCCATTTTCCTCTGAACTAACAGAGTCAGGCCTCATTGTTCCCAATATTACCAAGTGATTTCTGAGCTTGGGGAGTGTTCAATTGGAGCAGGAAGATGGGCAATGGGCAGGGTCAGCTGACCTGATGGAGAGTGAGGGGTTGTAAGCTCAAGGAGGTACAGAAGGACTCAGCCTGGAATTAGAAAAGAAGGACACTGGGGTCTCCAGGGGTACAAGTAGAAGTGACACCTTAATATTTTCTGTCTCTGTGCTTCCTGCCCTATTCACTGCACTCATTCCGGGTTCATCTAGAACGTGAGTTCTTTGACACACTCTCCTTTAAATGATGCCAATCTACTCTAATGTCTCCACCCTTTGGCCACAAGTTTCAGGCACAGAAATTCTAGAAAAAGAAAGTTTGGGTATCTCTGGGACCAGAAAGACCTTGCCCAGTCTCTGCCTGCCTGAGGACTACCATGCACCCTCAAGTCAGCATTCTTGAGTCCCTCCTTTAGGGACCCCCAGACCTGGATACATGTGCTCTTGCACAAATTCAGTGCCTATCACATGCATTTAACTCCTAGGCTACATGACACAAGTGCAGTACTGAGCACTGCGAGTTAATATCTCATCGCAATTATAAATTACATTTATGAGAAGGGGCCACATTTATTTATCTTTATTGCTTCTGTTCAAAATACCATTCCAGACACTTAGTAGGAACTTAATAAATGTTAATAGAATACACCGGTAGCTAATAATTCTGGACACAATGTTGATTGTCTGACAACCAACTATCTAAAGGGACATCAAAACACTCTCAGGGGAAAGAAATTCATTCTCCTTAGTCCTTAGGATAGAACTGTTGAACAGAACTCTACTGATGAAAATGTTCTCTATTTCTGCTATTCAGTACATATGTCATTAAGTGCATGGGGCTACTGAGCTCCAGGAATGTGGTCATATGACTGAGAAACTGGATTTTAAATTTTAATCAATTTCAAATTGCATAGTCACATGTGGGTGGTAGCTACCAAATTGGACAGCACGGTTCTAAAAATAGGTGTCCCTGGATATGGGGCTGGTCACTTATAAGTGAAATAAATATAAAAGCTACTATTAAGAACTCGGTGCCACAGACTAGCGTTAGTAATTAAGAGCATGGTCTCTGGAGCCACACCATCTTGGATTCAAATCCCCCACCGCTAGTTTCTGGCAAGTTATTTAACTCTGTTTTTATTCCTCATCTCAATAACAAGAATCATATATACTATATAGGATTCCCGTAAGGGTCAAATGAGCTAAGACATTAGAGCAGGCATTCAAAAGCATTGGTTGAGTCTGAATGATAATGTACAAAAGAATATTTGCAATCATCATGAGTTGCTTTGTGAAGCAGGTATGTTCTGGGAAATGCATGGTTAGGCAATTTAACTACTGTACAAACATCACAGGGGGCACTTACACAGACCTCCAAGGTATGGACTGCCACACACCTACACTACAAGGTTTGTACCAGCATTTATCAGTCTGTCACTGACAGAAATGTCAGGCAGCACATGATTGTATTTATCAAATATTTGCTATGTGTTAAGCATTGTGCTAAGAACTTGACAATAACCCTAAGAGAGAGGAACAATTAACAACAAATTAAAGGTGAGAAACCGAGGCTGAAGGAAGTGAAGTGATTTGAACTTTGTCTGCCTGATTCCAGAAAGTTTACTGGGTTTCCATTTTTCCATATATAAAATGAGCACTGGAATAGTATTTCTACCATTAAGTCTGTCAGGTAGATAAGTAATGTATATAGCACATGCTTAGTAAACAGTAATAGTTCCCAACCAGTGATAATTTGCCAAGCCAGGGAACAGCTGGCAATGTCTAGAGACACTGAGGGTGTCACAAATGGGAGTGGAGGCCAAGAAAGTTGCTAAAGTATCCCTCAGTGCATAGAATAGCCCCAAAGCACAGAATTGCCCAACTCAAATGTCAATAGTGCCAAGGTTGAGAACCCCTGTTCCGGGGCCTCCTGGGCAGTGTGTAAGTCATGCTCAGAGGAGAGTAGGAGGGCTGGATCCGCACATTTCAAAAGGGCACACTCTTTATTCAGTGCCTAGAACAGCAGACACTGGCAAGGCAGGAAGCTCAGGGAAATGATTCAGCTCATCAAATGACAGAGAGTCACTACTTACCACATGAAAAGGCCTAGTGCCTGGCACTGCGGGAAGGGGGGGGGGGATGAAAGACAGAGTCCCACCCTCTAGATACTTGGGATGAAGTTGCCCCAGTGCAAAGTTAGGGAAGAGAGGAAAGAGCCAGGACCAGGACACTGAGCCACCCTAGACAAAGGGAGATTTGGAATCACTTCATCCCATTCCCCTTATTTCTTAAATGAGAGGCATGGAAGCCAAAGCCAGAGTCCAGAGCCACAAAGTGTTTCAAAAGCTAGGAGTTTCTAAAGAGGCCAATCACCCCCAAGTCCTCATTTTACATGCACCAAGTAGGAATGCCATATTCTACTCTAGAAAATGGCTAGAGCCCCTCTTCCATTTGATTGAAAGGTGCCCAATCTCCGACTAAGCTAGCATGTCAACCAAACACCATCAGCAGCATCATCACTGTTTACTGAGCACTTACTATGTGTCACGTGCTGCTGAGAAGGCAAAATCTCATTTAGCTTCATAACAACCCTACCTTCCCATTGAGCTAATTGTGTTTAACTCCAAACAACCAGCCTTTAGGGCAATTACTCTTAGCCACCAGGCTACACTTTCTCTCTTAGAGTCCAACATGAGACTGGGCAATGAATGAAATGGGCCTGAGCCATGCTCTGCACCTCACACAGCCCAACTAGAGAGCATGTGTGTCCTCATCCAGCCAGTGATCCACTTCAGATATCACAAGGGTCTCCCAGGCCAAAGCACAGGGGCTGGCATACAGTAAGAACTCAACAAATATTTTTGTTTTTGTTTTGTTTTTTTGCAGTGTACTGAAATGGGAGGTTGGCTCCTGAAGTTGCACCCATAGAAACCAAATGTGATAGCCCCTTCCTGGTCACCTGCTGTATGCAGACTCTGTGCTTGGCACTCACAACCCATCAGGGCCAGCAAGAAAAGACAGGGATGAAGTCATAATAGCACATGGTGGATTCAGAACTAGAATCAACAAAGCCCCATGGGAGTTTGCTGATCACACCCATGCACTTAGATCAGGAGACAGAGGGCAAGTAGAGAGGACTTCCATCAGATCCAGACATTCAGGCTAGAACTAGAAGGAAGGGGGGTGGGGTCTCCTGACAGTTTTGGAGAAGTGAGGAGAAAGGCATTCCCAGATGGCTCACTGTGTAAACAAAGAGATGGGCAAGGCAGCCGTAGTGGGACAGGGTTTAGTGTGGCCAGAGCCTGGGAGTCAAGACAGGAGCATGAACACGTGTGAGATGGACAGATGAGGAGGGGCCAGGCCATGGGAGTCCACAACATCCTCTAGGTGGGGGTGGATTAGTGTTAGCGATGCTTCGGAAAGGATTTGCTAGGGAATTATTTATGGTGGTAACAAGCAAGCACTCATTTAGCTTATATCCCACATTATACAAACACGGCATTGAGCTCTGCAAGTTAAGGCCCTAATGCCACTCTAAATTAAATTCATCAGTGTCTTAATTAAGATCTATATTTAGTTCTTAATTAAAGGGGAGAGAAAAATCCACGATGTTGCATAGCAGAGATTTGGAATGGAGATAAATCATCTTTCTGCCAGTATACTGGGCACAGGCCCACCCACTCTCAAGACTCGGCCCCCTGCCAGGGCTGACAATCCTTTAATCCTCCCTCCCTCCCTTCCTCCCTCCATCACTTTTCTTCAAATCTTCCTTCCTTCCTTCATCTTTCATTATTTCCTTCTTTCATCTACTCTACATCTATTTATTGAGAACCTACCATGTGTTGATTTTGTAACACAGAAGGGGATAAAATAGATGGTTTCTGCCCTTAAGGAGCTTACAATCCAGAGAAGAATGCCCACAGACACAACTTGTCTCTGCTCTGAAATGCCATGCCACAGGTCCCCCACTGCCCTCCAGGCACTTGCAGGGGAAGTCCAGACAGTGTCATGACTTCAAAGAGAAAGGGATCTAGCAGAATGCTGTCCTGCACCCAGAGAGTCAATGATTTGGCCTGAGACCTGGGACTTTGGACAAGTTTCTTCACCCTTGGTATGTCACTCAACCTTCTCTAAAACAAAAATATGCATATGGAGGGATCCTCAGCTGGAGCCATCAGGAGAGACCTGTTCAGCCCTTGCTCTCCCTGGCTCTGTGACCTTGGGTACATCACTCTGTCTCGGGGTTTCTGTTCCCTCTCCTGTCCAATGAAGACAACCCAACCGTCTTTACTTTCTATTTCTCAAAGATTGCTGGGAGGATCCGATAAGACAATGACCGGGAAGGGCTTTATAGTCACATGCTGCATGAATGTATATCAAAATTTTTATGGTGACATCAAGACACTGCAGTAAAGATCACCAAGGATGGTACAGTGTTATGATTTGAATAGCCCCCACTTCCCAGCAAATTGTAGAGTGTAGACTGGGAGGGGCCCAGCAGTTCCTAGAGTTCTGGTTTGGCTCTTGAGAAAAACATTCTCTAGGAAATGAAAATGGTGGGCAACAGGCCAGGTTTGTATTGAAAGTCATTATAACTGTCCTGCTGACTTTAAGACCCCCCCTTCCTAGTTTGTCTTGGTCCTTCACCCCCCACTTCACTCAGCTGTACTAAGGGCAGGAGCCCTGTCCTACTTATGCATGTGTCCCCTGGGATACAGCCCTTGGCACAAAGCAGATGTGGGTTCTAGCTCTCACCGTCTGCTAACTCTGCTTACCTGGCCAAGTCACTTGACCTCCCAGGAACTCAAACTGTTGCCCTGCCAAAGTCTTTGTGGCTGTGATTTTCCTTCTTAAGCCATTGTTCAGTCAAAACCAGGGATGGTTTGAGAGTACCTTAGCTGAGGTCGGAGAATCCTGGCATCTTAAGATGGAAGAAAGATCCCAGGCCCCTCCTGACCCCTGGTCTTCATCCTCTGCTTCAGGGGATGGGAAGGTTTGTCCTAAAACTGGCCCACTTGGGAGCTTGCCCAATTTGCTGGGGGACTGGGAGGACCCACATGGCCACCCTAAAGCTCTCTCTGGCTGGTAGAATGAAGATGCCAGAATCCCCTTCCAGACCCTTCCCAGACTCCTGTCCCACTCAGGAAATCAGACTTTTGATTGTCCATATGGATGTGTAAATGCAAGAATAATGATTCTTCACAATGCTCCCTGCCCAAAAATTTGACCTGGCAAAAACCAAAACAAACAAAATACACACCACGCACACACACACACACACACACACACACACACGACCTTTGAATTCCAAAGCTTTTGCTTTTCAGGCAGTTTCTCAGTTTTACACCTTGCTTCCTTAATTTGCTTAAAAAGTGTTTTCTCCTTGTCACTGACAGAGGCTTCCCTAGCTCCAGGACACAAAAGGGCGAGATGTCTTGGGCTTGGTGTTAAAGATGTGGGAGTTGGTTAGGGAGAGGAAGGACAGAAGGCATCCCAGTGGGGAAAACAAATTGCACAAAGCCAAAATGAAGACAGCAGAGCAGTTAAGGGAACCAGAGTAAATTCTGTGTGGTGGGAGGGGTTAGGGCCTATGAGGCCCAAAAGGTTGCCAGACCAGCCTGGGGAGGGTCTTGAACCCCCGCGGTTCCCTGCTCCATTCAGCCAGGACAAGCCTCCAAAAACAGGTTCTCCAATGCACGTATCCAAGCGGGGGAGAAGGCAGCTTTGGGCCGGGTCTGGCTGGGGTCCCCACATCCTGCGAGGCCCGCAACGCCTCAGAGCATTATCGTGGATTGGCAAGCAGGCCCTCCCCAGCGCGGCCCTGGTTAGGCAGAGGTCACGGTGTTTTTAGAGTTGGCGACTCGCTACCCTGAGAAGCTGCGCTAAAATCCGCAGACCCGGCGGGCGCAGCGGGTCTGGGAGCGGTGGGGGCGGGCGCTGAGCCGGCCAGGAAAGTTAACTTGGCACAATCGACGCATCAAAGCGGTGCAGCTGTGGCTTGCGGAGCCGGCGTCGCTTTCTTCTCAACGCTCCCTTCTCCCCGATTAATCAGCGGCTACAGCGCGGCGCTTTGATCCCCGAAATCAAACCCTCCGTCTGATGGGTGACTTGATGTTATGCTAATCCGAGCTGATTGAGCTGAGATAATTACACTTCATCCAGGTTTCCTGGGAGTTCCGAATAAATATTGATGCACATCTGTCCCCCCGCTCAGGTGTAGCAGGGAGCTTTGCTCTGGCAACAGTTTCGGCCGGCCCCGGAGCGCGTGCGCCGCAGCCAGCAGCCCTCGTTCTCCGCCTCCTCCCGCTTTCGTCCCTGCTTATAGATGCGGCGCGCTCTGTTGTCCCAGCCTGGCTGTGCAGGGCAGGGTAGGTGGCCAAGGAGAGGACAAAGACCTGGATCCTGGCCAAGGCCCAGGTTTGAGTTGCGGTGGCCGGGCATACTCTGTGAGTTCTTGCTTGTCACTTAACTTCTCTGAGCCCTTGGGCCTATGCATCTCTATAGATTTGGGTGAGGAGATGAGATGCGTGAGAGTGGGCCTGGCTGCACGACTCGCACTCGGTCTTGCAGGCAACCCAGCGGCGCCCTCCCCACCGAGAGCTGGGAGGCTGGCAGAAGGGCGCCGCAGCCAGCCACCCTCTCCAATGACACTCAAACGCAGAGACTGCACGCTCCAGACGGTATAGAAATGAATAATAAAGAGAACGTTTCGGTGGCTCCACTCCTCCCCGCGGGCTAATTAGGTCGTGTTTGTAAAGCACTTGGAAGACAAAACGCGCCCCAAGTGTTAATTATCATTAGCCCCGTCCCAACACGCTTCCCGAACAGTGCGGGAAGCCCCGAGTGTCCCTTTGCCAGCTTGCGTCCTAACTACCAGACGCGTGGCGGGGAGATCGCTGGCGCCAGGTCGCGCCACCCACCCCTCCTGGCTCCTGATCCCTGCCCCAGGCTCTCAGAATACCAAGACTGAGAGAGGAAGGGAGAGGGGCTGGTCCCAGACACAATCAGCTGGCTGTATCCACTCCCACTGCGTGGGGTGGGGGGACGTCCATGAAATCCTGAGGAGGTGCGCACATTTTGGAGGAGTAAGAGTCTGTCCAGCACGCCTGGGTGAGGTGGTCTTCTGGTACACAACGTGAAACTGCCCCAAGTCATGTGTCAGAATTTCTAAGTCGTTTGAAATTTGCCCCTGGCTGTCCCCAGAACCATAGCCCCCACTAACTATAGACCCCATTGCCCAATCCAAATCCTGCAAGGCCTGGGCCAGGGCTGGGACACAAACCCTTCAAGTCCCACGTCTTAATTATGGTAGATTAGGGCCTTTCCCTCAGAGGAAGACTGCCCTAGACGTTATACAACACAACCTAGCCTGAGTACCTATCCAGTACCTTCTCCCATCTTTATTAGGAATAATGATATATGGCCCAGACCAACCAGTGAAGGGTCTCTTATCACACAGTAGGTTGGAAGCAGAGCCAATCTGTTTCCTCTTTCTCCAGTGCTGGGCGGACACACTCTGAAGCTCCCTTGGAATAATTACAGCAATACTTGGAACCCTTTCCAGTGAAATAATAATGAATGATGAGCAGAGGCCCTTAGAATTTATAAATCGTGTTTCTATGCATGATCTGAGTAGGAACTAACAAACACTTTAGGCTAAGAGCTGTTAGGGGTTTTGCTGTAGGATACACCTGGTTAGTGGCAAGGCTGGCCAGGAGCCCAGACATGTTGTCCCCATGTAGTACCTTCAAGTCCATCCTTTGGAGTGACTGTAAGTATGTTTTTTTACCCATGGGGAACTCTGTTGATCGCCGTTACTTTCCTGAAATTGAGCACATATCCATCAACAGGAATTTTGATGGGTGGAGTGAGTACCTTGGTATTGTCCTCAGAAACATGAAAGGAGAAACCTCCCAAGTGGACTGGCTAGAGGGTAGTCCCCACCCTTGGGAGAAAACACTGTAAACTCCACAAAGCAGGATTAGACTTCACTTCCCCCTTTCATCCCTATAATTCCTAACATGATGTTCAGTAATTTTTGTTGATTTCCAAGTAGTGGTAAAATGGAGAAGGAAATAGCCCAGGGTCTATGAGAGGAAGGGAAGGGAAGGAGGCAACGTTCACCAAGTTCATGCCCTTTCCTGACACCAGGCTTCTCAGATTTTCATGTACAGAAAAAAAATCCCCTAGGGATTCCGTAGAATCTTTTTTAAATACCTCCTACACACACACACACACACACACACACACACACCCCAGGCAACTTGGATGAAGGGCATTCTTCTAACCACTCTTTTTTTTTAATTAGTTACACATGACAGTACAATGATCTTAACATATCATACATTTGAATCAGATAATTTCTCATTTTTCTGAGTGTACAGGTTGCAGAATCACATTCGTCATGCAGTCACGTATATACCCACAGCAATAATAATGTCTATTTTATTCTGCTGTCCTTCCATTCCCCTCTTCCCCTCCCCTCCCCTCCCATCACTTCTTTCTACCCAATCTAATGTGACCCACTTCTTTTTTCCCCTCACATGTATTCTGTATAACAATGAGGGTCTCCTTCCATCTTCTGTGCAATTTCCCTTCTCCCTCCCTTTCCCTCCCACCTCTCTTCCCTATCTAGAGGTAATCTTCTTCTCATGATCTTCCTCCCTACCCCATTTTGAGTCACCCCACTTATATCAGAGAAAACATTCTAACCACTCTTTGAGAACCAACTCACTCCTGCCACCAAGAGCTGAGCCTTGTACAGAGACTCCCAGTAGTCAGGGGTCAAAGCAAGGACAAATGCTGGTTCAAGCAGAAAGCCTATGTGGACCCAGAGAGTCAAGAACACCTTACAGGCCTGGTCAGAGAATAGCAAACACTTAGCCTTCTTTTTAGGAGTGCCTCAGGTTTCAGAAGTGGGAATGGAGAAAAGCCATGGTGAGCAAGGTTTTCTGAAGAGTGAGTACCCTTCTCTTGTACAGAGAGGCCCGAGGGCCACCAGCTTCCTTTGAGAACCTCCGAAAGGAGTAGCAACAGGCAGTTTGCCAGACCCCAAAGATGTGACACTTGTCACTGCATCAATGGGCAGGCAGGTGTGCTGCCTATCTGGAACTTTGGGGGACATGACAGGGCCACCTTATCCACTAGTCACTGGAGACTCAGGACCTACATCCCTGGAAATGTTTTAATCTTTTAAAATCAGAAGAAAATAAATGAACTTTCAAAAAGAATGAAATGTTTTAATAGCTAATATCAATGTGTTCATCTATATTATCTTAATCATAAAGTACTTTTTATTGGAAAAAAAATATTGCAAAAATACCTCGGGGGCCACAAAAGTCACAATGCAGCTTGGGACAGGAGGATGAGGGGTGATGGAAGAAGGTGGAAGGTGAGTGCCTTGGTGCCTAAGAGGTTTCTCATGGGGAGGTAGAGTTTGTAGCCAGAGCTTGCAGATGACCTGGCCCCTCACTGGGAAGAAGCAGGGGCTGAAAGAGCCTAAATTACTGTGGAGATTATGATTAACACTGGGTGCACCCTGTGAATGTCCAGCAGTGCTCCCTAAAGGCTGGGCTCAAAATGAGAGAAGAAAGAGAACCAGACACAGGAGGGGAAAGACCCAGCCTTCTGTTCCTTTAAATAGTAACAAATTAATGTAAATGAGATTCAGGTGAGTACATTGATTTTTATAGTCAATATTTTGGGTCTTTTTTTTTTTCTAATCTCAAGCAGGACATTCTACACTCTGTCCCTAAGTAGGGAGAAAGAAGACAAGGAAAGAAGAGGAGCCACTGGCCTGGTCTGTTTCTCCAGGGCTCACTGTCTTCCTCTTGCCCTACCATCTTCCCCTCCATTGCTTAGTACCCCAAACTTTGTGGGTGGTGAGCAAGCGGCCCCACCTAAAGTCAGAGGCCACGTTCACTAATCCAGAAATTAAAATGCCCGGAGAAAACAGGCTAATCAAATTATACATTCCTGAGAACCATTTATAAGCCGGGTACATTCTTTAATCTTAATTAGAAATCTGTGCTAGGAGCCACAAGCATATATACGATGTATGGCACCTTTGGTTGTAAAGTGACGCCAGCTAGCCACTGAGATGATTATGTTAAAATTTACATTCATATGCAAACTGGACTCCCGCTGTTCACCTTGGCCTGCTACCGGACTCAAGTTACGGGACTTTACGGGACTGCTGGAGAGTTCCCATTGGTTGGGGAAGGATAGTAGGAGGGAATTCCGGAGGAGGTGGGAGGAGACGGGGGGGTTCCGGTCGGCGGGCGGTTCCGGTCGGACACCCTCGTGGGAGGACCGGTTTTTGACTTGCTGGCGCTGAGAGTGTTAGCGGCTTTTTCAAAATAAAGTTTTGTTCCTGCTTGATTGGCTCGTGATTCTGTGCCCAGCCAAGACTGCGGCATTTGGCGGCCCGTGCGGGGAACGCCTGAAGCTTAGAGGTGAGTAAATTGCTCGCCCCTGAGGGAAGGCGACAGGATGGATGACCTTCTCAGAAAACAATGTGTTCTTGTTTTGATTTATTTTGTTTTCATTTCGAGCTCCCTAGCCCTAGAATTTTCTCAGGCGAACTGGAAAAAATGGTTGGCTCAAGGTTTGAAGTTATTCAGCCCTGAGAAAGAGAAAATTGATACAACCATTGTCTGCTCCGTCTTTGTTTCATTCTGCTTCGGCTTTGTTTTATCCTACCTTATTGGGTTAGGTTATAGTAGATTAGAATCCAATAAAAAACAAACCGAAAAACTGTTAAGTAAATTGTTAGAGGTCCAGACTATGGTAGAAAAAACGCTAGGTCAAGCAAAAGAGAAGGTCTCTCAAGCTAGTCAGACAGAGGAGAATTTAAAGAAAGCAAGCTTAGAGGACAAGCAGCCATCAGGTGGAGAATTACAACAGGAGGTTGCTACCAACTCCGTTCTATCACCAGAGGGCGTAACTCAGCCAACAGCTCCATCTACCGCTGAGCGGCCCTCAACTACCGTAGTTGATGGACGGAATTCTGAGGCAGGACCCCAAAGATTAGCATGCCCTGTACTTGAGCAGGCAGGAGGGCAACGAATTCACCGTGCTTTAGATTTCAAAACAATAAAGCAATTAAAGGAGGCTGTAACGACCTATGGGCCGCAAGCTCCCTTCACAATAAGCATGGTTGAATCTGTTACCAACTTGGACATGACACCAGCAGATTGGGCTAACATGTGTCGATCTGTGCTAAACGGAGGACAATATTTGTTATGGAAGGTTGCCAATGAGGAATTTTGCATGGAGACAGCTAGGCGAAATGCAGAAGCTGGGTACCCTCAAAGAAATATGGACATGCTTTTGGGGAAGGGACCTTATGAGGGTCAAAGACAACAAATTGAATATGACCCTGGTGTGTACGCACAAATTGCTGTAGATGCAGTTAGGGCATGGAAAACTTTACAGGGGCATGGAGACTTACAAGGTCAATTATCTAAGGTAATACAAGGAACTAATGAACCTTATGCTGAATTTGTAGATAGACTTATTCAGTCAGCCTCTAGGATATTTGGAAATACAGAACAGGTAATGCCATTTATAAAACAACTGGCTTATGACCAAGCAAATCGTTGCTGCAGAGAGGTCATTAGACCATGGAGACATGAGGATTTAAACACATATATTAAATTATGTAGAGACATTAATGAACAGGGGCAAGTCTTAGCAGCAGTACAACAGGCTTTAGATGCCAGGCCAAGAACATGCTATAATTGTAATCAAACAGGACATTTTAAAAGGAGTTGCCCCATAAGAGGAGGGTTTAACAAAGCTGGATATCAAAGGAATAGAATACCAGGTATTTGCCCACGATGCCGTAGAGGGAGACATTGGGCTAATGAATGCCGTTCTCAAACCACCATAGAGGGTATTCCGTTATCAAAAAACGGACAAGGACCAAGTGTTTACCCACGATATCGTGGAGAAAGGTATCAAGCTCCATTGCCAAAAAACGGACTAGAGGGCCCAATGCCCCGGGGCCCCAAACCACAAATATATGGGGCAATGGAGGAACCCAACAGCCCCATCAAGGTAGTGCCCAGGACGCATTATCCATTAAATCCCTCATCAGACAAACTAGAGGGAGCGCAGGGCTGGACATCTGCGCCTCTGCCAGAGCAGTACTAACCCCAGAGATGGGAATTCAAATCATTCCCACAGGAGTAAAAGGACCTCTTCCCCAGGGAACAGTAGGCTTATTATTGGGACGCAGTTCTTCTACACTAAAAGGACTTATGATAAGTCCTGGGGTAATTGATCCCGATTATGAAGGTGAAATAAAAATTATAGCTAGTTCTCCAAGAGGTATATCAGTAATTTCACCAGGAGATAGAATAGCACAGTTATTAATAATACCCAGCCTGCATGATAAATTTTCCAGTTGTAATGTAGAAAGAGGTTCCAAGGGATTAGGCTCCACAGGTGTAGATTGGGCTATGCTGTCTTTAAATTTAGATTCTCGCCCAATGCTAAAATTAAAAATTCAAGGACATGACTTTAATGGGCTGCTGGACACAGGAGCTGACCTCAGCATCATATCTCGTCAAGAATGGCCAGAACATTGGCCATTACAACAAGCCACTCAAACGCTTCGAGGCCTAGGAGTGGCAACAAATCCCCATAGAAGTGCTATGGTATTAGATTGGAGGGATCCTGAAGGATGTGAAGGAACTATACAGCCCTATGTATTGGATCATCTTCCTGTAAATTTATGGGGACGAGATGTCCTAGATCAATTAGGATTGACATTAACAAATAACATCAATCCTAACGCGCCCACTACTAGGGCTAAACAAGGCTTTAGGAAAGAAAAAAGATTAAGAGAACAAGAACAAGGTATGACAGCACCTATTCAAATAGATCAAGAAATAAATAGACATGAATTGGGTTTTCAGAAAGGGCCACTGAGACAATCAAAATTACTTGGAAATCAGAAAGACCAGTGTGGGTTCCTCAGTGGCCCTTGACTAAAGAAAAGATACAAGTAGCCCATGACTTGGTCAGACAACAGTTAGCGGAAGGACATATACAACCTTCCGTATCCCCCTATAATACTCCCATTTTTGTCATTAAAAAGAAATCTGGTAAATGGAGATTATTACAAGATTTAAGAGCCATTAATAATGAGATGGTTATTATGGGACCTGCTCAATCAGGGATTCCTCAATTGTCTGCTTTACCAAAAACCTGGCATGTTTTAGTTATAGATATTAAAGATTGTTTCTTTTCAATTCCAATTCATCCCGAGGATAGTCCACATTTTGCATTTACTATCCCTGCACTGAATCATGAAGGTCCTGATCAGAGATATGAATGGAAAGTACTCCCTCAAGGGATGGCTAACAGCCCAACTATGTGTCAAATTTATGTTAATAAAGCAATCCAGCCACTTAGAAACCAAAATCCTGAACTACAAATATTTCACTATATGGATGATGTGTTACTGGCACATAAAGATAAAAACACATTACTAGAATGTTATGCCACACTTACAAATTTATTGAAAAATTATAATCTAGAGATAGCAATAGATAAAGTACAATTAAATCTTCCAATTAATTATTTAGGAGTTCTATTATCCTCAACCATGGTCCGTCCACCAAAAATTCAAATACGAGTAGATCAACTCAAATCACTTAATGACTTTCAAAAGTTATTGGGAGACATAAATTGGATAAGGCCTTATCTAGGCATACCAACAGGAGAGTTAGGACCTTTATTTGATATTCTAAAAGGTCCATCAGATCCAAATTCACCCCGCATGTTAACGCCTGAAGCAAGAAAAGTATTAAAAATCATTGAAACATATATGGAAAATATGCATTTGGATAGAATTGATATAAGTTTGCCTTTATTATTTATTGTACTACCAACAAAAAATATTCCTACAGGAGTATTTTGGCAAGAAGGTCCATTATTGTGGATACATTTATCTTATTCCCCTAACACTATTCTTACTAGATATCCTGAGGCTGTAGGACAATTAATACTCAAAGGAATAAAAGCAGCTAAGGGAGTGTTTGGGATTTCTCCCAATAAAATTATTACTCCATATACTATGGATCAAATTGATGAGTTAGCTAATGAGTTAAATACTTGGGCAATAATCCTGTGTAAAACTAGTGTTTCATTTGATAATCACTTACCATCTAATCCTTTGTTGTCTTTTTGGTCTAAGCATCCTGTAGTTTTTCCAAAAATGACAAGAAAAACCCCTATCATAAATGCTCCAAATATATTCACTGATGGGTCAAACAATGGTACAGCAGCAGTAGTTACTCCTGATCAAACTTTTACATTTTTAGTACCCAAACAATCAGCTCAAAAGGTAGAGCTTAATGCAGTATTACAAGCTTTTATGATGTTTAAAGATTCTGTATTTAATTTATTTTCTGATAGTCAGTATGTAGTTAATGCTATTAATTCCCTTGAAGATGCTGGTAGGATTTCCCCTTCCTCTACTGTTTTCTCTTTGTTTTCCGCTATACAAAGTCTAATCTGGGACCGAAAAGATCCATTCTTCATAGGTCATATCAGGGCACATACAGGATTGCCTGGAGCCCTTAGTATGGGCAATGAACTAGCAGATAAATCTACACATGACATACATATTTTCTCCACAATAGAAGAAGCTATAAATTTTCATAAAAGGTTCCATGTCAATGCTAATACTTTACAAAAGCGTTTTAAAATAACTAAAGAACAGGCCAGACATATAATAAAACAATGTCAAAATTGTGTGACATTTTTACCACAAGTTAATCTTGGAGTCAATCCTAGAGGACTAATACCTAACCATATTTGGCAGATGGACGTCACACACTTGCCAGAATTTGGAAAATTAAAATATTTACATGTTACAGTTGATACCTCTTCCGGATTTTTGATGGGCTCCCTTCATGCCGGAGAAAAAACTAAAGATGTTATAGCTCATTGCTTACAAAATTTTGCCACTGTGGGCGTTCCAAAACAGTTAAAAACGGACAACGGTCCTGGTTATACTTCCTCCTCTTTTAAACAATTTTGCTCATCATTTGGTATTACTCACATAACAGGAATTCCATACAATCCACAAGGACAAGGCATAGTTGAAAGAGCTCATCAAACTATTAAAATGTACTTATTAAAACAAAAGGAGGGAATTGGAAAGGGGTATATATCCCCCAAAGATAAACTTAAAATAACCCTTTTTACTCTAAACTTTTTAAATTTAGATTCATCGGGACTTAGTGCTGCGGAAAGACATTTGTACCCCAAAAATGTACATAAGCCTAAGGTACTTTGGAAAGATATTCTAACAGGACAATGGAAAGGCCCGGATCCAGTGATAGTCTGGAATCGGGGCGCTGTCTGTGTTTTCCCACAGGATGAACAGCAACCGATTTGGATTCCAGAGAGATTAACTAAAACAATTTCTACAGAAAAAGAAGATGATTTGACTCAAATCCATAACAGCTGACATCCAGAGCTCCAGCTTGGCTATTCTTACATCTGCGACAGTGATTAACCAAGGTTTTTTTTTTTTTTTCAGTATCTATTTTATTATTGCATTTTTCCACATCATAAAGTTCTATTTTATTTTTGAGCTCATACAAACCTAGGTTAATGTTTTTCTGATCAGTTTTATTTTTTGACTGTGTTTTATTTTTTATTTATTTATTTATTTATTTATTTATTTATTTTTTTTTTTTTTTGACTGTGGAGTTTTTAAACATTGCAATGGAGATTTCACCTAAGTATAGTTACAAGGCCTTTATTTACTATTGTCTTATGTGTTGTATGTTGTGTGCACACTTCTGTTTTGTGTTGTATGTCTGTATGTGTGTATGTCCATATTTCTTATATGAGGAGCGCTCATGAAAAAATGGATCCGAATTTTTTCTTTATTCACGTGATTTATATGGTTTAATTTAAATTAGGTGAACAGCTGTTTATGATTGTTGTTAAAGATGGTTAACAGATCTGTTTGTTTACTAATTTAAATTTGGTAAACGGCTGTTAAGGATTGTTTTTAAAGGAGTTTAACAGATCTGTTTGTTTACTTTCACCTTTTCTTTTTATTATATTTAATAATTCTGTTCAGGATAATGTCTCTTTACCATCATTGCCAGAATTTCCATCTCCATCCCAATTCCGGTGAAGACTGAGATAAAACCAAACTACAGCTTCTATGATAGCTATCACAGTAAACTGTATAAACTGATGCATCAATGAATATAACTCAACAAGTAATGCTCAATCAAGGACTTGATTTACTTTGGGAGGATATGGACATATTGATAGACTCCTCCAATTTGAACTGCTTGCAGAACTTGCCTGGACTATATATCAGTTGCATACATTGTGAAATATCATCTGGTGCACCGAATTGTGGTACTGCTGGCATATTTTTGCTGATGGTGTCACCAGTGATGCAATTTCCTTGCCAGCTCACCCCATGTTTATTGTGGTAATACTGGCATATCTTTGCTGATGGTGTCACCAGTGACGCAATTTTTCCAAAGGAGCCGTCAATTGGCTTGGTGTCGTGGCATTTCTGTATCCTCCTCCCTTCTACTAGTGATGGTCTAAATTTGGGGGCCAACAGAGGTGAGGCAAAGAACCTCACCCCCCCACTGGCACCAAGGCTAAATTTGGGGGCCAACAGAGGTGAGGCAAGAACCTCACCCCCCCACTGGTGCATAGGCCTATCCACAAGCATGGCTGAATGCTGGACCGGTAGTCAGCGACGGGTTGCTCTGATTACAGTGGATTCAACCTAAGACAGGAAGCTGACGCCTAAAGGTCAGTTCTCCCATGACGGGTAAGAACCATATGTTAAATTGGACAACCTACCAGGCACGGTCCCTAGCCACATTGCTTGTTGCTTAATTAAACAGAAGGGGGCAGATGCTAGGAGCCACAAGCATATATACGATGTATGGCACCTTTGGTTGTAAAGTGACGCCAGCTAGCCACTGAGATGATTATGTTAAAATTTACATTCATATGCAAACTGGACTCCCGCTGTTCACCTTGGCCTGCTACCGGACTCAAGTTACGGGACTTTACGGGACTGCTGGAGAGTTCCCATTGGTTGGGGAAGGATAGTAGGAGGGAATTCCGGAGGAGGTGGGAGGAGACGGGGGGGGTTCCGGTCGGCGGGCGGTTCCGGTCGGACACCCTCGTGGGAGGACCGGTTTTTGACTTGCTGGCGCTGAGAGTGTTAGCGGCTTTTTCAAAATAAAGTTTTGTTCCTGCTTGATTGGCTCGTGATTCTGTGCCCAGCCAAGACTGCGGCAATCTGAGCAGCTCCCACCTTCTCTGTAATCAACATTTAAACAGCACTGACCCCCATGGCGCTAACCTTGAGAGCCACACACAGGTCTGCATAGAGAACAGAGCAGGGGGCTGCCTCCACACTGGAGAGAAGGGGTGTCCATGGGGCTGTGAGCGAGGCTGAGTCACTCAGCCGCCCCTTGGCACCTGTGACCCCAACACAGCACACATACGCCCAGGGGAATCTCTCTGATCCGCCCTCCTGATCCGCCAACACACCCAGCTCAGGACCTCCTATCACTCATCTAACAATTAGAATGGTTTTCCAACTGGCCCATGCTCTGTGCTGTACCCACTGATCTTTCTAGAAAGCACTTCTGCTCATGTTAACTCCTATAAAACTCCAAGTTTCCTTAGACCTTCCAGTTACAATCCAACACCTGCCTCCCCTCAGCAGTGCCCCAGGTTTTGTGGTCCTGCCTCTACCCACCTGTTTATCCCACTCCTCCAGGAGACTGAACTACCATCCCCTGCAAACCTGAAGGCTTTCCTTTCCTGTGTCTCTGCATACATCTTGGGTCCTCCCTGAAATGTTTCCCTCTGGCTTTAGCAACCTGGGCACTCTTAGTTAGTCCTTAAAACCTTGCAAAGAAAAGGTATGTCCTGTAGGGAAGTTTTAAATTTTCTCCTTTGCTTCTGAAGTTTCAATAATTTTTAGGCTATGAAATAAATTGACAATAGATTAACAGGGGAAAGCATGCACATTTATTAATGGGCAGAGACACGAGAGCCATACACAAAGCATAAGACTCAAAGGAGGTCTACAGAGTTGAAACTCATGCTGCACAGAAAGAGATTTGGAGCTCCTGGAGAGACAGGTGACAGGAGGGTATGGGGAGGCAAATGTACTGCAGGAAAGTTTTCTTATGATGCAGATAAAGTCTCTCAGGTAATAGTCACCTGTGGTGACCTCTATCTAGGCCAATTCTCAGGACCTCACCCGACCCCCTGCCACTAATCTCTTCTCCTTGTGAAAAGATCTCTCCTAGACAGATATCAGATAGAAAAGCCCTGCCTAATCTAGAGTTCATCTGTTCTTCCCATGCTCCCACTCCCTATCCCACTATGAATCAGCCTCCTTTTATCAAAGAAAACATTCCCCATTTGTTTTTTGGGGAATGGCTAACTTCACTTAGCATTATCTTCTCTAACTCCATCCATTTACCTGAAAATTCCATGATTTTATTCTCTTTTATTGCTAAGTAATACTCCATTGTGTATATATGCCACATTTTTTTTTATCCATTCATCTATTGAAGGGCACCTAGGTTGGTTCCACAGTTTAGCTATTGTGAATTGAGGGGTTGGAGGGGAAGGGAGGGAGCATGGGGTTATTAATGATGGTGGAATGTGATGATCATTATTATCCAAAGTATAGGTATGAAGATATGAATTGGTGTGAATATACTATGTGTACAACCAGAGATATGAAAAATTGTGCTCTATATGTGTAATAAGAATTGTAATGCAATCTGCTGTCATATATAAATAAAAAATAAAGTAAAAATTTTTGGAATTCTAAAACATTAAAAAGCTCTTTTAGAATCTTAAGGAAATGACAAATCTCTGACTCACATTTTTTATATTCCTTTATAAAAATAAATGAATAAATAAAGTGGCTTTACTATCATCATCAAAAGGAAAGAAAGAAAAGAAAAGAAAGAAAGAAAGAAAAAGGAAAAACCCTGCCCAGTCTGCTTTTTGCTAGAAGTAAATTTTTTACAAAGGACAGCCTTTCAGAACCGATCTTGTATCTGCTGCACCTCTGAATAGCCATCTGGAAATATGCTGCTAACCGTATATATTTGGGGTGGCCTATTTTGATCTGCCTTGGTCCACACGAAGGCTTGTACAGAAAGGTTCACAGCAGCCTGATGCATAACAGCACCAAACTAGAAATCATCTAAACAGCCATCATCTAGTGAATGTATCAACAAACTGTGGTACATCTACACTACGGACTACGACTCTGCAAAAGGAAGCATCAGGCTACTACTGTTCCATGCAATAACAAGAACAAACCTCAGAATCAGCATGCTAATTGAAAGACACCAGAAGCTAAAGACTGTGTATTATGCAATTCCACTTACAGGAACTTTCCAGAGAAAGCAAACCCGAGAGGCTGGAGGCCGATCCGTGGCTGCCTTATGCTGAGGGGTGGAAGCAGCAATGGGCAGCACAGGGGCATGAAGGAATTCTGTGGGGGTGATGGAAACGGTGTTCTAAAACTGGATTGCACAATGCTGTGAACTTACTTAAAATCATTCAACTGCACCCTTACGTGGGCGAGTTTTATGGTATGAATAAATTAATAGAAAAGATGTTCATCAGTAAAGCTAACTGATGGGTGGATAAAGGGATGAATAGACAGATTTGTAATGAAACAGCATACAATGAGAATAGTAGAATCTAGGTGGTCGGTTGAGAGTTGACTGACAATCTCTTTCAATTTCTCTGTATACTTAAAATCTTTCATAAGGAAATGTTGCGGGGAAGAGCAGTCCTTGGTAAGGCCTCGCTTCTCTGAAGCCTTTGTCCCTTGCTCTCCCCCAACTCCAAACACCAACCTTGGAAGAACTCGGCCACTGCTTGTCACTCATCTCTTTTGCCTTATACAGGCTCTTTCCTGGTAAAGTGGATTTTCTTTGTCCTGCCCAGTGTCACCTGAGGAACCCCATTACTTGTACAAATATGAGGTTAGAAGAAGTTCATCATTAAGGTGACCAAGATATAGCAAAGCCTGTGCTTTGGGCTTTGTTTGTTGTGCTTTATATTTTTTAAGTGGTTTAGCAAAATTTGCCTCACTGTTGCTTTCTGGGGCAGGAGCTCAATGGCCTAACCTCTGCTCCCATGGCCCTAAAGTCAGAGAGATCTATTGCTAAATTAAGGTCCTGTGAAATCCAGGATCATAACACAGAGCTAAGGAAAGAGGGTTTCCCTGTGAGTGACCCAACACCACCAGGCCAGTGGGAAAGTTGGTGGGTTTCTGGGAAATGGCTGATTTGGGCCAACAGAAAACCATATATGTAGTGCAGAAGTTTCTCCCGTTCCAGAGACCCTTGGACAGTATTTGTACTTTTGGTAATAAAGGCTCAGCTTGTGAGTTAGGTCCATGAGGGCTGAAGGCTTCAAGCCTCAAGGGCCTCACTGTGGTTTGCCAAGGGCCTCAGGTCAAAGGATAAGGATCTATGAGTGTACAGAGCACTGTAGGCTGTCAGAAGCCACAGCAAGTCACATCAGAGCTGAGCTGCAGCTCTCTCTGCCCTTGGCATCCAGAAAAAGACAACTGCCTTTGGACCAAGTATGCCTCTAGGATCAATGAACAATCCAAGGGGATGTGTTTGGATCCTGATTGCTAATCCGGAAAGTGAGCTCCAGGCAAGCAGATTTTAAAATGTAGGTATACCTGTGCCAAAATTGTGCAGTGGTTCACACCAATTGGATAGGTCCTATTCCTATGCATCCTCCTTTGTGTCCCACTTTGAAAAGAAGATCTGTGGAGGCAGGAACTCATCTCTACATCCTTAGCACAGTTCCCGGCACATGGTACTTGTCAGCCTGGGATCTAGGAGATCTGATCTGTGGCTCTGGTTCTGATGCCAGTCTACTTTCCAGCATGAAGCAAGTCCCTGAAGCCTGGGCTTTCTTTGTCCCATGCCAGCCCACCAAGAAGGGAGAAGAGGTAGAAGGCTTGTAAAGGACTTGAAACTTGGTCAAGAGGAAGGAAAATGATGACAAAGCAGCCTTTAAGGCAAACTTTAAGGAATAGGTCCAGATGAGCTTCAAGTTCATGCATTTGTTTATCCAATCCACATTTGGACTGGTATCCAAGGCACCATGCCAAGATCCAAGGACAGAGATATGTATGTGACAGCAAAGCTTGTGAGAATCTCCCAGTCGGGAATAGAGCATGATCTCACCAGGTGAGTACTGGAACTGTACCAGTTCGTAAGCTTTGGGCAGCCAGTTTATATACTGGCTGACTTATTCAAAGCTGACTTAAATAATAAGGAAAACGTGATCATTAATGTAGCTGCTAGTAAGAGGGGACATAGGGTTAGCTGACTCATGGGCTTGATGATGTGATTGGAAACTCAGGTACTTCCTGTTTCTCCTCTATGCTCCCTGGTTTGGGCTTCACCTTCAGTCTAGTGACAAGGTCAGCTGCAGAAGTACAAAGCATCCCTTCCAGACCTGAGGGCATACAGCACAAAAGAGGGTCCATCTTTCTCTTCCTATATCTGTCTTCCAGAAATGATGAGACTTTTTCCAGAAAGCTCCCTACTCTTTTTGTGTGTCTTTTTTTTTTTATTGGTTGTTCACAACATTACAAAGCTCTTGACATATCATATTTCATACATTAGATTGAAGTGGGTTATGAAACCCCAATTTTACCCCAAATGCAGATTGCAGAATCACATTGGTTACACATCCACAATTTTACATAATCCCCTATTAGTAATTGTTGTATTCAGCTACCTTTCCTATCCCCTACTATCCCCCTCTTTTTGTGTGTCTTATCAGTCCAAATATGAGATATATTCCAAATGCCTGAGCCAGTTGCTGGCAAAGGGATTAGATTAATTTCAGACCAGTCAGACTCACATCTGAAGTTTGAGCATCCGATGAGCTTGAGCTGGGAAGGTGTCAGTGTTCCCCTAGAGCCAGTGGCTGGCAGGAGAGTGGCAAGTATATATTTTTTTAAAAAATCAAAAATATCTGTCAGGAATTTTTAAAAATGGAGATGGAAGCTTACCCCATGGTAGACTTCCAACAATAACCATGATGGGATCCTGAAGGGAAAAGGGGTGACCAGGAAAGCTCTCTAGAGAAGATGGCCTATTGACAATGGCAGGAATCATCAGTGAGATAAGGGGGAGGTTATCCTGGTCTTTGGGCTCAGCAGAGCAAGATGCTCAATGGACACATGGGGAGAGGCCTGGCAGGCCTGGAATGTTGGAGAACACAAGGAAGGAAGAACATGGGAAACCCACCCCTTGCTGGAGACACAGGTCACCCACACTGTGAAGGCCTCGTGGGCTGTGCTAAGCAGCTTGAACTCTACTCAGTGGGGACCAGGGGAATTGGGTTTGTAGTGGGATGACTTTGAAGACCATGTGACAATATCCCAGTAAAACCTAGAGCCAGTCACTAATTAGGAGCTCAGCTATATTCTCACAAGCCAATCTCCTGGTCCCACCAGGTTGTCTAAGATGCTGCAGCTGTCCGTGGCGCCAGCAGCAACAGTGACTTTGGTCTACCTGTGGCCCTGTTGCAAGGACAGGGGTGCAAGGACAGGGGTACATGGCCAGGAAGGAATAAACCCAGTAGCACAAAATAAATAGGGAGGACACCATGGACATCAAGAGAAACAGGCCTGTTGCAGGCCCAGCTGCTTCCCAGTGGCCCTCCCTTTCCCCTCAACCCCCACCTTTGCTAAAGTAGCCCCTGCCTCCACCACCATCGCTGCTCTTTGACCCAAAGCCCAGCCCCTTCCAGGGGGAAGAGAAACATCCAGTTCCAATGAGGAAGCCCGGTGGTCACGAGCCACTGTCCCTCCTCAGCCCCACTCTCCATCTTCTCCCAAACACACCTGCTCCCTGAACCTCTGAGCTCTGGTCCCCCTCCCCTTCCCTTCCCAGCTTCATAGGGGTCTGCCCTGGGCCTTCCACTTCCTCAAGTCTCTGCAGCCTGGATCCTGCCCAAGAGCATTATTAATATAGCTGAGGCCACTAGGGACCCCAACCCCCATGACCACCCCTACCAGCTATCAGCAGTCCTTATCCTCTGACTTCTGAGTGGTGGTTCTCACTTTGAACAATCCCCTTAAGTTCTACTCAGAGTTCTGAACCCACACTTCACTCAACACACTTCCAGTCCTTGATCTTGGTCTTGCTGTTCTGCCACTTTCTGCTTTCCCACACCTTGGGCCATTCCCTGCCTGCCCCTTTCACCATTCTTTCTACCCTTGAGCCCCATGTGTACAGGTTCTCAGCAGTGTATCCCCAGCTGTACTCCCCTCCCTCCCTCTCTCCTTCCCTCCCCCCTCCCTTAATCTAATGCCACTGTGGCTCTTGTATCTAAATCCCCAAACCCCAGACCCCCCTCATCTCCAATCCAGCTTTCTGATTTTCCTTCAACAGCTCAAGCCTCAAAACTCTGGCACCAAGGGCTGGGGCTGGGACTCAGCGGTAGCGCACTTGCCCCGCATGTGTGAGGCACTGGGTTCGATTCTCAGCACTGCATATAAATAAATAAAACAAAGGTCTATCAATAACTAATAAAACATTGTTTAAAAAATGTCTGGCACCAAAGCCATTGTCTTTTTCCCACCCTAATTCCTCCTTTTACTTCCTCTTCTCAGAATGCCATCCCATCTCCCAGGCAAACACATTTGTCACCTGGGAGTTCCCCAGGATGTCTCTCTCCCTGACTCCTCTCTTCTAGTCAGTGATCAGGTTTTAGATTCTTTCAATTCCAATTTTTGCAATTCCAATTTCAATTCCAAACAAACCTACATGGCTTCCCATTTGTCTGTCCAATAAAAGTTCAAACTCATCTTGGTGTCCAAGACCCCGCCTCCGGCCTCCTTCAGCTTTGTTTGCCACTTCCCCAGGTGCCTCCACCATGACACTCATGCCTTCTTCTCTTCCTTCAGTGCTTTCTCTCCCCTAACTCAACGGTGCCATCCTTTGCTGCCTGGCTCAACAGCCCTGCGAACAGACAGAACCATCTGCTGTGTTGCTGGGAAGGCTGGGTCCACAAGCATGGCAGGGATCCACAGCCACAGCTGGGCTCTTAACACTCACAATTGAACCTTGCCCTCAGAACCGCAGGTCTTTTCCAGACAAGGGTAAACTTTGCCCCAAGGAGGAGGAAAGGGATTTTGCAGGAAAGGAATTCCTTTCCCTCCTTGTAGGCAGGGAAAACCCTGGCAGGAAAGAAAGTGTTCCTAGCTCACTCTGGGCAGGCCCCACTTTTAAGCCCATCAGCCCACTTGGAGGGAAGAGCAAAAGCAATGCCTACCAACATTTCCAAAAGAGTTGGAGTTCCTATACAACACGCCAAGGTAAAATGCTGAATGAGGGAGAAAGCGCTTCCTCCCACGCTGCCACATGCTTGTTCCCGGGCAGAGAGCCAGCACTGCGCCCGCATGGCCCTCTGGCTCTGGGTCTGCAAACAGTTCTCTTGCAAGGGCATATTAGTCAGCTCTTTGTGTGTCATAACTGCAGCCTCTCACTACATGCTGCCTGGCCACCCTGTGCCACTTCTTTGCAGAGTCTGCCATGACTCAGATCTTGTCCTCTTCTCTGCAGCCTGTACCTAGCATCCTCCTCCAGGTGCTGGAAAAACTGTGCATCTAACTAACTGGGGGTAGCACCAGTGGTTCCAGGGCTGGCTTGGTCACAATATCCATCCCATGTCAGCAGGTATTATGATTTGGATATGAGATGTCCTCCGAAAATTCATGATTGGATCACAAAAGCTGTGACTTAATCAGTGGATTAATCCACGTAATGGATTAATAATTTAAACAGAATAATGATTTGAATGGACTAACTGGGTGATGACTATAGGCAGGTAGAGTGGGACTGGAAGAAGAGGGTCATTGGGGATTATATATATTTTTGTCACTCATTCCTCTCCCTCTCTCTCTGCTTCCTGGCTGCCCTGAGCTGAGCAGCTTCCCTCCTCCACACCCTTCCACCATGATCTTCTGCTTCCCCTTAGGCCCAGAGCAATAGAGTCAGCCCAACAAGGCCTGAGACCTCTGAAACCATGAACCAAAATAAAATTTTTCTCCTCTAAGGAATTCTTGTGAGGTATTTTGACCACAAGAGATGCAAAGCCAAATAACAGCAATCAAGCCCCCTGTGGGTCCCACCTCAGATTGAAGATATCAGGCAAAAGCCAAGAAAGAATTCCCACATTTCTGCCCTGACCTCCTCTCCCTTTAGTGAACTTCTTGGGAAATTAGATGTTCATTGAAAATTTCTCTTAGGAATTTTTTATACCTTTTCTCCCCCCTCTCCAGCACCTGCTTGCATATTCTTTCTCTCTCTCTCTCTCTCTCTCTCTCTCTCTCTCTCTCTCTCTCTCTCTCTCTCATGCCCCAGAGTAGCTTCCCATGTTATCCTTACCTGTGTTCTTGGGACATATTAGAAATAAATCTTCACATCAGACAAGCACACAGGACCAGGAGGAAGGTGCCCAGCTGCTCTCCGCTTCTCTCCATCTCACCTCAGGTGATACCTGGCATTCCTTCCTTCTGCTCCCATCCTCCTCCCAGACTTTGGGCCTCTCTTCTTCCCTTCCCCAAAGTTCTGCTGCTTTTTCCTCCTGACCTCTAGTTCAGGTACTTAGGCAATTGGTTCCATCCAGGTTTTCTCTTCATGGAAACCAAAGGGCCCTTCAGATCCTGCAAGTCTTGCATGTAAGTTGAGGGAACCAGCTTCCGAGAAATAATACCCAGTAGCTAAATCTCCAGTTCAACAGTTATCAGCCCTCATCCTGTATAAAAACCATCCGGGAAGTTTTTAAAGGGGCGGGGGGGGGGGGAGATGCCTGGGCTTATCTGAGTTTTGATTTAATTGGTTGACAGTGGGGAGCAGATACCCCCTGCAACCTCCAGGTGATGTCTGCACCTGGGAACCACTGTGGGATACTACAACCACTGGTAGTGTAACTGAATGTCACTTTCTCCTCCTTACTAAAGATTTACTCTGCTGGATATAGACCAGGTCACCAGGAGAAAGACTGGTCCCATCTCAGGAAAGGTGTCCAGATAAATAATTGAGCCATCTTCCATTTCGGACGTCTGTACTCACCTGAGGCTAGGGGACAGGAGTTGGCTGGGGAGCTGGGGCTGGTGCTTACTATCTCTCAGTGGTGCAGTAAGTAGTGTGAGACAGTGTGGCAGTGAGGATGGTAGGAAAGAGGTCACACTGCCAGCATCCCCTCTTCCCACTAGAACAGGTCAATGGGACATCCACAGACCTGGGGATTTGAACTCAGTAGAAGGGCTGTCTCTTTGCAGCCCTTGGCTGAGCTTCCCTGAACTTGAAAACTGAATGAGAGAAAAGGAACAATTTGGGGACTAGAACAAAAGGCTGAGGGAGCTGAGGGGGCCCATGGGGCTGGATCCCCACTCCTAAGAACTCTCCAGCTCCACAAGAGGGCTCTCAATTGCCCCTTGGTAGAGGGTACTCAAGCCAAACAGCCTTGCCAGGAGGGTCTGTGTCCTGGGAAGAAGGACACTGTGCCATGCTGGCTTCTTTAGTACTGACTCAGAGAGCCACCTTGATCCTTCTCCCTCACTCCTTTGGTCCCAGCATCATAATCTGCCCCTGCTTTCCTGCAACCTGGTTTCTTCTCAGTTATATGCAATGGGTCCTGACTCCAGGGCTGTAGCAGGAGGACATCATGTGAAAGGAGTCAGTGAGTGTGAGATGCATGTGTCTCTAGCTAGGGATAAAATTTGGATGCCGAGGCTAAAGTTGGAGTTTGTGTGCATGGACAGCCCCCAGAGCTGTGCTGCTTCTCTTTATCCCACTTTTTATTCTTTTACCCCAAATGATTCTCCCCAAATGCCCTGAGGCAGCCATCATCACTCCATGCCACAGACAAGGACACCAGGGCTCTAAGTAGCAAAATTATTCTCCCAGATATTGGCAGGGCAGGGATGAGTCTGAACCCCCACTCACACCTTCCTTCATCCTTTCCCAGGAAGACTCAATAGGAGAAGAAGCTGTGGGCACCAACACCTAGTTGAAGAAAATGCTTTTCCAGGGACATCTCACCCCCGTGCCCACCCCACCTCCTAATCCCACATTAGAGACTTTCTTGACAAAGCCCGAATCAGAAACCCTGCCCAGGCCCGGAGACACCAGTCTGAGTCTCTGTGCAAGGCTGTGCCCATGGCAAACCCCACTTTTTTTCCTCCTCCACCAATAGTAACAGTCTTTGTGACTTCTATAAGTCATTAGACAGCCTTAAAGAGTCTGTTCAAATGTCGCTTCCTCTGGAAAGTCCTCCCTGTCCTCCACTACTCTTCTCCCTGCTCTCACAGTCCTGGATTCATGCCTGTCAACACATAGCTATTCTTTTCTGGTCACTTGTTCACAAGTCAGCCTCTTCAACCAGACTAGACATCAGAGGGGATGTTGCCTTATCCAGTGTCCACTGCAGAGCAGCTCAGACAAACTAGCTCAGGGGGGGGGGGGGGGGTCCTGGTAGCCCTCCTGGAGCCCTGGCCTGGGACTTGCTGTGGCATCTCCCGGGAGAGCTCAGGATCTTATAGCCAATGGGGAGGACAATGGGCCTCCAGCTCTGCCCTGTAGCCCTTCTTCCAACCTAAAGCCAGAAGTTCCCATGCTGAACCTGATGGATCTCAGGGGTAAGGACAACATAGGAATGAAATACACCATCCATCAGCGCCAGGCAGAGGGTCATCTCCCATTACAGACCAGGCAGGCTGGCAGTCCAAGATGATGACAGAGGGCCCTGATGGGCATGCAGGCTGACAGTGCATCATTTAGTGCATGATCAGAACTCTGAGCAGAGAATCAGCCTTTTCCCATGTATCAGGGACCA